>NC_059103.1:185694775-186392691 GCF_020740685.1 Jaculus jaculus
ATGCATGTCTTACATTTCTTTCTTTCTTTCTTTCTTTTTTTTTTTTTTCAGGTAGGATCTGGCTATATAGATCTGGCTTAACACAAACTCCCTGTCCAGGTAGACCTCAACCATGCAATCCTCCTGCCTCAAACTTCTGAGTGCTGGGATCACAGACATGCAAGTTAACTGATCTACTTTTGAGCCCCGACTACCTTAGGATGCTGTAGTAACTATGACATTCATGCTGGCCATAGATACATCACAGCATGTCTGGCCTGTAAGCATCTGTCAGGCTGGCTACTTAGTACTCTGAACATCATCCTGGATACAGGCATTCAGTCTGGATGGTGTAAGAAAATACAAATAATTTTCTAGTACTGCTCCAAATTATTCCAATTGTAGTACTCTGTTTCTATGACACGACTGCCTTTTAAGTTTTTTCAAGATTTTGGCTTTTACGCAAAATAAGCCTCACTGTGTATAAGTTGTTTTGACATATTTAATTCCACACAAGAATTTGAACTACTAGCTCTTTCATCAAGATTCACACTATTGTGATGATAGTATACTTCCTTACTTAATATTCCTTCTCAGAGCCAAAGATACTTGATTTATCTGATAATGATATAGACAACAATGGCATTATCACCAATTATTTTGATAAACTATTTGTAAATTCTGTAAAAATACTTCTCATGAATTCTACTGGCTGGGAGTTGGCTTCATGAAATTCATAGAACTATTTGAAATAGAATATCCTGTCTGATAATAGTCCTATATCTCAGAATTATAACATTACAAGAGCCAATATTCTTTTTGTTGTTTATTTATTTGAGAGTGACAGAGAAAGAGAGAAAGGGTGGGGGGGAGAGAATGGGCACACCAGGGCCTCCAGCTACTGAAAACGGACTCCAGACAAGTGTGCCCCCTTGTGCATCTGGCCAAAGTGGGTGCTGGGGAATCAAAACTCAAACTGGGGTCTTTAGGCTTCACAGGCAAGTGGTTAACCACTAAGCCATCTCTCCAGCCCCGCAAGGCCAATATTCTATAAATTATAACAATTTATGAGATTCAAATCTTTCAAAACATATTATTTTAAAAGTGTGCACTTTTAAATGCATTTATATTATCAAAATGTTTATGATAATTTAAGACTAGATGGATAGTATAGATGAAAGGTGTCTGTTAGCCTTACACGTCCAGATGCCTTGTGGGCACTCCTTTAATTTTTTTTATAAATTTTTTAATTTTTTGTTAATTTTTAGTTATGTATTTGAGAGTGACAGACAGAGAAAGAGTCAGATAGAGAGAGACAGAGAATGGGCGTTCCAGGGCTTCCAGCTGCTGCAAACAAACTCCAGACACATACACCCGCTTGTGCATCTGGCTAATGTGGGTCCTGGGTAATCGAGCCTTGAACTGGGGTCCTTAGGCTTCACAGGCAAGTACTTAATGGCTAAGCCATCTCTCCATCCCTCTTCTTTTTCTAAGAAAATATTTAGTGTGTGTGTTGGTGTGTGGGGGTCAGAAGATGACCTTCAGGTTAGAGTCTGCCTTTTACCTTGCTTTGAGGCAGGGGTTCTACTTGCTCATCACTCTGCTTAGCATGAAGCTTTCAGAAAATTCCATCTTCCCTTTCAGTCACAAGCACACTGGAATGAGAGAAGTGTTTCACAACTTCTGGCTTCCTACATGAGGCCTGGGGATCTGAACTCGGTTACTTAAGGTTTATGCAACAAGTGCTTGATCCACTGAATCATCTCCTCAGTCCTGTCCTTCAACTTGAAAACCATACTATCTTCATGAAATTCTCATTTGGCCATGTTCTGCTGTTTTCAAAAGGCTTGAGAATTGACTTATGACTTAAATAAGGAAATGTTTCCTTCTGTCTTCTTGTATTATAAGGAAGAAAACATTCCACATAGGGGTCTCATTGCCTATTTCCTTAAAACCAAATTTAGCAGGCATACATTGAGAAGTGATTTAAATAATTGTGCATCCTTGCCTGCACTGTAACTTAATTCCACACAAGATGGCAAATGTCACTTCTCTAAGGAATCTTTCCGTGTTACCTGGGATGTTCCTATTTGCTAACAGAAGGTTCATGTGTTTAAAATGTGATGGGTTAATATTCAGTTTATCTACTAATATAAACTATAAGTACTCATTACTTATAGCACTTATAGTACTATAATTGGTACTTGTAGTACTCATTACTGGTAGTTTATATTAGTAGGTCAACTGAATATTTTTAACTTACATAATATAACTAGTAAGAGAACATGACCAACTACAAACCTGAACCTTTCTGTTTCCTCCAAAGCCAATATTCTTTGTTAATGCACTTTGGCTTCTTTCTGAAAGGATAAAGTATTCTCTTATGTAATGTACAATACAAGGAAATATATTTTATGAATAACTACAGTATTTCAAGGTTAAGAATTAGGCAATCTACTATGAATCTCTTATTCTAGCTGACCTTGAATTAATTTTGTTTCTGTGGTTATCTATCCCTACAACTTGGGAATTTTTGTCCATTTATTTCTGAGTGATTAAGATTCAATTCTGCTTTTTGCTCCTAAATTCTGGCTTTGACCTCAGACTTGAAGTGCATTCTAAGAAAAATTTTAAGTTTTAAGATATGTGTCCTACAGGATATTCTATAGGATTCCAATGCACAATAGTTAGCGAGAAAGTAACAGAGGCTAATATTTTAGAAAAGGAATGAATTTTACATCCTGTCTGAAGTAAATTATTTAATCTGGCAAAGTCATTTTAAGATTTTTACAGTGGGAAATTGTCCAAGATATTTCTCAGACACAGGTAAATAATAGGGAAACATACAAGGAAATAGTAAGAAAAGATATGGCTCATCTATTTGGTTCTTCCAAGAAAATTCTTCTTTCTTTAAAAGAATAAAATTCTAAAAAAAAAATAGATAATTTATGGATAATCTTATTAAAACATTAGTTAACAGAATGACACTAAAATCTTAATGATTAAATAAAAGGAAATACATATGTATTTAGGAATTGTTCCAGTCAAAATAGTACAATCTAGCAAGCACTACTGAGTAGTCTCATGGGACCATACACTATGCTATCAGCTAGGGACAGAACAAAATTGACAAAATGTCTTGTCTACATTCAAGTGAAGGAGGAAATGCATCATTCAAATCCTGTTCAGGGAAAAATTACATATTCTTGAGAGTTTACTCACTGTCCTATGTGCTACAAATTGAACAAGGAACAAATTGGGCAATTCTTATGGCTTACATTATAGTGAGGAAAAAAGTAAATCATTGAAATATTATATAGAAAAGAAAGCTGAGTGTGGTGGTGGATGTCTTTAATCCCACCACTCAGAAGGCAGAGGTATGAGGATTGCAGTGCATTAGAGGCCACCCTGAGTCTACATAGTTAATTCCAAGTCAGCCTGGACCAGAGTGAGATCCTACCTTGAAAATAAATGCACAAGACACCATTGTCCTAAATGGTTCTCAAAAAAAAAAAATTTTTTTTTAAGTGAGAAGTGCACCAAAACCAGGATAGATGTCTAGCAGGAGGTTGATTTAGATGGATTAGGTAAAGGATAGGCATGCTTGTCTACCCACAGATGAATGGATGAAGAAAATAGAGCATATATATATATGCTTTTAAATGGAAGAGAATTCTACCTATTACAACATGTATCCACCTTGAGACCACAATACTAAGTGACATGAACTTGACACAAAAGAAACATGCTATATAATTCTGTTTTTGAAACATTTAGAGAAGTAAAATTCAAACAAAACAGAATGATGATTGCCAAGATGTGGAACACATAAGGGGAGTTATTGTCTAATTACAAATAGAATTTCATTTTAACAAGTTAAAACCAGTTAAAGAGATGGATGGTGGGGACAGCTTTATAATATTATAGATTTAATACCACCGAACTGTATTCTCTAAAATGGCAAATGTTAATTAGGTTATATTAGCCTATATATTTCCATGCTAGAACCGTTAAATTTTAAAACCTTCATACAGTGGTGAACAGCGAGTATTGTAGACAGTATAGCAGAAGAGGAATTCAGTAACTAGAAACTAAAGGACAGTAGCTTCTTAGAACTTTCTGCTAAGGTGTGAAGTACACCAAAGACCAAGAGGGGCAGGAAAGCTAGTGTCGATGCTTTTTTTAAAGCATGCAGTACTATTAGGGATTTTGCCTTGGATATATTGGTTATGTGCTAGGCATTTGAAACTATGCTAAGTACATAATATGAACTGGAGAAGAGAACACTGCAGTCCTATCAGGAAGTCCCCAAGGATGACTAGGCAGTGACAATGAGGCTGCATGGAAGGGTAAAAATCTAGGGGAATTTTGGCTCTAGCTTAGGTCATATGTTGGAGAAGTTCCTCTTCAACTTAGATATGCAATGACTGCATGTGAGGAAATGGAAGGGGGCCATTTGAGGAAATGGAAAGGGGCTGTCGAAGATGAGATTCCCTTGGGATGAGATCTGGAAGATAACAGAATGACTCACAGGAGGTTGTGTTCTTAGACTGTTTATAGTGTTCCCAAAATAGAAGCACTGTGGGGTTGCTCAGAGAAACTGCTTTGCAAATGTTGTATGGTATGTTTGAATTTAGATCTCTCTTTCAGGAGTTCTTAGTCTAATTTAAGGAGGTACCATTGATACAGACTTTTGCATGTGCACAAAGAGAATAATTTGAGATAACCAGTTGAATTAAAGAGAGGAGCTGTTTAGTGTACCACCGGGGGGGGGGGGGTATCTACCCAACTCATGGATGGACATTTCATTCCCAATAACTATCATACTAGTGAGTAGTTTTGTTATTTTTTAAAAAAGTTTTTATCTATATTATTTTTATTTATATTATTATTTATATTATTTAAAAAAATTTATTTACATTATTTATTTGAGAGAGAAAGAGGCAGACAGAACATATATATATATATATATTACACACACATACATACATATATATACACACACATACATACATATATATACACACACATACATACATAGAGAGAGAGAGAGAGGGAGAGAGAGAGAATGAGCATGAGCATGAGCATGAGCATGGGCATGCCAGGGCCATCAGCCACTGCAAACAAATTTCAGCCATTGCAAACGAACACCAGACGCATGCACTCCGTTGTGCATCTGGCTTTCGTGTGTCCTGGGGAACTGAAGCTGAGTCCTTTGGCTTTGTAGTAAAGTGCCTTAACCTCCGAGCCATCTCTTGAGCCCAGTTTTGTTATTTTTTTAATGCAAATTTAACAATATGCTTGTAGAAAATCAATCAGATGTGACAGGCATGGTGATTTATTTTCTGAGCACATACAGCACCCACTATGGTATCAATCACCAGGGAAACAGAGTAGGACAGAACCTTAGAACCAGCTTGGCAGGCCACTGTGTTCCAGGAACCACTGCTGTGTATCATTTTCATGGGGAAGGATTATAATAGGTTCTTATTTATCTTTTGGGTCCTACCAGGAACACAACTGTTCATATTCATCTTAACTGACTTATATTTCTTTGGGTCTAAGTTAATATTCTGTGGTACATTTTGAAATATTTAAAATTAATCTCTTAAAATTTATCCATTAGATGACTCAAGACCTATTTTGTGTTTTTGCATTTACTACTGAAAATAAGTGTTTTTTTTTTTAAACCAATCTTTTTTAAAAGTATTATGCTAGTTCATAATATTGATGATTCTAGGGCTTTCTCATAACAGGTTCAGTGATGAGCTACATATAAATGTGAAGCTAAATTTATCATGATACACAAAAGGGAGAATGTTGTTCATATTATTACCTTTAAATTATTTTTACAGATAAGAATAATGTATTTTTCAAAACCACTCTTTAATAAACAGCAAAACAAACTTAAAATTGAAAAAAAAGCACTAAGTGCCAAATATCAAAGATAAAGCCTTATATTTTGGAGGCTTTGTCCATTACCTTCTCTTTTAAAAGTTTATTTAATTTATGAAAGACAGAGAGAGACAGAGAGAAAGAAAAAGAGAGGGAGAATTGGCACCTATAGCCACTGCAATTGAATTTCAGACACATGTGCCATCTTGTCTGTGACACCTTGTGTATCTGGCTTGCTTATCTGGGGAGCTGCACCTGGGTACTTTGACTTCACAGCGATGTGCCTTAACTGCTGTATCACCTCACCAGGCCCTACTTTCTCTCTTTTTAACCAATTCATAACTAAAGTCAGCTTGATTGGCAATGTCTTACCTTTTCAAAAATTCTCTTAAGTGGCAGATACTTAGTTACCTGAATCAGTCTTCAAACAGGAGAGAGATCTCTAGGATCACACATAGTTGATAACCCATAGTAAAGAGTTCACATGGCTGGAGAGATGGCTTAGCAGTTAAGCGCTTGCCTGTGAAGCCTAAGGACCCCGGTTCGAGGCTCGGTTCCCCAGGACCCACGTTAGCCAGATGCACAAGGGGGCGCACGCGTCTGGAGTTCATTTGCAGTGGCTGGAGGCCCCGGTGCGCCCATTCTCTCTCTCTCTCTTTCTCTCTCTCTCTCTCTCTCTCTCTCTCTCTGCCTTTCTCTCTGTGTCTGTCTCTCTCAAATAGATTAAAAAAAAAAAGTTGTGTGCCGCCACATCTGGCTGAGACTCGCTTTTAAGAGTTCATAGAGTGACAAATTCACTGACAGAGTTAGGTGATAGACCTCAGATCTCTGTGACTCTTAGGGCACTGATTTAGTGATCTTGCAAGCAGTAGTGCCAGATTGTGAACAGGATTTTAGGTGCACAATGTTCTGATTGCTTTTACTGATTACACTATGTAATCCTCATGCATTAACTTGATTGTTTTCCATATATAAAGCATAATCTAATTCAGATCACTGAACTAGCCACATGTCTCTAAAGCTAGGCTTGTCAGGGGTCTTAGTTACACAAACGGATATAAGCACACCTTTTCTGTGTAGGAGTGCAGTTAATGAAAAGTTTATAAAAGGTGCTCATAACATCCAAGTACCTTTTAAAGTGATGTGGATTTTGTATATGGTGCATCTATGATATAATGTGATTCAAAAGTATTTGTGATTTCTTATTAAGAAAAATCTTAGCTGCCGATGATTAGATTTTTTTTCAGGTTCAATATCAAGTTACCAAGATGATATCTCAAGTTTTCTTAACAGTATCTGATATAAAAATTGATATTCAATAAATATTTAACAAATTAATAAGAGACTTGCCAATTAAGCAACCTGACATATAATATGCTCAATTAAATTCATGATCAGATTGTAGATTAGAAATATAGTTTCTTTTTTGAAATATTAGTCATAGTTTATCCAAGTATATAAAGTTCACATGCCACGTGGCATACACAGATATAATGAAAAATAAAAGAAGCTGAATGGCAGGGCAAAGAGAAGGCTGCATTTCATTCAGATTGAGGTCACTATTTGGACTATAGCTCAAAATTCTTGGGTAAAATCATGGGGCATAGTGACACAAAACTATAATCCCCATACCCAAGAAGCAGAGGTAGAATTGTTGCAAGTCCGAGGCCAAAAAGAAATACATAGGGAGAACCTGTCTATGCACACACACACACTCACTAAAACGGTTGAAATTATCATATCAATACTACTTAGGAAGAACTCTATATGTGAGATCCTATGATGAATGCTTTATACATGTAAAGGGCAGGTGAAAGATACTCATAAGTAAGTAAATGGTTATGCAATTGAGATGTTAGAAATAGATAAGTAGGTAGTTAAGTAGATAGATGGCAAGTTATCAGATTCGATTGTGAAAAGGCAATTATCTGTTTTATAAATATTTGTTTATTTTGATGTTTTCCCACTAAAGACTGGAAGTCACTTGTGAAACTAATGGTCTTGTCTTTAACCCAGCAGCAATAAAATTTCCTTCCCCATAATAGGTAAATTGCGTAAGAACTTTTGTAATTCACAAACATCAACCAGCTATTTTTTATTTTTGTATGTCATCTTTAAAGTCAATTCATATCTATATATCCCGAGGTGGTCTCTAAGGACTTCTTTGGTTAAAACCTATTGTGGTTCCCCTTCTTAGTTCCCTTTTTTTTTTTTTTTTTTTTTTTTGAGGTAGGGTCTCACTCTAGCCCAGCCCAACCTGGAATTCTCAGAGTAGCCTCAAACTCATGGTGATCCTCCTACCTCTGCCTCCCAAGTGCTGGGATTAAAGGTGTGTGCCACCACATCTGGCTTAGTTCCATTTTGAGTAAATAGCTTCCACAACTTTATGTAAAGCAATGAAAAAACTGAACATGGTTGTTTCAGCTTATGACTGAAAAACCCCTTGCACACCCCTTATTCGTTTTTATTTTTTATTTACTTTTTTATTGTTGTTGTTTTGAGGTAGGGTCTCTCTCTAGCCCAGGCTGACCTGGATTTCTCTGTGGAGTCTCAGGGTGTCCTCGAACTCACAGCAATCCTCCTACCTCTGCCTCACGAGTGCTGGGATTAAAAGCATGCGCCACCATGCCTGGACACCCATTATTCTTGAATATACCAGCTGCAGGGTTAAAAAAAAAATGCCTACTTAAAAAAAATGCTAGGCTGGAGAGAGATGGATTAGTGGTTAAGGCACTTGCCTGCAAACCTGAAGGGCCCAGGATCAATTCTCCAGGACGCACATAAGCCAGATACATCAGGTAACACATGCATCTGGAGTTTTCTGCAGTGGCTAGTGGCCCTGGCATACCCATTCTCTCTATCTGTCCCCCTCTCTCTCTTTCAAATAAATAAAAATTATATATAATATATATTTATAGTGTTTAAAAATGCCTACTGAGCCCTGATCTATTTCATTTTTCTTAAAGCATTAAAACAGGGAATTATTTTGAATGAATAATATACAAATAATATGATAAATGCAAAACATAACAACTTCCAATCTTGAAAGAAACAACGCAGATACAAATGAGGAAACCAAAGTCACCCCACGGTCTGCAAATTTACTGCTTACCTGTCTCTAGTGCTTTTTTCTCCTTTTCAACAGGTAACTTTTGGTCTGGAGGGATGGCTTAGTGATTAAAGCTCTTCCTGGTGAAGTCTAAAGACCCAGCTTCAATTCTCTAGGACCCACGTAAGCCAGATGCACAAGTTGGCACCTGTGTCTGGAGTTCTTTGCAGTCGTTGGAAGCCCTGGCATGGTCATTCTCTCTCTCTCTACCCACCTTTCTATATTTTCCTCTCTCTCTCAAATAAATGAGTAAAACTTAAAAAGAGGTAACTATTATCCAAAGCACCGTGTGTGTATGTGGCATATGTACAAATGTGTATGGGTAGAAGTGTGCACTCAGTGTGTGCATGGAACGACCAGAGGAGAATGCTTCCTTGCTTTGAAATAGTCTTTTCCTAAACCACAAGCTTGCCACAGTGATTCACTGGTCTCTACTCCTTGTAGTTCTGGGGTTGCAGACATGTGTGGCCATGACCAAATTGTTCTGTGGGTACTGGGTAACTGAACTCAGAGATCTCAGGCCTTTCACGGCTCTATCAGGCACTCCTGTATAAGTGGTAAGCACTTTTACCCTCTTAGCTATCTCCCCAGCCCTATCATCCAAAATTTAATGTGAACCTTTCCTGTGCCAAAACAGCAATTTTTTTATGGCCAGAGGTAAATGAAATTCATAATGAGTTTATTTGAGGAAATTTGAACCCCAGCTCAGCACCTCAGTAATGTCATGGTAATAAAACCTAACTCCTAAGGAAGAAGATAGTTCCTAAGCAACTCCTATATCCAGAGAGGATGAAGAGATCTTTACAGACAATCTATCAGTTAACAGAAAGGATAAATCATTTGGGCCACAAAAAATATCTTAAACTAATATATTAAGCACTGAAAACTCCAGCAAAGGTCAGTATAACACCATAGTTTCTAACTGTATTATGGCCATTTTGTGACTGTCAGTTAACATCCACGGTTCATTGGTCTTCTAACCTGTAAATAGAGATGACATCTGTAACTACTTTATAGAGTGGTGAAGATAAAATGAATTCATGTATCCAACACACGGTCAGTGTACAAAAAAATGTGAGCTTTTATTCAAGTCTAGGCCCATAAAAACTCACAACAGAGGTGATATTTTTCTGCTCATAATTGGCACAAATATATCAGAGACAGTCATGAATCTATGAAGAGCAAACATTGGAGTCTTCTCACAATGGGGGCTCTAGCTTTTTGTAGTAGTTTCCTACTGTGAGGGTGTGAAAATACTAGAACTAATTAATCTTGTTTGTAGACTGTATTCATGCATTTGATGGCCTTGAGTACCTAATAACTACCAGTGTCACAGACCCTGGGAATACAGTGTACTGTAGCCAGGAAGGAGATTGCTAAAATTACATCAAACTTCATCTCAAGGCTATACCAAATTTTGACTAAAGATACCATCCCTCATTAGCTACCACACATTTTTAATCATTTTCAATTTTCTCATCTGTGAAACAAGGGCAGTACCACCTGCTCTTTCCTTTCTGTAGCTGTAGGACGAAATAGGACTTGTTTCTATAACAAAAAAATTGTAAAAGCTAAGTAACATTAACATCAATATATTTGTGATATTACACTTCCAATTGGCTGCTCAGACACACTCAAATAAAACAATCTACCACCAGTTCATCAAAGTAGGGGATAGATCTCAGAAGCAAGTATCATGGATCTTAGGCAGAGACCTAGCAACGATCACAACTTCACTCATACACACTGAACATAAGCCACAAGAAACAAAGGTTGTATGCAAAAAATAAATTTACTATAATCAACTTGAAAACTAAGGAAAGGAAATTTTCATGTTTTCTGAAGAGCTCAACTGTGCTTTCAGAAGAGCAGTGAAATGAAACTGTCTTGACACCCTCCTCGTAAATTCTCTACCTAAATTCCTAGACACAACAACGACAGAATTCACGTAAATACTCCTAACCTGAGAGCGCAGATCTGAGGACCTCATGCAGAGGTGCAAGGGAGCACGGCAGCTGCTGACCACACTCCCATGAGTGCATGAAACCAAACATTCGTCTCCCAGCTGATCAGCTTGAGAACTATTTTTGCAAGAACTGCTGAAATGTTTTGCATGGATTTCAAGATTTTCATTTTTAAAACACAACTTAATAAATTATTATAAAAGAGGTTATCCCAGGGATGAGTAATGAATTTGTTCACTTTATATCAAAGGATATACTTACTATAAATTCAGTGTTAATAATAAAAGTGCAAGTTTTTGATTTTATTTCAAATCTAGTAATAAAAATTTAATAAAACATGTAAAAATATAACACTAATGTAAATCCTATCCATCTACCTAAAAATTCCAGGTGTGGTGGCTCACTTTAATCCCAGCACTCGGAAGGCAGAAGTAGGAGGACTGGTGTGAGTTCGAGCCTACCCTGCGGCTACATAGTGAATTCCAGGTCAGCCTGAGCTAGAGTGAGACTCTACCTCATAAAAAAACAAGACAAAAAAAGAGACTAGTTTATAATGTTCCTCTGTCCTTGATTTGGCACTTTAAATATTGAAATTGTTTCCACAAGTTTGATGCCTCACCTCATTACTTCTATGATGTTAGTGTCAACCACTATTTAGCATTGAAAAGAACTTTCTAGCATATTTTGTTTTGTACTTCAGAGAGATAATTCATTAGTTTCCAATTAATAAAACAGTAAATGTCTAACTATAGAATTTAGATTCTCCTACTTATTACTCTCAAACTATAGAACCAACATGAACCCTGGTAGACTTGTTTGTAATTTGTGCTTGACTCATATTGATGTGCTAGTCTAAGGGATTTTCATATAATATAAAAGTTTAAGTTTGAAAAATTCATATTACAAATGTCACATTCACTTCCAACAGGATATGTGCAACAGTATGTGACAATACTGAATAAAATGTTGAAACATGCTTTCCTTTTGTTTGACTTTACTCATTTTTGTAATACAACACTGGTTACTGGAAAATGCCTTACAGCTTTATTCAAAACACATGTTCAAAGATTTGAATGAAAAAAAAAATCTTTGACTCTCTCTGGAACATCTAACCGATACATCACTGGTGTACTTTAAACTTTTTCTTACTGTCAGGAACACTTTTATGTCTTTAAGATTTATTTAAACTAGTTTATTATATAATGAAGCTTGTCAGATCATAGGAACAAAGTCAAACAAGATGTGCTATATCAAAGTATAACATTTAGCATATAGATTTAAGTATACATATCAAGTGCTATGCAATCAAGCAAAGTTTAATCTGAAAATGCAAATGGTTCAGATTATTAAAGCCACATCTGTCCTTTGAAGTATAATTTAGACTGTTTATCAAAAAGCTATGTGTAATTATTCTCTCCCACCCTAAACTTTGTAACAACAGAGTTCTTTTTGCAAGAACTTTTCAATTTTGGGTTAGAGTTGGGGTTTTACATATTTAACCACCAAAGAAAATAGGAACACAAATGGAAAATTATGAATCTTTATGATGTATCATATTATAATTGTTATGCTTTGTTGGTAAATCAGTATAATATTTCAAAATGAATTTTTCCAGTGTGGAAGAAGAATTGTACTTGTTTTTGGAAATTAATACAACATAGATCCAGAGTTTAAAGAGTGTGTTTTTAAGCAAAATATTAAAACAATTCTAATACAAGCCATCTCTGCTTAGCCCAAAGAAGCCATCAAAAACTGCACATGAGCCAGTGCAGAGTAACTGGAAAGTTCTAGGGAAAGAGAGTAGTAGGACATTGACATTGACAGCATTTTTTTTACTAATTAGATGTGGACATATTTAGTATGTAAGTAACACCTGTTGGTACCATCCTTTCCTTCCTCCCTGTCCCTTTTCTGAAGAGGTCTTCCTCATGACATTGAGTTTTAAGAACATGAAGTTCTCAAATTTTGAATTTCTACAAAATGAAATAGCTTTTGATTCCTTTTCTCATGTACAAACATTGATTTATAATATTCTATTAAAAACATCCATTGAAAAGATATGCAGACTGTCCTAGGCAATATTGGGCCTTAAACTCCCCAAAATGAAGCAGGTTTCTGCAATTTTACCTGGTTCTAGCCCAAGAATTTAGTATTCTATTGCATACATAAGGCCAGACTATAGCACAGAAGCTTTGTGCTGTCACTTACAAAATTTACTCAAAGTTGAGAACTCATATCATCTTTATAAAGGCTCACATCTTTTTACAGTCTTATTATAAAGTAGTAATCATTTATAAAATTAATTGGATTTAGATCTTTTTAGTGAACCTCAAAACATAAAATGTGTATCTTAAAACTGAAAACATGATGGAGAAGCTTAGTGCACTCAAGTATGTGTATGGATGGCCTCTGAGCCCTGATTAGGGGCTTCCTGTACAGACATAGTCACAACCAGAAGTACACCTTGCCATGCATTCAAATTCAAACCAGGATTCATGAACAGCTAATCCATAAGCACCTACTGTCTTCTCAATACTTCTGACTAAGATAAATTATGAATCTGTCATCAACAAACAGCACAGGGAGGAGGGAAATGAGTGCTAGTTGAATTTCTACTTGAGGGGTTGGGTATAGGTCAGTAGAAGTGTGTTGACCTAACACGGGGATGCCCTAGTTCAACACCCATCAATGCAAAAGAAAAAGTTTCAGTTTGGTTTGAAGGCAAGTTTTTCTTGAGGGACTTGCTTATATCTCTGTCATTCCATAGGTACAGGAAAATACTGGGTAAGAACATGGGTGGTATTATATAAAAGGAATGATGCCCATAGATTAACTGAAAGGTTAAGGAAAAACTATAATTCTATAATATAAACCTTACAACATTTTGGGGAAAAGAAACTTTTGCCAAACACAATGTTGGTGAGTACTTTCTTTGTTTTCCTTAAATACTTAGATAGTTAAAAAATATTCCTGAAGTCTTTATGCAGATTCTTTTACAAATCAAGAAGGGTTTCAAATGAAATACAATCTAGTTTAGCATGAGGGATACGGATGGTATCCTGGAGACCTATGTCCTTAGAAACAATGAAATCACCAAACTCTTCAAGATACACAGCAGTGGATCAAGAATGGATCTACCTAAAGCAGCTGTAGTTAAGAGAGAGCCGGATAAAAAGAGAAAAGAGACAGGGGGCTGAATTAACACACAGGCATTTCGGTAGTTGGTAGTTTCAGCTCTTTTCATTTCCCTCCCATTTTACAAATACCCAGAGGCATGTCTGTGCAAATTCTAAAAATAAAGCAATAAACTTTAATTCCTCAACTTTCATAATATTTTGACAGATTCTTCCAACTTTAATTTCCTTTTTGTAATGGTAGTGTGATTTGCATTATGTTACATCGCCTCATTTGCCATAAGAAAGTTAATCTCTTGAGAACTGCTCTGAAATTATGCATGACTTTAATAGACATCCCCTCAGAATTGAATAAAAATAATTTTCTCATTGTAATTGTATCCTCTAATGGTTAGTAAGAGCTCACCATAGACCTGTATTGGAAGTCAGGTTTAAATATTTTTAAAGAAATTTTGAATGATATTCCCATAATAGATTCTGATTTCTTCACAAAGTCATTTATAGAAAGGAAATGAGGAGAACTGACTGATTTAAATTTTAGGGATATTATGAAAATGAAAAATCACTCAAAGTTACTTGATTACTTCCTCTAGATAGCCAGTTCTTTTGATCTTCCCTCTTGACAATAGATCTCTCTGGTTCATGGGAAGTCAAGTGACTAGATTGTACCTGTCACAGCAAAATCTGCTCTAGAAGTCTGTACTTAGGGGGATAGGGCAAGCTCTTCAAACCAAAGCAACTGTTTTTATTTTTATTTTTTAAGTTAATATCTTCATCTTGCTTAAACAAAGTCTGATTTTTCTGAACATTCCTATGATCTGAATTTATACCCATTAGGCTCTCGTATATTGACATTTGAAGGCCTTAGAGCCACTATAGAGAATAAGCATTATTCAAGAGGAAGTACACAATACTGGCTATGATGTTAACAGATATAAAAAGGGATAAAATGGGATGTGATAGCTGGCAACTTCTGAAGTCAGTAAGGGAAATGATATCTGCATTTTATACTGAGACATATAATTTCTTATCACTGTCCTTACCTCACTGTGTACATAACCCTATGCTTCCAGCACACGTAAAACATTTTTATTATTTAAGCAAAACGATTTGGGAATCATTTTTTCCCCCAGGCTGATCATAATCGAAATTCTCCCTTGACTGCAAGAAAATCTCCTTAGTCTTGAGTGCCTCAGCATTGTGGTGGTGCTGTACCACATACAACCCTAATGCGAATATTTTTTAGAGCTTTCCTACCTATAGAGACTCTACTATTCTTGCTGTCCACACTTCTCTGGTGAGGAGTGACAGAGAACACTCTTTTGGTTTCTGAGTTTAAATTTCAAATACTAACGACACAGTCCTTTATATAACTGTAATTCATCAAGATCCATATACCAACTTTTTTCCACCAATTCATGCTTTTCAATAGTGAACTTTCAATTATGTTCAAAGGATGGATACCCTGCAGTTTATTTAGGACAAATCAGCCATTTGATTGCTTCTGACATCGTTACTGACTCTGCTTAATTAAACACTTTATTCACATAAACAGGGTATTTGCTTAATCTAATCCAGAATTGTAGAAGGAAAAAATGCTTTAGGAATAAAAACAATTTCCCTTTGCGTATATGAACAAGCAAAAAAAAAAAAAGAAAGAAATAGGACATTTGCTTTGACGCTCATATAAAATAACTCCAAAATAAAGAGGAAGTAAGGATAAAACTGAATTAAAGGACAGAATGGAAAAAACTGGGCAGTTTGCAGCCTTTTGGCAAGTCACTTATTAACTGTGTGGTTACCATGTTTGAGTTACAAAGAATTTTCAGGTTAGAGGCAGTCTCTCTTGAGCCGTAAAATTCCCAGCCAAAGTCAAATACCTAATATTTAAAAAGATTTTTACTGCAAAACACACAGAAACAAAACAACACCTGAAGATTAAGACATAAAAGCTACCTTATTAGATCATTTTGTGACTCAAAAAAAAAAAATCATTTTTTTTTTCTTTTCAATGTGAGTCTCACTCTAGCCCCGGGCTGATCAAGAATTCACTATGTAGTTTAAGGGTGGCCTCAAACCCATGGTGATCATCCTACCTGTAATCCCAAATGCTGGGATTGAAAGTGTGCACCACCACAATCAGCCACAAATCTTTTTATTTTTTTATTTTTTCTCCCTCCAATAAGAAGTATTCATTCACTCAGGGAAATATTAAAATACGAGAACTCACATGTTTTGCAATGGGAGCATATATGGTTATCTATTTATATATATGTATAATACAAATTCATTTTTTTATATTTATTTGAGAGTGACAGAGGAGGAAGAGAGAGAGAGAGAGAGTGAGAGAGAGAGAGAGAGAGAGAGGCTTCCAGCCACTGCAAATGAACTCCAGACGTGTGTGCCCCCTTGTGCATCTAGCTAACGTGGGTCCTGGGAAATCGAGCCTTGAACTGGGGTCCTTAGGCTGCACAGGCACTGACTGCTAAGCCATCTCTCTAGCTCCATCTTTTTTTTTTTAACTTAAAAGCTATCAACTTCAGTTTACACACACACACACACACACACACACACACACACACACACAAACAGAGTCAGGCTGAACCAAACAAAACTCTGGACTGTTCAGATGAAATGGTGTGACCGTGTGAAGTAGCCTGAGCTCCTTATTGACAGTTGCATAACAGACTCCTTGACCTGCAATATGCTTGGCAGCAGAAGTGTGAGAAGATATTGTGCAAGTTATAAATTAAATAGAATAGCACTAACTGGTGTAAATGGCTATATCTGGTGGGGTCTGTAGGAAACTAGCTAAATGAGGGTAGGAAGTGATTTCTAGCTACGACTTTGTACATATTGCACAGATAAAACACAGCCACAATAATACTGTCATTTCCCATTCCAAGAATGTCAACAGGTTATAATCAGGTTTCTGTTTATTCAAAAAGCAGCATCACACACCAAAGATATGCATTGGCTCTTCTCTTGTCCAGTTCCTTTGAAATCTTCTGGAAATACAAGTCTCTCAAGTTGTTTCATTAAGGTCTCTTATCCTAAGTAGAGTGTTTCATGCTTACCCTATACATAATTGGTCTTGGACAAATAACTTTCTCTGTGATTAGGGCAACAAACATAGGAATTCAAGGGACTCTTAAATATAATTCAAATTCAGTCTCTTTATTATTTCATTCAATAACTACAAGGAATACTCAGAAGACTTTTCATTGATGTATCCTTTTGTTTAAATTTCTAGCAGCTTTTGTCAGCATTTCTACTCTTCAAGTGGAATGTCAATCAGACAGCTTAAAACATATTTTAAACTCAATGTCCTATCTAGTCTTTCACTAATGCATGTAAATGAGATATCATACAATGTACAATCAAAATAATTCCATGCAAGAACATTACCTACCCAAATGTGAAAATACACATTCTGTATACTTTTATGTTCTGTTTATTCAAAAAATAATGCATATTTTACATAGATATTCAAAAATTCATTATATAGGTTGATATATAACTATTGTCAAAGGCTTATTGGTAAATATTATGTGCATAATATAGAAAGATTAAAAAGTGCTTGTGTGTTATTACAGATAGAAATTGGTTTGATGTAAAGAAGTGAGTCTCCTTTTTTTTTTTCTGGGTTTTTATCAAAGACAAGCCATTTATGATTCAACATCATTTTAACCTTATTCAGGAAACTGGGAGAATCATTCTGTTAAGTATGATAGTGTATCTCATTTAAGAAAAAAAACTAAACAAAATATAATGAAATGGGCAAAACATAGCTGCCAAATTAAAGTTAATGACTAAACTTATTGGAGAATCATATTCTCTATGGCCTAGGACATTAAAATGATATTTGCACATTATATTTTAGATGTTTTGAGATACATTAACATCCCTGTAGGTGAAACTGGTCTTCATCCCAGTTTCCAACTTTTCAATCTTGATTTCTCGGCACGGAGTTGTTGTTTCACAGGTGGACAGTGACTATGTCCAAAGCACAATTCCCTTCTTCTGTGACTAGTGAAAATAAACAAAGACATGGCTGACCTGAGCCTCTGGCAAGGGACTCAGAAAAACCTACAACATTTGCCATGGCATGAAGCAACTTTCTTAGGAGCCCTGCTAGCTCAATTTTTCAACACATCATTTTCAACACCTCATCATCAGATTCTAAAACATACTCTACCTTCTAGTTGCCTTGCTTCCCAATCATTTCCCTTTCTAGTTCTTGTGGGTCTCTTCTAAGACTGAGAAAAACAGGGAAGAAGAGGAGGAAAGGAAAAGAGCTTTAATTAAAGCATTGAAGATGACAGTTGACCTTTACTTGTGTTGATCAAATAGTTTATGCTTATGTCAATCATTGCAATGTATCACCCCTAATTAACATCTAACTAATACAATAGCTCATTTCTGGCACATATTAATTACTGTTTTATGGCTTTAGTTCCTATTATCACAGCTATATGGCAACAACAATTAAAAACTGTGACATTTTCTAGCACAAAGGAGCAGTATATGTTCTCAGTGATTCATATGAGCTACATTAATATTGCAAGATGGGCTTCTGCATAAGCTGGGTCTTCTGACTATGGTGCCCTCAGGAGTTAACTCATTCTACAAAATCAGAAACAAGTTTTTCCAACAGAGACAAAGAAGCAAACCTTTCTGCTATGAAAATCTCAAAATCCTTCATGATATGAATGGAAAATCCAAACCATAAAGGAAAATTCCAGGTTCACATGAGATACTCTGAAATTCTATTTCAAGGAAAGTAGAACCACAGAAGCATGCCTCCTTTTGCAATATTTGTGAAGGAAACAGAGAATCAAGAGGATTATTTCTTTATTAGCTTTTATATAAAGAGTTTAAATTACTTTAAGGATTTCAGACTTGTACAGTGTTGTAAAAAATAGTGTTTTCTATAATATTGACAAGCCTCTATACTCTGGATTGCTGAGGACTAAAATCTATAGGGTGTTTGTTTTCTAAAATGACTAGAATAAATTCTTTAGGGCTTAACAACTGAATATGGCCTTGTTCTTCCTCCAAAGACATGGTGCAAAGGAATCAACTAAGAAGCTTTACAATACTAAAATTTCTCAGAATAACTCACAAAAATATATTTGAATATCCCTTCAAAGACCACAGTTTTATTTCAGTCATTACAACATTATAGTGGTAGACCTCAAAAGATCTTTTTCAGTTCATCGAAAACAGGAGAACATACCTTGGGATAGATGGAGGGATGGGTAGAAATGATATAAGAATTTCTAAAGAAATGATAGCTCTTTCGACTAAGTATATGATTCCAAAACTGGTATATTTTATTCTTATTATACTCTTATACTAAATGCTTCTCTTGTACTGTGTGTGTGTCTGGTACTGCACTTTGAACCCAGGGCCTTGGCTGTGCTAGAAAGTGCTCTACCATTGAGCTGTAGACTTAGCTTGGAAGTAGTTAAAGAGCCATGCATGTAGAAATAGTACTTTACTTAACATATTTGAGAGATGAAGATTCTAATTGCCGATGCATATAAAAGTACCATACCAAGATGACACAAGGTACTTTGGCTGGTGAGCAAATAAATAAACTAAACTAAAAAAAAAAAATAAGTGGCTTATCAGAAAGAAATTAAAGTTAAGCATGGAAGCATTTTTTTCTTCCTGAATTAAAATATGGAATAAAAAATACAGTAACTGTTACTTTAGGACTTTTACTTTTTAAATTATTTATTTTATTTCATTTTTACTTATTTGAGAGTGAGGGAGAGAGAAACAGGCAGAGAAATAGAGAAAGAATGGGCACACTAGGGCCTCTAGCTACTGCAAAACAAACTCCAGATGCGTGTGTTACTTTGTACATCTGGCTTTACATGAGTCCTAGGGAATTGAACCTGGGTCCTTTGACTTTGCAGGTATGCGCCTTAAGTACTAAGTCATCTCTCCAGCCTCAATTTTTTTCAATTATTAAGTACATAAAAGCAGAGAATTAAGTGAAAAACCAGGTTCTGATAAATGCATAAATGGTATGTGAGAGAGTCATACCAAAATAAATTATTTCACAAACTTTTCTTGTCATAAATTACATTCAGTCATGTACTGTTATCATGTTAGCAACAGGGTAAATAACTTTTAAGGACGATGGGATGTGATTTTTAATATAAATTTTGAATTGTAAATATTATGTAACTGTCTTCTAATGCATAGAATTGCACAAACACACAAAACCTCCCTTAGATTTGTCATCTTTGTGAATCCTGCACTGCTTTGCTTTTATAGTAACTTGGTGCCAATTTGAAATTCTTCCTGGGATCTGTTCTAACCGCAGAAGCACCTTGAACTGACTCTCTGAAGAAACAGAAGCCTGTGATGAAAACAGCACACACAGTGACACATGGTGATAGAGTGAAAGCACTTAACGCCCAAAGGTGATAACAAGATCCTGTTAAAGTCAACCAGATAATATGGGAAGAACATTAAGCTTAAAATTACATTGAACTGTTAACATATACTTTAGCAGTGCTATCCTCAACTACTATAATGTAATACTGAGGATGAACACACTTTGTAAAAAAACAAACAAAAAAATTACAGATACTTGAGAGAAAGCTTCACAATAGGACCCATACTTAAAGTGATCAATACTTCACTTCTACAGGAGGAGTTCTACATCCATCATACTTACTACCCATGATATGGTCTAGTTCCTTGTCAAGTAAGTAAAATAAAAACCAGAAAGCAAACAAAGAGCATAGAAAGTAAACAAAGGGCAAAATGAGAAGATACAATGAAGCCAGAGATTTTAAAATATGAAACATTCTTAACCACAAAGGGACCTTCATCAAATACATTTTACTCATTTTACTTGTTTAAATGCAAGGGAAATATGAATAAATTGTTGGACCTGATTCATAAGTAACTATGAAGTAACACTTGGCAATATTTTGCTCAAATTAGGATTAGTAATTCATATAAGAATATATCAGAATAAGAATGACTTCCTAGGCGACACTGCAGGCTCTCCCTTCTAAAGAATGGCCAGCTAATCAACCTTCTATTCAGCACATAGCCTGTGCCTCCTCTTCTGTCTCAGAGCATCTATTTTTGAAGAAAATAATATTGTATCAAACAAGTAATTCTAATTGAAAATCCAAGGGGGAGCCAGGAGGAAATTTAGTTTCTGCCTCACCAGCAAACAGTTCTTGGTTTATCTAGACTTTGCAATTTTATGTCTTCAGAATTTGCACAAATGATGAATTTATAAATGTAGAAGTTTCTAAAGGATCAACACCACCAACTAAATGCAGATCCATATCTGACACAAAGATGCCCTTGATGTCTACCCAAAGCCTTAACAAGGAACAAAATATAAAGCGCTATTACTGAGATATACCCTAGAAATAAAGTTAAAAATACAATAATTAAATGCTTACTCACTGTCTATCTGATGAACACACTGCACATGTAATAATTCCTTCACTTTTCAAGAATGTTATTAGAGCTATTATTAAAAATAAGATATCATATATAACATTTATGGTTTCCATTACAGAAATAGTGTTAACACTAAGTTAGTGTTATTCTGGTATTCATAACCCATCACAGGTTAAAAGAATGAAAACGTATTGTAATGGATGAGAGAAATCTGATTGAGAAGACTAGTGTGTTATTTAACACATCTAATCTTGAAATAAAAGATATGTCGAATTCAAGATAGCAAGAAACTTGGAATGATAACATATTTATAACTTTTAGAAATCTTAGAAAGGGACAAGGAGACTGAGGAATGTATTTTGTGAACATAAAGCAGCCATGGATTTGTCAGAGCGCACTACTATCCTACCAATGGCACATGCACAATTAGCTCTTGCCCAAGAGCTAGCATCCTTCTCCCCTTGCAGAGACCCACCTAGATCTCCAACTTCCCTGTACCTTCCCGTTTAAGAGAATGTTTTGTGGTGTTTCTCAACTATTTCATGCTGCCACCCTTCAGGGTTTATGAGAAGACTGAAATTGAAACTAATACACAAATTTCCATCTTCCAATAGAGCTCACTGTGGAGGACACACTGATGCTTCTCTACTTTCTATGCATAATCTTGGAAGCCAGCCATAACTTAGAGCCTGCTTACACACTGTCAGCTTCTCACGCTACTTCCCAGCAGTAAGTTCCAACTGAACTTGGCTGCTTGTTTCCACCTTTGTCCTTAGTCTCCAGAAAAGCATCTACTCAAAAGGGCAACTGGATCTTACTATACAGAATTTCCTCTTAATCTGCTTCTTTTTGTTTCTTACATTCTCTTGTCAATATATATATACAATATACAATATACAATATACAATACATATATATATATATATATATGTATATATATATATATATATATATATTGTACCTGAAAATTTTCATTCAGTTAATGTTGTAGATTGAATGTATGACTCCCATGGGCTTGGGTGTTTTATTGAATTTGAGTTTGCCTCTTCAGCCTCTATCAGGCAGACTCTTGCTACAGAGGGCAAGTCACCAGGCAGAGGTATGAATTCCAGCCCAGAGGTATTCAGAGGTCGGAGCTCTGGCAGGGTCCTGCTTGTTGCCTGTCCTGTTTACTACTTTTTAGGGCTTGTGGCTGTTGTGTTGTCTCACTCTGCTTGGATCTATGGAACTAAGCCAACATCCTTAGAACCTAAAACCAAGGACTTATATCCATCTATTTTATATTTTTTTCAATCTTGTCCCCACTCTACCTTTTATATTCTTATATCTACATGTAATGACACCACAAATTAATGGTAGATAGGAATACTCACCACATGCACATACCACACGCACACATGCATGTGTGTGTATGTATGTGTGTGGTGTATGCATGTGTGTGTGTGTGCAGATGCATGCACCCATATGTATGCATGTAAAGGCCAGAGGAGAATGCTGGATGTCTTCCTTTATTTTTATCTGAATATTTCCTTGAGAAAGTCTATCACTGAACCCCTGGACCAGTCATTTTTTTAGTCAGAATGGATAACCAGTGAGCCCCATTCATTCTCCTGTTTCCACTCTCAACATTCCTGGAAATACAGATATGTGTGGCCATGTTCAACTATTTACATGGGTGATGGGAATTAAGTAAGGCCCTCCTAGGCTCTCATGTTTGTAGAGAAAATGCTCCTCCTCACTGAGTCTTTCTATCCAGCTTCCCATGTATTTTTTTGCAAGGTCCTCCACAGTGCATTTTTCACAGCATCAGAAAGCCCTTAACATGCTGTTATATACCAAAAGAACTAAAACTATTTCCAGATAGCATGGGAATGAGGGGGGCGGGGTTCAGTCTCTAGATCAGGAGAGAGATATTTGAGAGGATTCAAAAGAGCAGAGTTCAACATTACATTCATGTTTATATACTTTGATTGGACAGTGTTGACTATAAGTAATTCAAAGTACCACAATTTTCTTCTATCCATAGTAAAGATGGACATGGAAGTTAAATGTGTCCTCACCAAGTCTGGCTCATAAACAGAGTTTAAATTCCAATTTGCTTCAAACTTTCTGGGATGCTTTGGAATACTTTTATCTTCATCAACCTCACTGTTCTCTGCAACGATTATAATACTAAGCAATGGTTCCTAATTTCAAGAAATCACCAAGGTTAGAATGTATTGGAAGTAAACCGATACTGTTTCATAATTCAAACACTGGAAAGCTTCATTTCACTGTACCGGATCATTAAAATCTAGGGCATTAAAACTATTATGAGAACTCTATTTTCTACCAAATCTGAGCAACTACTTTCACAGTTTGAAGAAGCTTCTGTCAGCTCATCACAAATAAAGAGGAAAGCTATTCATGGAACAGAGAGAGACTATGTTTAGAACTGTTTTTAGGAACACAGTATAAATCTAGAGAAGTATATTAGCTGAGAAAGTGATTCCCCATCCCTAACTGAATTTTCTAAAATGTTTCAATATTGCTCAAATACCAAACTTTTGGGCTGAGGCTTTGATTATGCAAAGTTCTATTGAGTACCATGTACATAAGGTACTGAACCACATACTATGTCCAGTATAGAGATGAAAAGCATTCCTTAAATATTTTTATTTTATTTTATTCATTTATGAAAGAGAGGGAGGGAGAGAAATGGGTGTGTCAGGGCCTCCAGCCAGTGCAAACTTACTCCAGACGTATATGCCACCTGTGCATCTAGCTTACATGGGTCCTGGGGAATTGATCCTGGGTACTTTGGCTTTGCAAGAAAGTGCCTAAACCACTAAGGTCTGCCCAAAAACCAGTCCTTAGAAAATTTCAGGACAATCAGGAAGAGCAGTACATACAAATAAATAGAATTCTAGACAAGGCAGAAAAGTGATTTTAGAGGCCCCTTGCAAAGGACTAAGGGAGTACACAAAGATTTCTAGGGATAATCAGTGGAAGCAGACATTACATTGATAATAAAGAGAATGTTTGGTAAGAATGCTAAACTGATATATCTTTCTTAGCCACCCCGTCCCTCCATTAAGTTATTAGCGTTGTTCTAATTTCCTTTTTTTTTTTTAAAGAGAAAGACAGAGAGAGAGAGAGAGAGAGAGAGAGAAATGAATTTGTGCACCCAGAACTCCAGACACTGAAAACAAACTTGAGACCCATGCCCTCACTACCTTGCGTGCATGTGTGGCCTTATGTGCTTCTGTCACCTTGTGTGTTTGGCTTACATGGGCTCTGAAGAGTATAATATGTGTCCTTAAGCTTTTCAGGCAAGCACATTAACCTCTAAGCCATCTCTCCAGCCAAGCTGTGTTCTTTAATAATAGTTTTCAATGACAATTTAAAGGAGGAAAAATCAAATGATTTTAAGTGAAAAAAGAAAAAAAAATGAGCATGCATATATAATTTCACACATTTAAAGGCTTAGCTTCACACATTTTGGTGGTGTTTATAATGAGATTTAACCTATAGCTAAACATTTATTTGGCTGAATCATAACTAGGGATGTGAAATCAATTTTGATTCTGCAAAATCTTGTGGTAAGGCTGGTGAGAGAAGCTTAGCAGGCAAGGTGCTTGCCTGAGAAGCCTAAGGGTGCACGTTCGACTCCCCAGAACTCACGTAAGCCATGTGGCATATGCATCTAGAGTTTGTCTGCAATAGCTTGAGGCCCTGATGTGTCCATTCACTCTGTGTGTGTGTGTCTGAAATAAATAAATTAAAAAAAATAAATTAGTCAGTGTATTTGAAACAGAGGTTTTCCTTGCTTCAGTTGGTTAAAAGATCTAAATTTGACAACTAGAAAGTTGTGTATTAAAAACCCTCCAGAAATGGTGCGACCTCCCAGTTCTAAAAGAACACAGGCCCACCCCTCATACTTTCAAGCCAAAACTGAATCAGCGTGGGTCTTTTTTATGTTCCCTAAACCTCAACAAATTTAGGACACATCAACTTAATAGAACAAGGAAGTCCCTAAGGCAAGATAACTCCTTTGAATTCTTTCTGGTTGCTTTCATCAAAGATCAGATCTTGACAGAACATGAAAATAGCTTCACTTGACCATCAACATGGCTCCAGCAGCAAATAAAACAAAAACACAACTTCAACAGCCAGAACCCATCTCCTGTAGGTATTTCAGATCAAAGAACTCCACCTTAACTGAAACTAAAATGCAGGGGAAGCCACGAGAAATCCCAGCAAGATTAATGTAATTATTACCATGTGATCAATACAATTGGTTATATAAGCTACAGTCATCAGTAATAAGCAGTAGCAATTTCCATCTTGGTATAATTATTTAACTATTTAACTATCCAGCTCTATAAATGCATGTACATTGATAGTACATGAAAGTAGGTCATACCCTCAATAGGGGCAGTCCATTTACTCATCATTATATTCATAGCACATGACACAGATTCTAGCACAGAACAAACTCTCAGGAGTTGATAAGTAGATTAAGCAAGGGAAGTGGTATGAAGCAAAATGATTGATTTTTGAATGTGTTGGACATAGTTTATGCCCTTTTAAAACATTAGGTATGCCAAGATGAAGAAATGATCTCCATTAAAGGTGAGATTTAACTTCAGAGATATTAAGTAACTTGCTCAAACTCACACATCCAGTAAGTGGACAAATCAATATTAAAACTCTTATCTAATCCACACATTAATTCATACACATTGAAGGTTCACATTAAATGGTATGGCCTATTTGTTTTGTAAAATTTTGAGGCAGATAATTAAAGATACATCTCAGGGTGAAAATTCCATTCACACATCAGCAATGAAATCACTGCAGTCAGCTCCAGCAGTCTCTACAAAGATTTATGAATGTTTGCAAGACTGAATTTCTACCATCTGGGACATTACAGAGAAGAGGAGACATTTTCCAGATCTAACTATGTTTTCCTTTGGAAGGTATGTGTTTGGTTAACACTTGCTTTATAAAATATATGTCCCACATGCTAATAGTAATACCAAAATTCTAGGGAACAAATACAATATAATTCAGTTATAGATTAGAAAGATCACCACAGTACATTTTGGAAGAGTAAAAGCAACTTTGGTCATTGAAAGAAGCCCACATCAATATATCTCAACCAACGAGACAACCTCCAACCCAAAAAATTCTAAGCCGTCCTTCCATTCTTGATATGACTAACAGAGTTATAAATTTCCATTATGTTATGTGCAATAAATGATTCTGGCAGAAAAAAAATGCATATTATTATTATACTTCACCTGTATTTATCTTAAATTGAGTACTCAGCATTTGAGAATTTTTAAAGGTCATTCAATATTCAAGAGATTTGTATATTTTAGTTGTATGGCACAAATCAAAGAAGCATAAGTGAGATATAATGACCTTCCAGAATGTCTTCAGGACTGGGCTGTTGGAGACTTATTGAATGTTGTCCTGTAAGTGGTAAAATAGGAAGAAAAGAAGAGACATTTCTTTTCAATTCTTTTAGAGTCTTGCCTTCCACGTTGGGGATTGTTGCCCACTTACTAATATATTGTAAAAGCACTCTGAGAAAAAACAAGTTCAGTTTCAAATAAAGTTATTTTTCAAATTTCTTCTTCCCAGAAATGATACTAACTCATATGAGTTGTTGCAATATCATCTTCAAAATTTTATACTTAACGAAAGATGCTATATCAATTTTCCAATTTTAGTTCTTTGGTAGACATGTAAAATATTCCCAAAATAGAACTGATGCATTCTAAGTGATCTTCCAGGAAGTGCTGATTCAAGAGAAGAAAACAGTATTCTGCTGGTATCAATTTTGAAAAATGAGTTGTTTTGAGATATGATCACTAGAACTGTATTTGCTTTTGTACTTATGAAATCCACAACTCATTGTGATGGACAGGATTCTGAGATGCCTTCTGAGGTTCATTATTCAACCACATTGACCTAGGAACTGCTAAATGACTCTGTAAATAGAATTAAGATTCCAAGTCAGTTACTCTGTAATAAATTGTTCAGGTGGGCTTGGAGTACTAAAATTCCCTAACTGTTCTCAACCAAGGAAAGCTGCAATGTGCCATCTTCATCTACAATAAAGCAGAGACATCTTTGTACCAACAGAGGGGTTGATGGTGGTCCCTGGCGAACAGCTGAAAGGAAAGGAGAACCTTATTCCTACAACTGCAAGGAAATAAAACCTGCTCAAAAGCAGAGAACTTAGAATAAGACTCCATAGCCCTTGCTGACAACTCAGCTTCAGCCCAGGATATGCTGACTAAAATATCCACTAATGCTGTTCACTATCTCATGGTCTATGCAGACCAAGATTTAAAAAAAAAAAAAGTATGACATTTTAAATTGCTAAATTCAGAGTGGTATGTTATGGAGCAGTAGAACAGATGCTTTTTGAGTTTTTCAATGTGTCTTGTGCTTCTTAAAACATATATATATATGCTTACCACTTATTGCCAATACATATGGATAACAATATATATAACCTGTCAATGGGGAGTAATAGAGAACTCTGCCTCAATTTAGCTGGAGTTTACAATGGTGCTGTGTGTGCATGATGCCCATCTACGAACAGTTCAGGAAACCCAAGCATGATTCATCAGATATTTTTGTACAAGGACACACTTCGATTTGGTATGCTCATAGTTGCAGGATGGACAAAAGAGGGAATTCAGCAAAAATATCAGGTAGTACACTGAGGTGAATAGGCAATAAAATAAGAGAGGAAGAAAGAGACTGCTGTGTAGGAAGAGTAGAAAAAGGGAGACTTAGGCATGATACATTTGAAAGAAGGTTTTATAAATTTGTCCTTTTATCACATAGACTATACCCTTTGTAGTCTGAGGAGGCAGTGGACTCTGCGATTCACTTATGCAACAAGTGTTTATTTGGCACCATGTGTATATTAGGTATTTACAGGTACAAGAAATACCTCAGAGAGCAGGGCAAAAATAATAGTATAAAGAGTACCCATTCTGGGCTGGAGAGATGGCTTAGTGGTTAAGCACTTGCCTGTGAAGCCTAAGGACCCCAGTTCAAAGCCCGATTCCCCAGGACCCAGGTTAGCCAGCTGCACAAGGGGGCGCATGCATCTGGAGTTTGTTTGCAGTGGCTGGAGGCCCTGGCGTGCCCATTCTCTCTTCCTCTCTCTATATATCTGCCTCTTTCTCTCTCTCTTGCTCTCAGATAAATAAAAATAACAAAAAAAAGAGTGCCCATTCTAAGGAAAAAGAAACAAATGTGTACTCAAATAATGTAACTCCAAAAAATGAAAACTGTGGGTCATTTGTTTCTATATCCTAGGAGTGAGAAAGGAATAAACAAGGAAGGTGATTTGTGAGGGGTATGGGACAAGGTAAAAGACAAGACCTATGAATAATTATAAACAATCTGTGTGGAAAAGAGAATGAAGAAGTGATAGAACTGAACAAAGCCAGCAACCTGGGAATAAATCATAGTAAACATGAGTGGCTCATGTGAATGTCAGCAAGATGTGATATAGTTAGAGTGATAAGAACAGAGAATGACACAGCAATCACTATGTAAGCATATGTTACTACTATTGCTGATTTTTAAGAATTTACTGAGTATTATTCATATTATTCTCTTAATTATTCATAATAACATAACATAAAAACTATGCCATAAAACTACCAAGCAATGATTCAGTTACACATATACTTAAAATTACCTATACATGTAAGAAAGACACATCTATAATCTTATTAGCATTTCATCATAAATAGCTGATATGAATTAAGATGTGAAAATTATAGACTCAGTTTGGACTCAGTGTAAATGAAAAACCATATTACAGCTGTCAGTTTCTAGAACTCTCCAATTATTTGTAGTGAAAATCTGGTTCTTTTTCATTCTACATGGAGTTAAAGTTTAGTGCAATTCATACAACATAAACCTCAGTCTATCAAATGGTGTCCTATCAGTTAATGGAGCATCTATTAATTCCATTTTCTCTAATAAAATAATAACAATCGGAATACCTGTCACCTTTCAGCATTTAAATAAGTGAAATTTATTCAACTGACAGAACCATATCCAAGTGGTAACAAGAAAGCTTGCTGTGAAATTAAAGCCATAACTAAAAGTTTACACTTAGCCAGTATCTACTTTCTTTTCCACTTCTAGTGGTGGGAAAAAGGGCCCAAGCTAACATAATTCTCAGCTGTTCCTACAAAAAAAATAGTACATGGTACTCTGAGATTTGCTTTTTAAAATTGTTAGTATTTCATTTCCTTTGGGAGGTAAGATGGTGACCACAATCAATCATGTTGGATTATAAGACCATCAGGAGTAAACCGGCTATTTTGAAAACAATCATTTAGAATACTTATAGACTATATAATACCTTCTCACAAAAGATAACTTTTGGAATTCATATTACAAAATAACAAATTAGACATATAAATATAGAACACATATGCGTATAGAACACAGACTAGTTAAGGATTACTATCATTACAGGTAGGATATATATGCTTGCTTCAGAAGTTTTCTCATAAAAGAGGAAAGTTTTGTAATAAGTCACAACTATTTGCATTGCATTTTTATAGTAACAACACTCTGTGTTCTGAATGTATAGTTCTTATGGTCTCTATTTCTCCTTCATCAGAACTATACTCTGTCCACTGTAAATCATCTTACATAAGCTAGTGTGGTCTCACCACTGTCCATAACCTGCTCCCTTTTCTATCCAAGCTGGATGTACACCTGGTTTTACATGAATGATATTTTATACATATTCTCAGTTAGAAACAGATGTGATGAGCAGAATTCTGCTAAAATGTTAGCATCTTTCATCACCACATGTAGAAACATATTTTCTTACTAAATTTTTGTGATGGCACATTGCTCAATCCCTCACATTATACAAAACCAAATCAGACTAAAAGTCTGATAAAATCCTAGACTTAAAAAGCAACAAGCTTTCAAGAAAATAACAAATTAAAGGGTCATACCCTTTTATAGAAAAGACACAGAATTCTTTCTTAAATATTTAGTCTTCTCCAACTAGAGAGTTTTCTAACATCCTATTGTCTGATAGAATTTGGTTTAGCAATCCCATATTTATTTGTTTGTTAATAAAGAGTTGAAGTTTCCAACATTAAAAAGTGTGGATGTTTCCACTGTGCCCTGAGTCCACAGTACATTCAACTTTTAAAGCAGAGAGTGACTTCAAGTGGCATGGAAAAGTGTGTGCATGGCTCTTAGACTGCTGATATCTACTTCATGACAGCTTCAGTTAGCTTGGGTTTGGTTTTCCAAAAGCCCTCCAATGAAGTAGTGACTTTCAAAAATGTGCTTAATATTTTTAGTAAAAATTAACAAGTATGTATAAATATATGCTGTTTTCATATCTCTGGCAATATTGGAATATAAATTTCCTGATTCTCCTTCATTTGTAATTTGCCTTTTCTCATATTATATAGCAATCATATTGAAAGAATATGTCTTTTCATCCATTGCTAAAGAAAAATTCCCAGTCCTCCAATTTTCATGGATTGACCTAAATGTAAGAGAAAGTAAAACTGCAATAAATCTGTAGACTTCAGTTGATTGTTACCTTTACATTTATTAAACTTCATTTTAATTTCATTTTATACAGAAATCAGTACAATGCATATGTAGGTGGTTATGTCAAACAACCTTTTTATGTCACCAAGACAAAGCTATTTTATTGGAACAAGAACAGATTTACAAGGAATTCTGAGGTGCCACTTCTCATATAACCTAGATATTATAAGGAACAGGATACAAAGACTGGGGAAATAACCAATTCCTTCTCAATTTTTCATTAAAGTGAGAATAATTTTAAATTTCTTTATTATAAATGGAAATGGAAGTATGGTTAACTGTCAGTTTCTGCATTAAGAATTTTTTAAAGTTATAGTCTTTACCTTAAAATCAATACAGAACTATAATATGCATGTATTTTTGCATTCATGCAAAATAACATTTTCTTATGTTTAATTATAAGTATGCTAACAATTTATGATTCTAGAGTATAAATGCATACATCTAGCAACAGCTGTGAATCACAATAAACAGCATATTTTACTTTGTGTCCTCTGAATCAAATGGTTGCTTTTCTGTTGCTATTCTTTTTCATTTCTCTGGGATTACTGTTGCTAACACTCACAGGGTGATCTGCCCAAGTCATTCCACTGTCTTAAACTGTAGGATTAATCACTTGGAACTGGAAACTGCAATTATCTTCTTATGAATCCTTAATTAAATATCAACAACTAGAAAAACACCTTTTCAGAAGTATGGGGTTGAATTTTTATTTGTAAACAGAAAAGCACATGCACTACTATTTCAATTCAATCCAAACCAGATCATAGCTCTTTAAAAACAAAAGTAATTCTGTGTATTTTCAACAATCTAATTTCACCATCACAACAAGAAGCACTAGAACATATATCTTAGAGTCTGATTTTTTCAGAAAATTCTTCAATCATATACTTAAGCTTGCAATTAATAGAAAGAAAACTCTCTACACTGCATAAGGTCCTGTTAAGTAAGCAAACAAACATTTTACCTAAGTTCTGACCAGGTAGGACAGTGCTTAACTGCCAGATCAGACAAATTTGGGTGAACTCATTGTGGTATGGCTGTAGATGATATGTGACCCTCTACTATGTAGTAATTACACTTACCAAAGACAGGACCTGTGGTGGTTTGATTCAGGTGTCCCTCATAAACTTAGGTGTGCTGGATGCTAAGTCCTCAGCTGAAGGCAATTGGAAATTAAAGCCTCCTGGAGGCAGTGTATTGTTGTGGCGGGCTTAGGGGTGTTATAGCCAGTTTCCCCATGCCAGTATTTGGCATACTCTGCTGTTCCTGTTGTCTACCTTATATAGATCAGGGGATGATGTCCACCCTCTGCTCATGCCACACAAAGCTGCTATTGGTTGGGTGATTTCTACCAGAAATGCAAACCTGGCTGCAACAGTAAACTGGTACCAAGGAGTGGCATTGCTGCTAGATTCATTACTCTGTGGTTTTGGCCTTTTGGAGCTGATTTTTAAGAGTAACGTGGAAGGATTTGAAACCTTGCCCTAAGAGATACTTTGCAGTGCTGTAAGTACAGCTTGATGGACTATTCTGGTCATAGTTGAAAGAACTTAATACAGTAAGAACTATGGACTCTGAGGTTTGGCTTATGAGGGTGAGAAAGAGCTTTGCTTGGACTGGGCCAGCAATTTGTGTGAGAAGCTTGCTGTTATGCCAGTGTCCTGAGAAACAGGGTTACATAGCGTAGAAATGGATTGGTGTGAGGAAAGGGTTATGGCACAGAAAAAATGAAATCTTTGGGACTAAACTGCTGCCTGTTTACCTGCAAATTGTTTGAGAGATAACAACTATTGAGATTGGGCAACTGACCTGCACTGGGGCAACAGGAAGAATGTGGACTCTTTTGAAGTGGTCTGAGTGTTCAAGGGGTGTCCTGTTGTTTCAAAGTCTGCTTGCCCCCCCCCCCCAGATTAACAAATTGGCACCTTACCTGGTATTGTGGACTATAAGATATGTAGGAAAGAGAGGGTCTTTGAGTTTGCAACACAGTCTTGTGTTTTTGAAATGGCCATGGGCAGTGTGAAGCAGATTTGCTAGTTGCCTGCATGAAGACCCTATGGAGCCATGAGGATGAACTGTGGGTTGCAATGGAGACCCAGTGGAGATGCTGGGACCATGAAATGGCTGCCAAGGAGAGCTGCCAGCTCCAATGAACTTTTCCAGGACAGTGAGTAGCCTAGATGGAGGGGTGGAATTGGAACTCCAGAGACTTGTTGCTCTTTAGTAGAACTATTGGACTTGGAGATTTGTCACTGACTAGAATTGTTAAGAGTTGAATCTACAGAGTTTGATGTTTGTCCTGGTTGTTTTAAATCTTGCATTGGTTGAATATTTCTTTGCTAATGCCCAGTGTCATCTTTTGCAGTGTGAGTGTTTATTCTGTGACATTATGGGTTTTGGGATTTTTTGTTTGTTTTTTTGGTATTATGGCTCAATTAAAAGATCTTGGACTATGGGGATGTATGAACATCATTGGAATCTATAAAAAGTATGGGGACGTTTAAAGTTGCACTGCATTTTACATCATGTGTGGTTATCAGTTATTGGGGCCAGGGGTGGAATGTGGTGGTTTGTTTCAGGTGTCCCCCATAAACTTAGGTGCTCTGGATGCAAAGTCCCCAGCTGATAGCAATTAGAAATGAAAGCCTCCTGGAGGCAGCATATTGCTGGGGACAGGTTTATGGGTGTTATAGCCATTTTCCCCATGCCAGTATTTGGTACACTATCCTTTTTTTCCTGTTGTCTACCTTATGTGGGTCAGGGGGTGATATCCATTTTCTGTTCATGCCATTATTTTCTGCTGCCATTGCGAAGCTTTCCTTTGAGCCTGTAAACAAAAATAAACCTCTTTTTCCCACAAGCTGCTCTTGGTTGGGTGATTTCTACCAGCAATGTGAATCTGACTGCAACAGGGTCCATTCCCTCTGTGCAGCTGTGTACTCACTATTGTTTATGTTGTGAAATTTGACTTTTTCTTTACCTTATGAGGTAGATGGTTTTGCAGATTGTTATCTCCAAATAAAGAAGTTATGTGCATTTACTTACATTGAATTTATATGTCAAGATTCAAGGAGAAATTACAAGAGGTGCAAAACAGGACTAAATTACTCATTTCATCATGAAGTACAATTCTCTTGGTTGTCCTATTAGCTTAACTTTGACATGATAGTCTTATCCATAACACTAACAGAAAGGAACTGTGGGAATCCCAATCAGATGCCCCTGCCACTCTTTCCAATAACAAGAAGCCAGTACAGAAGGACTCTCCAATTCTTATACACTGAGGAATATCAAGTTGACCAAATCTAATATATTTATCAAGGAACACTTCTACAATGGGTTAATTCAAATTTTTATATAAACATAATTTGTGAATGCCTTGGGATGTAGCTTAATACTTTTATAAATGAAGTATATGCAAGAGGACTCAAAATTATGATGAGCTATGAATATTTCAATTTTACACCAGGTGTTACTTGGCTTCTAATATAAATTAGCTTTAAAAAGCTATTAAGATGAAAACTAGAAATACTGGGAAGAGAGAGGGTAGATTAGTCCAGAGATAGTTCTGAAACTGTCTGAGGAGTATCTTTGGAAAATTTTCATCAGCAATGACTCAGAGGTGAGATTATTTATGAAGTAGGTTTTGGATGTGTCCAGGGTAATAACTACAGACATGTTCATGAGTTGGGAAAAAAGCCAGAAATGTATACAGAAATAGGGTTTAAATATTAAATACCTAATCATCTTATCACAAATACAAAGTCACTGAAGATACCTCAGTATGACAATTATAATTACTGAGGGCCAATCATTACATAAACAGGTATAAATATAAAATTTATACATGAAAAATTTATCTTACATGTTTATAAATTATAATGTTACATAATATATACTATGCACATTATATATATGCCTGTGTATATGTATATAAAGAACTATTTAATTCAATCACCTTAAACAGCACTACCAGGTGGATACTATTGTCATTCTACTTTGTAGTTGAAGAAACTGAGGCTTAGGAAAGGTAAGTAAAAAGACCCAAGTCACATGGTCATTTAGTTGGACACATGATTTAATCTAGGTCTCTCGGAGAACTAAGTGAACAAAACAGTACTGTCAGTGGGATAATAGAATAAGAGTGTTTTAGATGAATAGGAATTATAAGGTACAAAGAAAGAAGGCCTTGTCGAGAGGACCAAGAGGACACATTCTCTTTGAAGTGTAGAACACAGTGCTTGGCTTCTAGCCTGCCCTTAACTATCTGCAGATTGGAATATAGCAAAAGTCTGGTAGTGACAACATTTTGTCACTTTCACTTTGGGCTTCACAGGTGTTCACCCCTGTCACCATATTAGTCTTTTACTTCCACAAATTGAGTCCAAGAAATTATAATTTCTTGGATTTCGCATTGGATATAGTCCACCCTTAAAACATTATTAGCTGATCTACATTATTCTATTAAGTATCTTACACATGTACACATAACATACAATACCATCATAAGCTTATACTTTTAGAGGACATACTGTAATGGATCTGAGAAAACTATGATTTGAACATCTTATTTTTTACTTTATCAAAATACAATTTTAAGCATTAGTAATAAAGAATGTCTAAAAATATATATTTCTACTTAAATACATTTGCATATTAGGTTTCATGCAAGACTATGGAGCAAGAGGATGTTATTTTGGGTGGAAACACAGATTTATAAAGAAGACACTGAAATCTGTATCAGAAAATATGTATTTCATCTATCTTTCACAACGTCCTGTTATAGCTCTGAGAAAGTATAGTCGATCATTCCATTAACAAAGCTTGAACTCATGCTGGGGCATCTCATGCTGAAGCAGTGGATTCAACAATGGACTGTGAAGTCCAGTGTCCATGGCAACAGTAGCTAATTCTTCTTTCCAATCATGGTGGCAATTCTCTCCCATGGCTTGAATCAGTTACAAAACAAAATGCTCTCAAAGACCTCTCTGAGCCAATAGCCTTGCAGCTAATCTGCTAATAGGAAATAATCTGTGCTAATACACACATTCCAGGGCAGCAGTGTGTTTTCTTAATACTTTGTTTCGTGGGCCTCATTCCAAAGAAAGCACAGTAAAGAATAGAAAACAGACATTCATTAAAAATAGTATTATACTACCTGCTCACTATTAATGCTGAAAACTTGCTCCAACTTGCCAGGCTCTTAAAAAGTTTGTTAAAAAGCAAGTGGGGAAGAAGAGATGGGGCAAGTAAAGAACAAAAGGGAGTTGCTCATGCCATGAGAGGGAGTGCCAAGAGAAGGCACATGTAATACAATTGATTCCTAGCAAACCTTCAAAGTGAACAAATTTATTTTGCTTCAGTCCTTGCTGGTTCATCGGATGTACTCCATCAACAAAAGTCTAAAGTGCCAGCGCAGCATTTTTCCTTCCAGTGTGGAAGAATAGAAATGGTTTAGCATTGAAATTAGTTTTTCACCTCAAGGGTCAAGGTTTAACCTCTTGAGCAACTATAATGACTTAAATCATTCTAATTACAGAGAAAAGCAATCTTCCCCAAAGCCTGATGAAGTTTGATGAATCAGCTCACAGCACTCAATACGGCTTTGTGTTCCAAGCAAGGATGAGATGGTTTTGTTTGAAAGGAAAGCCATGAATAATCATAAAGAAAGATGAAATACCTTTTCAAACCACTTGGAGTAGAATTTCTTCCTGCGAGGACTTGGGAAGGCTTGGCAGCAATGGATCTGCTCCTGCACTCCAGACCCTAAATCCTACCTGGCTCAGACAGAGCACGATGGCTTAAACCGTTATGCCGCTGGCATTTAGTGGAGTGGAAGGATGACTCCTCCTCATTCCCTCCAGCCATACTTCTCTTCCACAACTTATCAGAATAAAATGAAATACACAGAAGCAGAGGAGGAACAGAATCTTTGAAGGTAAAGGAGTAACACCATCAAAGGGTATCTCCGCATGCTCTATAAATTCGATTTATAATTCTGGTTGCTATGACAACATGATACAACTCTCTATTACCATGACGATCTGACACAACTTTCAAAAAACAGTAAGCACTATTTTATTTTGTTATTTAAGTTGCTCCCAGGGAAACATACTGTTATTTACTTCATTGAAGAAACCTGCATTCTAGTCTAATAGATTTTATGTCAGAAATAGAAAAGCCAAATTATGGCGGAAACTGTAAAGGGAAAAGTCTGCATTAGTCATTTACTAAGTGGGATTCTCCCGCTCCAAGGAATCTGAGGTTGGGATGCTTTCCACTTGAATAATTCAAATTCTTTCCTTACACTTGAAGCTGACTGCTCATGCAAAGCAGAGTCAGTTTACCTTACCAGATACTGAAGATCCTTTGCATGCCTAACCTGTACAACAGGAAAATGAGTGCTCACAAACCTAGCCCTTTGCAGAATTCAAGCTTTATGGAAAACATGTATGGGACATAAGAGCAGGCTAAACCCAGTGCATTTCACCCAGGCCAATTGCACTTTGGATGGAGAGCCCAACAAATTGTTGAACTGAACCTTGGAATTACTGAATTCTCAGGTATCTTCAAAAGACAGTAGTTTTGAGCCCCTTAATCCCATTCTTCATGTTCATTTTCAATTGTTAATGAATAATAAAGACCATGAACTGGTGTTTGGTATTCACTAACCTCACTACATGGCTCCTTTTGCATCAGAAAATGAGTTAATAGCTGCATCTTTTGGGCATCTAACTACTGCTTGTCAAGTCCTGAAAACCCATTAGCTTTAATTCTTACAATAATAATTATACACTAAGTGGCACTATTTATAATAGGTTGAAAATAAAGTTACAATTTAGAAGGCCTAAGAAATTACCAATAGGACCCAGGTGTTAATTGCCAGAAACATAATTAGAAGCCATCTCTTTTGTCTCCAAAAGAGTAATTTCAAACCAATGGGTTATATGTTGAAGTAAGACTGTCTTCTAGTTCCTGTATTATGACAATAGATGATAATGTCTTTATATGTAACAGATAGTTTTTAAAGGTAAAAAATCCAAATCTACAACAGGATATGTTAATTTTCCTTTGCAAACAGGCAACTTCAGATATATCATTATATCAAAACACAAAAGAGACAAAATAGTGAAGCACACCAGCAGACAGAAAGCTGAGGTAGAATTGAAACTTAGAGGTCAAAATGGGCTATAAAGTGACCCTTCACATAAAAAAGGAAGAAAAAAAAATCATTATGTGCAAGAAGAAGAAACTGTGATTAAGATACTGTAAAAACATCCCATATTAAAAAAAAGAACCTAAACCTGGAGGGTTTTGGTAGTCACAGCACGCTGACAGCATGACGGACGCAGAAGGGTCCCTTAGATGCTTGCAGCTAGCCCCAGTAGTCAGCAATGGCAATAACGACTATGAGGAAGACAAAGACGTGGAAGGCGACCAGGACTCAGGCCTCAAAGTTTTTCTCTGCCTTCCACATGTGCCCCAGTGAACATGCACACACTTGCAAATACCCACACAATAATAAAAATTAAAAATTACAATCGAAAAGGTTAGCTTGAAGTTCCATACATGGTTCTAAGTTGGGCGTGGTATTTTGGAAGCAACTTGTAAGAACTACAAACAATACACTTCTGTCATTGTTGGCCAGTCCTGATGTCAACTAGTACATGAATGTGTGTTACATGACACAGCTTACCTCTTTTCAAAGCTAAGGTTATTATTTGAAAAGATATTTTATCTTAAGGTTCAAAATTATATTATCGCTCTAATACTGTTCTCTTATAGGGATAACTGTCAAGTTCAAAATCAAGACTGAGAAAAAGTTCCTCTCTAGAAATTTTAGATGACTGTCAAAGAGACAATAGCAAGCTTCACAACAAAAATGAATGGAAACCTTCTACTGATGATCATGATCATGTGCTTACTAATAAAAAAATACCTATATCCTTGATATGATTCTATTTTCATGTTCTACTTTTAAAGATCTTGCAAGTTATAAACACAAAAATGAAATGCATAAGAGAGCTCATTTCTGAGCCTGGGAACAAAGACATTTGAGTCAAAGACAAAGATTAGAAAATTATGAGAGAAAAAAAGTTACTAACCTCAAAACAACATAGATGAAACTGACAGCCTTAGTGCAACTTAGAACTACAGTATAGTGGCATTTTGATACCAAGGTTTAATAAATTTATAGAATAAATTATATAGTTAAGTGCTAGAAAGATGGCTCAGAGGTTAATATACTTCCTGTATTACATTCCTAAATAAACAGCTGGGCAGAGTCACATATGCACATAACCCCATACAGTTAGCCCATCTAGTACTGGAAGATGCTACATGAGCTAACTGGGGAAAGTGGCCAACATCTGACAGAGCAACTCAAAGTCTAAGTGACTCAGAAGCAAACAGTCTGACATGATGCTCACACAAGTGCAATAGTGGCACACAGCCATGGTGGGTAACCAACTGCTCTTGGATTGGCTAATGGATCCATTTGATGAAAAGGAACCCATATCTGGAACTGGGAAACAAGTCAGAATCACATCCAGATAACAATTTTGCTTTCCAATGTAAAACTCCCACTAATCTTGGACAATAAGTGGGTCTACACCCTTTAAATTCTCAGTAAATTAATAACGGCTATCCCATTTACCCAATGCTGACTTTGCTCTCATTAGAGATTCTGCTTTTCTTTTTCAGATGGGGGCCGGACCTAAAGTGATAAACAACCCAGTGCACTTCACACTGACCCCACCTGAAACCACAGAGGAATTGGGGAAATGAGCAAGAGTACTGTTTCCTCAATGAACCTGGTATCAGCACAAGGGTGAAGGAGATAGACACTGACACTGAGGACAATACCTACCAAAGTAGAGATCCAGAGGCTCCTAAGAGCCTAAGAGTCTACTGGAGTAGACCTTTTTTGAAAAATTTATTTGAGAGTGACAGACACAGAGAGAAAGACAGATAGAGGGAGAGAGAGAGAATGGGCGTCCCAGGGCTTCCAGTCTCTGCAAACGAACTCCAGACGCGTGCGCCCCCCTGTGCATCTGGCTAACGTGGGACCTGGGGAACCGAGCCTCGAACCGGGGTCCTTAGGCTTCACAGGCAAGCGCTTAACCGCTAAGCCATCTCTCCAGCCCCTGAAGTAGACTTAAAATGCACCCAACATGGCTCATGGAATTTTGTGGTAGAGGGAGTAGAAGATTTTTAGAGGCACAAGTTGGGACATTATACACAGAGGCATTGCCTCTTCCCCATAACTGACTGCTGCCCCCACAACACATGGCCAACAATCCCCATGGGGTTGACCTGTATTCCAAACAAGGAGGGCCTTGCTGGAAAAAGGGCAGGGATGAAGGAAACAATGGTACCAACAAGTGTTGTTTGCATACTAAGTATGTCCATATCTAATAGAAAAGAAAAGAAAAGAAAAGAAAAGAAAAGAAAAGAAAAGAAAAGAAAAGAAAAGAAAAGAAAAGAAAAGAAAGAAACTTGGCTCGGGCTGGAGAGATGGTTCAATGGTTAAGGTGCTTGCCTGCAAAACCTAACAACCTGAGTTTTATTCTCCAGTACCCACATAAAGACAAGTGCGCAAAGTGGTACGTGCATCGGGAAATTGTTTGCTGTGGTTAGAGGCTCTGGTACACCTATTCTATCTCTCTCTCTCTTTCTCTATCCTTGCAAATAAACAAATAAAATATTTTTATAAAAGAAGAAACTCTGCTCAAGTAAGCCCAGGTGGAAAAGTGATGGAGCAGGATTCCCAATGTTCTTCTCTAGCCACAACAGGGGAGGGCCTCCACTGCAGTTGAACATAGGGTGCACGGCGAGGACACACACACAGAACGACGCACTAAACACACCAAAGCACTCCCCCCGACACAACATCACATATATGACAGTACATACACATGCAAGCAAAAACGATTTTAAATTGTTTCAATGATTTCATGTGAGTATACGTTTATGAAACACTTTAAGCATTTTTTATGAATTAAAACAAACAAACAAAAATATGGGCCAAAAAGATGGCTTAGCAGTTAAGGTGCTTATCTGTGAAGCCGAAGAACCCAAGTTTGATTTTATAGTACCCATGTAAGCCAGATGCATAAGGTGGCACATGTACCTGGAGTTGGTTTGCAGTGGCTAGAGGTTCTGGCATGCCCTCTCTCTCTCTTTTTCTCTCCCTCCCTCCCTGTTTCTCTCTCTTTCTTTCCCTACCTCTCTCTCTCAAATAAAAATAATGAAATATTAAAAACACGAATTTTATTTTGAGCATAGGCATTAAAGAATAATTTTACACTTTTAAAATTTTACTTACATGGATCCCAGTAAACAAGCCAGAAAAGTATGATACAATGTAGTAGAAGTAATGAACTCTATAGATATGAAATTTCATTTATTTAAAATAAAATGTTCATGTTAGAGCAAATTAAACTTTGCTTGATATCACTGAAGAAATTTCATGACATATCTTTTAATGAAGAAATACTCTTATTGAGGCAAGTGTGATTCATCATAATATATTTCTTTTCATGAAAAGAAAACAATTATGACCTGAGACAGAGATGTGCTAACTCTGGCTGTTTACTGAAATTGGATGGAGTTAATATGTTTCTACTACAGCAATTACTGCCAGGGAAGCATGCTGGATTACAGATTTTCTAAAATGGAAATACTCATATGCCCTTTTAATCTGCTTATTATGATACTTAACTAACTCTTAGGGGAAAAATGAAATGAATTGAAATAAAAAACCAAAAACAAAGCAGGTCTCATAAATCTTAGAATACAGGGGGGGGGGGCTGGAGAGATGGCTTAGTGGTTAAGCGCTTGCCTGTGAAGCCTAAGGACCCCGGTTCGAGGCTCGGTTCCCCAGGTCCCACGTTAGCCAGATGCACAAGGGGGCGCACGCGTCTGGAGTTTGTTTGCAGAGGCTGGAAGCCCTGGCGCGCCTATTCTCTCTCTCTCCCTCTATCTGTCTTTCTCTCTGTGTCTGTCGCTCTCAAATAAATAAATAAAAAATAAAAAAAAAAGAAGGTTCTGGGGGATAGTTTAGTTGATAGCTTTTCAGTGAAATGGGACCTAACTGAGTTTGGTCCCTAGAACCCATGCTAAAAATATCCAGGAATAAATGCTTCCAATTTCACTAACGGGGAGGTAGGACCCAGCTCTTGGGCTCTTTGGCCAGTCAGTGTGACTTAAATTATGGTCAAGGCAATGTGCTACATAATCTCAAAAACAAAAACAAACAAAAATAATGGACAGCATACCTGAGGATAAATGCTCTAGGTTGTCTTACACACATACATACATGTGCACACTGCAGGTACATGCACACAAAAATATTTAAAAATCTTAAATTTAATATTTAATCATGTATCAAGGAGAACACACATATATATAATTATTCTTATTTTTTCATTTATAGGAAAGTAAACTAAGGAATGGTTACACAGCTACTTTGATACAATTTAGTTGGTTCAGAAACCTTGCACTTTTCATTTTCCCCCAAATAGTAAATGCATTGACAAATGTCAATTATCAACAGATTAAGCACATTCTAATTAATAGATTCCCCTCCATCTAACAGTACCAGTTCATGTGCATGCTGCTCACTCAGCTATGTGCTTAAACTTATTCTTATTTATAAAGTTTAGAAAAAATTAAAAAAAAATCTTTTGGCAACCCCCAACTGGTGGAAGTAGAAAGTCTAAATTTAAGCACTGATGAACATTTATATATACAGAGTTATTTTGTACTGATGTACAAAATAAGACTATATGTGACCTTGGACAATATCTTGTAGATTAAAACCTGACTTCTGTTTTCTTATGAATATCCTACTATTAAAAAGGTACTACTGTTACCTATTAAGGACAGTATTCAAATTTCCTAAAACCAATTATATTTTTTAATTGTTTTTGTCAATTATTATTTTGTTTATCTATTATATGGGGGATGGGTGTGTCAGGGTCTGCAGCTGAACTCCAGACACATGCACCACCTTGTGCACCTAGCTTATATGGATCCTGGGGAAATTGAGGTCCCTAGGCCTCGCAGCCAGCATCTTAACTGCAAAGGCATGTCTTAAACTCCAATTACAATTTTTAAAGCAAGAGATTTTATAGATGTTTTAATCCTGACCAACAAGAAGAAATGAAAATAAAAAATGAGTGAGATAAGGAGATGCCCTAGTCATAGCTATAGCTGTGGAGGCACGTGGTTTTAGGTTGCAGTAAAGCTGACCTGCCTGTGTTTCTACACCACCACCTTGGGCAGGAGGAGTGATATAGATTGAAAAATTCAGTAAAACAGAATAAAAGAAATTATTAAATTTTTCTGAATCTGAGCAATATATCTGCTTTGATAGTATGTTTTCATATAACTGGAAGAAATGTAGTAAGCTAAGATATAAAGCAAAGTTAACTATGATATGAACAGCCCTGTGGAACTGCTAGATTTATTGGTTATCTTAAAAGCACAATATCAACCTTATGTCATGGAAAAGCAACCAGGATAGGATTTATCTAATTCAGTTTTTCACCTCTATGATTACCAAAGCAACCAACCATATGACAATATCGTCACAAAATTATGTAAAAACTTCTTCATACAGACAATTATAACTTTCAAAAGTTTTTAAATCCTTATGAAGAGTATTTACAAAATTATTTCTAATTTAATCATAATATGTAGAAGAATACACAATAATTTATAAATCATATTCCTGAGAATAATCATAAAATGTTTGTTCTTTCTTTCTTTCTTTCTTTCTTTCTTTCTTTCTTTCTTTCTTTCTTTCTCTCTCTCTCTCTCTCTCTCACTCTTCTTTCTTTCTTTCTTTCTTTCTTTCTTTCTTTCTTTCTTTCTTTCTTTCTTTCTTTCTTTCTTTCTTTCTTTCTTTTTCTCTTTCTAGTAAGAATATGGACAGTCCTGACACACATTATTGATAATTATAAGAAATCCTAATTATGAAGCAAACTTGCCTTCAATGAGTGAGTACATCTTGCATCATAATTACTTTCACTGCCCATTCTCCCTTAGTTCTGAGCTGGGGTTGGTAAATGAGCCCTCACAGTTAGTAGCAACTAATTCTTTAACTGTCTGCTACCTTGGTGTAATCTTTACCCACTGCTCTCTGCTAGTTCCCATCAAAGTTGTCTCACTACTCTTCATGGGTGAAGATCTAAATCATAACTTTCCTTTGAGTTTCCTCTTTCTCACTCCACATGTTTCTTTATTAAATCCATGAACATTTACTTATTCATCCAATAAGCAAATAGCTGAGTGGGTAGTACTCTTGATCAGGTACTCTGTTACATGGAGGGAATCTGAGAGATGAGATCCTATTTGGTGATGGAGATGTAAGCCAGATTGTAGTGACATAAGCAGACAAATACAAAAGGTGGTATGGCATAACTACTATCCTTGACATATCCACACCTTTTAACAGGAGCATTGAACACTGAAAACTCCCACCCATGCACAATGTTCAACCAATGCTCAGAGACCCTTAATTTTCAAATCTTTATATAACTGATATACAAAATATCTCCAGGAGTTATATTTTAACCTGTTTGTAGCATTAAAACAGGGATACTGTGCTGGTGAGATTTCCCCATGGTTAAAAGCACTTGCTTGCAAAGCATTGTGACATGGGTCAATTCCCCACTACCTCATAAAGTCAGATGCACTAAGTGGTGCATGTGTTTGAAGTTCATTTGCAATGATAGGAGGCCCTGGCACACCTACTCATTCATTTATTCACTTTCTCAAATAAGTATATAAGTAAATACACATTTTAAAGAACAGGATTTTAAGTGAAATTCAAGGCTTTTGTTGCAAAAAATTAATCACCAATCTGAGTTCCATAGATCCTTATAAAAACTGACAAAAAGTATCTACTTCTTATTTCTGTGTGAAAATAATACAGTTTTTTTATACTGTCAGACAGAACCAAAATAGGAAGCTGTTTCACTTTTTTTCCCCTCACATGTTGTGTCTCACTGGCACCAATTCTAGTCATCTAAATTTCTCCAAAACCCAGTTCTCTCTCCTTGAAATCGACTCCACTGCACCAGTTCACTCTTCTAGCTCCTCTCAGCTTTGGACATCAGTTACTCCCAATTCCAGCACACCATTTTCGCTGCCAGCAGATTATTTTCCCAAAATCCACACGTGGTCTCATCTTTCTCTACTTGAAATCTCCTGAGATTCACAGAAAGTGAAGGGGAACAAATTTACTTTCATAGCATTTTAAGAGTCATCATGTCTATAGGGTTAAACAGGAAACTGAATGAAATCACATGGAAGAAAAAAATAACATCCTTCTGATATGTGGCAGGTGTGACCCCAATATATTTTTCATGATAGAAAAAAAAATACATCCAACCAGGGGATCAGTGCCAGATCACTTAAATCAACATTCTATGAATTATTTTGTTTTCTTATGCATGAGGATCAAAAATTGAGAAAAATCAACAAAGAATAGATGCTTGCAGCTTAAAACAGATAATAAAACTCGAGGTTGGGGCCCTAATAAGTTTGAACTTCAAAAACTAGAAAAATGAAAGGCTAATTACCTCCAATTACCAACTACCTTCCTCTTATCTCTTTGATGCAGGACCCAAGAAAATGTAAGGGGTATGAAAAGGGAAGCTAAGGCTATAGAAATATGGACATTTATAAGGGTTAGTTGCCAAAACACCTGAAGGGCAATTAACAGCTTAGATGGTATCCATGAACACCAAAATCTGGAGCTCAAATAAAATATCTAGATTCAACTTGTGTCAGCAGTACAGTATGAGCTAACCAACATGCCCTATATGGATTTCATAAGTGTTAAGAGCTGACTATCTACACAGAGGAAATAGCTGACAGGTTTCTAGAAGGAACAGGTCAACAAATCATATTTGGAATATTTATACATATGTACTCATGCATATCCATTTCTATTTGTTATTGCTTTTTCATTTGAGGAAGGAACTCATTTATCCCAGGCTGTTCTCGAAATTGCTATGTTGCAATGATCTCTAACCTCCTCAATCCTCCTGCCTCTACCTACCAAGAACTAGCATTACAAACATGTACCATCATGCCAAACATTATGAAGTTTTGGGCATCAAACTCAAAGTGTTCTGTATGCTACACAACTAACTCTTTGAACTGAGCTACATCACAAGTCTCCCCATTTTTAAAGGATGGATCGTTTAACATGGTAAAATGAGAAACATTCATTGCTAGTCAAAATTAAGAGTTTCTGACAAATTATTTGCAAAATTAATCTCTATATTAGTAGCCAGAAACACCCTGCCTTTAAGCATCTCTGTAAGCAAAATTTTATAAGCTTAACACTGAAAGACACAAATGTCAGTGAATCACTAGGCAACTGAACAAGGTCAGTGCTAGTTGTAAAAAAAGAATTGCACCAGAGAAAGCAAAATACACAACAGAGAAGTATTAAAATATAAAAGACATTTTGATAAGGCACTCTATATATTTTCTACAATAAAAATTAATTTTCACTTCTGAATTATTAAAAATGCAGGTACAGGACTGGAGTGATGGCTTAGCAATTAAGGTGTTTGCCTGCAAATCCTAAGACTCATGTTCTACTCTCCAGGGCTGGATACACCAGAAACACAGGCACACAAGGTTGCACATTTTCACAAGGGGGCACATGCCTAGAGTTCAAATGCACTGGCTGGAGGTCCTTTTATTCTACCTCTCTCTTTCTCTCTCTCTCTCTCTCTCTCTCATTCTCACATTAAAAAAAAAATCAGATAGATAAAGCCATGTGCAATCAATTTAAATATCCTAAAATACCTTGGAGCATAAATTTCTAAAACTAAACACATAACAAGATTGTTGATTTAAAAGTGAGGTAGTGCCATATGATATTTTAAGGTTTATACAGCTCTAAATGATATAAAATTAAGGGTGACAAAGTGAAAAAATATAATTTGGAGAGAGACAAAAGTTAGTCCTTTACTGAGGATGCAAAGCTGCACACATTATGCATCATCTTGATCAATTCTGGAATTATTTCTGGACTGAGAGAAAAGTATGAACATTCTGTTCTTAATATGGCAATGCTGTAATTTGTACCACCAACTTATTACAGCATCAAAAAATCATGTTTCCCCCTTATTTGGTACCATTATGAAGGGGGAACACAGATGCACACTTATTACTACACATAGTGTAGTGTTCCAAGGGCATCATACAGGGTGGTGTATCCCAGGACTAAACTGAGAGAGGCATATTATTCATCCAGCATACATAGAATCCTGTTCTTAGCCAGGGTAGCACCATTTCCTCACCTTCTCCTTATCATGCTCCATAGTCTTCTCACTTCCAGATGTTTTTGAATTGGTCTCCAAGTGCTATGGATTCAACTCCACAATAAAGCTTCAGCTTGAGAACTGCATGCTATCTTACCTAGACTATGGACAATGCATGTGTGCTTAACCTCTTTGAAGGAAGAATGGTTACCAAGGCCAGTGGGGATGTAATCTAAACACAATAAGCCCCAAAGCAGTTATGTATTAGAGGGACTACTATATATCATGTTCTATACTGTTTTTATATACCTGGGAAAATGATACATTCAGGAAATAAGGCCCAAACAGTGGTTCTTCTTAAATATAATGCCCAGTTATTTCAGAAGGTTCAACTTTTTCACAGTTATTAAGACAGAAATCTTATCATTATCTATACCTCTAAACATATTTGTTTTTAAAGACAAAAGTAGATGGCTGTTGACATAGCTCAGCTTCTAAGGTGCTTGATTGTAAAGCCTAAGAACCCAGGTTTAAATTCCTAGTATCCATGTAAACCCAGATGCATAAGGTAGCAAAGTGTCTGGAGTGTGTTTGCAATGGATAGAAGCCCTGGCTTGCCCATTCTCTCTGTCTATCTCTGTGTGCCTGTCTGCCTCTCTCTCTCTCTCTCTCTCTCTCTCTCTCTCTCTCTCTCTCACACACACACACACAAATAAAATTAAATTAAATTAAATTAAAATTAAAATAGTTCAAAAAATCAAGCATAAGAGGAGACAGGTCCAAAGTCTTTGTTGAGGGAAATGCTTTTCTTAAAATTGCAGGACATGCAATTATAAGGTACACTGACAGCATTAAGTTGTTTTCCACTAAATCATACACAGTAAGACACATTTGTTTTGCAATTCCCTCAAGATTGTTGCTTTTGACATTACATGACCTCCTCCAACAGGAATTATATTGTAAGTAGCTAGTTAGGATATATGAAAGTTACATTTGAAGTAAAATAAAGCTGAAATGAATTAAAACTGAGAAATTTTATTCAGATATAAGAAAATCTCTAACTGCAAGACCACCAGAGGTTACTGTTTTATTTTCACACATAACAGTCATGTGTGAAGCTTAGCTTGGCATTTTTATAGGACATAGAATCTATGTTCTCATATCCATGCAGACATCACCATCATCTGTCATTCTGGTGAAACTATATCTCACAATACCAAACAAACATTGTTGTGTAAATAAAAGAGAAATAGAAGACAGACCTTTTTAGGATATCTGTAGAATTCATTGAATGTTACTGTCATTATCAATTAGCACTTATGAATGGTTTAACTGACAGAATTATACCAAATTAACCAATATACAAAAAGACAAAGAACTGTCTTGTGTAATATAAAGCTGTCCACACCATGTTTGAAATATAACCAAAACCATGTTTAAGTATGGTTGCTGTTAACATGGTTTCACTTATGGTGTAGACAGGATGGTAAATTATCACACATTCCAGTAACACAACTTGGCCTCACTTTGAAATCATGGTGGTAATATTTTTAATATGCAAGAATTCTTACCTGAGGCTAGTAATAAAAGGTAGGAAAACCCATGTGTGCTGAAATTGTTTTCATGTGTGCATTCATCATACACTACCAGTTTCTCTAAGCTTTCAACTTTGTGACAACACCTTGATAGTGTATCTTCTATATTGGGCTTTAGATGTGACTGTGTCAGTTAATGATATGATATTTGAAAGTCCATCCATGCCTACTAGAGATATGCACCCGGTTCCAATGCCTTTAGTCTAAATTCTTACAAAGTGATTTTGTGAAGTATATGGAAAAAACTCATGAACTTTTTTTCCCCATAGTATGTAAGACTTCTGGATGTGATTTTAGAAACTCTGAAAGACTAGGAATTATAGATTTAATGTTTGTTTAGACTCAAAGTGTCACAATTAAAAATAAAATAGTATATGTGTTTGCCATTTAAAAATGCTTTCCATCAAAAGTTATTTTCCAACTCAGAAAGTTGTATAGGTGGGCAAGCAAAAACCTTCAAAACTCTGAACACCTCTAAAACCTGTCAATAATTTCAACTCAAAAATGTATCTTAGAAATGTAAACATTTAATTAATTATGATTCATTTAAATAGGTGTTGAATTCCACCTCCTCATGACAGAAGCTTGACTTGTTGATGAATATAAATATCTACATGTTATTCACAGCTTTCTAAGAGTCACTCAGAAGACACCCAAAGGCACCACCACCATGAACAGTGTTAATAACCTAATTGATGAGATAATATTAAAACCATGAATGCTTTTGTCAAAGAAATATATCTTAATTATAATACATACACTTGCAGGGAAATAATAGAGTAAAGTCGGGATGGGGATCATAGGGGATGATGATCTGTCATGTACCGTGATCAAGGGACCTACAGCCAATTATACTCTGAGTTGAATATAATAAAATTATTCATTGTCACTATTTAGGACTGAAAGTTATTATGGGGGACTTATTTTGGAAACGCATCAATTTATTTTCTTTTCTGTGCTTAGTAGAATCAAATAATATCACTCGAATGCATGTTACACCATTATATTATAAAGACATATTTATAGAATAGTCCTGACATTGCTACTATTATATTATGTGGTCCATTATAAAACAAGCATTTAGAGAGAATATTAAAATGACTCTTATTTAATTGGAGAAAAAATTAAAATAGTTTAGATCCTTACCCACTTAAAACAAACTCCTAAACTCAAAGCAAATGAGTCTGTTAAAACTATTTGGCAGTAAAAATCAGTTTGCTAATTATGACACTGTGTCAAATATTACATGTTCATATACCACAGAGAGAATGTTTGGCACCTAGTAATTAATGAATAAAATACATGTATAAAATTAAAATTAAAATCTGTCCTCTTTTAAAATCTCACTAGGTTTTCTTTAGTATTTTCAATGTATAAAAGTGAAATGGCATTTGGTCATTTTCTGAGTTCTATCTCTGAGCTCAGGAATGTAGGTGAAAGAAGCAATCAGGCAAAAAGCCTAACTCTTTCTGTTTTCAAATATTTGTAAATACATGTGTGTGTTTGTGTGCGAAAAATAAAAAAGTAACTCCAGTTAATTTAAAAAAAAAAAAAGGTTCATTTTATCCCCCTTATAGTAAGTAGCAGAAACTTGAGCTAAAAGCCTGCAGAAGAAGCTATACTTGTTTCTGTTCACAAAGAACTGCTCTACTGCCTGTCTGCAAATCAGTCTCCTCAGTAAATAGCTCCAAGGTTGAGCTAAAGAATATTGTCTGGATCAAAGAACCTATGTCTTCCTGTGCAAAGCGAACAGGCCACAAGCTCACTTGTTTGTCTAAGACAATTAGAGCACGTATGAAAAGAAGGAGGCTGGGACAAATAAGTTGCAGCTGATACTACTCTGCAAAATATTTAAGGGGGGTTTCAAATTAATAACCATTCAGGGCCCCCAAACAGCCTAATCTTTGTCAATTGGTGCCAAATTATGCAAGGTGCTGCCAATTCTGGTTGTCTAACAAATCAAGACCAGTGCATATAACTCCTCGGCTGCAGCCTGATTGATTCTGGTCATTATATGGGCTGATCTCATTTTCACACATGGAATCAATATGTGAGCCAGATGTTCATTTACCGAGACACACAGTGACGACTCATCTACAAGCAACTTTATCCAGGACCTCAGAACCTTACAGACCAGTAGACTCCTCACCCCTACAAGGCTTCACAGAGTACAAAAGCCGTAAAACATTCTCCTAATATTACTGTCAGCTGAATGACTTTTACAGTACTATATAAAGTTGACAGATAATACATGCCAGTCCTAATTTGAGATAGACCTAGTCTTTTGGGACCTCAACTATTGAACAAGCAAACAGATTGAGAAGTAACATTTATTACAACACATAAATCATCATTTCCTTAAAACTACTATAGGTCTGGCCCAAGGGTGAAGCTTCGACATAGGCAGTGAATCCTAATGCCCTACTTAAGCCTCTAAACTACTGTCATTCTACTAGAGGTGTGGGGAGGACAGCCTAGCTAGTGTTTTCAGAAACAAGTTCTCTTCCCAATAATTTTTGTACTTGATTCGAGAAAAAGTCAAATAATTTGCATTCGTGCAAAAAAATAACACAGATAACTTTCTCTTGAATACTAATGTCCACCCTAACCTACTTATTTAATTGAAACAAACACATCTAACTAGTATTTCATTTCATGAAAAAAAAATACCGCATGCATCACAATGAGCAGTGTTCCCCAGTTTCCAAGGGGAATATAGAATGAGTTTTTCAATTTGAAGACAAAACAGAAAGTTCCACATATCATAAACAAAGTGGAATTAACATGTAGCAACATCATTTTGAAGATTAAACATGGTAAAAATATTAATAATCATGAGACAGAGCATAAAAATGCTTCCATTCTTTATGGAACTGACATGACAATTCTTCATGCTGCTTATAAAGTAGACTTAGTCTGACTCTCAGCTAATGGACCTAATGTGCATTTCATGATACAGTAGATTTCCAATAATATCATTTTAAAAACATATGGGGTCCCTAGTGTGGTAAGCTCACATTTTCTATTTGTTTTGTTTATCCAACCTGACTCCAGTAGAGTCTTCATATTGCATTTAGTCTCAGTCAGTCCTGCTTGAGGAAAAGCCAAAGGCTGTCTGTTTTTCATCAGGTAGTGACCACCAAACTTGGCTGCATTTCCTTGTACATCTTGTTGAATCACTTGAGAAACAGAAGCTAGGAAGCCTTGGCACTCTGCTATGCTTTCTGAACCCAGGCCTTTCTAGAATTTTTGCTCAATGTTGCAGACCACTAAGCCAGATATACTTGAAGATGAGTCCAAATGTTCTCCAACCCTTTGTCAACATTCCCAAGGGTGTCTATCACTCACATGCATCTTTCAGCATATCCTAGAAAAATAGGGTTCTCGTCATTTTTAAAATGTTTTGAAATGTGAGCTTGTGTTTGGTGTAGATTTGTGTTTCTGCTTTTGGTCAAACAAAAATATTTGGCTAATCATTCCTATCAATACTCCCTTAACCAATTTAATATGTATATCTAATAATAAATGTTTCCATTTATTTTTTCTATATGAAAACATACAGGAAATCTAATGGTAAATAAATTCAAAACTTATTTTTTTTCCTAAAGCCAAACAAATTATTTTCATTTCAATATAAAAAGGTTCTTAACAGAATAGTACCAGTTCACCTGAGAACACTTATGACAAACCAATCAATGATCTCATGTGTTTGTTTTTCATTACTAGATTACCTGGTAGGTGTCAGGCATGAAATGAGGGGTTGTGGAGCTGAAAACAGATGTTATGAAGAAATGCACAGTCTAGAGTATGCAAGATCTCCACAAATATCACAGGGCCTATATGTAAATACCACAGGCAGTATATGTGATATAGGATGGTGAAAATGTATTAAAGTCAAGCATTAGCTGTAAACAACTCAAATAAACTTTGATAACACTGTCTATTTGTTATACCTATGATTCAGTAGTTAGTTCTTTCAAGGCTAATTGAATTTCTTGTGGGGAAAACAGAAAAATTAACCCACAGAGAATTTTCCCTAGGCATGTTTGAAAGAACATGTGTTGATGTGTTACAAAAGAAAGCAAATGGGTCAGGGGCCTGTCTGGGCTCCCCCTGAGGGACTGTCTTTGCATTAGCTCTGACTGAGTAGTCCTCGACTCATGTTTTCTCCTCCTATCTATGTGACATCCTTGCTGCCTTGCTCCCTCTCTTCTTCCCTTCCTTCATTCCTTCCATCCTCCCTCCCTTCGTTCCTTCCTTTTATGTTTTTATTCTTTCCCTTTTGTTTTGTTTTTCAAGGTAGGGTCTCACTCTAGTTCAGGCTGACCTGTAATTCACTATGCAGTCCCAGCATGGCTTGAAACTAATGGGGATCCTCCTACTTTGCCTTCTGGGTGCCGGCATTAAAGATGTACACCACCAAGCCTGGCTGCATCCTTTCCTTTCTCTGAAATGACCTAGCTCTGTCTGGTCCTGCTTTCTTCTATGTTCCACCAGTTTCTAGGAGTCATGTTGCACCCACTCACCTCCCTTAGTGATAACAACAAAAATAAATCAGTGTGAACTACTTCTCCCATAAGCAAATACCAGTGGTTGAACTCTAACAAAATAAATTCAATATTTTTTTTTACTCATATACAACATTTCTTCCCTTCTACCTTCAGTTCTTTCTCCCCAAAGAAAATAGTTTCCAATGTAAGTTATACTATGCATCCTCCTCCAGCTTCCACAAACTGTGCAGCTCACTTACTGTCTGAAACTTGTAAAGCTCACTTTTGCATGAGCATTTGCATACAACAAAGACAATATACAACAAAAAACAACTCTTACATGTCTTTCTTCTCTTTAAAAAATGTCATTTTACGAAACAACAAAAAGAATAAAATAGAATATTCACTGGGGAAGTTTGCATGAAGTTGATCTGTTATAAGAAATAAATTACAAAAAAATAAGTATGAAACCTGTTTAAAGTTTCTGGTTATCTATAAGGCATCCTAAACATGTTTGCAAAATGTACCCTTTATAAACTGACTCTTTAGGAGGCATTCTCAGTGGCCAAAACCAACCTTTTATGAGTTCTTAAAGCTTAATAGTTGAAAACACTAAATTGGTCAATACTCATGTGAAAGCTCAAATCTTATAACCAGAATTCATGCCTTACTTCAAAAACTTTCATTTTATAAATTTTAAGCTAGTTCTTAATGCAATTTAGTTCTTTGGGGCTTGGTCCCTTAGGACCCCAAAAGAATGTTAAACTTCTAACAATAACACTAGTCTTCAGCTGTCAATTTCTTATTGAAAGAGATTTTCATTAAGATTGAAAGTGTTTTGCATTGAGTCATGCTTCAGCATTGACCTTGGCTTTTCCCAATGCATTTCATAACTTGAAAATAAACTCCTTCTTTTTACCTCCTTACGCAGCTCAGCAAGTCCATTTGGAATTCAGCACAGCTGTCACGTTACTTTATTTATCAATAGTAGATAATTCCTCTTGCCATACTGAAGCATTTTAAAACAGCTATCTATCTTTTATCTCCATTTTGAATGTCAAGGTTATCAGAATTAGTTCCAGACACAGATGTTAGAAAGCCTCACTGAACTGAGGAAATAAATGTAAAGGATTTCAGAATGCAGCTGAGCAAGGTTCCGTCGCTGATGCATGCACCTGTCTCTGGGAATGGTTATTAGTCGTTCACTCATTTGTTTTATTTCATATTTCCCTTGGTTGGTGCCCTCTTATCATACATTTGGGTCTTCCTTCTAAGGCATTTAGGTCACAGTATATACTTGTCGAAAGTTTAAATAATATATTTTCTAGGAAAAGCAAGGACATTTATCTTTCAATATGAATTATCTTCCATAAGAAAATTGAGCAGATGGCTACAAAATTTTCTGTATTAGCAAAAGGTTTCTCTGTAAGATTTTGTTCAAAATAAATATATGCTGCTGCTTGGAAATCTTTTCCTCAGGAGATAACCAAAATGGCTCATGTGAATTATTTAGGCCTCAACCCTCACCCCTGGCCCTTTTCTTTGGGGATGGAAACAATACTTTAATTTAGTTTTGATCCATGCAGAAGTGACCAACTGTCCCAGCTGGGTGTCCACCTCATTCTCTCTCTTCTCAGCATTTCATGTTCTTTGCTCCCAAAGCTTCAGTCATTTGTCACATTTCCTTTGCTCTTCTCCAACTGAAAGTTGACCTCGCATTACGTTAAGTACACCCACAAGTTATCAACTTTAAAAGTGAGACTTTTGATTCCAATGACCTAACATCCTCACTACAAAGCTGAGAACTGACAAAGACTCAGTAGAACTGATTTCCCCAATAGATAACTGACCTTTTGGTTCATCTGTTAAAACTGGGAGGGCAATGGCTTTTGAAGGAAATCTTTCAGTTTTGCAAAGATCTCTAGCTATTATCAACTTGACTGCAACAAATCTGATCTCTAGAGTCAATTTAAAACCATTCCTGCAGTTGAGTCCTAAATCAATTCAAATGATACAAAACTTGCATAAACATATGAGACAAACTTCTGAATAGAAATGAAATTTAAATAAAATAAACCTATTTTAAAATTTAAAAATTTTAAATACTACAAAATATGTGCTGCTAAATCTTAACATGCTAGACCAATAGAGCACAGCTAACATAAAATAAAATTCAGCCCTTTAACAATGTCGAGTCCTTGCTGCCACACCTATATAATAAAAAGTCACCTTCATTCCTAAATAGTAGCAAAGGGCTCTCACTAAGGATGTGTAAGAATTTCCATTTAAAATAATCTATTTCAGGTTTTTAAGTTACAAAACTGCTCTTCAAACTGAAGCTTGGCAAACAAGACCTCATCATGAGAACATTTTTTTAAATGCCTAAATTTGAAAACAGTATGTTCATATGAGTTTTTTAAAGCAATTAGAGGACTGAAATGGAGAGGTCTTTTTGAGGTTTCAGTTGCTTTTTTTTTTTTTTAAGATTTGCATTCCTAAGGAAGTAGTTTTGAAAATTGAAAATTTACATCACAAGAATTCAAATTTTTGGTCCTATTTCATTATGAATGATATAAATTTACATAACCTAAAATGGATCTTTCCATTTAATTTTTCTGAGAAGGCTGTGTATAGAAAGATCCCAGGTTTCCCTCTACTAATTATAAGAAAATATTTTCTCAGGTAATAAACCATTTTCATGAAGAATAAATAATAGTCTGTTTACTTGAGATTATTTATCATAGCCTTTGATTTTGATTAAAACTTACCTTCTTGAGTAAAGTTTGTGTGATTGCCTATAAGATAATGACTTAAAATTCCTAATAGGATCAGTCCAATATCACATCAAATATTTATCCATCAACATGATAACTTTATTCTTTCACCTCCAAAAAAAAAATGTAACTACTCTGGTTCTAATTACTGTCACATGAATTGAGAATCATGTACACACACACACATACACACACACACACGCTGAGCTAGGCATGATTCCTGTTCTGAAAATGTCCATAATCTAGTGGCAGATCTTGTATATAAAATAAAACTTTTATATTCACAATCTCTTATAGAAACTCACTACAAAATATATTTTCAAAAAAATATAGTTTTAATCTTTTCTTCCAGAAGTTTGTGACATGTTGAAATATAAAGCAGATACACAAATCACAAGTATTTGAAAGAAATTAAATCAAACTTTTGGAAATACTGTAATATTTACATGAGCTCAGTTGTCTTAAAGTTCATGTAATAAGCACGCACTATCAGTACCAACACAATCACCAAATATGAACATCTACTTAAATCAGAGTGAAGAATGGCTGGTGTTTCTTTATGGGACATCTTTCTGAAGACTTTTCAGATACCGTCTTAATCTTCGATATCGTTTTTATTCTTCTGTTGTTTGTAGCACGAGCTTATCAGCACACCATAGTAGTTTACAACCAAGTATCCATACTTCTTATGAGGAAAAGAAGATCAAAGGGGAGAAACTGCTTTGTATTTGTGAAGCTCATTTTATTTACATATGATTTGACGGGTTTTCCTCGACAGAGAAGACAGAAATTATAAATCCTAGGACAAATCCACTTAGCATTTACTTTTGCAAATAAAGGTTTGTTGGAAGACAGCAGTGTCCACTTATTTACTGTCCATGACTGCCTTCATATTACAATTATAGGGTTTTTGTTACAAAATCCATGTGGTCTTAAAAAAGTAAAACAGTACATATAAAAAGCTTGTGTGTCTCTGGGCTAGTGAATTATTCCAGATTTAAGTAATAGTTTTCTTCCTTATAGAATTGAATCTTCATGATCCTCTGTTTGGCACATTCCTGCTTTCCCAGGGCATTTCCATGATGGTGCTCAGTGTGTGTGTAAAGAGTTGTGCAGGGCTTAGGAAATGACTGAGTGGCTTAAAAGAATTTACTTGCAAAGCCTGATGGCTTGGATTCAACTTCCCAGTATCCACAAAAAGCCAGATATAAAAGGTGGCACATGAATCTGGAGTTAATTTACACATGCGGAGTTAATTTACACATGCGGAGGCCCTGGTACACCCATCCATTTTCATTCCCTCTCTCTCTCTCTCTCTCTCTCTCTCTCTAATAAATCAGTATTTTTTTTCAAAAGATTTGTGTAACACAAATAAAGAGGTAACAGACACTGGAGAGATGAGATAATACTTCACACAATGTTCTTTATAATGATCTACATAATAGGAGCTTAAAGGTTCTCTTAGTGAATATAAAATGAAGTCACAAAGTCAACCTTGAAGAACATCATTGCATCACTTTTAGATAGGATGTAACAGATATCCTGGAAGGAGTGGGGGATATAGTACAGTAGCAGAACACTTATCTAGCATGTTGAAGCCCTGGGTTGCATGCACAACATTGCAAAGATAGATGACTGGTAGGTAGATGACTGGCAAATGACAGGGTTTTTGTTTGTTTGTTTGTTTGTTTTTTCCTGGAGGTAACATTTTGGTTCATTTTTCTCCCTATAACAGAGATGATTAACTACAGAGATGATGAACTGCCTTCTCAAAGAAATACTGCTGTTTGGTTGTTGAGTGTGCTAAGCACTCTGCATAGAAGCAACTAAGGAGGGCTCGGCCTTATCCTCAGAAACAGATTACCAAGTCAGGCCACAACCTTCTTTGTACTCATTTCCCAAAACTAGCATTACTCATAAGTCAGTGGAAGACAGTCATTAAGGAATTTCTAAACAAGACTCAGTCAAATTCTACATCTGCCCTTTTCTTACTCTGCAATATTTGCTATTCATAAATATCTCTTCCTCTATATTTCATTATCAGGAAATCAGGAATTATTTTACTATGCTTAGCTCATAGTTATTTAACAACTAAATCAGATAACATATGTAACAATTAGAGCAGTGTAAGGTAATTTCAAATTCTATATATTCCTATTTCTTTGGTATGTAATTCCTTCCCCCCCAGAAAACTGGTATCCTACCCTTCTCAGTGTGTATGAGATATAATATAACTTGTGTACATAAATTTATACACTTTGACTTTATGGTTCCTTGAGGTTTGGTATCTTCAGAATCTGGTTTGGACTCAGAAATATATAGTTACACCCCTAGTGATTTCAACTTATAAGCACAAACTTAACTAGTTTTCAATTACCACTTATCTCCTATTTTTGCGAGAAACTGGCTGGGAAGAAGGCCTATAAAGAATTAACCTTGGTGGGAAAATCAGTGTCTGGAAAACCTCAAAACATTAGGTGACTATTCTAATATAAAGTGAAAGTAAAATTTCAATTTTGGTATAGAAATCAACCATAAAAAGAGAGTAAGAGTCGGGTGTGGTGGCACTTGCCTTTAATCCTGCACTCGGGAGACAGAGGTAGGAGGATCACCATGAGTTCGAGGCCACCCTGAGTCTACATAGTGAATTCCAGGTCAGCCTGATCTAGAGTGAGACCCTGCCTCAAAAATCAAAACAGAGAAAAATCAACTCCTACCAAATCAGAGAGCCAGAGCCTCAGAGGCCCCCAACACCTCAGCACTGAAACAGACCAAAAATGAACCCAACATGGCTCAGGGAAATTTTGCAGAAGAGGGGGCTGAAAGAATGTCAGAGTCACATGTTGGGTCATGATATGCAGAGACATTTATCGTACCAATAACTGTGGGCTAACTCCACAATGCACGACCCATTTACATCAACAAGGAGGGTCCAATGGGAAGGGGTAGATCATGCATGAGCCTAAACAATGGTACCAACTGCCTGTATTTGCTGAAAAGAAAACTAATAAATTAAATTTAAAAAAATCAAAACAAAATGAAAATAAAAGAGAGAGAGAGAGAATAAGAGGGTTATCTTACTGCTTTCATATTCTTTATTTATATAGCGCTTGCCTATGAAGCCTAAGGACCCTGGTTCAAGGCTCAATTCCTCAGGACTCACGTTAGCCAGAAGCACAAGGGGCGCCCACTTTGGGAGTTTTCAGTAGCTGGAGGTCCTGGCGCACCCATTCCCTCTCTCTCTCTCTCTGCCTTTTTCTCTCTCTGTCTGTTGTTCTCAAATAAATAAAAATGAACACAATTTTTTTAAAAAGCACTTAACATTTATTTTATTAGATATCAGTACAGTGTAGAAATGGTACCTTTTCCTTTTTCTTATTCCATGTTATACTTCCATGATGTTAGAAATATTTATAGTTTTATATGTATTTATTTGTTTTTCAAAGGCTCTTAATTTATTAACAGAATAATTTAATCCTACATGCAACACTTTGAGGAAAGACACGAGTTCACCACACAGATGCCATTTCTCACTAAAACAAGTTACCTTACTTTTACAGTGAACAATATGGCATAAATCCAAGAACAGTCCATTTCAATCCTTCAAACAAATGCAGACAAACAACAAAACAGTTCAATAGATACATTTACTTGTGAGGATAGAGTAGGAAATGACTGCGGTTCCAAGCTGTCAGTAACTGTCCCATGTTCAACTGCATGACTCTTATCCTCACAATACTTTTACAGAGCTATATGCCAATTCCAATGTAGGAAAAACAAAATGCTTTGATGGCTGTCATTCTATGTGTTTCCTGTATGACAAAAACTATTATAACCTAAGACTAGAAGATGACCAAGTACATACTTGTGAAAATCAAGAGTGTCTACAAGGAAAATGTGTTGGACACTCAAGTGTGAAGTGATTTTCCCACAGCCAAAGTATATGTGGGAGAACTCTGGAGGACAAAGACACATCTTCATTATGCCAACTTGCAACTTTAAATCTTAATGGAAATACAGGAGATCCGATGGTTTTCAATGGCTAACCTCCTTTTTGGAAGCCACTATCCAAATATATTCAGAAACTTAATATAAATCTATGTTAGCAAGTACATTTAAGACTTTAAAAAGTTGTATTATATATAGTTAAAGAGTTTAAATTAGCTTGACAATTGATGTGCATGTATTTTAAGAATGAGTAGTTCCCCAAACAGGCACCTTACTATGAACTATAATTACATGTAAGCATCTCCTTTTTTCTGATAATTTCAATGTATATAATTTGACATATAACATTCATAAACAAAACAGGTCAATGCCTGTTTTAATATTTTTATTTATTTGAGTTTGTGTGTGTTTGTGTGCACATGCACAGGTATGTGTGTGCATGTACACATGTACATATGTACACATGTACCTGAGTCTCTTGCTGCTACAAATGAACACCCATATGGACATACAAGCATGACTGGGGTGACCAGTGCACTGAACTCAGGCCAGAAGAATCTGCAAGCAAGGACTTTTAACCACTGATTATATTTCTTAAATATCCCATTATTTCATAATGCTAATGTATTTTAAAAGTCTGTTGCCATTGTATGAAATTATGTTCTAAATGCTCTATGGTTTTCTTAGTATACATGAACAACTAAAATTCAAAGGCCACATTCAGCAAAAGAAGAATTGCTTTTTCATCTAAACTTTAATAAGGGGAAATGTCTGTTCTGAAATTTTTGTGGGCAAAAGAAGATAAACTGCCAGCAATTATCTCATCAGTGATTATGATGTACACATATCTCTCCATTATTGTATAACATACCAACCACGGATGTACAGAACTGTACTCAACTGCCTTGATTTATGGAAAATACTGAATGCTAACTTTAAGTAGACATTAAGGGTTCTCTGTGAGTTACTATTGAATACTTATGAATAAAACCAATGAGAAAGGAAAAATCAATTTAGGTCCTGAGATTCTTTCGCTCCATTTTCTCTGATTTCCTGACAACTTTTCATTTGTCCCAATGATAGTGTGCAGGAAATCTAAACTTGGCAATAACTCTTCAAAAACATGAATCAACTATACATGCCACACAGAGTACACTATTGAACTATCATATATGCTACTGTTGTTTGAGTGTATGATGACGTTTGACCAAATTACTAATAAGATTTTATGCAGAAGAGAGGAAAGAGGAAATAAAAATAATGAATAAATGTATTACCAGTGTACTATTTAGAGTATATCAAGACACATTTGGAAGAAATTTGTCACAGTAAGCATTTAAAAAATATCTGGTTAAACCAGGTATGGTGGCATATGTCTGTAATCCCCGCATGTGATTAGTGGAAAGAGAAGGGTCAGGAGTTCAAAGCCAGTCTCATATACATTGGAAGCTTGAGGGCAGATGGGCTTTGTGGTAGTTTGAATAGATGTCCCCCAACAGACTTAGGAGTTTAATTCAAGGTTGTAACGTGGATTTCTAGCCTCCTGTCTGGAAGTGGTGTCACCTTAGGCCCGAAGGTGTGTTTGGAGACAGACCTGGAGTCCAGCCAAAGGCATGCAGAGAGTAGTCTGAGTTCTACCTGGGCTCCCTGCTATTTGGCCGCCAGTTTTGGCTCCTGCTTTTGGCAGAGCTGCTGGTGGTTTTTCTGTCTTTTGTCTTTATGGAACTTCTCCTGGGCCTATAAGCCTGAAATAACTGCCATTCCTCCAATAAACTGTGTCTCGTTTGGAGGCTCATTCCATAAGCATAGAGCTGACCTCAACTGGCTTCATGAGACCCTGATCAAAAAATAAAAATAAGGGAGAGGGGATACACACCAGCAGTTAAGGGCACTCACTTGCAGGATTAGGTTCAGTCCCTATCAGCTATATAAACCCACATAAAAGTGGTTTCTCCATCATTTTTAATGCATTTGCAAGAGACTTCGATGAACACACACAAGCATACTTGATTGCGAACACAGACATACATGTAGATAAAGACGAAATAACTTTTTAAAAATAAAAACTAAAAATAAATTTTAAGAAGGAAAAAGAAAAATCTGATTTTAAATTAGTATTTGTATCTGAAAAGCAAGTTTCATTTACTCAGATGTGTAAATGAATATAGCATATTCTTTAATAAATGATATTTGAACTATATTTGCAGGCTTTATTTTGCCCAATTTTTCAGAGAAACTTAAGTCAGCAACCTTTGAATCTAATGTTACACAATATAAGTGAAAAATTGGTATTTTAATGAAAACCAAGTCGAAACCTTTGGAAACACTTAAAATAGATTAGTTACCACAGAATTAAAACTGGTTTGGAAATAGATATGAATAAATATTGGGAAACATTTTAGCATGTAAATGACTTCTACTGTGAGATTACTTCATAACTGCCTTTTTGCTTCCATTGAACTAATAAAATCTGAAATCTTTGTGGGGCGTGGTGGCACTCGCCTTTAATCCCAGCACTTGGGATGCAGAGATAGTAGGATTGCCATGAGTCTGAGGCCATCCCACATAGTGAGTTCCAGGTCAGCCTGAGCTAAAGCAAGACCCTACCTCGAAAAACAAACAAACGAAAAAACAAAAATAAAAATGAAATCTTCAACTAGAAGAGATATACTTAAAAAATTTAAAAAAAGACTTGTATCTGGAGGAAGTTAAAAAAAAGAAAGAAAGGAGAAAGAGAAAGGAGAGGAAGAAGTGGAGAAAAAGTTAAGGCTCTGATCCACGCTCTTACATCACAGACAAGGTTTCCACTTCAGGAAAGTAGTGTTCACATTCTGTATGTTTCAAATGGCTGTCTGCTTTTAATAGTCAACTTGGTAAGGCCTTCAACTCATAGCTCTTAATATAGGCTTACTTTGATCGTGAAGGATATTTTGGTCTTGTCTAGAGATGTTGTGAGTTGTCATAAAGCAGGTACAAAATGTTACTGGCCTCGAGTGGAAAGAAGACAGGGAAGCTGTAAGGCAGCCTACATCACGTGGGATGGCACCACACCACAGAAATATCTGGGCCAAATGTACATAAATGCTGTTCCTATTAAAATTTCAGAACTCTATCAGTAATAATCAAAATAATTAAGCAGTATATATACGCTTAATTTTTCATTGCCTAAGAACTTTCTCACTGTACTAACTGCAGTAAGGATAAAGCTGTTTGCTATTTCCACATATTTCATCATGTGGCAGCATAAATGTAGTCAGCAGGCATATATAACCAGTCTCACCAACAGTGTGGGACAGTGAAGTTAACAGTCAATACATGGAAGCATGGTTACTACCAAAAAAATTAATAATAATAATAACCTCATGTTAATCCTGAGCCAGTATGCTTTGACTATACAACCCTGCATCATCGAACTTAGAAAATCACATGCAGAATGTTTGAAAAATGAATAGGAATCAATGTTAACAGAGTAATGAGTACTATTTCACTCTTATTTTTACAAGAATAATAAGGTGACAAAAGAAAATCACTTTGCATTTTTATGTTCGTGCTAAAGCAAGAAGTGATCTGGAGCTGTTATGTGCTTCTTAACCAAAAGGTAGGATGGTTAAACCAAACCTACAATAATCCCCTTGACTGGCAAGAGCCAGTTCCATGTTCTGCTCGGGTATTCCTCACACACTCTTTTAAAACCCAGATTGTCCATCTTCCTAGACTCTTCCCTGGAGTTTCAATCTGTATTCCTGTCATTTAGGCAGATTTTTCTAATTATTCACTTATTCGGGTCATGCAAAAGCTTCACTTTTAACATGATTCTAAAAGGTATGGCATAAAAATACTCCTTTTTGGAATGATACTTTAACAAGATGTTCATCTATGCCCATTTGGAGAATATACATAAAGATCATTAGTTTAAGGACTTTTTTCAAAAGAAATTTTTATTAAAAATGTGTGTGAGGGTGACCATGGCAAGGGGTGTCATCAGGGTTTTGAAGAACTAATTAGGGAGGCAACATGAAAACAATAAAAACAGGTGTGAGAAGAAATGTCTAATTTCAGTATGCAGAAAATAAAAGGTCAAAAAATTGGGATGAAGGAATATGACAATATGTTCAATATTGAGTCTTTCTGCATGAGAGAAAACAACTTTAAGGCATAGCATTCTAACTTGATTAAAGCTCCTAATTCTGATTTCTAGACAATTTAGGACAAAACAAAAACTCACAGACCTGACAATCTTTCACGTGTTTCAAACGTCTCTCACTATGAAGAAAGACAGCATGTTTAGCCATGACCAAAAATGGTCTGTTTGTTTGTTGAAAGTGTTCACACTTTCCATTCTTGCTGGACTGAGGTTTCCTATGACTGTATTGGACTAACTGTTGAGTATTACCTATTTAGAATAGTTCATAAAATATCATAATAAAACTGGATTTAAAGAAATTATTTAGTGATCCACACTGTTACAGAAGACGTCCAGTCAGTACCTACCACCTCGGCACTGGCTCCATGCACTAGATGTCAGGATAGGACCAGGGCCATAACTGAAAGGACATTCATCATATAAGGAACTTTCCACCAGCGCCCTGTTCTGGAGCTTTCTTGATAGAAGAAGAGATATAAGATTTAAAATGGGGCTGGAGGGATGGCTTAGAAGTTAAGGCATTTGCCTGCAAAGCCAAAGGACCTAGGTTCAATTCCCCAGAAGTCATGTTAGCCAGGTACGCATTCACCTGGAGTTCATTTGCAGTGGCTAGAGGCCCTGGCATGCCCACATTCTATCTCTCTCATTCTTTGTCAAATAAATAAATAAAAATAAATGAATAATATTAAAAATATTTAAAATGTATAGAAAATAGCTTGTGGAAATCATATCCAAATCTTACACTTCGTATAAGAAGGAAATTTGATGGAGCTTTTCTGAAAGAGAACAGCGGCCCAAAAGTTTGTATCACATCACAGTAATGATCATGCTACAGCTAAAGAAATTCATGGTAAATATATATAAAGCAAATTTTGATTATTCCAGATTAAGCTATTCTTATATGATCTTTTGAGAACATTATATAACCCTTTTTATATAGTAAGGGGATTAAATAGCAGGAAGACATAAATTTGAGAGAAAAGGGAACTGGTGATATTTATCTAGCTTTATAATTCTGAAATGAATTATAATCACTCTCAATATTCTCATGAAATTAATCTATAGACTAATGATGGTTATAATTATGAATTATGTTTCTTAAAGAAAGTCTCCAAATTTTAAAAATATTAGGCTCACAAAGATTGAGAAAAGTACTAGGGCTAACGGACATAGTCAGTAAAAGTTGAAGGAGTATAATATGTCACCGCTTTGATCATCTGAAGAACAAAATAAAATTTAAAAAATTGGAAGAGCAATAATATTTTCCTTGGAGTATTTTTCCTAGTTTCAAATTAGTCAAAAAATTAAATTCACACATAGCTTCAACGGTTTCACACTTTAAAAATAAAAATAAACCTCTCATATAAAGGTATAACATGTAAAGGTAAATCACTCACGAATACTGGGTTTTTATAACCTGAGTGTGATCTATCTTACATGACATTACACAATATATTTATGTTCCCTAATATTTGGGACCTAGTAAATATATACACATCCCCTAAAAAAATCCTATGGTGACTGTGGTGGTTTGATTCAGGTACCCCAGCTGATGACAATAGTAAAGTTAAACCCTCCTGGAGGCAATATATTGTTGGGGTCAGACTTTTGGCTGTTATGGTTGGTTTCTGCATGCCAATGTTTGAGCACACTCTCCTATTGCTGTTGTCCACTTTATGTTGGCCAGGGGGTAATGTCCAACCTCTGTTCATGTCATTGTTTTCCCCTGCCATCATGACGCTTCCTCTCGAGTTCGAAAGCCAAAATAAACCCTTCTTCCCACAAGCTGCTCTTGGTTGGGTGATTTCTATCAGAAATGTGAACCTAACTGCAACTGTGACAATTTCAGTGAAAATTTTTACTTTATTTTTAATAGTAAATTTTAGAATTTTCTTTGGATTGCTAGTGTGACCGCGGTTCTTGTTAACTACTCACACTCTTGTTTTTAAGTAGTTTGTTCATGAGCAGTAAATTTGAGGATTAAAAAAAATCAATAAAAATAAATGTGTCACACAAAAAATAAATGAAATTTCAGTCATAAAGGCACACATTGTTCAAAACTAAGTGGAAACACATCCATCAAATGAATATAAATTCTTAACAATGTTACTAGGGAGAACTTATTCTCATAAATGCTTATTATAATAATCCTTTGAACTTAAATTTTTAATTAACTTTGAAATCCACAATGTAAATTTGAAATATATTGTCTTTAGAAATTATATTCCAGTTCAGGAGATGGGAACAACCCAAAAATCTAATAAAATAGATTCTCTTTCAAGATAATTTGTTTAGTGGCTCGAAGTCTACTTCAATAGATGATCATTAGAGGCTTTATAAAAAACAGTTTCAATTACAATTTAAAATGTGGGTGTTTTGTTCTTTACAAAATACATTTAATACACAATAGAGGACAGACCAATGAAAAATATCAAATTACTTGATCATGAAGTCAACATACACAGAGAGTTTTCTATATTACTTTAAACCTAAAACGGTTTGCCTCATGTTGTACAAACAGCACTTATAAACATTTACAGAGAATCAAAACATAAGTTAGACAGCCAGGTTCAGTGGCTCATGCCCATAATCCAAGTACTCAGTAGGCTGAGGTTGGAGGATTGCCACGAGTTTCAGAACAGCTTGGGCTCTACTGTGACTTCCAAGTTAGTGTGGGCTAGAGTGAGACCTTGCCTCAAAATAAATAAATAAACTAAATAAAATAAATGTAATCTTGTAAATATGTAAAATATATGTTAAAAACATAGCTTATTGAGGTTCTATGACAGTTCAAAAGCAGTGTTAGATACAATGACTTTCCAAAATTATAAAATTTATTTGTAATTGAATAAAATCACCTAGCATATAATTTTTAATTATTGTTGTGGTAAAATTCATAAATATACTTGGGAACTATATTACGGGAGTTCTGATTCGTATTTGATTTCATCTAAAAAAATTCCATTCAGCAAAGGAAGAGACAACATGTAAATTCTAGACACTGATTCATACACACACTGCCTCACTGTCAACGTAACCATGAGTGCTTTGCTAAGTCATACACAGGAGAGATGGGGATACTTTCCAAAAGCAGCACTGATTGATGGCTTGATTGTGATTGGCAGTGTTAATTACATGGGGCTTTATCCTGTCAGCAATTTCCAATTATCCTTAGGTCTAAATTCCGGAGGTACCAAATACATGTACATACACACACACACACACACACACATATCTTGTGCCCTAGATAACTGAGAGAAATAAACTAATGAGCAAGAGAAATGTAAGAAGAAAACACATGGGATTGGGAATTATTCCTTCTTATCTATCTTTCAGTTTGGCTTCCCATAACTAACTTCAGATTCTTGGAAAACGTAACTAATGTGTTTGAGAATGTTTGAGTAATCAAACTTAGTTTTATGTAGATCTTAAAATTTATTGTAAAATTAATTTTAAAAATAGTTTTGAGTTCGCATTGGAACTTTTTCCACATTAGCACTGTTAATAAAAACACACCTAAAACTTGATAATGATGCAAAGTAGAAAGCATTTTTAACATAGAGTAAGGGATTAGCAGGCTTAACCAAAGAGTATTTAATGATTTAAGGGAATGTGTCTGTGTGATTTAAAATTAATATTCCAAACTTTGTGAGGTTATATAATAACGTGTTATCCAAAAGAAATGATAATCTGAATTGGTGTAGTTAAGACTAGTCTGTTTTTTGCATGTTCATTTCTCTAAACATGGTAGACTTTTAATGTCCCTCTCATTTTATTTTAACACAGAATTACCATTGTCTTGATATTTTATTAATGGGTTAAATAAGTTAACCTTTATTCTATATTTGTCCATGTATTTCTTTAAGTTATGGATGTTCTATTATAATGCCCAAGAGTATAGGCCAGATCACCTGCCAGAAATATTTACCCAAAAATCACTTGCCTTTGACCATAAGGGTGAATCTCAAACAACAAAACTGAGCCAGTGAAATTGACCTTAAAACTCAGTTTCTCTTGCTTATCCTGACTCTTCGCATGACTCACAAAGCCCTAAGTTCTATGGTCAGTTCTGAAAGAAAAAGTGGGAGGGAAAGAAGAATGAAAGGAGAGAGATGGGGAAAGAGGGAGGGAGGCCAGACAGGAGGAAAGAAACATTCTTTTGACAGACATGGTAGTACAGTTTATAATACCAGCACTTGGGCAGCAAAGGCAGAATAATTAGAAGTTCAAGGCCAGTCATGGTTACATAATGAGCTCCAGGTCAACCTGGAGTACACAAGGTCTCTTGTACAAAGCAAAAAAGAGAGGGAAGGTGCTAAGTGGAAAGGGCCCCTTAATTTTGCAACCCATATACTACATTTAATGCAAAATTAGATATACTTTCATTGCAGGTAATATTACAAATTGATGCTATGGTATTTAGGATCTACTGAGCAAAAGTTAGTCAATAGTTATTTTTCTTAAATTGTTTTTTGTTTATTTTTACTTATTTATTTGAGAGCGACAGACAAAGAGAGAAAGAGTCTGAGAAAGAAGGAGAATGGGCCCGCCTGGGCCTCCAGCCACTGCAAACGAACACCAGACGCGTGCACCCCCTTGTGCATCTGGCTAACATGGGTCCTGGGGAGTCAAGCCTCAAACTGAGTTCTTTAGGCTTCAGAGGCAAGCGCTTAACCACTAAGCCATCTCTCCAGCCCTCAAAAGTTATTTTTACCTTTTTTGATGAAATCAGAGAGCAGGGGTGTGGATTACCAGAACAAAGCTCTATGCTTTGAAATTCCTTTAGTACATCCTTGGATCTAAATGATCTTTACATTCTTACATGTGGTACATCCTCTATGTGGATTTAGAAATTTGCATGCTCTTTTGATTGTAAAGTAGTCACGTTATTGTTTCTTGGGCAATTTGATTCTTTCTTATTCATTAAAATCTCTTGTAAACACCTTTTGATATTGTTTTTACAATATCATGTACTCACTAGGTTTAGGAAAGAAGAAAAGATTTTATTCAGAGCATCCAAGTCTACCCAAGAATAGAATGCAAACCACAAGATTTCTTGTTATAAATATATGATAAAAACATTAAAAACGACAGAAGTTTAACAGGCTTAAGGTGTTTTGTTAAAAGTCAGAAAAGGGGGCATCCAAGAAAGCCATTGTTTGACTTACCCTTCTGTTTGGTGTCCGGGAGATTGTCACAGCCTAGAAAGATGCACCATGGTAAGATTTGGGATATGTGACAGCTATGCTTTTCTTTTCTAAAACTGTTGCTATGAGGACATACATATGCAAGCTTAGGGTCTGGAAATCCATTATCTTACATCTACCCACGCTATTTGGCCATGTTCATATGAGTTTGAAAGATCTGTGAAGTAAACCTAAGATCATACTCTCAATATTTAACTGCTTCTCTGAAGTCCATACCACTATCATGTGGCAAGACAATCTAAAAAGACACAATTATATCAACATATGCTAGTATAGATGTGTCTCCAGTTAAAGTTTGGGGGCACAGAAGGAATCTTCATAGCCAGTTCCTTCCTCACTATCAGGAACATCTTATTAATCATTTATTTATGGAAATGAATTGTTAGTCAACTTGAAGGCTTATGCTCTTGCCAAAGTCAAAATGTAAAAAAAAAAAAAAAAAAAAATCTTACATTCTCTTAACAATGGTTTAGCCTTCACAAGGAAAAAGAAAAGAACAATACATGTATGAAGACATGATATCACAATATTTGTACATCTTCAACATTCACAGAACTCTTTTTTTGTTCAAGTTTCTCAATAAACTATCCTTATTTGCATACACTGAATCATTTGTGATTCAACTGGTAAAATGATAAGTAGATGAGAGAACATATCAGGCCTGGTTAATATACATATAAGAGTGAAATCTTGGTTTTCAGTAAGTCATTTTGTTGTCTATGCTAAACCACTAGCTGTATTTTGTCACTAGACTATAGGACTATTTCACACCAAAGTTCTCATAATTCAAGTATTTATTCTAATTGCATTTTCCTCATATTTCTAAGAATATAATCAGAAAGATTATGCTACTTGTATTACTATAAACTCTTCTTAATATAAATCTATAGTAAACAAAGCAAGGATTGTAAGTTAGAAACTAATATAAGTTAGTCATTAGCACAATATAGAAACAAACAATGACACACAAATACAATTAAATTAGCACCCAGTAGCTATCTTATATAGGTCCAGAAAATTTCACATGGCTAAGAACAGTGATGAAAGTTCCTTATAGCTGTAAGTATTAATACAAGTGGTCATAACTACATTTCAATCTCATGATAGTGTGGATTCCAAAAAACTACTGCATTTATTTTTAACAGATACTATGGGAAAGTGGGCAGAATCAATTCTAAATGCAAAACCGGGGGATTGGAGAGATGGCTTAGTGGTGAGGAACTCATGTTCGAATCTCCAGGTCCTACATAGCAAGACACACAGTGACACAAGCACACAACGTTGCACATCCACCAAAAGGGGCCCCACACATCTAGAGTTCATTCGCAGTGGCTGAGGGTCCTGGTGTCCTCACTCTCTCTGTCTCTGTATTTCTCTCTCTTCTCTTCTTTCTCTCTCTCAAGATAATAATAGAAAAGATGCAATAAATAAATTTCCTTCATAGTTATTTCCAAAACTCTGACTTAAAACACACATTCTATAGAATTTTAGCCACATTATACATTGGCCAAGAATAAAATCACTTAAATAACTGAAAATTTCAATAGCTTTAAAAATTCAACAATAAATTTTTATAAATATATAAGAAATTAAAATTCATCGCTATAGGCATTTTCTTCACTTGATTTTTGTAAATTCATTGAAAATAACACCATGAGAGGCATTCATCTCAAAATTACAAAACCAGTTTGTCACATTTTTGAAATTTGGTTTTTAGGCCATTGATTGTTTTGAATTGCTCTATTTTTTTTTTTTTTTTTTTTTTTTTTTTTAGTTTGTCTATGATCCTTAGTTTGACTTTATCAACAAAGGTTATTTTCTTGGCCTAGCAAGAGAGAGCTCAGTGCATAAGCCTAACCACTCAGATTCAATTCCTCACTACCCAAATAAAGCCTCTCTATCTATCACTCTTCTATCCTCTTTCTGCTTACAAATAAATGAATAAAAATATTATTAAAGTTCTTCTTATTTATTTATTTCAGAGAGAGAGAGAGAGAGAGACAGAGAGAGAGGGGATTGGCATACCAGGGCCTCTAGTCACTGCAAACGAACTCCAGATACATGTGTCACCTTGTACATCTGATTTATGTGGATCCTGGGGAATCAAACCTGGGCCTTTTGGCTTTGCAGGCAAGTGCCTTAACTGCTACGTCACTCCTCCAGCCCAAAGAAAAATATTTTTAAAAAGAAAATATTTTCTTTATGTTTTAATGTTTGATGAATAAAATTAAACCAACTTAAGCTGATTTGAAAAAACATCAAAGCCATGCTGTTCATTGTGCTAGGTTAAGAAGCTTGGTTAAGAAACATCAGTTTTGTGTACATACATAAATGGGCCAGTGCTTTCAATGAACATAGTTACTCTTGGTAACCAGTATAGTCACTGTCTTGATGAAATCTGTATTCTCCGAATGACTGGTCTGTGAATATTTTGTCAGAAAAAAAATAGTTTTGAACTGTTAGATGAGTAGTCAAAAACACTGAAAAAAAGAGCAACTGAGAGATCATTAATGTAACAAAAACTATAAGGACAAGGAACAAGAAATTTAAAATTGCCTAATAAGAAGAACTTTGATTTTTTTTTTTTTGAACTATAGAATGATATAGCTATCACACAAAGAACACAGATCAGTGGGTAATATAAGTGTTCGGCTTCTTACTAATGATTAAAGCATTGACATATGCACTAGTAAAAGACTAACTGAGATTAGGCCTTGAAATCCTACCATACTATCCAAAGTAGAGAAGAGTGTTGTTAAGTGCAGGAATGCTAACATCATGGAAGAAAAGTGACAAAGTTTAATTACTTAGAGCTCTACTCTCCAACATTGCAGCCAATAGCCATTTGAGATAATTAAAAAATGAATGAAGGTTAGGGCGGGAGAAATGGCTTAATGGTAAGGCACATGCCTGCAAAGCCAAAGGACCCAGGTTAGATTCCCTGGGACCCATGTAAGCCAGATGCCCAAGAGGGTGCATGCTTCTGGAGTTCATTTGCAATGTCTGGAGGTCCTGGTATACCCATTCTCTCCCTCCCTCCTTCTCTCTCTCTCTCTCTCTCTCCTCTCTGTCTCTCTGTCTCTCTCTCTCTCTCCTCTCTTTCTTTCTCTCTCTCTCTAACTACCTATTTCTCTATCTCTCAAAAGTAAATAATAAAATCTTTTAAAAATGAGTGAAGGTTAAATAAAATCAAGTATTCAGTTCTTCAATGGGTTTAGAAACGTTCATGTCCTAATAACCAAATGAAAATAATGGCTATCATATTTTGACAACAAATGCAGAAACTTCCAACATCACAAAATTTTCTATTAAGAATAACGGTAGAGCATAAACACACTAAAATTGAGAGGATAATAAAATAGGTTTAAAAATCTATGTAAAACTACATTTCTTTGATTTTACAAATATCACTTTAAAAATATTTTTCTCTTTAGTATTTTTTTTCACCAAAAATGGTAATGACAGAAGTACAGGGTACAAACAGAGAAACAGTATGGGGCAGGGGAACTATCAGCAAAGTCTTCATGGTACACTCAGAAAAGAACATAATAATGAGGACAAATCAGGCAGAAATGGAAACGTGCAGGGTAGGAGGGAAGGCTTAGCAGTTAAGGCATTAGCCTGTGAAGCCTAAGAATCCACGTTCTATCCCCCAGTTCCCACTTCAGTCAGATACAGAAGGGGGAGCATGCATCTGGGGTTCATTTGCAGTGGCTAGAGCCCCTGGCATGCCTATTCTCTGTCTCTATGTCCCCTTCAAATTGGCTAATTAAATAAAGTTGTTTTTTAAAAAATGGAAATATGCAAAATACTTAAGAATATTCCAGATCATTTTTTATTTAACCATGTTAGAATGGACAGAGTTTGAGTTTAATGTTCTGTACACCAAAGATACTTGAACTGAGCAACACACACAAAAGCACCAGTTATGAGTTTTCAGTATCTTAAATCTATCCTCTCCTACTTTCTAACAGCACACTACTTTTATAATTTGTTCAAAGACAAATACAATTTTAGACAGAGAGAAAGACAGAGGGGGCATAAATATGAATGAATTTGCATGAGAATGTCCATGCCCTAAGTACGAATTCAAACTCTATATGTGTGCATACTGAAGAACAAAACTAGAAGTTACAAATCAATGTTGTCCATAGGAAAAGGCAATAAACAGCTTGCTAAAGATAAAACATTAGTTCTAGTACATTAGAAAAGGAATCCCCAGACTGTCTTGCATTAAATTATGTGGCAGAGAACCAAGCTATTTGTTTCTACAAGCAATAAATTAGATAGTCACATAAGGATTAATTGCAAAACTGACCCTTGAAACACTGCCCAGTAGCACAATTTTGAACAATAACTCAAACTTGGTCTTCTACCAAAGAATTTTTAGAAAATAGCTTCCAAACAGTTTAACTCATCGAAGAGATATACTAGTGTAAGTCTGATTTTTACAATTTTTCCAGCTGTCTACCTACCTCCGAAGTATATGCCTAACATGTTTCTTCCCTCATGGGTTCAGTATTCATTGGGAACATAGGAAAACTGTGCAGTTTGCATGCATGTTTTTCAATTCATATCAGATTCATAATATATATATTTCATAGTATGAAGAATTTCCTGTGGAGAAGTCATTAATTATAATATAAGAGATATGAAGAGAAATTTCAACCATCAGGTACTTTAGTCCATTTGGACCTTGACTTTTTCATTTTATTCATCATTTACTCTTTAGTTTCTAATCTGCAATGTGGAGGAAATATGTGCTCCATAAGAGGATATTACACACCCCTCTACTTCTCAAGATGCACAACGTGATGTTTAATTACACAAAAGTATGCAAAATAATGTATCCCTAACTGTGTAAGTGACTTTGCACCTTGCTAATATTTGAGACAGGAATATTTAGGTATCATTTCTGATAATTTTAGCAATTATACACTTAATTTCTCCAGCACCTTTCATACATAAGGTAATACAGAAAAAATGAAAAACAAAAGAAAATGTATTGAAAGTTTAGAGCAAAGTGCATAAAAGAGCAGGTACATTTCCACTTACTCCTTTACTTAGTTGCAAGTACACTGGTGAGCAATTTAGAATAACACCAAAGAGAAAAGAGGTAGAGGTCCCTTCACCAGCCAGTTATACCTTTCCTTAAAACTGGCCCTTTGGGGAAATATAAACTTAAATAAAGTTAATGGATGAGGAGATATTTGCCTCCTCAAGTATTCATGGTAATTGGACATTAATATAAAGAAGCTATCTGGTGTCTTATTGCAGCTAACATTTCTTCCTTTGAGGTAACAAGGTTCTTATACATGTTCCCTCCCTGTAAAAATCAAATTGCTATTGTTATCTGCTCTCAGAGTATCAGTATCTGAGTAGTAAAGTGTCCTAAGTTAGTCTTCCTATCTTTTGACAGGAAATAAGGACGATTTTGTTTCTGGCTGACTTAGATTTCAATGGATAGGTAAAACCAGAAAAGATCAAAGCACAAGCAGTGAGTTGCTGGTTTGACTCAAATGAAGAGACTCGAGTCCACCTTTCTTGTCTATCCTTTCTGTAAATTTAGAGTTAAAAAAAAAAAACACAGGAAAAAAGTAAATAACTAACTTTTGTGGGCATCAAAAGGGCCAAGAAAAAGTCCAGGCTAACTATTTACTAAGTTTTATAACTTGAAAACTGGGCAGTTCAGGTGACAAAAGTTGTTACACTTCTTTTTTTCTTACATAACTAACTGATATATATTCCATCATGATCTAAAATTAGTTATAATAATCACTAATAGGGACTGAGTGTTTTTTGTCAACATACATGGAATTAAGGTAAGTTTTATTCACAGTACCTGTTCTAAGCCTCCCATAGGTGTCAGCATAACATTCAAGAAAGAACTGAAACTAAGCACTTTACCTATCACAGGTCACATCCACTTAACTGCTGAGGAACCACACGATGGGTTAGTTGTAGGGATGCTATCCTTTTTGGGACCTCTCAGTTCCAGAGCTCTCTCAGAATGACAGACCTAGAACTTAAGACAAAAGAAAGGAAAAGCTCCAAGGGACAATGTGGATAAGCTAGAGAGGGCAGTTCAAATGGAGCAAGGAGGCCCATGGCTACAACCTCAGCACTCAGGATATAGAGGTAGAAGATCCAGCAGTTCAGGGTCATCTGCAGCTGTTTAGTGATTTCAAGGCCAGTCTTGCTACATGAGACCCTTTCTCAAAAATAAAAAATAAAGCAAAACAAAAGAGAAACAAGCGGGAGTGTAATACATTTCCGTGCAGAATTCCCTGAATTGGTGGAAAGGAAGATTGAAAGTGAAAGGCTGATGAGGACACTCTAGAGGAAGCCAGCAGGAAGGGATGAAAGGAGCCCCTGAGGGGGTGGGGGTGAAGGGTCTGTTCCCTGTCAGGGTGGGATGAAGTTGAAGAGGGAAGACGCCCTTTAGGTAAGATAGATTATACACAGAGAGAATGTGGGTTTTGAATGAGGTAACTCAGAAGAGTAGAAAAACCTGAAGAGCAATGAACTACCAAGGAAATGGATTGCTAGGTCTGAATGGAGATCCCACTCAGAATAAAGAGCATGGAGATATTTGATGAAATTCAGACTGAGATTTAGTTCAGAAAGACTCAAGGAAATAGATGCAAGAGGAAAAGCAAACATGGACAAATAATGTGAGGATATGCTCAAAGGCAGGAGTTTCTGTGTTCTTGGTCTTATGGGGTGTTGTGAGGATGGACGGAATTAGATAAACTGTATGTCTGTAAAGATCAGGAGACATATAGGAGGACTGATGACAAGAGACTGAGAAATTCTGGAGGAAAAATACTGGGAGAGTTAATAAGTATGCAAAATAACCCATCTAAAATGGTGAAGTTTGCATCATTTCTTTCTTTTTTTTTTTTTTAATATACCTTTAACTGACCCAACATTTACAAAGCAAACTGATCTCATATAGGCAGAAGGGTTAATTGAGTTGTAGTGCAATTTTGAAAATATATTGTGATGACAGATAAAAAAAATTGACTAAAGACAATTAAATTAAAGTGAAATTAAATTATAAAATAATTGATAATTAAGCTACTTTCTTTAGGCACTAAGCTTAGTATCTGAAATCACTGATTAATATATAATCTCTGTCTTCTAAATTTTAAAAATAGAAAAGAGCAGCAAATATATACTGATAAAGTATGATGTAATTTTAAAAATATTATAAAGTTCCATCAGACAAAGCAAATTTATCGATTCAGAACCAATCAGTAAAGCCTTCCCATTGGGCTTAAAATGTTGAGTTGAGTTCTAAAAGGTACCAACTACTCACACTGAGACCATTCAGAATACAGGCATAGGGTATGAACTAGCAGTTAGCCACATGAAAGTGTTCAAAACCTTTGAGTAATAAAACAGTGCATCACACTAGGCTGGTAATAAGTGGTGGATGTTAGATCAGGCATCATGACAAGAGCTATCTGGATGCTAATTTCATAATAAAGCAGGAGATTTTAAACAAGTACTAAACATGATCTCTTTCAGACTCCACAGCCCTATATGCCCATCATCTGATAAATGGATAAAGAAAAATATGGTATTCACATATGGTATTCACATCAGTGATTATGGTTAGGCCACAGTAATAAATAAATCAGTGAATAAATAAAATTGTGCCAGGAATGAGCCATGGATCATGAAGTTCACTGGAAATAGCATACATAGCACAGAAAGACAAGCACCACATGATCACACTTACATGGAGAATTAAAGATAGCTGGTCTCATATAGGTTAAGTGGTTATCAGGATGGGGAGAAGAATATGGAGACAACGTGATCAATATTATTGACACAAACCAATGAGAACTGTTGATGGAAATAGATATGTTTGGTCTGAAGCATGTCTCAAAGTTCATAGGTACACAAAAACCATATGTACATCTGTATATTTTTATAAACTATGACCAAATTTTATGGCTTCTGCTTCCTATAGCAAACTTGTCTATGTTTTTCTTAAGAACATGCTTTTAAAACAGTTTGTTAAGATGAGAAATTTTATACATTCAAATTTGTAACAAATTACATTTATATAAGTAGAATGAAACACAGTAAGTTTCCTATAAACTATTCAATAATTTTATTTCATCTGCAAAATTAATTATATTCTGTTGTCAATTTAAATGTTTTAATTATTAAAAATATTTTATTTTTATTATTTGATTGAGAGAGAGAAAGAGAGAGAGAGAGAGAGAGAGAGAATGGGTGTTCTAGAGCCTCCAGCTACTACAAAAGAAAAACTCCAGATACATGCACCATCATGGGCATCTGGCTTGCGTGGGTCCTGGAGAATCGAACCTAGGTCCTTAGGCTTTTCAGCCAAGTCATCTCTCTAGCCCATAAATGTTTTCATTTCATATTCCCTCATAAATTCTTCAAGGTGTCAGAACAAAGTACCGTATTACTGATGGTTTAAAAAACAGTTTTAGTAATTATTGATAATACATAAAGGCCTTTTCTTTGTATTTTTCATTTTGTTTTTTCTTTTAAATACTTTTTAAATTATTTATTTATTTATTTCAGAGCGACAGACACAGAGAGAAAGACAGATAGAGGGAGAGAGAGAGAATGGACGCACCAGGGCTTCCAGCCTCTGCAAACGAACTCCAGACGCGTTCGCCCCCTTGTGCATCTGGCTAACGTGGGACCTGGGGAACCGAGCCTTGAACCGGGGTCCTTAGGCTTCTCAGGCAAGCGCTTAACCGCTAAGCCATCTCTCCAGCCCTCGTTTTGTTTTTTCTAACCCAGGCTAACCTACTACTATGTACTCTCAGGGTGGCCTCAAACACCTACCTCTGCCTCCCGTGTACTAGGAATAAAGATGTGGACCACCATGCCCAGCTCAAATAAGATTAAAAAATATAATAAAAAATTTCCTACTGCCTTCCATATAATGAGTATTTGGTTTTACAAGCAGAACATTTTCAAAGAAATATAAATAACATAGTTATTCACATAGGCTGGAGTCATAAACCTTTGACTAATCTGATTTAAATACTAGTTCATTCGTCTTTCAGCTCTTGTAAAATAATGTTCTTTAAAAATAGGCAAAATATTAAAATTAGCAACATTTAGGACTAGATAGTATTATATTGAAATTTTGAGCAATGAGTATAAAATTCACTGCTTATCCATAACCTAAAATATACTCATAAGCACAACCAGTTCACATAATTTTCTAAAACTGATTTCTAAAATATGAAAACTTAATAAATTTTATTCAATATGAAGGTAATAAGCCAGACAATGTAAAGCATACAGGTATATGACAAAGAAATCAGATGTATTTTGTATAATGCAATTGATTTAATCATAAATTTATAATCATTTAAAATTAACATTTGGCTAGAAAGAGCCTAGTGGTCAAAGCCCTGGCATTCCCATTCTCTCTCTCTCTCTCTCTCATAAATATGTACATAAATCATTTTTAAATAAACCTAAGTCATTATAAAAATAGATTTCACAGCACTATAATGTAACATTTACCTAATTTTAAAATAGCTCTTATTTTCATCCAAGTTTTTTTCTATTTATATTGTATTTCCTTGCCACAATTCATTCACAAGTATGTTTTATCAGCTAATTTGCCATGTATTCACTAATTTCACCCTATACATACCTATTGTACCTGGTTAGAGATGGTATATATTATGTTTGTGCTTTCTAACTACAGCTATTATTTCTTTCTCACTGGTGACAGAGATGTAATTTTAAGGTCTTTAACAATTAAATATTAACATTAACTTAAAGTTCAGAATTTAAAATTTTGAAGTTCTTCCTTTATATTCCATTTAAGTAAAGTTATGAATTGTCTTTGGAAAAAAAAGTTATTAGTCCCAGCTTCCACGTTGGAGTAAGGATCATGAATGACAGGCTGTGTCCCAGCAAGAGAAGAAGCTGCCCCTTTCGCGAGACAATGCAAGGTTGGAGTCAACATTCAATCTGTTGGTTTTTCATTCTCCTAAAGATCCATAATCTTTTAAGTCTAAATGGAATAAATTTCTATTCTTCTCTCCACACATCTTTTACACATAATTTACCTTGACTTTTTATTAATCCTACTTAATAAAAATCTTTGAAAAGAGTTCAGAGTTGTAAGCAATTCAGTTGCTGACACTGTCACATGAAATGCGTGGTTGAGATTATACATTTAAAGATTTTAGAATGAGAATCAGTCCTGTTGATCACAAAAAGTCAACATTTTAACATCAGCACCTCTTCTGCAGAAATATACAGAAAAATTCTTAAAACAAACAAACAAAAAAAACTTAATAAAAGCTAAAAACCTCAGTCATCTGAAAAAATCCACCACACAATAAAATCTTTGGCCAAAATATCCTTAACTAAATGTGTGTAGGTAAAACTATGAAAAATATATTTGAATTATATGCTTATTTTAAAAAAGAAAAAAAAAAACTTCTCATGACATTGTGGAGCTCCAAATTTGTGTTCCAATAAATAGACATAAGTTCCCCCAAACAATTTTTAACACTGGGTAAATACATTAGAAAAAAGACATCAAAACTTAGTTCAGAAAATTCAATTATTTAAAATATCTGTTTTTTTTTTTTTTTTTTTTTTTTTTTTTTTTTTGGAAAGATGAACTAACAGTAACTGAGCTGGACTTTGAATACCTTAAACACTGGTCAGACTTCCTTGCTTCTAATTTGCTCCTGGTTTCATCTTAGTCACACCCTACACAGCTAACACTTATCCTCTAGTGTTCTGCTAATTGCCTGGTGCTATGTTGACTACTGGGAATGAACCACAAGATACATCACTGTAAGCTGCAGGGAGTGCTTCAGTGATCAGGAGGTTAAAACCTCCCCATCAGCAAAAGGGAGAATTCTTGACTCAACTCAGTGGTACAAATTATTTCCAGGTGGTGATAATTATCACTTGTGGTGTTTGATATTCCGGACTTTGCATCTAAATTTATACTTGACAAGTTAAACTTTTCATCGTGTGCATTTTCCCATAATCTTTCAAAGGCCAAAGACAAGGAGAGACGGATTAGTGATGGGTGAAACCGATTCCACCCAAAATGGCAACGCTTAATTACAAGCCTTGTTGTTTATAATTAACTGTGTAAATCACTAACTTGAAAGTTTCTTTTCAAAGTAGTTAAAACCAACTCTTTTCCCAGGGGGATTTAATACTGTGTATTATTACACAGTTAAGTATTATTTTGTTTGCTCTATGAACAAGATGTGCAAATGACACATTTTACCAATTGTTGTGCCAGCTTATCTGGATCCTGTTTATGAATTGGAGCACTAAGGCCATTCTGCCATGTTCTATATTTTAGGAAAGTTTTGTCATATTTTATGGAATCCATAAAAAAGATGTGGCTATTATCTAAAGAACCATAAGGAAGCAATTTTTAATAATGGATAGTGTCAAATTCTTAACTTCAGAAAATAAAAACAGCTTTCAAATGCATCTTCAGGGAGGGATCTGTTATTGAGCAGTATTTAGAACTAGAACATATTTATTGAGAACATACTATGTGTCAGTAACCAAATATTTCAGAATAAATAATAACATACTTCCTTAACAAATACTTTCATTTTACATTATTGAAAGAATACTGTGAAGCAAAAATGATAACCTTTTCACAGATGATTATTCCAACAAAATAAAAACCGCCTGCCACTGGGCTCTAAGAGGGAGTAGTGGGTCTGCAATTTAAACTCCATTTTTTCAAACTTATGTAACTCTGAACAATCTCAACACATCAGAAAAGAAAAAAAAAAAAAAACTAATGTTTTCACTTACTGTGCCGACATGCATCAATGAAAACCACAAGGAAAAGAGAATATGGATGTACATGTGGTAAATATGAGTTTCCTAAAAATATTGCATAGTGTTTCATCTAAGTCAAACAAAAAGTAAAGGCATAAAAACAATTCCCTACTTCCTTATTTGTCATACCACTCAGCTAGTATTTATGGAGGACCTCTACTGCCAAGGATTTCCCTGGCCCAGTGTACATCTATCAGCAAAGTGGTGATTGACACAGCATAGTAAGTTCACTGTGAAAGGTATCAGTGTGAATTACAAACAGACATAAAGCAGTTCCTGATCAATTTGATCCATTTCATTTTAATTTCTGATATAAATATATCAGGAATCTAATTCAATTTCTTTTTTCAAATTTTTTTTTGTTTATTTATTTGAGAGCAACAGAGAGAGAGAGAGAGAGACAGAGAGAGAGAGAGAATGGGCACTCCAAGGCCTCCAGCCACTACAAATGAACTCCAGACGCATTCGCCCCCTTGTGCATCTGGCTACCGTGGGTCCTGGGGAATCGAGCCTTGAACTGTGGTCCTTAGGCTTCACAGGCAAGCGCTTAACCACTAAGCCATCTCTCCAGCCCTAATTCAATTTCTTGAGCTTTGATCCCATTTTTTTTTTTTTTAAATTTCAGAGTGACAGACACAGAGAGAAAGACAGATAGAGGGAGAGAGAGAGAATGGGCGCGCCAGGGCTTCCAGCCTCTGCAAACGAACTCCAGACACATGCACCCCCTTGTGCATCTGGCTAACGTGGGACCTAGGGAACCGAGCCTCGAACCGGGGTCCTTAGGCTTCACAGGCAAGCACTTAACCGCTAAGCCATCTCCCCAGCCCTGATCCCATTTTTGCTACTACCTCCTAATACATATTTACAGTCTCTCTTCTCCCATATTGCTGATTTTACTGGATAATTTTTGAAATCTCACTGATCCACAATCTAGTACATGAAAGCCTGTGTATTCAAAGTCTGTGATAAGTATTGCTCTGTTGAATGAGAGATAAGCATCATTTAAGTGAGAGACCTTCAAACTCTACAGTCCACTACTTGACTTCAGTGCTCCAACTATCCACTAAGAGTTTCTCATCCCTTGTCCCTCAGAATTTAGGGTTTAATACATATTGTTACTTTTACTAAAATATGAAATCCACCATGGGAGAAATTCTAGCATGTTTTTTATTCAAAAAATAATATAATGAACACATAAACAACACCAATATTTTATAATACAAAAAATTTCATTTGAATCAAAAGATTACTGGAAAATTGAGTAGTAAAATGCGTGAAGATATTGGTAAATATTAACGGATATATCAAATTTCAATATTACTGTAAGAGAAAGAACTGTAGACAAGGATAACTGGTGATTCTATATGACTTGTACAAATAATCTAAAATATGGAAAAAATATAGCAACGAAGAGTAAATAAGGATTTTGTCCTTAACTTTGAGGATGTGAAAAAGAAGACTTGATTTTTAGGATTTGCAATCACCCACCAACATATGACTCACATCACCAGGTTTTCTTCAATACTACATTAACTGAAAAGTAACTTTAAGGTCATAATCACAAAAATAACATAAGATCAATATGTATTTTTGTAACATTATATTAATTTATATATTTAACTTAATCATTAATAATTTTGAAACACATAAAATATACTTTGGCCAATCTTTGAATATATGACCCATTTGTCAATTCTCTAAAGTATCTAAGCATTTGTGATTTACCCCAATCTTTTACAATTTCTAATTCAGACTGAATTTACCTTCATGTGATGCATGTCTACCATATCTTTCTGAAGCATCGACTGCTGAAATCACTGAAGAACTTTCCATTCCCAGGTTTCTAATTTATGTAGCACTGAACTTGTCAATGTAAATAGACAATTGTAAATTGCAATGCTATGACAAGTTTGGAACATTCTCTACCATCTACTGGAGTCCTGGTGTACAAGACAACAAACAGTGGCATCCCTGAGCATGCGCATATAGACACAGTTCCTGTACGCAGTGGGCTGCATCTGAAGGACCCAGCATTCCCTAGGTATCTGATGGGCGTTTAGTAGCACAAGATACTTGAAAATAGTTTAACACAATTTTTGCTATACTTTCTTCATATCTGTCATTATTTTGATGCTAACACATCAGATGGGCTTTTTTTTTTAAAGACTTTTTAAAAGAATTTTATTTATTTATTTGAGAGTGACAGAGAGAGAAAGAGGGGGAGAGAGAAAGAGAGAGAGAGAGAGAATGAGAATGGGCACGCCAGGGCCTCCAGCCACTGCAAACGAACCCCAGATGTGCGCCCCCTTGTGCATCTGGTTAATGTGGGTCCTGGGGAATTTAGCCTTGAACCAGGGTCCTTAGGCTTCACAGGCAAGTGCTTAACTGCTAAGCCATCTCTACAGACCCAGATGGGCTTTTTTTAAATGTATGTGTGTGTGAGAGAGAGAGAGACAGAGAGAGAGAGAGAAAGAGAGAGAGAGAGCAAGCGCTGGCATGTCTGGGCCTTCAGCTACTGCAATAGAACTCCAGACATATGTGCCACCTTGTGTGTATGTGCAGCTTTGCATACTTATGTCACCTTGTGTCCCTGGCTTATGTGCAGAGTGGAGAGTTGAATATTGGCCCTTAGGCTTCACAGGCCTTAAACACTATGCCATCTCTCTAGATCCATACCTATCACTTTGGATAATAGCATACAATTTTCAACTACACTATTGCATCAATACATATTGATGTGTCCTCCAGGAACTATCAAGAATATAAAGCTACAACAATTCATGATTCAATTTCAAACAGTTTTCTTTCATTATACTAAGGCAACAGAACACTTGTATAATACCCACTTGAAAAAGTGAACTGTACATGACAACCCACTCCCAAAATTATATATAATTTATTTGTGTTCTATGATGAAAACTCAACAATTAAAAAAATTAAATAGGTGCAGAAGTCAAGCATTCCACTTGAAAGCACTAAACTCTTCAGCTCTGATATTCACAAAGGCTGCCTCATTCAAAAACAAGATCTAGTAACAGTGTTCAATCTCTCTATATGCATTTGCCAAGTGAAAGGCTAGAGTAAGAGTCTATCCATTGGGATGGGCGTGGTGGCGCACATCTTTAATCTCAGCACTTGGGAAGCAGAGGTAGGTGGATCTCCATGAATTTGAGGCCACCCTGAGACTACATAGTGAATTCCAGGTTAGCCTGGGCTAGAGTGAGACTCTACTTTAAAAAGAAAAATAAACAACAAGAAAAAAGAATCTATTTATCATTGATATATTCTGAATGGAATTTTTGTTTTTAAGGACAGCATTCCATTTTGAGATATATTTGACACAAATTTATCCTAAATCTTTGAATGTAAGACAAGATTTGCTAAGTGAGTTGTCAGGCATGATATCCACACACTGCAAAGTGCAAAAACAGTACCATGGTACTGATTTATACCAACAAGAAATGTCAAAGGTCAGAGGAGCTGCACAGCCTGGTAAGAGCTACCATGCTACTTAATGTCCTTTCCATGTACAGAACAATTCACCATGCAACTCTGTGAAAGATATTAATGGAGATAGTAGCAGGAAGCAAAATAAAGAGCAAGATAGAGGGGCCTAGTCAATATTGCATTTGTGATTTGTCACAGTATCGTGCAATAGGGCTACCAAAATTTACAATGTTAGTTACCTACAATTCAAATTATTTGTCTTGATTTCTCAAAGAATGGACTTGAATACATCTGTCAATATGGCATACACATACCTGATCAGATTCCTTTTAAGTGGATATGTTAAGTGGTAATGTTAACTAATCACTATCATTACTTTTTCTGTTTATGGGTAAAATATTTATCAGACAAAATAATGTAACTTGGAATCCTTTCTTGTACCCAAACCTAATTCATTTTCTGATTTCCCAAAATATTGATATTCTTATTAGCCATATTACATATATAAAGCTATCATGCTAAAATAATTTGTTTCTGGGACCAGTGTTCAAGGAAAACAACTACAGAGCCGAAGACTGAAGGGAAAACCGAGTGCCTTCCAAGACTGAAAAGTGAGGGAGGGAGACGAGGAAAAGGAAATGGGACATAATTTGGGGCTAAGGCAAAATATTTAGATGCCAGCTACTTCTCAGTTTGCAGTTTGCCCTTAGCCTCTTACTTCCCACTGGGGCCTATGGCAAGACTCTGGAGTGCATCAATTTCCACATCTGTAAAATGGGAAAGATGAGACCCACCTCCCAGGCATGTTTTGAGAATTAATTAGTGCTTCTGAAATGCTTTGAAGATGAAACAGGCTATATAAGTGCTAACCATTATTATTATGAGAGAACTATCAAATGCTATAATTAAACAATTTTATGTCCTACAATATGACCTACTACAAAATAATCACTGTTCTATGAGGAAAAAGCCCGGGCCCTAGTGCTTTTCTCTCCACGTACTGGACAAAGGTGGCGGGGGTGGGGGGGGGGAGGCTACACATGTGACTTTATAGTAGAACACACAGTGAGCCCATGCTCCCCTTAATCTTGACATGAACAATTTCATGAAGACAGCTGTGAAGCCAGCTGGTACCCTAAGAGATATACAACCCTGAGAAGAGAGGGGTAAAAGACAGACTCAAGACACTTCCAAAACCTACTGAAACACATGGGGAAAATAAGCAAACTGTATCATTTTATCATCCCTAACAGGCAGAGGTGGTCATGCGCTATGAAATGATACCCTTATGTGATCTTACCATCCTGACATAAGGGGGAAATCGTGCCTTAGCGTCTCTGGGTTTGTTGCCATGCTTGGTGGTTTACATACATACAACTAAAATTTCAAGTTTTTTTCTCTTATTTCTTAGAGATGACATTAAAATTTGGCCAAGCTTGTACAAGCTTATACAATCCCATTTAAAATTTTCAGTCAACTATTTTTTTTTTTTTGCTTCCAATAGAACCAAGAGTTTATTTTGTGTAAAATTCTAAGTCCTTCATTTAGTTTACATAACTGAGAACAAATCAAAGATTTTGCTAAAAATAAAAGGTTTAAAATGTTGACAATCTAGCAAATTTTAAGAAACTTAACTCTAGTATTTTTTCTCTAATATTCATTTTAACTGTTTAAAGCAAATCTACTCTTTTATGTACCATAAGGAGATCAATGAAAATGAACCAAAAACCAAATGATGTCAGGATTAATAAAAATATAACTAAATTAGTTTGGATTAAAAATTGTTTTCATCTATATGTATTTTACTTATCTTAAAAAGTCCTGAGCTGGAGAGATGGTTTAGCAGCAAAGGCTAAGGATCCAGGCTTGTTTCCCCAGTACCCATGTAAGGCAGATGCACAAGGTGGTGCATGTGTCTGGACATCATTTGCAGTAGCTGGATGCCTAGTGCAGCCATTCTATCTTGCCGTTTTATCTCTTTATATCTCTCTCTTTCTCTCTCTCTCTCTCTCAAATAAATAAAAATATTTGTTAAAAGTCCTAAAGTTTTGCTCTGACCAAAATAATTTAAGAAATAATTTCTCTGAATATAAATGAAAATAACATACATGTAAAATTTATTGAAATTTATTTATTTTATGAAAGGAAGTTTTCGACCAAAAACAAAAAACAGGATGATTCAAAATCCAGCAGTTGGTGTTTTAGTGGACTGCTCTAGAGATATCAGTGGTGGTTAAGAGAAAAGACCTAGTACCTGACTATAGGTGCAAGTTCCAGTCCTTCACAAAACAGTCCTAACTGAGCCAGAGACTTACTGTCTTCAGACCTCACTTTCTTCTTCAGCAAAATGGTAACCATAAGTTTATTGTTAGGATTTAATGAATAAATATATAAAAATAGGTTCCTTCCTGTCACCGAGAAACAGTGTGGATGTTGCCTATTAGATGCTGGACTGAATGCATATAGAAGCACTTGGATTGTGTGCACACAGTGTGAGCCAATACCCCAGGGTGGCAAGAAGTTCTAATCAAACCTAAAAATATAGACCAAAAAGATGCATAGACTCATATACTCAGTAAAAATAAGAGTTATCAGGCAACCTAGGAAAATCCATTTAATGAATAATCAGCATGACAAAAAATAACTTATAATTATATGAGCCCAAGCCCAGCCATTCTATCTAATGCAGAAGAGCTGACATCCACCAATACCTTAATATTTATAATAGGGAAAACACATCCATTAATTCAATCACTGTCCTTTCCAGTGTATCTGTGGTAGAATTTGAAGCTACCTCTCTAGCAGTGGGACTACAGGTATATGACACCATTCTGTGCTCTGATTTATGCTGTCATGAAACAGCTCAGTACATTGAGTTCAAATTTTATACATAACTGGACCTAATAAGAGAAGGAGGAGGGGGAGATACTGAGAGGATGAAGAAAACATAAGGAATCTCTTTGTTTATTTTTTCACGTTTAATTTGCTTTTTATTAAATATGGTCACTTGAAAATTCAGGTAAGAACAGCTAGACAGCATTTTCTGGTAAACCACAGTACTACATTTATTAATTAATTTATTTTAAAATACCTTATTTATTTACTTGAGAGAGAGAGGAAGAGAGAGAGGAAGAGGCAGATAGAGACGATGTGTATACCAGGGCCACGAGTCACTGCAAATGAACTCCCAACTCATGAGCCAACTCTGTATATAATTTACATGGGTCCTGGGGCATAGCACCTGGGTACTGATGCTTTGCAGGCAAATCCCTAACTGTTACAACATCTCTCCAGATTCTATCTATTTATCTTAACAGCTTTATTTCTTTCTTAAAATTTTTTGGTTTATTTTATTTTATTTTGTATTTATGTGAGAGTGACAGACAGGGAGAGAAAGAGGCAGATAGAAAGAGAGAGAATGGGTGTGCCAGAGCCTCCAGCCATTGAAAACGAACTCCAGATGCATGTGCCCCCTTGTGCATGTGGCTAACGTGGGTCCTGGGGAATCAAGATTTGAACCAGGGTTCTTAGGCTTCACAGGCAAGCGCTTAACCGCTAAGCCATCTCTCCAGCCCAATTAACAGCTTTATTTCTAATATGTTCCAAACAAACCTATTACATCTCAACCTGGTTATAACTTGTACCCTTACATGATGTTACACTCATGGTTTGAAGGACTCCTTCTTGACAATGCTTGTTATATTCTTGTGTCTAACAAAAATTGCCACAGGTAGCAGATCACACAAAAAACAGTTGATGACTAAATATACTAAAATAAGTAAATATAACATGCTTCAATCTATGACTCCATAGTAGATCTGTGAGATCAGATCCTGTAAATTATGTAGTTGTCTCTTTCCTTTAGTTCCTTACATCTTTGATTGGAAAGTCATCATGTTTATTAGTTAAAATTATCTTTCAAGTATGTCTGATTTCTATCTAGAGAATATATAACTCTTCCTCACTACTTCTTAGAATCTTGAATATCAGGGCCCTACTATTAAATCACAAGAATAACACAGAATCCTCCATGTTATTAATGATTCTACACCTGAAGCCATTTAAAAACTAACATCAGACCAGAAATAACCAGCTATACCTATACAGTCTACTAAATTCAGGTACACAACTGATTTTTTTTTCATTAAATTAAACCTAATCATTACATAAACATGCATACTTATATGGTGCACACTGATATATGTTTCAAAGCATTAGAAATATTTTTAATAAGAATCCCAACACCAGCTAAAAAAATGCAACACAAAAGAAAATATAAGTAAGAACACTGTACCAGCAGATGGGCTTTTCTTTTTTTATTATTTTTATTTATTTATGAGAGAGAGAGAGAGAGAGAGAGAGAGAGAGAGAGAGAGAGAGAGAATGGGCATACTAGGGCCTCCAGCCACTGCAAACAAACTCCAGACACATGCACCTTGTGCGTCTGGCTAATGTGGGACCTGGAGAATCAAACTTGAGTCCTTTGGCTGTGTAGGCATGCACTTAACTGCTAAGCTCTCTCCAGCTCGAGATGGGCTTTGCTTTAACCCATTAAATCAGTGTTCCAAGACATAATATTACGTGATTCTTGGAGTGCTATTCAATTTTTGAATATAACAGTTATTATATATTATCTGCACTTCAATTGACATGAGCAATGCTCAAAGGATAAAGTAGGTAAAAAGTATAAGTATTTGACAAGTCATTACGCAGACACACACAGAAAGAGACAGAGAGAGAGAGGGGTCTTGTTAAAACCTAAGCAAACACTCCCAGTAATTTACTTAAAAAAATAAAACACTTTATTGGGAGCTTTTGAATGTCTTATTTTTATTTATTTATTTGACAGAGAAAGAGGGGAAAATGAGAGAGAGAATGGGCGTGTCAGGGGCCTCCAGCCCCCACAAATGAACTCCAGATGTGTGCACCCCCTTGAGCATGCGGCTCACGTGGGTCCTGGAGAATCGAGCCTGGGTCCTTTGGCTTTGTAGACAAACGCCTTAACTGCTAGGCCATCCCTCCAGCCCAATAATTTACTTTAAAAAATATTTTTAAATTATGCACAACTGTAAGCATCTAATAAGAAGACGCCTGTGAATTTGGGCAAAATACTATGTACAACTACTCATTATGCTCAGCTGAGAAAGCTACTTTTCCCATGATTTAAATTCACTTACTTTTTTAAAAAGAGCACAAGTTCAATCTACATCTAAGTTAGCTATTAGACAGTAGATGTCCGCAAGTATAGATAACAGGTAGTTATTACACAGTTCTGCAAAAGCAACTGACTCCTGTGTTCATTTCCTTACATAGTCACGTACAAATGTTTAAATAAAAAAAATGCCATTACATTTCAGCTACATTTGAAGTTTATCACTAGCTTAGTAATTTCCTAGAAATTAGTTTTTAATCTAGCATTCAAATTACAGGAAGTTTGCTTAATTTTACTTTTTAGTTATATTAAGAAATATATTAAGTGGCATAACTCATATGCCTTATAAAATCATAAAACAGCCATATCAAATAGCAAAAACATAAAAGATGTTTTTATTACCCATACTTTGTTAAATTGACATTATTCTATGCATCACTTTTTTTTAATCACAGGAAGAAAGATCTCTGTCTTGCTCTTCTTGTCTTCTCCAATCACTGCCCTCTGTATTTATTCTCTCAGCTCAGCTGGTCCAGAGAAGCACAAGATGAAGCTCATGGACTATGTGGTAGAGGGATGTGGGCTATGACTCCCTGTTTCCAGTTCTGGGCTCTGAAGCAAGTTATTGGTATTCTTGTTACTGAAAACACCACAGGTAGTTAACTGCTCCAAACAGGAAGCAATCACCATAATGCCCTTGGGAAAAAGCAGAACTATTTTCTGTGCCTCTGTCTGCTTTCTCCTATACCACTCTCTCTGGACAGAATCCCTCCCATCTGGCTGCCATCCTTAAATCCCGAGCTTCTTTCTCTCCTCCTTCCCAGGAAGGCCTCACTGGAGAAAGCCAGTAGAATGGGTGCAGGCCATCACTCCAAGGCTCCTGCTATGGCTTACCCTGTGTTTTCCTTGTGTACCCTTGTTCTCTGCACTGAGCAGTTAATGACTTACCTGAGACCTGAATGGTGCTGAGCACAAACACTAGGAATATTGTTTGTATTTTATTTTTATTTATTTGTTTGAGAGAGAGAGAGAGTCTCTCTATGTGCATGGGGACACCAGGACCTCCTGTTACTACAAACAAAACCTCCAGATAAATGTGCCATTTTGTGCATCAGGCTTTACATAGTTACTGGGGAACTGAACCTCAGCATCAGGCTTCATAAGCAAGCACCCTTAACCACACAGCCATCTCTCCAACCCCCAGAATTACTTGTATTTTAACAACAAAATAATCCTAAAAATGAAATGAAGGTTTCAGGGTAGCCATTTTATAAATCCAGGATTCATTTGGAGGACTGAGAAAATGTAAGGATTATAGAAACCTGCAAGGCATTAAGATGTAAAGAAAGAACGCGAGACAAAGAGACCACACTGAAAACTCTTAACTGCAATAAGAAACTAATTCCAGCAGGCATATTACTCTCCCTTGGGTCTAAATTAAAGTTTCAGGTATTAGTAAATAAGATCACATTCAATTCCATAAATGAATTAGTAAAGAAGGAAATATATTCGCAGCAAAATCTCTGATGAGTCTTTTTCAGAACATCACTTTTAATCACATGGGTTTCTGATTACTAACAATTAAAATCCTGATTTTTTTTTCTCCCCTTCTACATGAAAGTCTTTGTGAAAAAGATGTAAAATTTGTCCTGTCATTTCACTGACAAGTGGCACTGAGCTGGTAAAATAGTGTATTAATACTGATTACACTGATTAATAGTACCATAAAAATTGGCTCAATGGTGCTTTAAAGTTTTTTAAAGAAATGGGTAAGAGACATTCTGAGTAGAATACATATTTGGTTTATTATATCCTTTCACAAGTAACCTCACAAATGTATAAATGAAGGTGAAAGCTAAGCTTTAATAATTTTTATCAATAAAATCATTTTTGAAATTTTTATTTATTTATCTGCAAGCGAAGAAAGAAGGAAGAGAGACAGAAAGAGAGAGAATGGGCACACCAGGGCCTCTAGACACTGCAAGCAAACTCCAGATGACTGTGCCCATTGTACATCTGGCTTAGTGGGTCCTGGGTAATCAAACCTGCATCCTTTGGCTTCATAAGCAAATGCCCTAAACTCTAAGCCATCTCTCCATCCCCAATAAAAAATTATTTTGAAGATTTCTAACTAAGTCTCTCCCTTACCCTCACTAACAGAAGCCTTTGCAAAACTGCTCAAGGCTTAGAACAGATCCTGCTGAATTCAAACACTGTCAATATTCATGCAAGTAAAGATATTTCCAACTTTATATAACTATCAGAAGTCAATACAGACTATGTTTCCAATATGATAGGTCTTAGGAAAACATCACAGAAGACCAATTCCATAAATTCTTCTGAGGAACAATAGAATGCTTCAATCAAAGTATAAGTTGGTGAGGATTTTCTCATACTACACTGTCATTTGTACACTATTAGCAAAAAAGAGATCACCCACATCCTTTTCAGACAGTGAAGGGATCTCTTTCAGGAGATTATATATATTCATCTTTATTATTTATTTTTTATTATTTATTTTCATCTAATGTGTCTGGCTAGTCACAGATACATAAAAGTTTTCTCAAGTAGTCTTTCTGCTGTAATACCTTGTTCCAAACACTCTTCAGAGATAACATGTAAGCTATAGGCAGTATTAAATGTAAATTAGACCTGAACATGTATAAGTACTCCATGTTTTTTTTAATTTTTTGTTTGTTTATTTTTATTTATTTATTTGAGAGTGGCAGAGAGGAGGAGGAGGAGAGAGGGAGAGAGAGAGAGAGAATGGGCACGCCAGGGCTTCCAGCCACTGCAAACGAACTCCAGAGGTGTGTGCCCCCTTGTGCATCTGGCTAACGTGGGTCCTGGGGAATCGAACCTCGAACCAAAGTCCTTAGGCTTCACAGGCAAGGGCTTAACCACTAAGCCATCTCTCCAGCCCTCCATGTTTTTATCAAGTCACAGCTATGCAGCAGCAATGTGATGGGCAATGAATGAATGCTGTCCTTATACACCTGGATGGATAAGTGAATAGATGTAAACACAAATAGCTTTGCAATAAAGGGTAGAAAGGGAGGAGTTAGAGGTTATTTCACTCAAAACATTCCTACTATTAAGTCAGAAGCAGGTGGACTCCCACCATGGCTCAGTCACTAATTAGCCATAAAGCTTTGTGGGAATGACTGACTGAGTCTCTATGAAGTTCATCTTTCTTATCTGTAGACTAGAGATAATAATTAGTATCTAATTCATAAGGATATTGTAAAGACTAAATATAATTTATGTAAAGCTCTACTCTGTTAACTACCAAACATTTTATTATTAATAATTACTATTATTATGTGCCGCAGTTGTCCAGCGTTAAAGTAGTTGATTGCAAAGTAATGACCTCCCAAAGTTGGAAATATTCTACTGAGTCAGGGAAGGGGAGGTCTGTTAAAGAACATTGTGTCAGGAACTTTTGGCACTCAATAGACGGCTGTTCTACTTGACTTCTAAACTGTTAGTATCTTGGAAATCTGTAACTGTCCCTGGAGATCTCTTCTGCACCTCCACTAGGTTAACTTTAATCAAACTTTACTAGGCTCTAGTCATTGTGCCTGCAAACATTAACAAGAAATCAGCCCATGCCCTCAAGGGACTTTATCCAACTGGGGTGAAAGAGAAACCCACACACAGCCTTATGCTAACACAGAGTGTCTGGGATACGAGCTTCACAAATAAGGCGTTATGGAGTGCCTCGCAGGAGTTACAATCTCACACTGATGCACAGCGCATGCGTGTCTGCAGGCTACACACTGAAGTCCTGTAAAAGGTACATTCAACCATCCTCTTGCAATTCCCACACTGAATATAACACAAGGTATTGGAAGCAAAAGAGGCACTTTACCACTGCAAAATACCTTTTACAAAGGCAGACCATAGAATAAAAATCCAACAAATTGTTTTGATTTCCAAAAATCAAATCAGGGTATTTAGCTATTCTATAAATTCTATGATGGGTTTAAAGGAAGGGAGCCTATGGACAGCCAATTTCAAAAGAAGGAAACATTTTGGGGGGCTTTGTGACCAAGTTTCCACAGCATTCTAGCACTAAGATGCATGGAGAGTTCTCTGAAGTCCATAATTTCTCAAGATATAAATAAAGAACAGACTTATGAATCTTATCTTCTAGGCATATTTACAATCTATACTTGTGTGCTGTATCTTGTTTAGCAAGGATTAAATATACATTTTCAAAATCCATTTATTTATGAGTAAGCGTGACCTAGGCCCCTAACTAAAGTCTCTGGGCATGTTGGATAATGCACATGCCTAATGTGTGGCATGCTGAGAGTTCAAAGAAACACAAGATTTTGTTTATTATGATATTTCCAGTAAAATGAATGAAATGATTACCAGTGTAATTTTTTTCAAAGTGCTTTCCAAAACATCTTACATACCATTAAAAACATAATTGAGTAGAATATGATTACATGGAACAAAATTAGGTTCTAAGACATAAGTAAAATGCCCATTGTAATCGAAGCTGGGGAGAATATAATATATTTGCAATATTGAGTGCAGTGCACCCCTTTCCTAGCTGGACCACTAACAAAGTGGAGAAGTAAGTCAGTCCTTCTGCCCTCACCTCCCTCTGTGCAATGCCTGCTTTCTGCAGGTGCACCTCAGGACTTCTTCTTAATCGTTGAGTCATCTTGCAGACACTAATGAGCATCGTTCCTCAGCTTTAATTATTGGCCCCTGACAAGTCAATATAATAGGAATCAGCTTAACCAAGCATACTCCCCAGCGACATGTTCAATTACTCAGGTTGTGCTTCTCCAACAGAGGGCTCAAAGGCTGCTAATTCAACACTGTCAAAAAAATAAACACAGGTATCACTTACAGTTTATCTTTTGACCTTTATGTCACCAAATCTAATAGGATATTTTTTATGCCTCTTGGAAAGAATCTGCACATTAAGTTTGCCACAAAGTCTCTGCAAAAAAAAAATATGACTCTATCAGCAGAGGTCTCCAAAGTGAATGAAGTTACCTAGTATGCTTTGGAATCTAAAAATGATGAGACATCAAAAGAGTCACTTGATTTTTCTTAAAAATAAATTCTATGGGACAGAGAGCTGACTTAGCGGATAAGGTGCTTGCTGACAAAGCCTAAGGATCCATGTTTGACTCTCCAGGTCTCACGTAAACCAGAGGCACAAGGTGACTCAAGCACATAAGGTCACACATGTGCACAAGATGGCACATGCATCTGGAATACAACTGCACTGGCTGGAGGACCTAACATGCCAATTCATTTCTTTCTCTCTCTCTCTCTCTCATAAAAAATACAAAGGAGGGCTGGAGAGATGGCTTAGCAGTTAAGCACTTGCCTGTGAAGCCTAAGGATCCCAGTTGGAGGCTTGATTCTGTAGGACCCACAGAATGCACAAGGTGGCACATGCAGCTCGAGTTCATTTGCAGTGGCTGGAGGCCCTGGTGTGCCTATGCACTATCTATCTGACTCTTTCTCTGACTGTTGCTTTCAAATAAATAAAAATAAAACAAAGTCAAAATAATACATTGTAAATAAATAAATAAATTCTAGCTGGGTGAGGTAGTGCATTCATTTAATCCCAGAAGGATTACCATGATTTCCAGGCTACCCTGAGACTACATAGTAAATTCCAGGTCAGCCTGAGCTAGAGAAAGACCCTAACTTAAAAAAAAAAAAAAAAAAGTATTACCTGCTGTCTTACATTTTATTAGGTCTCATCAGAAAGAAACAACCATTCTGCTACTGCTGCTTACATGAAAAAAATCCTTATCTTGAGTGTAAAATCAAAAGCAGATGAAGGTTAGAATTTTTTTATTGCTAGGATTTGAACCTATAACTTTTTTCATGATAATGCTCTAACACTGTGATATAGCTCCAGTCCAAAGGGAAGAAATTTTGTGCATAACTGTGGAACAGAAGTTTCAAAATATAACATATAGTAAATCACAAAACATATCCTTCATTATGAAGGTGGGAAGAAGTAATTTTAGTTTAATATTCTTGGTAACTTAGCAAATACAACCAATACAACTGTGCCATATTTGTGTCATGAATTAGTACACTTTCATTTTTTCTAATAACTTAGTTGTCATAGTAAGCATTCCTATTAACAAAATTTAAATCTCCCCATTATGTAATTGATTAAAAATAAAGTATTTCTTAGAATTTATCCTTCCCCAGCTCCCTTGAGCCTTTAACCCTACTACTACTCCTAGTGTAGGGTCCATCCAAGAAATGACCGATTAAGTCTGCCCCATACAACAGTCACTGATGGCCCAATTCCAGAATGCTGAAATAATAAATTCTTCACTGCCTAATAGGGAGATCAGGTGTCCCAGAGAATAAGATGGGTCTTCACATTGTGCTACCCCTCCCACAAACACAGCTACAGGCATGTGTTGTAATGATAGAGGGATAATTACGACTTCACTTCCATCTTTTCATTTTAAAAATACCCAGATTATAGATTTATGCTACATATGAATATAGCATAACATTATTTATTGCCATGTTAAGATTAAATAAACTTTTCAGCATTCTCTTCTATTTTGTTTTACCTTCTGTAATTGAACTCCGAGCCTGGCGTAGGCTAACCACACACTCTACAACTGACTAGGTCAGGGGGTGGCTCTTGTACAAATTGTATTGAAACATTACAAACAAGATGAATGAAGTCCTTGAGAGTACAAAATTGAGATTTTAATACCCAGATTTGTATTTTGCTCATTTAGAATAAATGTTTGACAAACATTTATCAGAACGAATAAAGAATGAATGAATGAATGAACAAATGAACATCATTCTAAATATAGGCAATATGTGTACTTTCTAAAGTGTAGTTTCTGCTGTTCCCTGTCCTGGTAGCCCATTGATAGGCTGTCAAAAGTCTTTCGAGAACATCCTATTGATGTTGCTGTATGTCAGTTTTACTAGTAGTATATGTTACTTCACAAAATTCTGTAAGCTAATACTAGCGAAAGGCAGTAAATGAGGAGGGTGAAATGTCACTATATATATATTAAGCATCCCAATTTTCAATTCATTTAATTTTCTTGGTTAAATATTTAGATGAGGGTAGTTTATTCAGAAACTTACACTGCTTTTTTGTTTTGGCAGCAGCAAACAAATAAAATTCTTATTATTAACAATTAATAGCTAAAATTTGGAAAGTTATCTAAATTTCTGATTAGATTATAAGAGAAGAAAATATAAAAAGTCTTGATATTTCCCCATGCAATAATGCAGTACATTAACACACTTAACTATTGGGTTTTAAGAACTAAGCACTTGCTTAACATAGTTTGTAAATTTAAAGAATTTAGTAAACATTAACTTTTTCCTAAAATCTAAATTTACTTGTACAGTTAAAAAAAATTTCTCTGAAAGAAACAAGTAAAATGGTGTTAAACAAAATGCTTCATAAAGTAAAAAAGAATAGATATTATAGTGAGAGAGTCTGAGCACCATTTTACACTAATGACTCCAGTTCCCCAAAAGCATTCTCCAAGATAATGCAAAAGCAAGCAGATGAAGCAAATTTGGAAATCTGGCTCAACAATCCTAGGTATTAGTAAAAAATATGTTTGTGTTGACATTTTTTTTTTCCTCCTGGCAAACCTACAGTGCTGACAGAAGAACTAACACAGAACTCATCAAGAACTTCTCAAAACAACAGGACAGGCAGAGCTCCAAGCACAAAGCAAACCCGACCCCAAGACATGTGTAAAGTGAAAGCACATTTCTGCACCCCTCAAACTCAATGAACCATCCCTTTCTAGAAGTATTCTTACTCACAAAATACGCCAAAAGAACATGCAAAATAAAATGACAGATTCTGGATGACAAAACTGAGCTTTGTTTCACTTTCAAACTTTAAACTGAAATCCCACACTGATTTAAAAAATGGAGAATTCACACATTATGGCTGGTGAGTACTGTAAAAGTCTTCCATGCAGGATTTACATGAGCTCAGTAGACATCCTCAAAGTCTGGTTAAATGTGAGGTGCATCAATGGAATAATAGAGACGGAAATAAATTACAGTGTGGAGGCCAAAAAGAAGAGATATATTTTCCAAAGAGATTAGATGAGGAGGCAAGTCAATAGGGCGCTCAGATGAAGGGTGACTGTTTCAGATGCCAGGAGTTCAGAAAGAAGGCCCTTTGAGAGGCATGCCAGTGTGAAGAGGGGGACAGGAGGCCCAGGGCTAGGTGAGGAGAAGGGACAAAGGAAACAACAGAAAGACTGAGACCAGCTGGATAATGCATCAAAGGATGCAAACAGTAGATCAGCCTCAAACACCACGGGAGAGGAAGCTCCTTGCACTTCCTAGTTACAGATACTTCCTATCTCTTCCCCAAAGGACCGGTGGGAGTCTCATTCCCCAAACAAGTAATCCCCAGAAACCATTAACACAGTGTGCCAGCGACTTAACATTCACTGAGTTCTCAAAGGTAAGGCTTGTCTGCACCATTCATTCCTGAGCTGAAATATTGTTTAAAAGGCACTGGTTGTATTTACCCTTCCCCATCTCCTAACTCTGGTATCGTAACTTTCAGCAAAATACCAATGAAGTTTAAAGTAAGTACTTCATTACATCATTGTGCAATCAGAATGTTGGTGTAGACAAGGTAAATGAAAAGATTATTTCAATCTGTGTTCTCTCTCTTTAGCATCAACAGTTCCTTTGTAGGAATAAAAAGGAGAACTGAGATTCCCAATGTTATCAAGATCCACTGATCTTTTTTGAGTATTTTAACAATCCAAGTTATTTATAAAGCACTTCTTTTTTTCTCCAGTTGATCCATTCTCTTCAGGAAAAGAGCATAGGAAGCAAACAGGAGATAAAGACAGAGCAGAAAAGAGCTACATATGGCTAGTGACTGGAGCTTAGACCAGTATGCTTTCATTCTGCAAACCAGTAGCCCACACAAAAACAGCAGATGAAATTAAACCTGAACATCACAACTAATTTATGTAATAACCTCAAATATATAAAATTTAAAAAAAAAACTATTCAATAAAATGTCAAAGCACTCAGCTGAGGATACAGCTAATTGGGAAGAGTGGGGAACCTTGGATTTTATCCCAGTACCTCATAAGCCAGGTGTGATGGTACACAGCTGTAACTCCTAGCACCTTGTATGTGGTGACAGGAGGATCAAGAATTCAAAGTCATCCTTTGCTACAGAATGAGTTAAAGGTCAGCTTGAAATATATGATATTGTCATAAGAAAGGTGGGAGGGATGGAGGGATAGAGAGAGGGGAAGGGAAGGAGAGAAGGAGGGAAGTAAAAACGCACAGCAGTACATGGTCAACTTTTATGTGTGAAATTTTATTTTGGCCACTATTGCCTTCCCAAATTAATTTTTTTTCCAATAATGAGGCCTTTCTTAAAGCAAAGAATTGTACAATACCATTAATACAACACAGAACTATGGATGGCTCTACTTTAGATTTTGGTTGTTTTGGAAAATCATGAGTTTCTAAATTCCTAACTTTTTACTGGCATGTATACAAATGTTGAAATTGTTTGTTGAGCCTCACAGAGTACCTCCATATCCATCCAAGCCCAAATATTGGGGTTCTTTCACACAAAGACATCCATTCAGCAAATGGGAACCATGTTAAGTAGAAAAATCTCCTAAGATGTAAAAATAATAATAGTAATAATAATAAATATATAGCAGTTTTTCCTATTGTATGTGTTACTAAGTAGAACTCTGAGCCATATCTCCAAGTTGCCTATGATATTATCCTGTATTTGACCCTAGAAATTCATGTCAGCCCATGCAAAGAATAGGCTCAATGCCACAGGTTACTGATTACTTAAGAGTACTTCTCATCTTCACATGTTCCAAATTGAAAAGAGGTATGATAAGCCTAGATCTCAACAAGTGTTTTTTTTTTTTCCTTTTCTTACAAATTATAAAATTCTGAACCAGATTTTACAAGCAATGCATATATGAGTGCTGAAGGTCAAATACTCTACACCCGACCACTACAGTACACGAGCTGTTTGTGTTACATCTCAAGTCGGGAAACATATTTCTAGGTTTTTTTTTTAATTTGCCCTAACACTAAGATGACCCAAAACACTTGTACTTCTAATAGAAAGGGTGATGCATTTAAGAAATTATGCTTTCTTAAAACTAAAAACCCTTAGAAACCAAGTTAACAGATTATGAGGCCAATCCTAAACTTAGACCACAAAGCAGATAGAAGACTGGCTTTGCTTATGCCATTGAATAAAACATTAACTATTTCATTCTTAAAATTTTTGAAATGAAGCCAGGCGTGGTGGTGCCTTTAATTACAGCACTTGGGAGACAGAGGTAGGAGGATCACTGTGAGTTCGAGGACACCTTGAGACTACATAGTGAATTCCAGATCAGCCTGAACTAGTACAATCCTACCTCGAAAAAAAAAAAAAAAATTGAAATGCTCAACAATTACAGCCAGAGATAGACAAACATATGATGATCAACAAAATTAGACTGGTTCGCTTCCTTAACATAGCATTAATAGCAATTTTCATTTACTGCTAACATAGAGAATGGTTGTCCCCAATTAATTAAGATCTCCCATTGGAGTTAGATTTATGACTTAACAGTGAAGCAAAGAAGCCAAGCAGCAAAGCAGAAGGACCCAGGTTCAATTCCCCAGGACCCATAAAGCCAGATGCACAATGTGACACTTGCTTCTGGAGTTTGTTTGCAGAGGCTGAAGGCCCTGGAACACCTACATTCTCAAATAAATAAATACATAAAATATTATTTAAAAAGCAATCCCCCATTGACCTCCAGGGAAAAATAAAACATGTGAGGAAACAGAACAGGAGAATGAGCAACCTGACTGTTCTGTCTCCTCACCAGAGGTAAGGTGGAACCTCAAACATTCAGGAAGCATTCTGTACTTATCCTTCATCAAATCTAAGGTTCATGGTTGCAAAAAGGATCCACAGCTTCTATCCTTTCTCAGTGCTACATAGCATTTTAGCAATTAAGGATGAAAGCACAGTGGCTCCTAGTAGTATAAAATTTACTCTGTAGATTCACATTTGACCATTATGGGCCGGTACTTAATCACTGAATTTTTGCATCATCAACTCCATGGGGTTCTGTACAATTAGGATTTTTTTCAAAAACATAATTATAATTATCCTTCTGTAACATACTTTTATGATGGACTGCAAGTGCTTTTCACGTTATCAAATGATTTAGAATCAATCCTGCTAGATATACGAAATCTTTGTGCTAATGATAAAGAAATAGCTATAATTAGACTTGATAAAGAATCTTTGGAATGCTACTGTGGCACAATTAAAAAAAAAAGACATAGGGAGGTGAAACTGTAAAGCATGTTTTACAAAGACACAGCATGTAAGAGGTCTTCAGTAGTCGTTAAAGATGCTGAGCTTTGTTTTAAGTGACCCTGTTTCAAAACCTAGTAACTACTATAAAACATGCTGTCTTTTACCATTTAATGTTAAAGCATCTGCATTACCTAGTATCTTAATAGTTATGTATAGCAAAATCTGTTTCTAAAATCCTGTGAAGATGTGCTCCCTATTTATTTGTTTCAGTTTACTAATATAAACAACAATGCCATATTACTTCTCATTTATGATTGATGTTAGCATATCAATATGTTGTTCTGCAGCACTTGACATAATGATAAAGAGGGGAAACTATATTAGGCACTGGCCTTCTAAACCAAGCTTTTAGCATTTTACTTCTAGGTGTTCATCCTAGACGTTGCATTATTATTTAGATAAGAGTAAACTTATAAAGTGCCAATCTTAGGACTATAAAAAGAATTAACTAGGTGTTTTATGTACCACCAATATTTTATGTTTATTAGCCTTCAATGTTCAAGTATCAAAATAAAAGTAACTTGCATAAGATCAAGGATGCTTCTCTTTGGTTCTTGCTGGATAGCAAATAAGCAGCATGAGTACTGGTGTAAGTTTAACGAATTTATAAGTGACTATAGGCTCATTGCTTTAATACTATGTGAGGACATTGTTATTAGGCCAAAGCTTATAAATGAAATAAAACTTGATAGCAAATCTCCAAGAATTTTCCTTAACTTTTTTCAAAACTTTATTAAAATCTTATTCTTATATTCTAAAAGTGTTTTTGCTTTGTGTGTATCCTTAATGAGAAATCAAATCATAAAATTATTTCCAATAACACTCATTGAATGGATGAACTGCCTTACAATCTTTTCTACAAATGCTTTGGTACCCTTTCGTATGATGTGCCTTGAATCTTATGTATGTTCATGTTAAGGCTCCTGGGTCACACTGCCTTAGGGAGCACTCATGGAAAATAAGGTGCTCTGAACACAAACATGCATGCCCCACACAGAGAACTGAAAGAGGGTTTTGGTCAGCCAGCAACTGCTCACTTTGTGTTGCTGTGTTTTCACCTCCCTAGTATTTTATTTTTAACGAGAACAAAAGAGCCTACATTAACTCTCAAATTATCTCTGAAGAATAGAAAGAAGATAATAGTGTGCCTTCAATAATCTATAAAGGTTACTTTCACAAATCATAAAATGGGTCAGAAAAATACAAGTACTAATGTCAGCAAGTAATATCAGTCCACCCCTAAAAGGGATCCGTGACAAAAAATTTTATTTTAAGTCCTTGCAGCATTAATGGGGCAGAGAATTCTTTGCTGACTCAAGCCAGAAGTGCAAAGAGAAAAGAAACAAAGACTGTTTTCATAAAATCATAACAACCACGTTGCTAAGGTATAAAGGGGCCGTTTAAATATCTAGGTTACTTTATGCCTTGAACTATTTTGAACATTCCAGGGAATCGCTGCTGAATCCATTTTAGGGAAGTCCCCAATGTAAAATTAGACATGCTGTGAGAAAAGTAAAAATAAACTGACAACCACTAGTGGGCAAAATAATTTGTATGCTGGTGCAAACTAGCCCTTAGACTATATAGATAACTCTGATCAACTCTGGGCACAACTTGGGGCCTTTCAAAAGCAAAAAGGGATTAAAGGCCAGACATGACTGTCAACATATGCTACTAGGCAGGTAGGAAAGCAAGGAAATGAGAAGAAACTCCACTCCTCAGTGACTGCTCAAGTATTAAATGCAAACCCCTTAGCATAAAAAGTTCCCCCTGATTTGATCACACCAAGTAAAACTTCAGCTAAAACACAGAAGGTTCTTTTGGGAAGTGAAGAATGTGACTAACCCTACGTTCTACCACTTGAACATTAACATTCTCCTAACTCATTACCTTTAACACATTTAGGAGAACTCCAAGGACAAAAGGCACAGCTTTATTTGCATAACGACTAAGGTAACATTCCAATTAATCATGGATTAGTGCTAAGATGACTTTGTCCTAACACAGCTGTATCATAATGTTTCAGAACAGTTTATAAATGAAGCCTCCTTGACATAAAATGAAATAAATATGTGTGAATATTAAAACTATTTTAGAAAAATTGTATGTTGCTTCCCATGCCTCCTAAATATTAATCTACTTCTAATCACGTGTGTGCTCAGGTTACTTTCCCTAACAGACTACATACATCAGGAAGACCATGGATGTCTTGGCTTCAGGAGTATATAGCCCCTGGTCTCCTGGGCACAGGAGGTTAGGCATCAGCTACTTCTGCAGGCAGAGCTACTATACTGCTCACTGTTAGACTGATGAATACAGCACAAGTCTCATGCTCCTCAACAATTGTATCAAAAGGCAGATGATAATCTGCTCTCTCAATTTCCTTAATAATATTTTCACTACTCAATTGTTTCAAAATAAAAGTTACAATCTTTGGATTACAGTTAAATAAAGAAAAAAAAAAAAAGAAAGACATGCCCAACACTGGGCTGTAGAGATGGCTCAGTAATTAAGGTGTGTGCCTACAAAGCCTACAGACCAGAATTTGATTGCCCAGTACCCATGCAAACCAGATGCACAAGGTAGCATATGTACCTAGAGTCCATTTGCAGGGACTGGTGGCACTGTCATGTCCATTCTCTTTCTCTTCTTCGCTCTCTCTCTCTCTCTCTCTCTTCCTCTTTCCCTCTCTATCTGCTTCTTTCTCTCAATCTCTCTCTATTAAATAAATAAACGCATAGATTTATTTTTTAAATACCCAACACAATTAAATAATGGGATTAAAATTTTACCTTTGGTGTCTATTAGCATACTACAGATTAAAGGGAAACTGCTACAAGACAAAGAATATATTAAATAAAGTGTAAAGAGACAAATACAAACACTATGAATAAAATTATATATAGCTGTTAACACAAGAAAATAAAACAACCAAACAACAAAAGACACTAAAACATACCCAATGTGTTCTGGTCACCATTAATATACAACACCAATAAGTATTACAGTATTTATTGATGGCTAGTACAAGCCAACATTTAACCATCAAGGACCTAAACTGAGCTTGGACAGGGAAGGGAATTGCCTACCTGTGGACATATCTAGATCCTTACATCTCAAAATATTTTGAAAACATAGTTAACAAAGATTTTAAATTTCCTTCATGCTGCATAAATGTCCCAAGGAACAAGCAACACTAATATGGCAAGGTTGTACAAGAACACACAAAGACAAGACATAACAATTTAAAAGCCCTGAGATTATGAATGTAAAAAGAAACAGAGTGAGAGTGTCAAAAAATCAATATTATGATAAATAAATATCCTAATTCAGTAGAGACATTTAACAAAACCTATATGAAACAGGAAAATCAGGCCTTGTATTTGCAAGCTCTCAGTATTTTCTCCTTTCTGATTTTTGCCATAAATAAAGAAAATCACTATTTGCCCTTTTCAATATCCTTTTTTTCTGAATACTGTTTAAATTTATTTCACATTAAAAGAAAAAATTACTTTGGGGAAAAATTCCTTCTTTTCTCTCTCCAAAATGAAAGGTAATTCAAATCAACTGATCAGTCTGTCAGAATATATACACATTCAACAATGCTCATCTGTAGGTTTTAGAGAAGGAAAAAAAAAAAAAAAACAGATTTTTCTGTTACATTTTAAGAAAGTTATTTAGTTAATAAAATCAAGGCAACAAAAATTTTGAGTATTTTTTCCAGTTTTTATTTGACAAACTTTTAAAATGAAATGAACTAAATGGAGTCGATATAACCAACAATTGTGGCATATTACTTTCTTACCTTCTAAACCATTTGGGCAAGCACAGGGTGGGTGGGTGTATGTGTGTGTGTGTGTCTACTTTCTCAACATTAGTTTTATTTTCCAGGATTTATATTAAATCCTTCTGATCACCTAAGGTAAATGGCATGATCAAATAGACCAAATGAAAAGTAACTGGCCTCAACAAGCACAACACAAAACTTGGATGCTGAGAACTAAACAGTCAATGACTGTTTTGACATATAGTACCCACCAACAACCACTGGATCATTTCAAAGAAACACAAGAGCTAATAAAACTCACCCAGAAATCACTGATCACTAAAATGAACTGAGTCCTTTTAAAGTAGACAATAAGTCAGAAGTGGTGGTGGTGGGGAACAGAAAGAAAAAGAAAATCCTTGTTGTTTTCATTTTCATATTCACCACTCAAGGCAAAGGCAATCTGTAAACCAACCTGGTCTGGCAGGATTTCTCACACACCCTGCACAAAAGGCTAAACCTCTTATGAAGGACTCATTTCAGATATATCTCAAGGTTGAGTGAATCTCAACCAGAGAACGGGGCTCAAACACAATATTAGGACCTCCTCTGCTGATAGCTAAATCAGGAGTTTTAGTCAAAAGGGTGGGGGGAAGGGTATTAAAACTATGAACTGTTTCATTTCCTCCTATGTAAATGTGAAAAGAGTGAGGCAGGAATCTCAAGGACAGTAACATACCTTTTGTTCCTTAATGTATATGGAAAAATTTAAAATTTAAAAGTGACCATACACATTTATTTTAACAACTTCAATCTTCTATGGGAGTCAACCACAGGACTTTTTAACTTGTATTCACAGGCCCTTCTAAGCTGTGAGGGTACTCAGGATAAGTCCCCTAACTGTCATAACACTTAAACTCCAGCTGAGGTATTAGGTGTTATGATAACTCATGCAATGATAATGGGTATTGCTGGAAAATATATCTCCTAGGGGAAATAGATGATATCTTGGGTTTATTTAACATCGCCAGAGGTAAAACACACTCAGGAAACAATGAATGAGTTACCAAGAAATCTCTGGATATTGCCATCTTTGAAAAGAGAATAAATGTTCACTTTCCTAATAGTTACACCCCCCACTTCAGTCCTACAAAATCCTCAAGAGTACCCGAGGTATCCAAACACAGTGCAGTTCAGCAGAAAGCAGTGCTCACTCAAATCTCACACCTATCACCTCCATTTAATCAACTGCGCCAGCAAATATCATGAAGATTCAGTGACCAGGATTGTATGTCAAATCACACATCACACAGTGAAGAACAGGAGAAAAACCATCAGAGGCTAAATATGATATTACTTGTACTCAATGACACACTAGAAAAGATTATACTTTTCTTTTTTTTTTTTTTTTTCGGTTTTTCGAGGTAGGGTCTCCCTCTAGCTCAGGCTGAACTGGATTCACCATGTAGTCTCAGAATGGCCTTTAACTCATGACAATCCTCCTACCTCTGCCTCCTGAGTGTTGGCATTAAAGGCATGCTCCAACACATCAGGCACAAAATATGGTTAATCTTACATTAAGTGCCTTTAACACTAAATTTTATATTTTCTGATATGACCATCTGGATATACCTGACTTTCCTTTTTCAAATAAGAAACTGTATATTAAATAATTAGCAGGAGAAACAACAAAAACAATAGGGCCTGATGAAATTGGTTTATTGACACAAAAACTTGAAACAGAAATCACTGAGAGCTGTATTAGTTTATACAGATAGAAATGACAATTTCAGTCCATGTAAGTGGACAATATGGTGACAGATGGGTTTGGAGAACTTGAAAATAATTGGTGTATGTTTAAACAGCTGAAAGAGCCCATTACGCATACCTTATGGACAACCAATTAGTTTCTTTCAGTTCTTAAAGCCAACATGCTAAACAGGACCAACCCTCTTAAAAGTGCTGGTTCTCCAAGATAGCTACCAATTGCAATCAACATGTCATCCAATATACAAGTTGCCTGGTCTTGTTCTTTTTAGGAAGGTATGATACTTCTCAAATCACTGTGGCACCCTGGGTGAACTTGTAACAATTAATCCCATACTTCATGTTCCTTCTCTGGATTTCTAAGTAAGATATGCCTTAGGGCTGGAGAGATAACTTACAGGCTAAGGCGCTTGCCTGCAAAGCCTAGGGAAATAGGATCAATTCTCTAGTATACACATAAGCCAGATGCACAAGGTGGTGCATCCATCTGGAGTTTGCAGTGGCTAGAGACCATGGTGTGCCCATTTTCTGTCTCTGGGTCTCTCTATCTGCCACGTTCTCTCAAATAAAAAATTGAAATGTTTTTAAAATAAAGTATTTCTAATCCTAATCTAAGTGCACTTAGCACTTTAGGTTTGTTTTTTTTTTTTGTTGTTGTTTGTTTGTTTGTTTTGTTTTGTTTTTTCATTTTCTTCTGATGTGGCAAATACTCTTGAATGTTGAAAAGAAGGCCATAAAAAATCAAATATTTTTTCACTCAATCAATGGAACTCAGTAATAGACATTCAGGATTCTAAAAAAGAAGAAGGTAGCTGGAAAATGCTTAGGGGGAAATAATGTTTAACAAGTTGGAGAGATCATGGGACACATAGGAAATCCTAATTGGGCCTGATATTTGAAAAGCAGCTTCAACTTTATTCACTTGCATTGCAGGATAAAGACTTTGGGTATGTAAGCAGACTTCTGATAAGAAAACCCTCAGGTGTGAAACAAAGGTTCTTTCTGACAAAGGGAAAGCATTTCACTGCTCCATAACAATGTGAGTTGTCTGTTAGCAGTGTCCAGACAGCCATAGGTGTTTTTCCTCTGAAGTTCAGAAGGCTCTCACTAGTCATTTGTGAACACCAGCTTTTGGCAGGCTAGCCTGCATGAAAATTTCACCTCAAGTTTCAAAAATCCCAACTGTGTATTGTGTTGGTAACATCTGACAGCATATGTAACCTCTTAAAAGAAGTAATGAATATATACATGGCTCATGCTAAAATCACTAATCATATGAATATAATATTACTGGGTTTCTTTATTTAATTGCTTTGGAAAACAAAACATGACAATATTTTTTTCATTACTAAACACACAGGAGTTTCCTGTTTTGATTTTATTTTCCATTTGATGACTGTGCTTCCATATATATATTATTAGTGAGCTTCCTGAAGTACTACAAAGTAATCACATTTAAAATTTTTAAAACTCCAACTAATTTTCTCAGGTTCTGCGAGTTGGTGCAAATGTAGAACTTTTCTCTCCATGCTACACTAGCTGAGAAAGTGATCCTACAGTCATAAAGCAAATATAACACAACTTAATGGTACCTTTACTAACTATAAATTCAGTATGGAAAACTAAATACATAGTTAGTGCACTAAAAATAACAGTACCAAGAAATGAGAAGGATCACCCTGCATAATTCTGATTTCACTAACAGGCAACATTTCTTACCATGTCAAATTACAAAACTAAAATCCGGGCTGGAGAGATGGCTTAGTGGTTAAGCGCTTGCCTGTGAAGCCTAAGGATCCCGGTTCAAGGCTCGATTCTCCAGGACCCACGTTAGCCAGATGCACAAGGGGGCGCACGCGTCTGGAGTTCATTTGCAGTGGCTGGAAGCCATGACGCACCCTTTCTCTCTCTCTCTATCTATCTGCCTCTTTCTGTCCCTGTCACTCTCAAATAAAAAAAAATGAACAACAAAACAAAAATTAAAAAAAAAAAAAACTAAAATCCATTTCCTTGACTCTTTAAGAGAAAAGAATGCCTATGTCCCTATATGGCCAATGCTATCTACATAAATTTTTGAGGTCATTTTCACATGCTATACTCACACTATAACATAAACTTTAGTAAGTGTGTGGCCAAATGCTATCTTGAAGTAAGGTACACTTATTGCATTGTGAATTTATGTATCTATACAGAACATCTTTTGGTGCTGCTAATATGTGTGCGCACACGTGCATACACGTGTGTGTGCATTGTGTGGTGCATTTATGTAAAGGGAAAATTCCACATAGAGCTCACTGGTTTAATTTCTTAGTAGATGATCAGAATTTGGCATGTAACAAAGCACTTTGGACAACCACCAATCTCGACAGCCTGGTCTGCTTATAGGATACAGGAACCAATCAGATAGCCAAAGGCAGGGAGGTCAGTATTGCAGAAAGAAGCTGTACAAAGATCCCGCAAATCTGGAACAAACAGAAGACTTAACTAATTGCTGAGTGCCAGCTGGCAGAACAGAAAATGGAGGTGACCAGGTTTTCCAAGTCATCTGCACACAGAGAACCCTGGAGGAGCCCCAAGCTACATGGCATTAAATGAGGGTCAAGGCCAAGATTCCCTAAGCTATGATTGCTGAGTCTCTGTTGGTTTTATATTTTCTTCTTATTTTTAAATAGCCAGATGGTATTCTTAAGGCCAGAGGAAATGTGGAGGGAGGCAGTGTTCCAGAAATCAGAAAAAAAAGGAGGAACAAAACAGAATGTCATCACTTTTGCCACTTATTCTTCAAAATATGGACAGTGACTCTGCAAATGAGTAAAGACAACTCAATCTTCTATCTAAAAGCTTAAAACACCTGTGAAAAATTACAAACTGGGAGTGGGGGAAGAGTCACTGTACATGCTTTTTCACAAATGTTTCATTAAAAAAAAAACATGTTTTTCTAAAGCATAATTAAATATTGCTTAGTTTCTATCATTTCCTGAAAATAAGATGGAAATAGCGAGAAAAATTGATTCATGAAACTAAGCTTCACCACTGGGTCAAGTAAATGGTGGATCACTCCCCGACTTTTATCATAAACTACTCAGGATATCTTACTGAACTAAGAATATATATATACTTTTTCCTGAATATTTATTAATGATGATAGCAATTTATTTTGATTAAAGGACAGGTTAGCTGACAGCACCAAGTTGGATCAGCTAAAGCCAAGATATACTTGCTCCAAATTTAAAGAGAGAGTTGGATAAGAAGATTCAACATATGTTGAAAATAAGTGGCTCTAATAAATATCATCAAGAAAATAATACTTCAATACAGACAGAAAATTCAGTATAACAATCCCTGCTCACAGACATATTTTTTCCACATGTTGATTCTTCATCTCTACCTTCCCTTCTGTTCTGACCAAACAAAATCCTAAATGAACATTCTTATTTTTCAAACCATCTGCTAACACTAAGCTTTGGAGAGTGATCTGGCACTACCTGTCCACATGTTCAAGTGCATGCCCTTTGACACAGCAATCTCACTTCTAAGATTTAGGCTAAGAAGGATGTAAGAACTTGGAAAGCATGCTTTGTAATGGTAGTGGAATGGGAAAGGGTTGTTCATTTACAACTTCAACTCTCATGCCATACTATATTCCAAAACATATAAGAGACCAATACATAAACTACAAGTTGGAATACACTAGGTAAAGTGACTTAAAAATTCTCAATGGCTGGCTAACATAAAACCTTCCAAAATCTTGAAGCAAGCAGACTGTCAAGAAATATGCCATCCACAAGGTCATGTTTACTGAAAAAGAAGAAACACCCAAAATTGGCACCTGTTAGTACCTTTGCTCCCTGCACAATGTGAAATACTGATGTGGTTTCCCCACCCTTCCTCCAGATCTTTCATGAAGGCTGTGGAGAAGTCACAGTCCTCCTTCCTCAATCATGCTGTTGCACAAATTCATGACTGGGCATGACCACTCGGTTCCACAAGCTGTGGTGGTTTAATTCCTCAAACAAATAGACTTTTCAAGCAGCTGTTTTATTTTTCAGAGAACTTATTCCTTATCGCCCTTGTTAAAGGTGAGCTGCACAGACCCAAGATCACAAAGTTGTTGGAGAATATACAGAAATGAGGGTTGTGAAGGTGTTCATTCTATGTCAGCAGTTGATTACCCTAATATTTAACTTTTTTTTTTCCTTTTTGCTGAACTCCACAAAGTTGTCAGATGTTCAGAATGTAGTTCACCATTAGAATACTGCAAAAAAGGAGCAGTGTGGTAAAAGAGCAAGTTTTCCTTTATGTCTAATTAATTTATTGGAAAAGTTGATCTTTATGCTTTAATTTCTGGTAGAAGATATACAATGTTCCATAGCATTAAAGAAGGCATCAGAATGATTTTCCCACAATTTATAAGAGAACTATAGTTAATGGGATTAAAATTGTACATAGCTCTACATATCACATAAAGATTTCATGACTGTATCACATCAACCATATTAGCAAATATACTCCTTTTACTGTTAACACACATCAATATATTCCCTATTAAAATATTCTGAAACATTTCCTACAGTATTCCAGATTGAAATAGCTTTTACTGAAATAGACTTTCCTGCCACTCTGATTTAGCATCTCACTTTCTCTTATCAGCAGATGGCTAACCATGGACTATTTAAATCCATATGTCTTCGATAGACATAGTTCAAGTACTGAATAAAAAGATGAACAGATTAGCCTTTAAGGGGAGAAGGTAACAAAGTGGAGTTTCATTTCTTACAAATAATTTGGCTACATCATTTCTAACTGATTGAAGGAGTTAATCCTTGTAAACCTCCCAGATGAAATTAGCTGTGTAGGACAAATTTCTACAAAGGACTTTCCTGATTATCTACTTGTTCATAGCTCTCCCTTCTCTGCAGATCCCAATAGTGGCAGGCAGTGAACATGGCCCTAGAGAGAGAACATGAATGTAACCACAATTCCACTTGACATGTACCCACAATTCAATGTGAGAGCTAAGAAAAGCTGAATACTTTTCCAAGTTTCTTTGTGCATAGCTAGCCAATTTCTTCTCCCTGTCCCTCCACTATTTCCAGGAGAGGGTTCAGCAAAAAAGAAAAAAAAAAACAACAACAAAAAAAAAAAACAAGAACAATATTTAAAGAACATCTGCCTTAACAGATCTCAATTAAACAATATAAGGTATACTGGCTGCTTCCAGCAAGGAGGTTGACACGTTGGGATTTGGTTTGCAATACAAGCATAAAATATGTTCTCCACTTCTTTCTAGGTTTTCTCCAGCAAGCTGGATGCTCAAGGAACCCATGTCTCTTTTAAATATCATACTCTGTGCAGTATTACTTTCATTCTGATTGGTCTCAATGTCAGCAAGATAAATGGTCTTAACACCTACTCTCTCTTAGCTTGAAACTAGTAACGAATATTATAAAATGCTTATCTTGCTTAGCAAGGAACAGTATTAAGGAGTCTTTATTCACAATTTAGGTTCTAAATCAATAGCATCGTGCTCTGTAAACTATATAACATAGCTGTATGGAAGATGGAGTTCAGCCACAGGGAAATCTGCAGTTAATTTTTAAAAGGGCATACGGGATATGACCTAATAAAGCTATCTAACTAGTTCCCTCTCACAGCATACAATTTGTAGAAAATAAAATGGGATTCATGGTTTTTCAAAATGATAAACATTTTAGGTTTGGATGGAACACTTTAAAGTCTAGAAATGCATTGACAGATTACTTTCCTAGATTCCTATGTTAAAAAATCTTGGGCTGAAGGCATAGCTTAGCGCTTAAGTAGCTTGCCTGTGAAGCCTAAGAACTTAGGTTTGATTCCCCAGTACCCACATCAGCCAGATGCATAAGGTGCTGCATGTGTCTGGAGATCATCTGCAGCAGCTGGAGGCCCTGGCATGCCCATATCTGTCTCTCTGCCCCACCCAAATAAATAAATAAAAATAAACTGTTTTGGGGCTGGAAAGATGTGAAGCCTTAGGTCCCTGGTTCGAGGCTCGGTTCCCCAGGTCCCACGTTAGCCAGATGCACAAGGGGGCGCACGCGTCTGGAGTTCGTTTGCAGAGGCTGGAAGCCCTGGCGCAACCATTCTGTCTCTCCCTCTATCTGTCTTTCTCTCTGTGTCTGTCGCTCTCAAATAAATAAATAAATAAAATTAAAAAAAAATTAAAAAAAAAAATAAACTGTTTTGTAAAAATACCATGAATACTGGGAAATCTCCATTCCACTAGGTAGCATAGAAAAGAAATCAAATTTAAAAGTGTTCCAGTGAAACAACTTTTATTTCTACATGAACTGGTATTTGCATCAATATCCAAGATAACTCACAAAATACTACTATATGCTAAAAGTTATTAAAAATGCACAAAATATTAATTTTTCTAAATACTTAGTCCTAATAAAGACTGAAAAAAACAATTCATGATCATAAATATTTATTATAAAATTATATAGGAAGTATGGGAAGTCTCATACAGAAATTAAAATATGGTTTTCCAAATGTTTAAACATGCATATGGGCTCATAAAATTTTATTCAATTAAAAATATATTGATTCTAGATTTCTCAAAGGAGGATCACGGATGGTAGGGCTATCAAAGTCACAAATATGAAAATATTGCAGCTGTTAGTCAAACAAAAGATCACAATCTAGCAAAGTGGAACTGCAAGACTGGATAACGTGTAAGATAAAGTGTTTGTTGTTTCTTTTGTATCATTGTTGCACTGTCTCAAATATGTCTACAAATCCTTTCCTTATGGAACCCCCCTGACATAAACACACACTTTAGTGGACTAACATTTTAAGCCTAAGCATTATCAGAGAAACCCAGCATTACTGACAAATTCACACACTGAAATCATTAAGTGCCATTTCATTTCACTGCACCCCCAGGAGACATACTTACTCAGAAAAGCAAAGACTTCTGACACCTAAATATCAGTCAACATTCTGTCACAGAAAGGTAGAAATCCTTGGGACTGGTCAGATGGATATAAGCTGGGAAGCACAAATGTGAATCCCAAGTGTAGTTTGGCTGTTTACCTACTTATGAGACTTCTGTCTACTCCATCTTTGACTATTACAAAGCAAGAACAGGTTGGTTACATAAATGTAATATGGATCGCAGTCCTTCAGGTTTTGAGACAACCTCTTAAAAGTACTCTAGATATAAAACTTAAAAGGCTCATTTTAATTTTTAATGAAAATATGATCACTCAGGGCAGCTCCTTTACTTTTAAAATTATTATATTCTCAGAGATCTTCTTAAAGAACTCCCATAAATTCCGTGCTCATCACACAATGATGGTGTGGTTGATATTTTGAAAGGCATTTTAATTTATATTTATTACAAGAAAACTAAGGGGAAAATACTTAAGACATTTTCTTTTTTTTTTTTTTTTTTCTTTTTTGAGGTAGGGTCTTACTCTGGCTCAGGCTGACCTGGAATTCACCATGGAGTCTCAGGGTGGCCTTGAACTCTCGGTGATCCTCCTACCTCTGCCTCCCGAGTGCTGGAATTAAAGGCGTGCGCCACCACGCCCGGCTAAGACATTTTCTTTAACATAAAATGGGTAAATAGTCTAATAAAAAGTCATAACAAAGCCGATGTCTCAGATCCAAATTGTTTACAAGAACTGAAAGCCTTAAAGCTTGGAAGATTTTAATCAAGACTTCCATTAACCCCCTTATGAAGATCCTATGGACTGCAGGAATTTTAAACAAAAAGGAAAGTTGAATGCTTTTAAACTGCCTTCATTCAATATAGTATTAAAATATGTAACAGTTTTAGGCACAAAGCAAGTGACATATCACAGACAAGCATTCCTCTCTCTTCTAATGATAACACATTAAATAAAATGTGAAAACCAGTCAAAAGATCAAACCTAAAAGAAAAAAATCAGCAAATAAAAGTAATAAGTAAAACTAAATTATAGTATTTCTTGCATATAAAGAATCAACCTAAATAGGAATTATATGAGACATACATTTCAAATGATTTTCAAGAATTATTTATGGTCAGATTCAAGGAATGAACCCAAGCACTAGAATTATTTTAATGAATATTTAAATAAGAGCTACCGTCATAAATGCTATATACACAGACATATATAGCATGTATAACGTATGTGTTTAAAGAAAATAAACTTCTGCAAGCTTAATGTCACAAAGTATAGTTTTATTTCAGAGTTTAATATTCAATTTCATTATTTATCTTTTCATTTAAGTTTGGAATGTAAAAAGATACTTTAAGTATGCATGTTTCTGACATGTTCCTGAATACCATCAATTAGGAAGAAATTTTAACATACAAATGTCAAAAATTTATCCTTCAATATAATTTTATATAAAATAATTTAAAAAAAAACAGCTCAGAAAATTTCCCATTGAATGTCACCTCTTTCTCTTTAGATACACAAGCTCACTCTCCTCTTCTTTAACCTCGTTTATGAAAATCATGCCTGTATTATACTGGTCTTTTACCTGTCACCAATGAAAACTCTCTGTTGTATACTACTCAATGGTAGAAGTTTTATTTACTCATTTTTGTATATTTATAGAGAGAGTCTCTATTTTTTTCCAGAAATAAAATTTGAATTAATTTAGTACTTATGGAAAACAAGAAAAATCAGTCCAATTAAACACTGGGTTTCTATTTTTTCTAAGTCTAGGTCAGCTTTATATATTACATTGACATTTTTTTTGAAAATAAATCCTGAACCTAGCTACTAATACACAGAAATTTGTTCATATACAGAAGACAGATTTGATGAACAAACATATATTCTAAAACAAATTTGCATGAAAAATATGATACTTAGAAAAGCAAAATTAAAAAAAAAACAATAGGTTATGGGATGATTTTCTCCACTAACATTGAATATTTATTTTTCATACTTACCATTTAGTAAACTTGTAAATGTCCCTGAAAAACTTAAAATGAAGTCATATATTTCAAAATTACAATCTCTGGGCTTGAGAGATGGCTTAGCAGGTAAGGTACATGCCTGTGAAGCCTAAGGACCCAGGTTTGATTCTCCAAGTCCCAGGTAAGCCAGATGCACATAGTGCACATGTGTCTAGAGTTCGTTTTCAGTGGCTAGAAGCTATGTTGCACCCATTCTCCCTCCCTCCACCCCTTCTCTTCCTCTTACTGTAATAAATAAGTAAAAATAAAATCTTTAAAAAAAAAATTAGAATCTCTGTGCCCAATACTACACTGAGTGCTGGCATCAACTCCATGTTCCCCTGCCAAAAAAAAAAAAAAAAAATTCAAAAGGCTTATTTTTAAGAAAGAGATAACTTCCTGTGTGCTTATAACCTTTTAAGATTAATTTCCATACATTGTACTATTAAACTGAATGTCAAGTGACTAAAGAATCCACCTTTAACCTTCAGGCATAATAGATATCTAACAGCTTATTTGTTGATGCTACAAAGATGTACCTTGCTCAAACAATCATAGTTATTAATTTTTCTTCCTATAATAATGTTCAAATAAAATGGTAGAGTTTCTATTTCTTAACAACCTCTTCAAGGTGATTCTTATTAATTAAAATCAAGAAATGATACAGTTTTCCTATTTCCCAGGAGTATATACATAGCTTAGTAGAATGATATATACTTGCCAACAATGCCACCATAGTGTCATCTCATACAGGAACCTAATTATAGGGACACCAGTTCTAGCCAAGAGAAGTGGCAAGCAAGACACAAGTGCTTGGGTACAATGATATTCAATGTTATACTACCTATAATAGCAAATCTGGAAGTAAATATCTAACAGCAATGAATAGATGAACATGTTTTCTAAAATAACTACTACAAATATAATGAAATACCATGAGGCAAGAAATACAATATAGCAGGATATATGTTGATGTTGAAAGATACTTTTATTTTATAGTAAAGTTAAATCAAAGGGTATTCAATAATGAACATATACACTTATATTTGTAATTTGTATGTACATGTGTGCCCACAAAATACACATTAAATGTGTCAAATATGCATTTCCTTTCTTTAGCTTACTTACTTTTGATAAAATGGCTATAACGAACATATATTTTAATTAGAAAAGAAAATGCCAGGAACTGCTAATTTCATACTCTTTTGTCTTCTCCTAGATTCTTTCTGATTGCTTTTTCCACATTTTCCTCAGCCTCACATAGCAGCTACCTCCACACAGAAAACCACCAAGTAGAAATATGGCCACTTTCATCATGACCACCCACACTTGAAATAATTCATCTGTGAATAATGGGATATTAACTCTGAAAGAACATAAAAACTAAGATAGGTTTATAGTTTTAAGATTTCAGTGGGATGAAACTGAATTATTCAATTCCATTAAATAGAGTTTGGATGATTCACAGCCAATTTTATTTTTATAATTGTAATGAAACAGCTGGGATTAGAGTCTATTCATGGACTCCTAAGAAATTTGCACCCCACCTACTAAAATTAGTTTCAGCATCCAAAATTCTGATTGAACATCTGACTAAGAACAAAGATGCCATCAGTCAATGCCAAGAAACTGAAGAAATAGACTTTTCCATGTCACACAGTCACCAAAGTCACTATTTCTCATAGTACATGCTTCCCTTTAACCTCATTCTTGAGAAGCCCTCTAATAACATGAATCCTTCCAACAGGACTATTTCCAAAGAATGATCTTTCCCTTATAGAATAGGCTTAAATAATTTAAGTTCTAAGAGTTCCTATATGTACGTGACAGATATAACTAGTTCTTAGCCACTAGATGATGGTCATATTTAAACTCGCTCTTCAAATAGATATAACTTTGGATGCCAGTATCACTCAGTCTAAAACATGTCATCTCTGTCTGAGAGTCGTCTCAGGTTTTAGCACACACATCTGATTGTCTAAAGCTTCATAAGAAATTTCTATTTTTCTAATTTTTGTTTTGTTTTGTTTTGGTTTTGGTTTTGGTTTTTTCTAGGTAGGGTCTCACTCTACCCAGGCTGGCCCGGAATTCACTGTGTAGTCTCATGGTGGCCTCAAACTCTCAGCGATCCTCCTACCTCTGCATCTCAACTGCTGGGTATATTATGCTTAGTTTACCATTTGAAGGCTATTTGAAAAAATGCATTTTTTTAATTGCTTGAATTTTTCCAAATCAAGAAAAAGTAAGTCTTGAGTGGCTTTCCCAGTGTCATCCAGCCAGTGGCTTATCACAAAGTGAGTTAAAAAAAAATGAAACCCCTTTTAATCTTATCCAGTGTACTTTTCACTGTACCACAAAGAACCAAAAGAAAAATGTGAAACCAAATTTCCCTAAAAAGTCTACTCAGGCAAGCACATCTGTTCCCCAGCCCCTGGACACCACAGGACTAGGAACATAATTTAATGTAACAACACTTACAGTTTGTAATTTTTCACAAATATTTAAACTCATGGAACTAAGTCAATCTCAGACACAAACAATCTTGTTGTGATACTGCATCACATATTTTACACGCTAGGTGCATAATTTATTTGTACACCATACATTACCCATCTAAACAATTCACCTCCTAAAGACCTCAAACTTTCTTTGTACTAGCTACCAAATTCTAGCAAAGAATATGAAATTCATGCATCCTTATCAACATTTTGGTTTTAACTTTGACACTGGAAAAGAACTAGATAAATCAATTGTGTGTGTTCTAAAATATGGCAGCCTTGCTTTAAGGTATATCATGTTTGACAAAAGAAATCAACTTCTAAAAGTTACATGTAAGTCAAAGTTTTTCTTTAGATTTTGAATGTAGAAAAAATATATTTGAATAGTTTCAAGTCAAAACTTTTTTCTTTAAAAGGCAAATAGTTATTCTTAAGGAGAATAAATACCATTCCTAAATATAATATTCATTAAAAAATTTAAATTCCCATATATGAGCCTGGTGTAACTTGCATATTTCAATCATATGTAAATAAAATGATAAATTTAATTATAACTATATGGTTCACAATGGTTGGAACCTGTGTATTTTTTCAAGCATACAACAAGCAAAAATGCAATGTCAATTAAGAAGTGCTATTGTTCTAGTCTCTAATACTTTATTTTAAAATAATGGTTATTCTATTCTATCTAGGACTCTGGAAATCTCACGAATGAAAACACTTTCAAATAGGATTTAAATATATGCACAATAAATGAATATAAAACTCATTAAAAGGTATTTTGTAAAGAAAAGAAAATCAAGTTCCAGCCTCTTATAGCACCTCAAAACATTCCCTTTTATCCTTAGATGCATCTAACATATATCCAAGGGAAAAAAAAAAAAAAGTTTCAACCCTGACTGAGAAATATTGATGAGTACCAAAAAAAAAAAAAAAAAAATTACCCATAAAAGCAAAATGAAAAGAAAAGGACAACTGTGTCTGGGGAGCCTGCTGTCATTGAGAACAACTAATAAGTTCTGCTTAGGAAAATAGGTACTTCTTGAAAATAAATGTCTGTAAAAACTAAGCTGCATCTCATCTATAATCTTAGGTACAAATATCAAACCATGTATCAGATACTGGGTGTGTGTGTGTTCACATTTGTGGGAAGAGCACATCTTTAAGATTTCCACTTACTCTCTGTACTCCTTGTTTCATTAAGTATGTCCACGCATAGCTTAACAGTAAATCCTTAAATATTTCTATCATATATCTCATGACTTTTTATGGGTGCTTTTATATCTTAACATGATCCCTTAAAGTCACAGATAGTAGATATTACCACTAGCTATACATTTTTCTCATACAATTAACTAGAATTATACTAAAGAACATATCCCAAAGAAAGGCTAAAGCAACAGAATAACATGTACAAGGAAGATTATCAAGGTGATTTTTCATATGTGAAAATTAGCAGTAGTCTCCATGTTCAATAATACATCTATTAAACATATGATAATATGGCTGATTGTGAAGGAGGCATTAAAACAAATATTGTACAATACATATGTAGAAGGAAAAAGATGTCCATAGTATGTTGTTGAATAAAAAAAAAAAGTGTAACAATAAGGTCTGTAAGTTCTATGTCTGAAGGGAACAGATATTCCAAGCACACAGAGTACATGAGATGGGGAGGCATGAACTGAAAAGAACTGTGTGACCATCATTTCTCAGTGGTTCTCAGTTCTGCAGCTCTCTGAACTGCCTACCTCTTTGTAAAGGGCCTCACTTCAAAGGGATGCCTTCCTGCCTGATAGTACACCAACACAAAGGTGCGTGTGTCCATGAATAAATGGGCTCTGCTATTAACTGGCAAGGGCTAAAATTCACCTCATGTAGCATGACCTTAAGCAAATTACCTAATTTTGTTACCTAGGCTTTCTTATATCAATAAAAGGCATAATAACAATTTTAACCTCAAAGAGTTTTTGTTAGGATGAAAGGTATTAATACACTAGTAATAGAAAGCAAGTCAATTGGGTCGTTAAATTTCAATTTCTTTGCAATCAGTTATAAATAGGTATCTATATTCTTACCAATTACTTTATATTCGTACTTATCTGTGTTTTTTTTTTTTTTTTTTTTTTTTTGAAGTAGGGTCTCACTCAAGCCCAGGCTGACCTGTAACTTACTCTGTAGTCCTAGGCTGGCCTTGAACTCATAATGGTCCTACTGAGTTCTGGGTTTAAAGATGTGCATCACCAGGCCTAGCACTTTATTTTGGCTCATGCTTCTCTATGAAACTTGCTGAAGTTGTTTTTGCCAGGTTTGATCATCTTCACTAAGAATCCTCATTATATGTCTTTGGAGGTATTCATGTGCTAGGCCATATATTATAAGCTAAATTAACTATGTTACTTCTCTGAGAACAGATTATTGCATGGGTCATTTATCTACCAAGATTTTTTTTCTGCAAGATCAAGTATAAGTCATAAACACAAAAATTTAAGCAAGATATAGTACTATAGATAATTATAAATTAGATTGCCATAAATTTTATCATTTTCTCCATATAAAATATTGACTTTATTTAAAATCTATTTTAAAATTATTTCTATGCGTGTCCACAAACTCATAAACGTTTAAGTCATAATGAGTATCCAATATTTTTTAAAATATTTTATTTCATTTAATATTTGAGACAGAGTAAATGGGAGGGAGGGAGGCAGACAGAGAGAGAATGCGCATTCCAGGGCCTCTAGCCACTGCAAACAAACTCTATACACATGTGCCACCTTGTGCATCTGGCTTACATGAGTACTAGGTAAATGACCTGGGTCCATAGGCTTGATAGAACAAGTGCTTTAACTAGTAAGCCATCTCTCCAGCCCAGTATCCAAAATTTTAAAGTATTAGTGAAATTAATTAAATATATAAATATATTTTATTATGAAGAATGTGTGTGTGCATGCATGTGCATATGTGTGTGCTTAGCATTTTAGAGTTAATCTTGATGTTATGGGTAAATACATTTTCATGTTTATCCATTTCCTAATTGGTATGCCTAAATTAAATGTCCAAAACAAAGAAACTACTATTTTTTTTTAATTTTATTTAATTATTTATTTGAGAGTGACAGACACAGAGAGAAAGACAGATAGAGGGAGGGAGAGAGAGTGGGCACACCAGGGCTTCCAGCCTCTGCAAACGAACTCCAGACGCGTGTGCCCCCTTGTGCATCTGGCTAACGTGGGACCTGGGGAACTGAGCCTCGAACCGGGATCCATAGGCTTCACAGGCAAGCGCTTAACCGCTAAGCCATCTCTCCAGCCCAGAAACTACTATTTTAAGGCAGGAAGTTAACATGTAAAATTTCATTTGAGAGACATTTGATAATTCTAAACTAGAATAAGAATACAAAAACCAAAATTTATCATAAATGCCCCATGCTAAGACAAACAAAACCCTTCTCAGAACTAGAAAGATAATAAAAGTGTACTACAGTAAGTATTGTATAATTATTCCCAAAATAAAGTCCATTTATTTGGGAACTATTCCTATTCACCAGCATTTATAAATGATGTGACTTTTCCAAAATGAAGGAAAGAGATAATTAAGAAACACTTGAATGATCTGCATGGCATTGCAGTAATCTAGAATCTGCTGCCTCTGCTTGTCATTCTTCCTTGACTTCCTTGACAAGTCAGGTAATAGTGTTTGTCTACAAATACTTAAACATCCTGGAAACAAGTCTATGAAAGGGAGAGTAAAATAAAATAATAAAGAAGATAATATTTATATTTTTGGTAAAAGCTAACAGGGTCCACAAAGATTACAGACTAAAAATAATTTTGGGGCTAGAGAGGTGGCTTGGCAATAAAAGAGCTTGCCTGTAAAGCTTAAGTGCCCAGGTTCAATCCCCCAGAACCTACATAAGCCAGATGCACATACATGGTGGCATGCATCTGGAGTTCATTGGTAGTGGCTAGAGGCCCTGGCATGCCAATTATCTCTTTATCTCTCTCTCTCTCTCTCTCTCTCTCTCTCTCTCTCTCTCTAATAAATAAATAAATAAAAATAAAATATTTTTTAAAATGTTTGTGGTAATGTCGGCAAAGTCTATCAGACTAAGCATGACTAGAAAATGCTAAAATCGTATCATATCATAATGCACCAGTTTTATGCATGACACTTTCAAGTTATTCTACATTTCCCTACGCTCCTGAAACATGGGCAGCCCTCTGTGTACTATTTCCCTCTAACATCTAAGCAAGCTTAACAATGCTTTCCTTTAGGGACTCTGGTATCTCCTGATTCAGTCAGTCTGTGAAGAAAGAAGCTAAGCAAAAGAGATTTATACAGGAAATAACTGACAGATACTGAGTAAAGGATACCACTTCATAGGGATTACAAATCTACAACTCCATTCACAAAGATATATCTGCTTCCCCCACCTTAGAAACTATCCCAGATGTCACAGCCAAGGTTACAAAGTGTATAAGTGGAGCCATGGAACCCATTTACATAATAAAATTAAAATTAGAGCCTTCACTATTCAAATTAATAAAACTGAACTTGTATGCAGCTTATTCAGTTGTTTCCTACCATCAGATTAGTGTATCAATACAAAAATTGATTAACTAAGAAGGAGAAAAGTTTTGGTAATTAAATTTTATTAAACAATTAAAATACTCATGTTCACTATTGCCCATATACAATTCAACACATGGGTTGTATTTAAATCCACTAAGATATATTTTAGTTTAAGTGATATTTTTTTTTTTCCTAACAAATGCCAAAATAAATGCATCTATACAAGGCAAAGATATATAGGGGTTGTATAATTTCTGGGCATAGTAAGTAGTTTTTAATAGTTTTTTTTTTTTTTTCTTCAGGCAAATAAAACATGACTGCTATTTAAAGGAAGTTTGATCTACAGGGCTTAAAATTGCTGTTTCATAACTCTTAGGGAAAGGGATTCTTTTTTTGTGTTGTTAAGGCAATCTAATCCCTCTGGTCTTGAAAATATGCACATGTTGAGTTCAAAAGGAATCAGGAAAATGGTTATTTACATGACACTAACTTAATACTCTCTGTAGGATAACTTAAATTCTGCTTTTTATTTTCACTAAATATGAAGCAAAACAATGGAGATCATTTTTCACTTGAGATCATCTTTAGTTTTCACAAAGTTCCAGAGGCCTCTGTCAGTGGTTGTAAAGGCATTCAACACTGAGGCTTGTTTGAAGGTCTGCTTGGCTGCCAACAGACTGTCCCCAAAAGAACATTTTTGCATCTGAATAGACTGTCCGGTATCAACAACCTTTAAACTATAAATTTAACACCATTAAAGAAGAGGGAAATAAGGTCTGCATTGTACTATCTTGGGATCACATTTACAAAATGAACAAATCATGAGACTACTTTTGCTTATCTAGCCCCCCACATCTGAGGATCTCAAATGGGCTGACAAACATTAATTAACTAAGCCAGACAACACTCCTGTAAGGAAGGCAGGCCACAGGTCCTCCCAGATGGATGATTGGAGGTCCTGAGAGACCTGCCTTTGACAGGAGGTGACCTAACTTGGAACTCAACTCCCACAGGCCAGTGTCTGAACATCTCTGCTGAAAGCAAGCCATGCAGAATGTAGATGTTAAAACTGACAAACTTTTCTTACTAAATTTAAGAAGGAAACAAGATAAATTTCAGTGAGGTTTACTTTTCCCCAGGTGTGCTTGGAAAAGTATCTCATAATTAACATTAGAAACCAAGGAAGAAAGTATGCCTGGGTGTTATCTGGCTAGGACACTGTCTTAAATAATACAGAGAAGCCCACCTGAGATGGGATTTACCATCAACTACTACACTCCTCCCTTCTGAACTATATTCTACTGTGGCATTCATTCCCTGAACAATTTATTTTATAATTTTTATTTTTTATTGACAACTTCAATACTTACAGACAATAAACCATGATATATCCCCCCCACTCCCACTTTCCCCTTCACAACCCTGCTCTCCATCAGATCTCTTCCCTCTCTCCATTAATCTCTCATTTAAATTCATGTCATCCTCTTTTTCTCCTATTATGAGGGTCACCTGCACAAGTCCCTGAACAAATTTTAACTCCATTTGATACTGGAAAAAATCGTTACAATACAGTGGCAGATAATCTACAGAAGAACTGCATAATAGGAGTTAAAAAATGATGGAATAAGAACAAAAGAGAGACTAGTAGGAAAGAAGGGATTCAGTGACGGGGACTTTAGGAAGAGAAAGCAGGGAAGTAATGGGAGAATATTGTAACCATGGTATTATTGTCTATACTTACAGAAGTTGTCAATAAAAAAGTCAAAAAGCTTTTTTTCAAAAATATTTGTGATATTTAAGAACCAATTTTCTACGTTTCAAGTGGTTATCAGATGTAATACCACTTTATATGTTATAAAATACAACTCAAAAATTCCAATAAAAGCATAAAATCCAGAATATATTCTCCAGGAAATAATTAAACCAACATAGTTAAAGCTTCATGAGTTGGCCTAAAGGTAAATAAATGCATATACACCTTTGGATAAATTCATATTATGAAAGAAACTAGTCAAAAAGGCACAAAACTATATGAGTCAGTCCTGACCACACCATATTGAGGCAGTGAGGGGTGACTAGTTTCAAAGTGACTAGCTTTCTCCTGGCTAAAGGTGGGAATTGTCCTTGGGCCTATAGGGGAAAACCACTTTACTGCAGGTCAGAAAGTCAGCAGGGTCTAGCCTTTCCTTATCTCTGCCCCTTTAGGGAGTCTTTCCACTCCTTGCTGAGAAGGCCCTTCCTAGAGAATTAAGATTTCTGGGCAGATAGCCCTTTTCCAGAAATCCTGACCCCAGACAACTGACATTAGGACTAACTAGCTTAACCAGCCAGCCATGCAAGGTACTCACATGAAAAAAAAAAAAAAAAAACAAAAAAAAAAAACTTGAGTTTCAAAGGGGCCTGGCTCAAACTCCCTCTTGCCTCATTGGGCATGAGCTAGTCTCTTTGCCTTCCTTTAAGACAAGTTTTCTTAAAGTTCTTCCTCTTATCTTCTGGTTTAATGGGTGTCAATTATTTGAACTCATCAGCAAGAATCTGAGGACACTTCAAAATTCCTCTATCATATCAAAGTAGGTATATCTGATGTATTGGCAGAGGAACCTCAATTCCTGTATCAATGCGATTTAGCTTTAAATAAAAAAAATAAATAGATTATACCATTTATTGGAAAATAGAAAAGCAATTGACATTTGCACAGGTAGCATTAAATTTGTAAACTTAACATAGTTAAATTTTAAATCTAAAAAAAAAAAAATCTTGCTTTCAATATATTAAACTTTGGTGACCACTTTGAGGAACAAAGTTTTTCTTTATTTAAAGCATAAAGTTTACATTTAAATGTGGACTGTTTTAACAAATATTCTAAAAGCTTGAATATTTCTTTCTGTTCTGAAAATACCCAAAGGTGTTATAATAATATCAGTTAGCTACTAATGAACAAAAAGTCTAATTCCCATACAGCAATTTATAAGCTACAGCTTCTGTTTCACAAGGAAGGAAAAATGTAAAGACAGTCACTAAATGACAACATGCATAAATAATCTGATATTTAACTCCAAACAAAGGATCATGCACAATACAAAAATACGAAGAGCAAAAGGCTAATGATAACAGAGGGAATGTTATGAAGTTTTAGCTTTTCCTCTAATTTGATTATGCCATTCCTTCCTCTCAGGAATAATACAAGTCTCATGGAAATATTCGACCAGAGTATGGAGCAGCACATGGGAAAAGAGCTAGCTTTCTGCAAACAGATTTATCAATATATGCTTTGTGACAAAATCTTAACTAAATTTGGCCTATCCATTAAAAATATTTCCAGAGCTAGACAGATATTCAACACTTAAAGGCACTTGCTTGCAATGCCTGATGGCCCAGGTTCAATCCCCCAGTTCTCACATAAAGCCAGATGAACAAAAGGGCACATGCATCAGGAGTTATCTGGTAGGGCAGAAGGCCATGGCATGCCCATGGACATTCTCTGTATATTTCTGTTTTTCTCTCTCTCTCAAATAAATAAATTAAATATTTTAAAAATATTTTCATTTCTTATCAGCAGAATGTTGCACTATTTTAAATTAACATAGTGCACAAGTTTTCTATATTTAATTGTTAATATCAGTACTTTCAACATTTAAAAATGACTTGAGGCTTTATTCTTGGTACTAGCAATTCTATATGTAAAGGTATTTACTAATGCACTTGCTCTGTTATATTGAATGCACTAATAAAAAATGTCACTTCTAAAACTTGATACTTTCCAATTCTTATACAGGTTACTATTTGTAAATAAGCATCCTCAATAGCAAAATAGCTAATTTCAACTTCCATCTAACTACTTAAACTAAAAATATTGAATATGTCATTGTATATTTACCCTGATCATTGTATGTTATTCACAACATGCAAACTGTATTTCTTCATTTTGATTGCATATTTATGGATATGCTAATAACTACTTATAAATACAAAATTAAAGTACTATTTTTACCTTCAGTAAAAATAGAAGCTATTCTGTTGAGATTTCCCTTACTGATACAAGGTAACACATTAAGAATACACTTGCTGTTATAATTTATTTATAACTATTTCAATCACCAAAGGAGGAATTTTGTCAGTTTGACAATCAGAATCCACTCTGATTGTTAATTCCTCTTGGTGTCTTTGAAAACACCTTGAGTGAAAATACATACAGGTCAAAAACCTTAATTCTAGTCCAAAGACTGTAAAATATACCAAACTGACAACTCTCCCTATGACAAATGCCCGATTACATGAGTGATTTCTAAAGACATTAGTCAGGTATTAGGATATGAATTTTAAAGATTCAAATTTTACTTAAATTACTGAAATGATTCAGGCTTTCAAAGTGTGTGTATGTGTGTGACACTCTAACATTTGCTCATGACAGACTTTGAACACCACAAATCATGACTTCAGAACCAGGGCTGCTCTTTAAGGAGTTGTGCTGGTTCTACCTCACCTACTAATGGGGAGGAACTGAAAAATGCAACAGAAACTTGAAGTCAGGGAATTGAGGAAGTAGAGAATTGAAAAAAAAAAACTCATTTTTAAAAACATTTTGTCATCATCACACTGCTCAAAAAATTACAGCCACATCGGTAGGATTTTGCACTCTTCTGCTCAATTACTTATTATCCCAAAGTCTTAAAAGTATGCAAAAGGTGGCAGAAAGAGTACAAAAGATTCAGCTGTGTACCCAGCATAAAGTCAGAAATGAAACAATTTCACAAGTAGAACAAGGGAGAGGTCTCTAGTAAAGACCCAGAAAACACCCAAGTGTGCCACACTCTCAAGACAACAGATGAAATGTATCAAATGCATGATACCTAGCCCTTCTTGCAACCAGAAAACATGAAAGACTCCATGAGACATGACAGCCACACACTAAGAACACAGCGATTCCTTACAATGATGCAAGTGCAGCTTCATAGAGGCATACAAAAGAAGTGCTCAGACCTCCACCCTCTCTTGAAAGGCACAGGAACTGTTTCTCTTCTTACTTAGAGTAACTTGCTCCTTCCCTGGAGGAAAGCCTGTGCCTCTGTACAGGGACACCCACTCCTCTGTATTCAAGCTCTTAGCTGGAGGGCTTGACTACAGGTGAGAAAAGTAACAGCTATTATCACTAAGTGTACAGCTCCAAGGGGTGGCTCCTTTCCTCCACTCCACAGCACCTAGGAGAAGCAGAAAGTCCTCCGACAATGTGCAGTGGAATGGAACAGCTGAGCCCACCAGGAGAGGAGTGATCTTTCTCTCCAGTATGCACACACGGGCCTCAGTGGGCTCTGACCCACAGGTCCAAACAATGGGCTGCATGATCTCTATTTCCTAACTCAATCTTTGATAAAGTTAAGCTAGTTTCTGATCTTAGATTCTGTTAAAGAACAATGCTTCAAATTCATCTGGAAAACTGAAACTACATCAGTAGTGAGGGGAAGTGTTGAAGGAAAGTTGCTTTAGGCCAAACAACACATCTCACATACAAGGAGCTCATGAATTTTCAGAAGCTAAAGTATTCTATGACAATACCAGGTCTATCAACATGAGCCAGAAGTGGAGGTTTTTCTTATTTGGTGGTCTTGTTTTATTTTCCCACACAATACTGGGTTTTCCTTCCTACAAGGTCCTGATAGTATGAAATCCAGGGTATGTTCTGCAGGCAGTCTTCATACTATTCACACTTACGTTATGCTCATACCTTTTCCCTTTTTTGTGGCATGTCAACTATAATGTCTGTACATACTTATTCTGAAGCTTTGAAAAGTTATGACTTTGTGTATTAACATCTCACCTAGGTACTTAGATTTTTGATGATTTAATTTTCTAACTTCCCTTATTAACCATATATGGTGTCACTCCACCTTAAAACTCAAAACTCGTTGATTCAGTTTAATGTAACACATAGCATCCTACCTGGTTTAGACACTTCCCTTCTTCAAAGGCAGCTTTGTTGTTTTGCATAATCACAGGAACGATTAACCAACATTCAATATGAGCAAAGACAAGCAAGTGTCTACCTAGGTACTGGGTGCGTGACCAGTTCACACAACACACAAGCTACTTTCTGTTCTGTGACTTCCTAAGTATGAAATAACCCCACATTGATAGAGCTCACTTAATTTCGCTTCATAAAACACATTAAATAATAGGAAACTTGTGTTCCCCCATTTCCCTTTCCAAATATATGTGTTAAATTAAACCTTCCTACCCGTAACAGGGACTGGGACTCATCCTTGGTTTTGCTTTCTCCAGCCGTAGGGTACTGCTGGGTGAGGGATCCAGACTTCTCTCCGCCCGCTGGCGCCCCCTGCAGGAAGGCCTTGGTATCGACGGTCAAGCCATACATTGGTCGGGCCAGGTGGGCAGCTTCCACATTGGGGCTGTCCCTCAGAGTCTTCGCCTGCTCTTGGGAGCCTGCCGCGGGCGTCAGGAGCCCCAGGCTGGCTTGAGTGTAGGATGGACTGCCCCTTAAGATGTCAGCCCCTCTCCAGGCCACACTGCGAAGGTCATCACTCGAACTGTCAGTCCAGACTTTCTCTTTGAGCCCATCTTTGTCGTCCAGCTTCTCCCTCTTCACCACATTCTCAGAGACTGGCTCTCCCAATTTAGAGTCTGGATTTAGCAGACTGTAGACCTTGAGGTCAATTTTGGGCTCCTCTTTGATGGTGGATATAGCCGGCCCATCCTCTTCACCGTTGGCTGTGGTGACTTCGGGCTCCGGGCAGTGAACTGTGTTGAAGTGCTCCAGGAGTGACTGAGTGTCCCCAGCTGTGAAACTGCACTGCCTGCATTTGTAGCAGCTGTGAGCTCTCCTGCAAGGGAAGAGAGGCGTCAATGTCCAGCCAGGGTTCTGAGGAGATGGCTCAGGGTTAGAACTGTCCTCATGCACCTGTCTTATCAACAGTGCAACAGAGAGGATGAAATACAATATTCTCAGCACCAAAAATAAAATTGGAATTTAAATAACTGGCATCCTCAATTCTATATAAAGAATGCAAGGTTCCCTTTTCTCACACTAGCAGTAACACACACACACACACACACACACACACACACACACACACACCCTACAGCTCATGAGCTCATGAGTGTTAGAACTGGTTGGTTGGTTTCATTATCGAATCGCTTGCTCTGTTCATTTTATCCTGATGGATAATCATCAATTCTATATTACTTAGGTCGATATTCTTTGTTTTCACACCTGATTTCACCCATGGCCTTTTTGTTGATTGTTTATTTAAACTCAAGTGAGTTTTTTTTTTTCATTATAAATATGAGTTGCTTTATACAACTTTTCCACATATTAAAATGTAGTGATTACAAAGCTCTTTTCTAGTGTACATTTAAATTCCCTTAGTCAATGAATTATGCCTCCTATCTAATCTATATAAGTAATTAAAACATTTAAGTGCAATACCCTTAAGAAATATAAGATTTTTTTGTAAATGAATTGTACCTATCTATAAGAAGATACCAACATTAAGCAAATTGAGTGTCTGCTGGATGCTAAACAGAATAAATCTTGCTATACAGTTGTATTTATTGAAAAGGGTATGCAATGTGTGTATTCTTTTTAAAAGACATAAAACAAAGAAATCTTATTGTTTGATGTTATGGTATCTCTTCTATCAAAAATGTTCCAATCACTGCTGTATCAGACAAATGTCCCACTAAAGGGAACAAAGGTACCATGTTGTAACAAGCATGCCATAAAAGGACACAGGTGACTTGGAGTAAGCATTATTTCTTAAACTAAAAATCCTGATTTGACCACCTACATAAATGCCATGTGAAACACTTTCTAATTTTTATATATGATATGATATGTTATGAGTTGCCAAAAAGTAACACAGTGAGTTTCTGGGGACATCACTTAAATGCTGTGATTTTTAGATATCTAAGAAATTACTGGACTGGAGAGATGGCTTAGTGGTTAAAGTGCTTGCCTATGAAGCCTAAGGGCCCAGGTTCTATTCCCCAATACCCATGTAAGCTAGATGCACAAGGTAGCACATGTGTCAGGAGTTCATTTGTAGTGGCTAGAGGCCCTGGTACACCCATTCTCCCCCCTCCCCTCTGTCTCTCTATCTCCCTCTTTCTTTCAAAGAAATAAGTGAGTAAAATATTACAAAAAGAAATTATTGCTTTGCCAGGCCCTAGGTATGTATTGGTGAATGACAGAAGAACAAATGGTCATTGCTCATCTGGCACTTAGGAATGACAAGGTGCATTATATATACATATGTAAGTACAGAGAGTAGTATTTTTTGCTAAGAATGAGATCAGCTGGGTAGTATTGAGCATAAGAGTTCTGATTAGAGTCAGGGAAAACTTTCTCAGAGGAGGTACAGAATGTCAAAGCATGAAAAGCAGTTATGTTACTTGAAAGGACAAAAGGAGGAAAGAAGCATACCTTATAAAGTCTTAGATGTTGAGAAGAAGCCATAGTGGCTAAGAAAGAATAAATGAGAGGAAAATTGATGAGCAATAGGCTAGAAGGGTCACCTAATGCATTCTAGATCATGAGGGGTAAGCATCTTAAAAAGACTAAGGGATACAATGAGCAGGAAATAACATGGCCAAATCCATGCTTAGTCATTTGTGGACATAAACAAATTCTGTATTAATTATTTTGCCAAATTTTGTGATACGACTGATAATGGAATTGGCAAAAGAACATTCTTATGGTAAATATGCAATATCAAAGGTATAATAACATACAAGTCTCAACAATATTTGAGAATATTTAATGTACCACATAATTAAGAAGATATGTTCTATTGCATAAACATGGATATCTAGCTTTATTTTGTAGAATACTGTTTTCAATCTTTCCTTTTTTCTTCATTATCTAAGTAGTAAAGACATGTACAATAGGGGACCAATAATTTGCTAATAAACTGGCTATAAACACATACATTAAGTTCATTTTATTCCAACAAAGGCAGACTAATCCATAAGGCAAGAAGTCTATGAACAGGAAGAGTAAGACTTTCCACCAAAAGATAAGGCTAAAAAATTCCAATTATATGATGACAATCATAAAGGACAATAGTGGACAGAACATTAAATCCAAAACTTGGGATCTTTGGAAATTTCATCCCCAAAACCTTCCTACTCAAACCATGTTATACTGAAACTTAATGGGAGATAAGCTTGAAAATCGAAAACTGTATTAAAATACTGTATGTTTATAAAGAAAAATGGGAGGGCGGGGAGGGAATCAAAGGGTGGAAAACAGTAATCCGGACCCAAACGGCAATGGTACCATAAAATTCTACTTCCTAAAAGACAGACCAAATGACTGAACCTTCACTAGTCCCTTACAGGAAACACCTGAACCACAAGACACTGGAGAGGGTAGGATCAAGACTGACCTAAATCTCCTACATCTTCCCTCCCTCCCTCTCCCCCTCTCCCCTCTATCTCTCTTCTCTCTAACTCTTGTATATTAGTTATCTTTTTCCTCAATTTCTTAGTGCACACTGACCTGTAACCCCCACTTCCAGCTTGGGCCTACAATCCACAATGAGCTTTTGATCAAAGAAACCTACAAGGTTTCCCAAAACAATGACAGACTTCTGTGAGAGTAATTGATGACCCACCAAAGGCCAGTGGTAAGACCCTATTGCTGAAGACTCCATACGCAGCTGACACGTAAAATGGAATGACATGGCTGGAAGCCAGGAGAGAGTCAGTCCCCAGACAGTCAGCGTGTCTAGTGCCAGAAGGCGCTACATAGGCGACTGGGGGAAGTGACCAAGATCTGTCCAAGCAACACATTGTTTAACCTAAGTAGCAACAATTAACCGGATGTGATACCCATACAAGTGCAATAGTGGTACACAGCCATGGTGAGGAATCAATTGCTCTTGATTTGGCTAACTGATCCACTCAGTGGTACTAGACCCTTAGCTGGAGCTGGGAAACAAGTCAGAACCATACCCAAACACAAGCCCACTCTACAATATCAAGCTACCATCAATCACGGGGTATAAGAGGGCCTACACCTATCAAACTGTCTATCAAAAAAGTAAGTGTTATCTCAATTTTCTGGGTGCTAACTCACTCTCCGTTGGAGAATCTGCTTCTCTTTTCCAGATAGATGCAGATCCTAAGAAGAGAGCTGCCCCAACATACCTCAGAAGGGGCCCAACTGAAACTAAGGACAACTGGCGAAATAAGCAAGGGTGATGTTTTCCTGTGAACTGGATACCAGCACAAAGGGGAAGGAGATCAACGCAGAGAAAAATCAACTCCTACCAAATCAGAGAGCCAGAGCCTCAGAGGCCCCCAACACCTCAGCACTGAAGCAGACCAAAAATGAACCCAACATGGCTCAGGGAAATCTTGCGGAAGAGGGGGCGGAAAGAATGTCAGAGTTACATGTTGGGTCATGATTTTCAGAGACATTTATCATACTAATAACTGGGGGCTAACTCCACAATGCACGACCCATTTTCAATAATAAGGAGGGTCTAATGGGAGGGGGTAGATCACAGATGAGCCTAAATAATGGTACCAAACTGCCTGTATTTACTGAAAAGAAAACTAATAAATTAAATTTAAAAAAAAAAATTAAAAAAAATATTTAAAAAAATAAAAAAAAAATAAAGAAAGAAAAATGTGCAAAAAATACAGATATGTGAAGAAAAGAATATCAAGATATACCCTACTGAAGATGTTGAATATATTTTAATGAGTTACGGAAATTCACAAACTAAGCCAACTTCAGAATGCACTTTAGCAAACTCTGAACAAAGCCTGTTCCAAGACGGTTCCAGGGAAGCCACTGTCCCTGACACAGTGACAAAACTGCTTGACTCTCCGATGGGATTCCTGGAATCCTGCCCACATTTTTAAGACTGTTGGGCCACTGTTACTTGTAACACAACATTCAACTGCAGTGAAAATATCTATGAGTTTATACTGATACCATTTCAAGGAAAAGAAACACTACAAATACTAGGGAAACAAGAAGAAAGCATCAGAATAAAAGAGACTAAATATAAAATCTAACCCAACACCATAGAACCGAGACTGTGACTCAGTACTTGCCTAATATGTGAGGCCCTGGATTGAACCTGCAGAATGCCAAAAACAAGCACAAAAAGGGAAGGGGGCAGGGACAAACTCAGTTCTTATCAGAGGAACAATTTAGCACACTAGAAATATAGATACTTGGAGACAACAGATTACTGAGTTATATAATCTTGACTCTACTTTACACTGTATGTTCAACTTTCAATAACTTATTGAAGCTACCACAGTCTCCTCACCTACAAAATGTCTTGAAATGGATCTTGAGACCATTTAAATATATGACACCAGAAGTAAGTAAATAATAGGCCTAAGTATAAATCATAAATTAAATATACTCCTCTTTTCCTGTGGAGCTGGTTCTTAGTATAAATGACTTTCAACTTACAAACAGGAACACTACTGTTCATTTCATTCCCTCAAGTATCTCAACCATGACAAATACCACTCTTAAAATGCAGCTCATTTCCTAGAAGATCCTTGCCTTTAGGGCACTGACAGGTAGAATGTATGCTATATCCTTTTCACTTCACCTCAGAATTTTCTATGGCTTCAGAAACTGAACATGCTTCATTTTTTTCTGATTAACTGTCAAGCTACACTCTCTTTTTACTAATCATAGTCATATCCACATATTCAAATTCAGAATAAAAATAATGAGGAAACTATGTGCATTTTACTTAAGTATTTGGAGTTGGAGAAGTCTCATCAGAATTTTCCTTCAAGTTGTTTACAACATGACTATCTTATAATATAGCTAAGCAATTAATATTACAGTTTCAATACTTAAACTGCATTCTGGACATACTCTTTCTTTAAAGTGGCACTAGACCTTGAATTCAGGAGCTTAACCATGCTATGCGCACACAACATCCACAAACATTCCATTCCATATATATTTCATATATATATTTACACACACAAATACATATATCTGTAACCTAGCAGTTAGCAGGTGCAATGTATTTTACCTGCATTAATATGAAAAGTTCAAGGACATTTTTTTCCATTTTTCTTTACTTTAACCAATTCTTCATTCAAATAATACTTCCCTGATTCAATCTAAGAATAAATCTGATGTTGTCTCTTCCTTTTATAATTAGGTAGATATTATCTCCATAAAATCTTGGAAATGAGACTGGGATATAGATCAATTTGTAGACTGCATGTCTAGCATTCATGTAAGCCTGGGTTCCATCCCCAGCTTCACACACCTAGGTATAGTGGTTTATGCTGTAATCTCAGAATTTAGATGGTGTAGGAATGAGGAACAAAAGTTCAAGGACATTCTCAGTTACATAATGAGTTCAGAGCCAGCCTGGGCCACATGAGACTTACAAAACAAACTAATGAGACAAACAAACAAACATAAAGACCTAGTTCTGTCCTGTTGTATTGTAATTAAATAAGATCAAAATCAAAATGCAGGGCTGGGGAGATGGCTCAGGGGATAAAGGCACTTTCACACTTGCCAGGGTTCAGCTCCTCAGCATCCATGATGTAAAGCTAGATGCAGTCTGAAGCTCACAGTGATGGCGGCCAGACTCCCTCTCTGAAGGTGGATCTGACACTTGAAGGTTGTCCATATGTATGACATATATGTATACACACACACACAAGCAAATAAATAAATATTGAAAAATCAAAATGCACATGTTTCTATCTAAGCTCCATCACAAAATAGGCAATAACAATCTGCTTAAAAGCCAAGAAAATGAAGAGTGATGGGTGAGGATGCTCAGGATGCTGGATATCACAGGGGAGTTGGAAAGCAGCCTGGAAGGATGAAGAGGCATGTGGAGATGTGCACATAATACATGTTGAGTGGCACTCTGAATAAACTCTTCATGATTTTACAGCTCCTAGAAATCCTAGCTGCATTAACCCAAACTAATTTAAAATATTCTACAGATGCAACATATGCTTTACGTTAATTTAAATTCTATACCATTCTATCAACTGGAGAGTAAACATTCTCCTCATGCTACCTGAGGAAAGAAAATATCACGTTTTTAGGTCTCCCTAGGATATGATTGACAGACAAAAGGAAGGACACCTAGTTATATTTGAATTTTAGATAATAAATATTATTTTAGTATTGGTCCCACACAACATTTTGTTTGGGTTTATTACTATGAAATGTATGACTTGTATACTATTGAATAACCAGGAGATGAAATAAAAAAAAGTTTGAATAGCTAGAACAATGGTTCACCAATTAAGAGCAGTTGTGGTGCAAGCAGGAGGGCCTGAGAAGAGTGTAATTCAGCACCTGAATATTTAATAGGGTATGAGCACACAGATCTCTAACCCTACTCCTACAGCTGGTGGAGAATATGTAGAAAAGAAAATCACTGCTCCTTGTTTCTTCCCTAAATTGGGTGGGGGGGGGGAGTCACTAGGAGTTGAACGAGAGATTCCATTTCACTCAAACAAGTAGATAAAGCCAAGAAAGGCACCTAACATTCCTGGGCTGCACACACTAGTGCAGGGCATCTGTACCTGCCCACACACGTGCATGCACTATCGAACATCACATCACACACCACACCATGCTTACTCCACACATATGCATTTAAAAAATACTGGTCAGGGTTAGAGATATGGCTTAGCAGTTAATACAGTTGCCTGGAAAGCCAAAGGACCATGGTTCAATTCCCCAGGACCCACATAAGCCAGATGCACAAGGTGGCATATGTGTCTGAAGTTTGTTTGCAGTGGCCCTAGCATGCCCATTCTCCCTCTCTCTCTCTCTCTCTCTCTCTCTCTCTCTCTCTCTCTCTCTCTCTCTCCACTTCTCTCTTTCTACCTCTTTCTCTCTCTCAAATAAATAAATAAACATAAAAATAAAAGTTAAAAAACAGCAGATCAAATAGCTAAATCTTATTTTCTCTCTAGGAAAATGACAACAATGAATCTCTCTATAATATACCTACTTAGACCTGACTTCAAGTGAGTTACATTTCTACAGGAAAATAAAATACTTAATATCATATGCGACTTCATAGAATTTTCCCATGCTATAAAAAGCATTTGTTTTGAAGACTTCTGATTCCAGTATCAGTTAACTTTTACCCTGATAGCAACATTCATTAGTAGAGATTATTTTTACCGTTTTAATTCATAAAGGGATAAGGAATGGTTTCAGAAAAAATTAGGTTAGAAGGTTATACATTCCTTTATCCATACTCTGATAATATTTCAGTTTCACGGTGAACCAGGTGTGGCATATACTGGGAATATACACCCGCTATCAGCTTGCCTTTTCTTCCTTAAATTTCATTCCTAGTGACCAATACTAAACATCTCTTGAAAAGGTTTCACTTATTGAATAACTAGCTCATTTTGAATGATCCTAAGCATTTCTTCTTCTGAAATAACTACATGGAGAATCAAAGTAAATTATGAAACCAAATACTAATTAATTAACTTTTAAAATATGTTTGATAAATAAATAGCAATGGATTATCACAGAAGTTAGATAAATGACAAAGATTAAATTTAAATTTAGGCAAAATATCAGTATGTTGGACATCTACTAGAATAGTAATTATTACAATATCTACTGATTGGTATAAGTCTATACTGTGTGGACTGAAGAGAGGGCACAGTGGTTGTTAAGGCATTTGCCTGCAAACTCTAACAACCCCAGTTTGATTCCCCAGTACCCATGTAAAGACAGATGCAAAAAGTGGTGTATGGAGTTCTTTTGCATTGGCTAGAGGCTCTGTAATGTCCATTCTTATTCCTTCTGTCTTTCTCTTTCTCTTTCTTTCTCTCTCTCTCTCTCTCTCTCTCTCTCTCTCTCTCTCTCTCTCTCTCTCTTTCTCTCTCTCTCTTATTGCAAGTAAATAAATAAATTAGGCATTATTAAAAAGGTCTATACTGTATACTATATTATAGTATTGGCTGTGTAGAATAATGGAATGGAAAGACAGAAGATGAGAGTGGCTGGAAAACAACAAAAACACAATGGAGATGTATAATCAGTGAAATATTTTTGTTCACTTAACGTGATGTTGTGAGACGAGATCTCCTGTATGCCAAGTGCTGGGAAAGTTAATGTGCTTAACGAAACTCAGCAATTTAGAAGTGAGAAATTAAGTACTTGGTACTAGTGGGAGGGCCAGACTGCGAAAATGTCATTTAAATTCAAGAAACTATGAAATTCTTAGTAACAATAAGTGCAGTCACTCATCTCTCAGTCTAGGTTGAAATCATGTGATCAATATTTGCTCATTTGTAGTAACTAGTTGGAAGAGACCTTTTTCTCCAAATGGATTAGAACTTGTCTTCCTTTTAGGATTAGAAGAAAAAAAAAAAAAAGACTAATCTCAGGTCTGAAATTTTCCAGTTCATGATTTGTTTTCAAAAGGATGTCACCTAGAAAATGTTCACAATCCAAAGACAAACCTTTCCTGAAGTGGAAAGCATAGAATCATGGGACTTAACTTACATAAACTAATATAAAGTAAAACTCAGCATGAAACTTCATCTGAGAACAGATTACATTAATTTTGCTTTTTTGAATGTGGAAATTAAAACTAGGCTCTTACATATAGTAGGCAAACATTCTATAAGCCCAAGATAACTACTCCCACACATTTTCAGAACCATTTTGCAATTTCTCAAAGGTAACATATCCAAATAAAGGTCATAGCAAAGCAACTTACTTATCTGACAGTGTGCAATATCCTTGGTAATACTCTGCCTTACAATGAAAATCTAAAAGTTGAAATATGGTGTCTACATTTGAGTATCACAGACAACTGGTTTATTAGGTAATGTTGAACAATATAGCATATAACATACACAAATCCCAATATGATCATCATGTTCTGTCTTTAACCTTGTAAAAAATCATACTAATACTCAGTGGACCTGGCATTTTCACATATCCTGATAATTAAGTACCTGTCATGAAATCCATTTTTCAGTAATAGGAGATCACACCATGTTTTTCTACACAGAAATTTTCAAGATTATGTGGGAACAGTGTCTATATTAATTTGACCTTATACCATGTTAAATTCTAATTATTTCAATCTAAGTTTATGTATTTTGTGCCTAAAATGTAAAAGCACCATTCAAAAATTTAAAGTACATCCATACATTTCACAATGGACAGGTGCTTGTCATCACACACACTACAAAGACAAGTGTATAATTTCTACAAAAAATAGGTTCACACTAGACAGGTGGACAATATAATATTAATTTTAAGTAGTTCTATAATAAAAGAGAATATTGAAGATTATATATATGATACTGATAGAGGTTTATGTATACAACATGTATAGTAACAGAAGTTACTCTGCTTTCACTTAAAATTTTATTCTGTAACTCAAATGGCACACACACACACACACACACATCTAGGTTCACATTTTTAAAATAGGACCATAATAACAAAACAATAGATGATCATTTATATTGATTGATAGCTACATTCAGAGTGGAAGATAAATATAGGACAATTGAGTATAAATATATGTATATGCATATGTATAAATGTGTATGACTTATGTATTAATATAGATTCACACATAATACTCTATATAGTTTTGTGTTGCTAGTTTTAAATGCACAGAAAAAGTCTGCACAGCTGCAATTGACTTCACTTATTTTATCCACTCATAATCTTCTAATATCCATATATATTGTAGCCAATTATCATTTGTTCAAGTTAACTTTTAAATAATATTCCACCCTCTAACTTATTTATAAAAAAGAATTAACTGTTTTTTCCTGGATGGAAATGGTAGAAATGTTTCAATTATTCTCTCATGGTGAGATAGTAAGATTCACCCATCCCTTTTTGTTAGATTTGTTCTTATTTTGGTGGGTTTGCTCTTTGGAAGACAATTTGATTTATTTCTGCACAACTTTCTTAAATCAGTAATGTAAAAGTGTTCTTAGGAATAAAATTAGGTCTCTGGAAGTATGAACACCTGATATGTTAGAAATTTCAAAATATATTTTTAAAGACATGTATATTGGTTCTTTCTGTCCTTAGTAATTATTTTATTTTATTTATTCATTTAATTTATTTGGGAGAGAGAGACAGGGAGGGAGAGAAAGAGGCAAATAGAATGGGTGAGCCAGGACCTTCAGCCACTTTAAACAAACTTGATGCATGCACCACCTTTTGCATCTGGCTTATGTGGGTCCTGGGGAATTAAACCTGGGTCCTTTGACTTCACAGGCAAATACCTTAACCACTAAGATATCCCTTCAGCCAATATTTTATTATAAAATATATGTATTCTGAGATCAATTAATCTGTCTTATTTGGGGATGAGAATTTGCCTTGTGTAACTTCACAATTCTAATACAGTTACTGAATCTAACATAACTGCACTCTTCAGAGGATACATTTTTTATGATACTCTTTTCCCATAATCTATGTTTTTGTTTAATATATGCCAAATTTTATAGCTACTCTGCATCTGTTGGATAAGCATGTTTTGCAAAATCAAGTTTATTAATTTGTTAGTCAAATCTTTCAATTTTTTTTTGCTCCTCTGTAAGTCAATTTTATTTATTTGTATTTACATACTAAATGATGGTATTAAAAATTGAAAAAATAGGTGCATATATTACCCAGGGAATGATAGAAGCAATTCTGTTTATTCATATTTAACAATCTCTCTTTTTAAACAATCAAGCATTTTACACCCATTATTTTTTTGTCATAAATAGCTTTTCTTTTTTTTTGTTTTTCTTTTTTATTAGTTTTGTATTCAGCAAATGCAGGCAGTTTGGTACCATTATTAGGCTCATCCATGACCTACCTCCTCCCCATTGGCCCCTCCTTGTTGAGGTATATGGATCGTACATTGTGGAGTTAAGAGCTTTTTGCTTAGCATTCATCAACAGGAGAAAATTCGCAAACGTTACCACTTTACTTGTACTTCCTCTATTGATTTTTACTTTAATACTAAAACTTATGAGCTTATGCACATATAATCATTGTATATGCTGCAGTAAGCCTTTTATTGTGAAGTGCTCTGTCTTCAAGGTGTTATATTTGGATTAATAAAGTTGTAACAATTTTTCCTTTTATTTAAATAGGCTAGTCTTAGTCAGTCTGTTCTTCGAATTCTCCAGTAATATGATTGAACTATATTGTATGCAAGAGAGTAGAGATGAATATTATATTTTTTTATTAAATTTATTTCTTTATTTGCATGTGTGCTCGTGCCATGGCAAAGGGACTTCCATCCTGTTTACTTAGTTGGCTTGTAAATGGAGAACTCAAACCAGCCCTGCAGGCTTTGCAAAACAAGCACCCTTAAACACTGTGACATACCCCCAGTCCCTAAATATCCTGTTTTAATACAGTTGAACCCAACCTTCTAAGTGGAAAGCCTAATGAGCAGGGTTTATTAAAATTTTTAAGTATGTAAACTGTATTCCCATTTTACTTTTGAAATTCTATTTATCCAACTTTTCTCATATACTGCTTCTTTGTTCTAAAATGAGTGTTAATGTGCTTTGCTATTCCTTTCTTCTCTTCTCTATCTTTGTATTTCCATGGTTATTTCCTATTCTTTTCTAGACAGCTGTAATATTTGTCCAAATTTCCATAATAAAATTCAAACTGATTAACTCCAAACAACTGGAGCATCTCTGAAAACTTTCACTTTAATCACTTCTGCTTACAATTTACATAGTAACACTGTTACTGTTAATATGTTAGTCTGATCATTTTTATTTGTACATGTTTTATTTTTTTTTTAATTTTGGCACAGGGTCTTATGTAGCCCAGGCTGGTTATAAGTTCACCATGAAGCTGAGGATAACCTTAACCTTTCTCCTGCCTCCATCTCCTTGTTTCAGGGATTATAGCATACCTAGTTCAGTCAGAAAATGCCTTTGCTTTTTTTTCTCTGAAGATGATTTATTAAATAAGCAACACTAGGGTCATTTATTTTCCAAAACATTCAGTAGTGTTATCCTGTTTTTTATTTTATTTTATTTTTCAATTTCCAGTGTTGCTAATAAAAGGTGTATCAGCTTAGCTTTCAAGTAGTTGATGTGCCATTCGTCTCTAGCTGCTCTTACGGGTCTCGCTCAGTTTGGGCACTTGAGCTGGACAGTGATGTGTTTGTACTTGCCTCCTCAGTGTGCACCCCACTTCTTTATATAAGAGTATTTGTGTCTTTCGCCACTCTTGGGAAATCTTTTACCATATTCTCCTTATAAATTTACAATTTATCCTCCATTCAATTTTCTATACTCTTTTTCTCTGAATCTCTGACTAGACCTATATTATGAAGACCTGATTATACCTTAAGATCTTACAACTACATTTGATGCATTCTATTTCCTTGTTCTCTCAACTATTTTCTCTAATTACTCACTGTGACTACTAACTGGCTTTTTATCCTTGTCCAATCTGTCAGTTAATCTATTCATATATTTTGTTACAATGGTTATGTTTTCATTCAGAAACATTATTTGCTATCATAAACCCAACCTAAATATTAAAAACAAATTAAAACCATTAAACACTTAGCATTATAATGCATATCTAGATTCAGCACTGTGAGCATAGCACCAAAGCACAATTTTTCTTTTATCATATAATTTTATATTTTCTATATTCATTTGTGTATATATTTTATATCTTGTATAGGTGGACATTATATAATTATTACTAAGTTTCACAACAGAGAAATGGCAGAATGTCTACAATATAATGGACTGCATTTTTTGAGTAGAATAAAACATACATGTGTACAACACTGTCTGAATGGTGCTCTTGGGTGCTAATAAATCTTTTGGAGTAAAAACAGAAAAAGAAACATGATTTATGTCTTTTGGATATTTCCCTAGTTATGTATAATGTCATGACTCCAAAGCATTTTTAAAATAATTTTACTTCCCTAATCACATAATAATTCTTGTATTACAACTGAAAACTCCCATATCTAAAGTTTCCATATATCTGAATCTGTTATTGGTGGTTTCTGTTGATTTCCTATCAACAGTTTATCTCTCTGTCTATATAGTAAAATCTGTAACCTGAGCTAATACAAAATTCATCCTAACCTATACATACCTTCAAGCTAAAAATCAAGAAGTTTTGTATAAATAAATTTGTATTTATTGCTTCCAGAAGTCAGGATGAATTGTGACTGATTATGGAATGAATTTCATCACCTTCCATGCCCTGGCTTAGAGTGGAACACAGAGATTCAGCCCCTCTCTGCAAAGGGCTAAGCTTAGTTTCTTTTCTAGCTCTACCATGAGTACTCACATCTGTCCTCTGTGCAATTTCACATGCGATGCCTCCTCCTCACTTTTTCCTAGCCTGAATTTAGGCCACTCTTGGTGAACCACAGGAAAGTAGTCATTGGAAATTTCCCTTCATCTGAGGAAGTGTAGCTTTATACATTATAGCCCTTTCTAAGGAGACTGCCACCCTATTTAGATCAGAAACATAAGTTATAACACTGAGAATTTTGATAAGAATGGTAGTCAGTAGAAACAGTTGTTCTGTTTATTAAGTAAAATATAATAAAAGACTTGAAGCAAGAGAAACAGATTCATGAGTAGAATACAATAATAATATGATTTAGAGGGCATTGCAAGTAAATATAAAACTTTTTAAAATGAATAAGCTAAAATTACTGACTGGATATTTCCAGTTTGACTCAGATTAACCCAGCTCTTATGGAAAATGTCCATGTAGTGGAATTAACTGATGTTTCTCACTTAGAATTCTATATCAACACTATAGATTTTGGTTGTAGCTGTTTTTGGAGCTAAGTGAATTTTTATATATTGTAAAGTATGCAGCATATGCTAATTTTCTTACAATGTTCATCATGTACCTAAAGCACTGAAAGCTGGTATATTCCATAGCAATAACAGATTTGTGACAGAAATCTCACAACATGGCTAACCTTCATAAAGAATTTAACTAGAAAGATAAAATTGTTATAAGTAAAAGTAGCCTTCTATTTTCAAAATTTGGCATTTGGAGAAAATGCTTTGAGAGCAGATCAAGTTTGAAGCATGTATGGAAAAATTTCCTTTCACACTTCCAAGCCCTACATTGTTCAACTTCCAGTAAAATGTTTTAGTCCTTCCTATTCCCAAGACATGACTACTGCAATTACCAGACAGTAAATTTCAAATATTTCAATTTAAAAAACCTCACAAATAGATTCGACATGAGTAAAACCAACCCTTTCAAGGTACTCAGAACAACAAGATTACAAAAATAAGTAAAACATTGAATGACCTAGGCACAAGTTCTCTTAAATTTCTTTGCTAATAAGATGCTGAAAGCTTGACTTTGACTCAAAATGAACAGACAAATGACCTTTGGTATGGCTCTTGGAATCTCAAGAGGGCCCAAAACTATATAATGAAAGATTAAGATGTAACTCACCTTGGAAATGCCAGCTTATTCATAACTATTATGAAGTCAGATATGCGTAGGGAACTCACTTGCATAAAGACATTCACTGAGCATCTCTGTGTTAAGTTGTGCAGTTGAGTGGGGGACAAGAAAAGAAGAGTGTCTTCCCTCTGGAGGCTACTTTCATTACTGAGCATTAACTAAATCCTGACATTATTAAGTAATAATTTTATTCATGCTCTTTATTTCTTGGAAGATTATTTCCATTATCTAAAAATATGTAAATTCTGTTTTTCCAGACTAGGTTTTACAATGGCCTCTAAATCTTTTAAAAGATATGCTGCCCAAATTATTGGTAGCTACCTGTATCGGGTTGCTGTGTGGGTGGGGGGGGGAGAGTATATATGTGTGTGTGTGTCATGCACATGCACTCATGCACATTTTCAAACACATGAATGCATGATCGTGGGTTTAAGGTGGCTTCCTTATGACTAAAGAAAATAATGAAGAATTCTTCAAAAGAACCACCCCTTCAATGATAAACAGGAATGAACTATCACAGTAGTTCAAGGGTATACATACATAGTATACATACTCACTCACACTCCACATCCACATAAGAAAAGCTCAAGGAGAAGCTGGTGTAGTCTAAACAAGAAATAAATCAACATGCAACTAACATAAGAGGAGGCAGAAACATTCAAGTATGAACACATATTTGATTGCAGGACAATGTCTTTCCTAGGGCTGACCTTATAAATTAAGCCGTGTAAATCTTGTGTTTTCAGAGCATTGTTATTCACTGAGAATATTAGGATGCCCTTCAAATTAACAACTAACATTATTTGTTTATTGTTGGGCATGAACTGCTTCATGACTGATGACAACAAAGACATAACACACTACCACTAACACACAACCTCTAACAAAAAATGGGAGGGACTATTTAAAATCTTGGCATATGCTCTGGAGAGATAACATAGTTGGCAATGTGTCCACTTCACAAGTATGAGGACATGAGTTCAATCCTCAGAACCATTGTTGAAAAAAAAACAAAACAAAACAGATATTGTCATCCCAGAATGAGGAGGTGAAAAGAAGTGGATCCTTGGAGCTCACTGCCCAGCCAATCTAATTTCAATTGATACATTCTAGGGCAATTATAGGCTCTGTCTCCAAAAATGTGGATGGCATCTGAGCAACAACATTTGAAGTAATTCTCTGCCCTCTACAAGCACACACATACACATACACATGAATGAACACATGTGCACATGCAAACACATACACACACATGCATACACATACATAGAGTAATAAATTAATAAAAATTTGGGAACCAAAAATTGAAAAAGCCAGGGTTTTCATCTAGGGTTCGAAACATGCATGTGGAAGAGCACTTTAAAATAGTAAATGAAAGGCAAGCATGGTGGCTCTCAACTGTATCCTAACACAGAGGCCTTAGGCACATAGACTGCCATAAGTTTGAAGCAAACATGTATAGACTGATGTCCTGTCTAAGTAAGCTAAAAGACAAAGAAAAAGAAAATAAGGCTATTTTATTCTAGTGCTAGAGTCAAATAACAAGAGAGCACACAATAAGTCCCAAGTAATGTATCAAGCCCTGCATCTGTAGACACAGCTTCCATAAACTAATCCGTACTTACAACAATGTCTCCGTTTAAAGGTTCCTTCCTTAGGGATGAATGTGCTAACCCACCATTTCCTAGCTATGCTATTTCTATGTTCACTACAGAAATGCTCCACACTTCACTTTCTATGATACCAGTCACTAATAATGACCCGCCCTACTAAGCTGTAAGTTCCACATGGGCAGTGACTATGCCTGTCTTATTTACTTATATATAGACAATGTCTACCAAATGCATGCTTATGGAATAAATTGAGAAATGACTACATAAAAGAAATAAAGATATGTACCCTACATTCATCTCTAGAAAGTCTGAAATAAGTGCTAGGGAACCTAAGGCTTACAAAAAAAAAATAAAATAAAATAACAGAAGTAGGAGAGAACTAATGCACCTTTTCATTTTAGTGAATGGAATAACCTAAGTTTATCTGTTTCTGAGGAGTATCTGCACATCCAAAATCACACATAATACAAAATGCTTGCCTTAAGATTATTGGTGGAATGTCAATAAGAACTGTACCTCAACTATGCAAAGCAAGAGGAATTTCCCATCTCAATTTTAGGGAAAATAAAAGAAGCAATATGTTATCAAACTGATTGTCTCCAAGAGAATAAAACATAATGTAATGGCAACTTTAATGGGTGTTGCTCCATCAAAAATTATAGGATGCAGGGCTGGAGAGGTGGTTCAGTGATCAAGGGCACTTGCTGGCAAAACCTGATGGCCTGGGTTCAATTCCCTAGTACCCACATAGAGCCATATACACACAGTGGCTCATGCATCTGGAATTTGTATGTAGTGGCTGAGGCCCTGGTGTGTCCATATTCTCTGCCTATATCTCTCTATGTTTTGGTCTATCTTTCTCTCTCTCTCTCAGATAAATTCTTTTAATTAAAAAAATGGGATGCAGAGACAAACAGCTATGTAAAATGAATGGATTCTAGTTAAATTAGTAAACTTTCTGTCACCATCACTGAGAATCTAAAAACATCTGTTAAATGATTTAAAACAGACAAAAAACATGAGTACAAGACACCAAATTAAAGTATCAAGTTATCACATCTAAAAATACAGCATCTGCAATTCTATGAATGATCTTTTATGTGATTGTCTTATAAATTCCTCAAGCTATTAGGCTCAGCTCAGTCCGACATGAGCTTGTGGGTTCTGTTATTCTCGTGGGATTTTTATTCCCCAAATAGCTCACCTGTAGTGTCGGGAAATCTCTTCTTCTACCTGGGTGATAAAATCACATTTGGTGCAAGAGTGTTCTTTGCTTTCCTTGATGACCTGTTGCCCATCGGGACCTTGTAGATGATTGGTTTCTTGTTTGACATCGGACACTTGGGACTCATGCACAGTCTCATAGTGAAAGAGGAGTACATCAACATCAGGGGTAGAGAAGGGACACTGGTGGCATTGATGTTTGACTCTGGAGCTTCCCGCTGCCCCAGGAGACAAGTGCAGCAGCAAGAGTGCACAATGGGAACAATTACTTTTTCTACAAGCAAACGGATAAGTAATTTCTCCAAGGTGCTTTTCAGGGCTGCACAAGCCTCTGGGACAGAATGGACAGTGCTTAATAGTACACTTGTGAATGTTATGGAGCTGTTGATAATGACGGAGAAGTGGCCCCACGACAATCACATCAGGACCATGGCTTTTGGAATATCTGAAGTCACAGAACTGACAGTTGTAGCTTGTGACCACATTTTCCTCTGCACCCTTGCTTGGGAAGTCCTTCTTTTTAGTCCCACTCGAGCCCTTGTCTGACTTGGTCATTGGTTCTCCTTCTGTACTTTTGGATAGATCATTCTGATTAATGACTGAGCCCCTGGGAAGCTTGTCATTCAACTCTGGATTAAGGCCTGCCTGAGCTGCTCCATGCTGCTTGCCATAATGTTCTAGCAGTTTAAGCGAGCTAGATGACTCACAGCTGAAACTACAAAATTTACACCAATAGTAACTGGTGGCTTCAGTACCATTTTGTCTAGAAGAATCAAGGGGTTTGATGGGCACTGAGTAGCCAACAGGAGTGTCATCTCCTGCCTTGACAGTTATCTTATCCTGCCACTTTCCTAAGTCCCCAGAGTCACTGGCTCGAAGTGCAGGGATGGATTTGTTAGAGTTTTTCTCTGAAGATTTTGAGCCCTCGGAGGAGGGAATAGAAGCTTTTATTTTATTCGGGTGAGTCTGAAGAAAATGTTGCTCTAGTTCCGTTGATGAGTTGCCCATATAAGTGAAATTGCAGAATTTACAGCGGAAGTACTTGGTGTTTCCTTGGCAATCTGGAGTTTTCCGCCCAATGCCAATGAACATTCCACCGGAAGTGACCTGGGGTGTAGAAGAGATAGACGTTACTTTCAACATGTCATTAATTCCGTGGGCTTTCTGTAGGGCGTGGAGGATGCCAAGTATACTACATCAAAAAAGACAATGGTTTCCCTTTTCCTTCTTTATACTTTTTTTGTGAAATCATTTAAATGATCAGAGCCAAAAATAAAGAAAAATACAAGGAAAAGAAAATAAAATTACTCCTCTATTCTTTACTGGTTGTGGGAACTCTGAGTGCCTTACTGCATGAAACATTTTAGGCTAAAGGACAGAGGTTTATGTAATAAAGGTGCTATAACCAGTTCAAAAGATTACATAATTTCTACTTTAAGAACAATTTTCAACTGAGCATCTTTCATTGCTTTAAACCATATTTCTACTGAAGCAGACAAATCTTAAGGGTGTCGTTTTTCAAAGTGGAGCTGATGCTATGGCTATAGGCAGCTGAGGTCACTCAATGCAAATGTGGAATCTGATGTTCAGTCCCTTCAGTCTTGAGGCTGCAGACACAGATGAGTTCTGTGGGTTATGTTATGATATATGCTCTAACATGACCATGTGATATGGCTTAAAATAGAAGCCTAATCATGCACAGTGAAATCAGAAAATCAATTGAGTGGAGTAGGTAAGAAAGTTAGGTGAAAGAAGACCATGCAAATAATTTCAAGTTTCTCATCCAAAGATAATTAGAAAGAAAAAAGGAGGTCTGTCAGGGCTGTACTTGGTTAAGGTTCTATCTAACAAATAGTCACTAATTATGATCATGTATGGGCTGTGGAGATACACAACACTAAAGACAACTTTCCCATAAGAACTCTCTAAGGATCCATTCAAACCTTGAACTCAATCCCAGCACTGTGGAGACTTGGGGGGAGGATGGAGTTCTGGGCCACCCACCCTGGGCTACATAAGATCCTATCTCAAAAAAATCCATAGCACTGGTGACATGAAGGCCCTCAAAAGAGGTCTTTAGGTAAACTTTTCTTCTCCCCACATTCTACAACTCAATAGGCAACTCATTCAACCAGTCACTGCCACACAGTTAAAACTCATAGTTTAAAACTGAACTTTTGGGTTGGAGAGATGGCATAGTGGTTAAGGTGCTTGCCTACAGAACCTAAGGACCCAGGTTTGATTCCTGGTACCATGTAAGCCAGACGTACAAGGTGGTGTGTGTGTCTGAGTTTGTTTGCAGGAGCTAGAGTCCCTGGTGTGCCCATATTCCTATTTTCTCTTTCTCCCACTCTCTCCCTCTCAAATAAATACATATAAAATAAGAGTTGTGACCAAAATGATCTAAATGGGGAGAGATCTCTCTTCCAAGTATCAGTGAAAATTAAAAAAAAAAAATTAGCAACCAGATGTAACATATAAAGCAAGTGACAGAATCACATTCTTCCTTCTTCAACAGCTGCTCAAAAATGACATGTGTGATCACTGTTCATATCCAAATCACTCCATGAGAAAATTCTCCAAAAACTCAAAATCATTTAAAGACTCTACTTAGCATGCAAATGATATTCTTGGGCATGTTCAAAGATACTGGTTTCTTTACTGGACAGGACCAAGAGCAAACTCTCCATTTGTTTTTAAAGAAAGGTGGGACCTTAAGTGACCTAATCACTGTGGCTAACAGCTTCTTCAAATTGTGGTAACTTCTAGATTTATGTCCAGCATTACATTTTCAGGAAATCAGCCTAAAGATAGAAATTTATGAGGGTCTCTACATTCTTAGTCAAAGATCGTAACAATTTACTGGTGAGGATGTCCGCATCTACCATCCCAAACCCACAAACTTCAACCTGCCAGAGCCTCAATGAACTAGGTAGCTAAGAATAGAGCATCCTTCCAGGTAGCAACTTGACAATCAGTAATTAGTTTGAGAGATGTCAAAGTCCATCCCTTGAGGAAAAAGTCCAGAATATCCTTATCTAGCCTGAAACTAGAGCAGCCAACACTTGCACTGAAATGATCAACCTGTACATTTTTCTGCATGTATTTCCCAATTCACTGGGAGTGAAAACAAACCTAATTTTAAAAATTGAAAAGATCTAAGGGGAATGCTGGTATCAACATAACAGTATCATCAGGAACTTAATCTCAGATCAAAAGGATACATTTGGAAGTATCTGGTTGATGCTTTTTAATAGTAGAGACAAAATCTATAATGTGCAAAATCTAGAGATGATTCTCCTGTTTCAGATGCCAGATTGCTTCAAAGTTGCTCAGCTTCCTTAATACCAAAGACATCGAATTTCTTACTAAGTGAGGGAGATTACTTGTAAGACTCCACAGATAGCCAAATTCTTTGATTTTGCAATAGGCCTCATGTACCATGATCTTACTACAAGCATTAAACAAAGAACACACATTTTAAAGACATCTTTAAATATAAGATTTTTAAAGTGAGTTAAAATTATCAGTAGATATCACAGCCTTCCTTTGGGGATGTTTTCTAAGTACAAAAAAGAAAAGTTTGTAAAAACTTATCAACAAAACAATTTTAAGATTGACTAAACTATAGAGACTGTTAAGCTTAAGCCTTTTGAGTTGTAGTGACAATGTGTTTAAAAGCTGTTTATTTACCCAAGGACCATCTGTCAACTCCATTATTTCGGATGCTTTTAATGACTATGCACTTAATCTGTGCTGACTACTACTGACAGCTCTTTCATATACAACCCAAACAGCAAACAAAAATCATGGATCTAATTTAATAGTAATAATAAGGTTTGTGATGCTTCTATAGATGACACAGTTGCCTTCTTGGCTAGTATCAGTAAGTTATACTAGTACTATGTAGTAATAATAAAAATAATATGTAATATTTTTACTATGTAATAATAGTAAAAATCTAATATGATATTATAATCACACATTACAAAATCCATTTTAGAAAGGCATAACTAACTAGTATTCTATTTGTTTTCACCTTCAAAAGGATCTAGCTGTTGTATTTGTGGCAATACTTTCTTTTTACAATAATGTATAAACACAAGTCAAAGGAACACACCATTTAACCATTTCTATAAAAGAAAACACAGCTTAATGTTTTAGGAGTGGATACAAAAGTATAACCTTTGTAAAAATAATTAATAATTTAAGAGGGGGCAGCATTCATGCCACTGACTATACTCATTTTATTTTCATGATAGCCATGTGTGAGTTCTGATCTTCCCCTTTCTAGGTTAAAAATAAATCAACAAGAAGAAAAGCTATGCAAAATAAGTGTCCGCAATAACAAATTATTAAAACTTATCACTGGGAACAATTTTTACATGAAGAAATATTGTGATATTTTCAAATGTTTCAATCAAACAAGAAGTAGTAATTTTACTGTCTCCAAGTTATGACTATACAAAAATGAGAGCACAGCAGAAGAGAAGCTAACTTTTCCATTTTTCTTCCTTTGCTAACCTACACTTAAATTATAACCCATTAACCCAGCAGAGTTTTGACCCAGATATTCACATTGACAAAATTATATAGCTGTAACTTGTACTTGGGTCAAAAATTATATATATTCACTCATCCACTTAGGAGTTACTGAGTATTTAATTTGTGTCAGACTGTGTGATTGACATTTGGAGACTACCTCTTTGCCTTCAAGATATTTTAAGATCAAAGATTTAGGTAAAACACTTTAATCATTTGTAGTAACCTTTGCATTTATCTGGTCCTAGAGGAAGTTCTCTGCATCAAATTCTGTCAAAAGAAACAATATTTAAACTTCTAGAGCTTGTTTCTTCTCTCTATAGATAAGGAATATTGTGCACTTGCTGTTTCATAGGATTACTGTGAGAATACAGAGCAAATTCTACATCTGTGCTGTCCAGTGGAATTCCCCAAGATGAAAAGATACTCCATACTCTTCATTAATAAGGATGACACAAGATATGTGGCTACTGGGTACTTAAAATGGGACAAGTGCAAATGAAGAAATGATTTTTAAAATTTAAATATTTTATTCAATTTCCAATAACTTAACTTGTTAACTATCTGAAATTTAAACAGCTACATACACTCAAGGATCTCACAACAGACCATATGTACTACAGTAGTGTCAAAAGGTATACAATTAATCCTTAATAATGAACCATGCAAGTGACTTTCTCTGGCCAATATCATGAACTGATGAAACAGTGGGAAATGGTGAAGACATTCAGCTTTCCTAGCTAGATCTTTTTAATAGTGAAACTCACACATTCCTACAATCAATATTCTTAGCTATCAGTGAAAAGGTTAAGTTCTGAGGCGAGTAACCTAATTTCTATTTATATCCTAAGACAACAGGAAGAGTATGTTACTGATATTTGGAAGTATGCAAGGATTTGATGCATTTTGATTGAATGAAAAAATGAACTTTTTAGAGGTCATGTGAACTCAGACAAAAATTTCTCTCTAACACTCCTGAGTCACTGGAATAAACAGCCATAATTATTCATGGAAAGTTTATCATTAATTTGACCTGACTTGGACTTGCCCCTAAAAGAAAGTCCAAAATACATTTTTTTACAAAAGTAAATGAGCGTATTACCATTTGATAGTAAATCAGAATTATACAGCATAATATAAGCCCACGTAAGGCATGGAAAAGAACAGATTTTAGTTGTTTTTCACTGACAACCATAGTGACTTTCAATTCTGTTTTAACCCTAGTTTTAAAAAGTATTCCTTCCATGTAATATTTTCCATGGCCTTCATTTATAATTTGATTGTATGTCTGTTAACAGAAATATTTCATGATAGAAGTGAAAAATACAAAAAGTTGGCTATTTTCAAGGTCTTTAACCTGAATTTATTCCTTTCCTTCTAATAATACATAGCAAAATCTAGTAAGAATAATATGTAAAAGAATATGTCAGAGGAAAATGTTTTCAAAGCCTCGGTGTTCTTAAAATGACACTTTAGCACATATGCTTATTTCCAGTGCAGCAACAAGGGAGCTGTTTGAACTGAACACAAACCCGTCCTCAGATGTGGTTCTCTCTCAAGTACTATAATTGATAGCAACAGACACGATTAGGAGAGTACTAATTTGAGAGGACTTGAGGTTATGGGCTGATAGTCAAAAAAGCAAAACCTTAAAACTAAAAAAGCTATGTTGTTAACGAAAAAAAAAAAAAATCGCTATTCAAACACTGCACTCTTATACCTTAAAGAAATCTGTGAATACTGAGGAAGGCTGAAAATAACCATGGTCAGAATTAATCTGCTAATGCACATAGGGAATGTTTCTGCATACACACTCCAGAATACCAGGTGTGATCCTGCGATGTACTTCTGATGGCGAATAAATGCTTAAAACTTTCAATAACAAACCTAATTCTGTGGAAATCTTCTCACTCATGCTACACGTAGCTTATTCCTGTGGTCTGTTCCTGCAAACATCTCCTAACAGTGTGAGTGAATGCCCTTCTCATTTAGTTTTATAAGAGCCATCCAATGGGGAGAAACAATTTAAAGTGGTATATTGCATATGTTTAAAAGTAATGGTACATTTTCTTTATTTCTTTATTTCATGATCAGTTATTGAGGATCAGAGTGGTATTTTATCCAAAACAAATCTTCTCATTTTCCTTAGCAGAATTCTTAACTAGTTTTCCTATGGTCATTGGTTATCCTTGATGACATTATATCAATATATCTTAAAGCCAATCAGAATGATCATATACATCTCAACTGTTTATGGGAAACATACAAAATAAATAAATAAATAAACCCCACAGTGCAGGTAGATGATGAGGGCAAGTGTATTCTACACAACGCAGTTCTGTATCCAACCTGGCCTTGACATTAACCCATGGTGAGAATGACTAAGAATTGCAAATGTGGGGGCTGGAGAGATGGATTAGTGGTTAAGATGCTTGCATCCAAAGCCAAAGGACCCAAGTTTGATTCCCCAGTACCCACATAAAGCCACATGTAAGAGGTGGTTCCTACATGTGGAATTTGTTTGCAGTGACTAGAGGCCCTGGAACACCCATTTTCTCTTTCTCTCTCTTTCAAATAAATAAAATATTAAATAAGTGTGTGTTCAAATGAGAATCTTGGGGCTGAAGATGCACCTCAGTGGTAAAGCAACTGGAAAGCAATCATAAGGCCTTGGATTTGAGACTCACCATGACGGCAGGGGAAAGGATTCAAATGGGAAAACATCCAGATGCTTTGTGATAGCCCTACCATGTGAGAATCCGAAAAACACAAGAAATGGTGCTTCAGAACAACAGCATGAACTCTGGTTGATCACAAAAAAAAAAAAAACAAAACATAAATAGACAATGATATCTGAAGAAGGGTTCAAGGCAGTGTAGGAGGAGCCCCCAGACCAGAGGGACAAGTTGGCAAGGCTGTGGTGGTAGCTCTAGAGGTGTGGCCAGACAAGCTGATGTGTGAAGAAGCTCCTGACAGGAAATGTACTCGAGAAGGTATCTCAGGTGGAAGAAACATGAGTCAAGGCCAAAGCAGGAATGGAACAATATAAGATACTCTTGGGAAATGGTAAAGTATTTCCAAATCTTTAAGTGGGAGTCCTTTGTAATGGCATCTGTTATGCAGCAAGCAATGCAAATGTGCAAGAATTTGGAACAATAATACACTATGAGGTCGCCTCTTAAATAGTACAAAAGTTATAGATCATACATTTTAAATATGTTTACTTTATAACCTTGAAGAAGACTGATTTATAAGGAGAATGTGTAACTTTAAAAAGAAAGAGGAAGAAACTGTGACAGAAGAAAGGTAGGCAGAAAGAAGAAAGGGAAATAGAGTGGGTTAGAGGGATATAGGAGAAGGAAAAAGGAAATTAGGATGGAAAGAAGAATAATTAAAGAAGAAAAAAGAGGTTGTGGATGGCTTAATGGTTAAGGTGCTTGTCTGCAAAGCCAAAGAATTCAGGTTTGATTCTCTAGGACCCATGTAAGTCGGATGCACAAATTGGCACATGCATATGGAGTTCCTCTGCAGCAGGCAGAGGCCCTAATGCACCTATTCATTCTCTTTCACTCTCAAATAAGAAAACAAGAAGTTAAAAAAAGTAAAAGAGGAGAGAGATGACACAAAAGGAGGAGAAAGGAAGGAAGGGGAAGAGAAAGAGGAGAAAGGAAAGGAAGAGGAAAGAAGTGATCAATGAAACCAACATGAATTTAACAATTCAGTATTATTGATAGTGGTCGTAAAAAATATAAAGAAGAGAAGAATGGAAGAATCTCTCAAGTGCATGCATAAGATTAATATAAGATAGATTAATATCAGGAACAAATCTAATATAATGCCAAAATTTCTACCCTGATTTATTAAAGTGGAACCATGGAAGAAAGGAGGCTAAACAAGCTGTTCTGGGAATACTAGTTTATGCATGTTGACTATGAAGTGGCAATGGTATACAAGATGGAGCCAGCCATTAGCTAGAAAAACAGGTCTTAGAACAAACTATCATTTATTACAAGATTCCCAAATATGCTGCTGGACACATGAAAGAATTCAAATGGTCTTTAATTTTACCAAAACAGAACAGATCATCTAAATATGAACGGGAAAATGTTAGGCATTTGAAGGATCCTCACTGAATCCCCACATTTTTCTCACTTTCAGAATCCAGTGAAATCACAAAACACCCAGTATGGTTTGAGTTTGCAGCAAACTCAAATTAGATACTCCAAAGGCATGCCGATTTGTTCTCTGCCTCCACACCCATCCCTGCTCTTAATGTAGGCAGAGAGTAAAACCTTAATTACACAGCCTTGGAGAACTTAAATGGGAACCGGGTGCATCTTCTCAACATTTAATCTTCACAGAAAATCCAAACTAAAGTATGCCTAGCAACTAACTAGAAGAGGAGAAGCTGACTCTCAGACCCTCTATCAGATCAGTAATTTCTAAAACAAAATCCTCTAAATGAAGAGATTATAAATGAAAGAAATGCATGTATGAAAAATAAACCTTAATTTGGGAAAAGGAAAAAAAAAACAATGCACTCTTAATTGAGTAAGTCAAAATTTGTCCCTTATTCATTCTATCATATCTAGTTTCTTCAGTAAAAGTATCAGCAAAAATGAATCACAGTAATTTAAAAAAAAAAAGACAAATCCATGCATTTAATTTCTTTCCAGTGATTTCAATTATAAGCCCAGTAAATTCTAATAAGGCAGTATCATACTACATGGTTTAGATAACACATAATCTCAATGAAATCACAAATGTCCCCATATTTAGTATGATTCGAGGTATCCATCAAACAGCCCAGAGCTAAATGGCCTGTCTCCCATTGCTTTTCTATCTGTAGAAAATCCCTCTGCCTCCTATTTGAGAAAGCAGTGCATCAGAGTGGTTATGAGGCCAGGCTTCTGGAGCCAGTCTTCAGTGGTTTGTGTCCTATCTTCTTTGGTGATGCAACCCTGTGCTCCTGGGCATGTTACTTTAATCCTTCAATGCCTGTTTCCTCTTTCTTTTCTAATGGACATAATGGTAGTGTCTACTTCAAGAGTTTTTATGAAGATGAGCTGATTAATGCACATAAAGAACTCAGAGTCACATATGCACATAAGAAACCCTTAATAAATGCTAGTGATGGTTGGATGTAAATCTAACATGGGGGAGCTATGCGCAGTATTTATGTGCAATTTTATTATGTAAACTAAAAGATAAAAGAAGTATGGATCAACTTAAAGTACTAAAAACATAAAAGTTGCATTCAACTTTCAATTAAAATGAAACATTTTGGCTGAGATTCTGAAAATGCACTATATATTATTTCTTTCAAAATTTGAACCCATGAGACAAAGAATTCAAAGAGTGCATGGTCTAATGATTCTCAGGAGTCATTTCCACGAAGGAAATCAGAAAACGAAAGGGTACTATTGTGTCTGTTTCCAAATGTTTCCTGAGGCTGGCTTACTCCATGTGTATCTGCGTTTCCAACAGCTGCAAGTATGCTGTAATTACAATGACCCAAGAAATAAAAAAAAGTACTGAATAACCTTCAGGCCTGATATGACGAGCACAGCAGGACATGGCAGAGATAAAACTTTTATTAAGAATTGAATAAGGATAAATTTGATTGGCTGTGCTGATACTCATGATTCTTTTTTTCTTCTAAACATTTCGCCTTGAGAGAAGCACTGATATTTTAGAAATTATAGAAGATCTTTAAAGTATAACAAACAGAACAAAATCAAAGAGGGGCAGGCATTCATTGTACCAAGCCTCATGTTAGCAATGGATAATGCAGATTTAACTATCATGCAGGTAAAAGGATTAGTTAAGATGGTCAAACTTCTCTTCCCGGGTGGTTACATTATCCAGCTGAGCCATCTCACTGATGAAAATAACCTGGGAAATACCAGAACTTTGCTTGGCTTTATGGCCTTGGAGTGAGCATGTGTTTTATTTTGCACACTTTATTACTTGTTAAAGAGATACAGTCCTGAAAATAAGTCTGCCATCATATGCCAAACATTTTGTACTCTATAGACAGTCTGAATTGATTAAAATCTCATTCACCAGTTTTTCTGAAATGCAATTGTCCTCAACTCAGAAAAACAAAGAAACAGAACCTGCTAAGATCTACAACTTCCCTCCTACTCCAGATCAAAGGAAACTCCACGGCAAAAAATAAATATTTGGAAGAAAAATTTAAGACAAGTCAAAATAAACCACAATGAGACTAATGTTCCTGACTTTTTTTCAAACCAAACTGTAATCCCCTGTTCAAATGAATGTACTGTTATATGTGAAAGATCTATAAAGCTCATCCCGTTAAAGATGTTGAAAATACACACACAAAGGATGACTTCCTATCTCCAAAATCTGCTGCTCTTCCTGCTTGTAACATGACATATTGTGAAACTCTGATCAAATATTTATAAAGCAGAAATGTAGCACTCCTAGTTCAAACAAAAGATACTCCTTGGTAAATTAATCAAGTGCTTTTATTCTATTAATATTAGAATTTCACTGAAGGCCAGAATAAACTGCATAGCTGGAATCCAGTAGCTATTTTCTTGGAGTCCTGAATGATACAGAATAACAGAAAAGGCCTGCCTATACGGAAAGGTATTACACACACCATGAGCTTTTATCAATTTGGGATAGCGTAAACACTTTCCCGTGGGAAGCACAACTTGACAGCACTCCTAATTTTATAACCTGATCTGAGGACTAAAAGCTCCCCCATAAAGATGATGCAAACGCCCTAATGCACAGCACATTAAGCCCTAATGAAACAGCAAAGTCTACGTTGTTAATGCAGGCCTCCATTCAGAGAAGGTTTAAATATAAGCATAATAAAGGAGATTAAAAAGAAAGAGGCTGTAATTACTTTTTTAAGAACTCAATCTCTTGTCCTATTATGGGTCTACATGTGAGCCTCAAAGCCTAAATACAGATAGTAAAAATTACATGAGGGCTTACCAATCGTGTCCTATCCATTATTTTTAAATATGAAAGTAAGACAATTGATTTAAAAAAATTCAAGGATATTGAAACATTGGGAAACTAACATCTTGGTCCAGTCAATTAGCTCTGAGAAAGCCATTTTTACTTCTTGATACAGTTTTGTTATTTTTTGTTTGGTTGGTTTTGTTTTGTAAAGAAATAGCATCTTTTTGTTTTTAGGGCTGTGTATGCTACCTCCAGGTGGTATGTGAGGGAGAATTTCGTTAACTCCTCAGACTAAGAAAAGACAATGATGTTTTTGTTTGTTTGTTTTGAAAGCTGGGCATGCACACACCATCATTTTATTTTGTTTTATTTTATTTTATTTTATTTTATTTTATTTTATTTTATTTTATTTTATTTTATTTTATTTATTAGAGACGGGGGGGGGGGAAGAGAGAGAAAATGAACACACCAGGGCCACTAGTCGCTGTGAATGAATGCCAGACACATGCGGCACCTTGTGCATCGGGCTTACGTGGGACCTGGAGAATCAAACCTGAGTCCTTGGGCTTCACAAGCAACTGTTTTAACTGCTAATCCATTTCTCCAGCCCCAGTCATGGCTTTGTGAGGGCTATAAAGACCTCCATTCTCCTGCTGGCACTTCATCTTCTATGCAGTATAAAAGCATCTTTTGTCATTCTTTGACCAGTTAATTATAATTTAATTAATACAAAGGTATTTCTTTGTTATCTGAATTTTAAATGTTCCTCCAGATATTATAAATTTTAACTTTATTTTATATATATATATGGGAATTTACTTAAAGTACTTCCCCAATTGCATCACTCATATTTGCACTCAAGTTGGTTCAAATTATTTAAAAGCATCCATGTCAAAACTAAATGTAGATCAAAGCCACAGAGTTCTTTAGGTTCTCTCTTCCATCCTTTTTTTTCTTGGCCTAACATGTCATAAATCTATCATTAGCTGCCAACTGTTCTGAATGTTTTTATAAAGCCAGTTTAATTGAAAAAGATTAATGAATTGTACATCCATGTCTTCAATTGGCTTAAATTGTATATTTATGTAAATAATTACTGACGTTGAATGATTATTTGTAATACTATTTACCAACATACTTTTAGCAGAATACATACAAACCATTAACTTACTACACATTTGTACATAATTTCTGGGGCAAAAAAAAAAAAAAAAAAAAAACTGCATCAAAGAAGTTCTACACTCAGCATTTTATCTCACACAGCTTTTCATCTCCACGGTCAAGTGCTCAAAAAGGCATCTGTCATATAGCATTTCAGCTGTACAAATACATATGCGTGAAAAGGAGAATTTCAGATGTACTTTTTCTATTGATTGTATGCCTAAAAATGGAAGGTTTCAGCTAAAAAAATACCAAGCTACTCAACATCAGATATGTTTCTGAATTAGAATTTGGCACGTATGTGCCATATGAGCAAAACTGCGATGGGGCTCCACTGTGTACTTGGTGTCCTCTTCATTAAATCAAGTTAACTTTCTTTAGACCTGCTTCAAACCCCATTCATTACACTTTGAAATAGTCTCCCGCTTTTTCCATTGATTGTATTATTTTTTTTTTCTATTTGTTGCAATATTACTTCTCTTGAAAGAAAAAAAGAAAGAAACTGATTGTAACAAGATTGTCTTCTTACAAGTTATTTCCTATCACCTTTTGTCTTCTTTATCTGTGGCCTGCAAGGATTTAGTAGACAGCACAGTCCAGCATCAGCTGTTTTATTTCCACTTCTATTAGTTCAAACTCAGATAGCTCACACATCTGTTTTATTTCTAAAATCGCTGCCCAGGAAAAGTGTTCCACCCAAACATAAACGTTACTATAAATAACTAAGAACCTAACAAATAACTATTGGGGGGAAATGGAAATGTGTTTAACAAACTGAGTTCTTCCAAACTATAGGCCTTAGCAATCTTTGTTTTAGAGCCTTCCTGACAGCCAAGATCAGCTCGCCTCAGAAGTTGTCCCCAGAGTGAACAAGCTAAAACTCCTGCCGGAAATCCACGTATTAACATCATATTACGTGCTAATTATAAAACACCACTGTTTCACATACTGACATTAGGGCTTCCAATGCTTTTTATCTGAAACAAGTATTTGCTTTTCCAATCAGAGTTTGACAGCACAGTGCATCTGATGGTGAAACAATCTTTAATAAGACAGCAGTTCAAATCTTGTAACTCTCATGCATAATAACTATGTTGCCTGAATTTGCTGCTACATGGAAATAATTTTATCTGTGGAAATTCATGCAGAATTGTCCGAGAGCTTCACCAAAAATGAAACTGACATCTTTAAAGTGTCCTTGCCACCTCTTTTACAGTCACGATGGCTATTCTAACAATGAAAGGACTTTGAAATTTCTCTTCTGATTCTTTCTACAAATACTGCAAAATATTTTCAATGTGTGCTATGTGTATTTGCCTCCCTTGCTTACCTGGAGCTAGGTTAATAAAGAGATTCAGAGCAAATGTGCCACAATTATTAGTAAGTTAATAAAAATGACCGGTATGTCAAGGGGCTCAGTAAGTTAAAAAATGTGCTGAGGATGTGTTACTTATTGAGTACTTGTGCGGATAACTGAAGAAGCCTACTATCCAGCCTAACATGCTTTGAAATTCCTCCTGCCTAATAACACATAAAGATCTTCAGAACACAACAAAAATTAGCACCTTCTATGGAATTGACTATAAGTTTTAACTATACTAAGTTTGTAAAGTTGAATCAATTTCTTTTAAAAATTATATTAATTTTAAATAATCTGGGTCCAATGCTTTGTCCTAATTAAAATGTAAACTTTTTGTAATTTTATATATGCTATTAATTAAAGACAGAAAAGTATATCAAAACAGCATACTGGTTTTCAAAAAGGAGAAATCTAGATCATTATAAAATGATTTCATACATTTTTACCATTCTCCTTAAATACAAAAAGGCATAGTTTATTAGGTACACCAAGGTCATTCTGGTGTCTGTTGCACTCATAATAACAATGACTTATTTGCAATCAATGTTAAATGTTATTTCTAAATTTTTAATTGCCATTATTTTATTGTTTGTTTGTTTTTTTTTAATTTTTATTTATTTATTTGAGAGCCACAGATACAGAGAGAAAGACAGATAGAGGAGAGAGAGAGAATGGGCACGCCAGGGCTTCCAGCCTCTGCAAACGAACTCCAGATGCGTGCGCCCCCTTGTGCATCTGGCTAACGTGGGACCTGGGGAACCAAGCCTCGAACTGGGGTCCTTTGGCTTCACAGGCAAGCGCTTAACCGCTAAGCCATCTCTCCAGCCCTGTTTGTTTGTTTTTTGTATCTCTGTGACCATCAACATGACCCAAATCTAATCGGGCTGACTATAGAACCAAATTATACTCTAAGACACAAGCAAGATCTTCACAGGAGGAACAGTTATCGAAGAAGCCTTATCATCCACAACTGGAACAAAGCATGAATCATTGTGTGAAGTCACAGAGTTCAGTGCCATGGCTGGAAAACTAAAAATGTCTAATTACTATGGAATATGTCAAAAAATTTGAAGCTTTTGCTAATTCCAGAAAAAAAGACTTTTATCAACCTAAAAGAATTATTAGGCTTTTGGTTTATGTTTGCTGTTGTTGTTGCTTTAGTATTCCTGTGATATGAGGCTAAGGAAAACCCTGAGTTTTCATTTAGAGAAATAACTATGGAGTACAACCATCTCTCCTGTTGGATGTAAAAAGCTACCCAACCCATCTGGTCTTGGGACCTTGTTTTGAACCTGTAAAAATGAATTCACATTTCATTAGGAAGAATGCTTTTCTTCACTAAGAGATCACAATACAAAGTACAAACCTGTACATCATAGGTCCCATTTAGCACAACAGGCCGTGAAGAGTTGATGTCTTGCAGCACACCAGAGAGCACAGAGCGGTTGACCTTCTGGAAGTCTTTGGAATGGCTGAACTGCACCATGTTGTGAAGGGCCAGGATTTTGCTGTCCAGCTCAGCATCCTGCCTGGTGCGGTTATGAAGCCCTAAGTGATACTTTCGGAAGTGCTTGATCAAATCTGTGGGGTCGTTGCCATAGTAACCATAGCCACAGATATTGCATTTAAAGTCCTGAAGCTCTGGAGACAGAGGTGCTGGGTCTGGGTTGTCATTCACCAGTAAGTCAGTTTTGGATTTATTCAGTCTCACACCCCCATCTGAAGGCACTTGTGGGTTTTTTGAGGCCACGGAAACTGGGCTCAAACCTTGACAATTGGCTTGACCACTCTGGACTTGCCCTGTTTCCTCAGTAGCCTTTGGTGACATCTTGTGATCTTCCTTTGTCTCCAAAGAATCCCCTGATGGGGTACAGGCTGTATCTTCGGGGTCATCTGCCTCTGCTCTTTGAGGAGACTTCAAGGGCTCACAGACTCCCCCAGCAGCTGGAGATGAGAAAGTCAACATATTTCTGCTTGTCACCTCATCATGCGGGAAGGAGGCAAGGTTTCCTCCCTTACCGGGGCTTTCATAATTGAAGCCAGCCTTCTCACTCAGGACTGAGCTTTTCAAGTCCTTCTTGCTGCTTGAAGACGGGTCTTGGCCATGCAAGCTGTGTTCTTCCTGATCATGTAATTCGGCAGCATCGCTCTGATCCGGATTTTCTGACATCTGATCTGCAGAAAACTCGTGTTTTTTTCCAGATGCCTCACTTTCTGTACCTGTCGGCTCCAGGGTCTGACCCTCGCCTTCACTAGCAATGTTTCTCAGAGGGGGATTCTTTTTCCGGACCATATCTGTGAACATAAATGAAAGAGGAAGGTGCAAAGTTATTTGCAAGTTACATATGGGTAACCCAATCTAGAATGCTGTACTTAATCCATCCAAGGTTTTCTAAAGTGCATGATAAAATACTTTCTCCAAGGAAAAATAAATGGTCTGAAAATATCAAAACACTGGGGGAAAAGCAAACAATTTACACAAAACCTTTTTGATGTAAACATAGGCTGAACTATCAACTTAAAATGTTTGACGGATATTAAGGAACTTGTTATTCTTGCCTTCATTCTTCCTATTAGTTGTTCTGAACAATATAATTTTGCCCAATTTCTTTCTTCAATTATAGGCAAGGATATACATACATATATGCCATTCTATCTCTATCTCTCTCTCTCTCTCTCTCTCTCTCTCTCTATATATATATATATATATATATATATATATATATATATACACACACACACATATATGTTATAGATTATATAGAATATGTACATAATACCTACTATAGATTTTATATAATATGTATGTAGACATGCTACATTGATTGAACATTCATCTATACATGCTTGTTTATACATTTACTTATACACTAAATATATGTGTACATACATATTTATTATAAATAATAGTTGAATATTGATATTGTACACTTGGGATATAAATATAATTTCAAATAAAATATCTTCATAGCAAAAATACAAACAACTGCATTACAAGCAGAGGGAAAACTTCACAATTACTTCCAGGATAAAGGATAATATATGCTTCATGTTTAATGTACCAACAAGTTTCTTTAAGACACAAGGTGGTACTTCCTGAAAGTTTAGAGGAGGATCTGGCATGCATTTCAGTGGTCAGAACAAGTTTCAGTAGGACTCTATCCAGTAAGATGGTGAACCAAGCTAAGCCCTAGGATAAAAATAGTGGCAAGTCCATTAGGAACAAAATGGAAGTTGATGAAGACAAAATGGTTGGTTGAATCAACTGTCATTATCATTTTGAGTTTGACAATGACAGAAATCGTATTGTGTCATACGGTTTTAGTCACATGCTAGCTTTATGCCTTTTAGATAGTAATACCAGTGATTAAATTGATTAGAATACTGTTACAAATTCCTATGCCAGAATCTAATGAACCACTACTGTAGTGTCATTATCAACAAAAAACTGTATTAACAAAGGCTGAGAACAGGATTCTGTGGCCCATGTTTCTTACGTGTCAACTGGAAAACTCAAGTACTATATAAGTCACTCCTTCAAGTTCTATGAGAACCAATACAACAGCTAGTTATACTATGATGATCCAAACTGTGCTGGGAAAATAGAAATTAATAATATGGTTTAGCTGGTTTCATCTATAACTCCGCACACGTACTAGAAAACGCACTGGATTAGGACACATAGGTGGACCTCCACTTCTGAAAAGCTAGTCAAGCAAAGCTTTTATGATCTGAATCACTGAGTGCAAATAATGTACTTGTTTAAGAAATTGTTCATAAGATAAAATATCACTTTAGTAAGTAACAAAAAATAATGATTTAAAAAGTACACAGATTTTTTTATACTGTAATAATGCTGCTCATTAAATATTTATAGAATCCCCCTCATGAGGGAACAACAAAAAAGATATAAGAGAAAGACTGAAATTTCATGAAAAATTGATTAGTCAGAGGACAATGTCAACTTGTGGGAAGAAAGGGGAACAGTCCCTCACCTTGATGGCACTCTATGACAGCCTAAAATGTAAGAAGCTAGGGGATGTTCCTTATAAAAAGGAACACATGTTAGTTATATTTTTGTGATGCTTGGTTTCAAGGTCTTCTTTGTTAGTTACAACCTGTTGGAAGACCTGTATTCTTCTATCAGATGTAGCTGAAATAGCCTTGGGAACTTGTAACAACACAGAGAAGATTGCAAGGAACCCTTATAGACAGCCAAACAAGAAAAAATAAATAAAGAAAAAAGGAAGAATAGGAATTTAAAAAATGAGTTATCATTTAAACAGTAAGTGTAAACATATGGTTCATGCCTAATGCCTACAGACCCAGTGTCTCAGGAACTGACACAAGGAAATCACAGGTTCCAGTGTTTTAAGGCTTGAATGGACAACATAGTGAGACCCCTTTCTCAGGAAAAAAAAAAAAAATATATATATATATATATATATGTATATATATATGTATATATATATATGTATATATATGTATATATATATATGTATATATATAATATATATACACACATATATATATACATATATATATATACATACATACATACACACACACATATATATATACACACACATATATATATGTATGTATACCTACATAAAAGGATATTATAGATCAGAATATAAAATATAATATAATATAGAATATAATGCAATATACATAAATATAATGGCTTGGTACAACACTTTTGCTTCACCTTCTTGAATTCTTTGATTTCTTTTCTATTATACATCAACTTCAGTAACTACTACAATATAATATTTCCTTGAGGGCTGGAGAGATGGGTTAGCGGTTAAGCGCTTGCCTGTGAAGCCTAAGGACCCCGGTTTGAGGCTCACTTCCCCAGGTCCCACGTTAGCCAGATGCACAAGGGAGCGCACGCGTCTGGAGTTCATTTGCAGAGGCTGGAAGCCCTGGCGCGCCCATTCTCTCTCTCTCCCTCTATCTGTCTTTCTCTCTGTGTCTGTCGCTCTCAAATAAATAAATTTAAAAAAAATAAATAAAATATAATATTTCCTTGAGCATATGCTGAAAAACTGTATCTTTTGCATTCCAACATTTTCTACTTAATATAACTAAAATATATCAATGACTAACTGAAATAAGGGGAATGAAATTACCCCCAAAATTTTAAAATCCAATATGAAAGCAGAATGTCTAATGAAATGAGGAAGAAAGAATAATTCAATTCATTAAGGTTACCCATCTATCAAAATGAAGAGAAAATGGTTTATGCCCATATATTAATGTCAAAGTGATTGGAAAAGTTGCAACATTTTAAATAGCAAGGGAACTAAGATTAAAAAAAAAAAACTTAACAGCAAACTGATCTAAACACATTGATATTGAAAAAAATGGAACACAGAAAAGATTCAGATCTTACGGATTTATTGTTATCATAAAGAGATGTAGCAGAAGAAAGTTTAAATGACTAAACTAGTGTCTTTAGTTCTTAAGGGAAAAATACAACTTAATTAAATTATTCTCATCCTAAATTTCAGTTCCTTCTTTCAACCAAGAACAGACCTTTAGAAAGTATATGAATCACTGAATCCTTGTGCTGAAGAGAACCCTTAATAATATACATTGCAAAGAATGTTAAACTGCTAAAACTTCAAAGACGTATCACAAAGGTCATTTGGGTTTTATATTGTGCCGAGGGGGTAGGGACATGTTCTTTTTAGTCCCTGTTTAAAAAAAAAAAAATCTTGGTTAATTTAGTTGACTATACTTTGAAGTAGTTATAGGAAAAAAATATTTTTCTCTGGAAGTATATCATCATAATTTTTCAGAGTGACATATTATGTAAATATAAGCACATTTGCAATACTTCTAAGTGGAAGGAACTCCCCTAGCAAGTCATAAGTTAGATAGCACAAGACTAGAGCCACCCTCCAGTTATTATCTCCAAGACAAATAACAGATTGCACGATGTTTTACTGTGTGCCAAGAACTTTTCCAGTGAACATTTTCCCTTAAAAAAAAACAGATCACATACTTGTAAAATCATATCCTTATTGATTTCATAAGGTATGTGGGTGGCTTTTGAGTGCATTCTGCAAGTATTAATTCTATTAGTCAAAAAGCAGGAAGCTAATACAATTGTCTTAGAAGATTCTCAGAGGAGAGGACACAACAAAAACAGAATCTGTACAACAGTGCAAAAAAAGTGTCTTTTCCATCCTCTATGATATATACAGTCTTTAGTGTATCACACCTAAAATATATTATGCCAGCACTGTGGGCTGCTTGAAAAATATCTGATAAAAGTACAGGCATGGCTTAACCAGGATCCTTTCTTCTCTGGGTCTTAATAACACAGCAGATACAAAAGATTATAGGGCAAGAAGTGTTTATATTTTTCACGATAGTCTGTGATGTTCATGAAATTATTCCATGTTACAAACCCCTAGACCCTCATGACTCTGTTACCCCTCTATATAGTAAAGAAGAGGGGATGGACCTTGATTTTTAAAGCACCAACAAAATCTTTTCTAGTTTTGAAAGCAATTAAAATATGCAATATCATGAAGGAACTTCAGTCAGTTCTCTCAATTCTACTGTAAAGGTTATTACTCTGCTCTGTAGCAATAGGCCTCTTACAAACTACAACAAAGGTTTGAACTGTCAGTTAAAGTAGGTCCAGTATAAAACAGCAACTTTAGAGAGTAGAGCTGAAAATGATCAACACAAACTGGACAGAGGGGCTCTTAATTGTTCATTTTAAGTTCTTAATTTGATTGTGAGATGAAGTTATCTTGCAATAGTAATAGAAAGCATAATCAATATGTATGCCATTTTCTACCTACATAAACTTACATGTTCCCCCTCTAATGTGACTACTGAGATATTGAAACAAGCATGTCTATCTGCACCAAAATGCTCTGAGAGACAAGATACTTAAACTGTTAAAATCATAAGTTCAGCCCTTAAGCAACTAGATTTTATTCTAAATTGAAACCTAAACTTAAAAATATTCTTAACAGTTTACAATTAATTAAAAAAAATAGCATAAAACTGCATTGTGATATAGTACTACTTAAACTTATGCAGTGAAAATAATTAGCATTAGAACCTAAGCTATCATGGATGAAAATGGTTAAATACATAAGGAAAAAAATTGCACAAGACTGATTCATGTTCTCAGAGTGGCACCTTTACAACTAAAGAGATGGGGTTTATTATCTGTATATGTGAATACACCACTAATGATTTAGTTATTTTTCAATATCTGACTAAATATGTATATATGCAAACATGTATATATATGTACACCTGAATAAATATACTCATGCACTTATTAAATACTCTTACTCTAAATAGCCTTGCAGTAGATAATCAAATTACCTCAGAGAAATTTAAAAGGAAACAGATAACACTTGTATACCAAGTGGGTGAACACTAGGTAGGATTTGTTAGATAAGGAATTCTTTGAAGGTAAGAGATGTAACTGTGTTGTTTATAGGGTCTTTGCATGAAACAAAGCACAGAAAGAAAACACAAGTTAGAAGAAAGGGCATGGAAATCATGCATACATTTTATGCATCTAATGTGCAGCATGTGTAACAAACATAAAGGTCAGTTGCTCCTAGTTACTGAGCCTCTGTTCTTAAATGTAGAATAAGAGAATTAATTTGAAGTTTTCCTTTGACTTTGTGACTATAAAGGTTCCAGTTAATACCATTTTAGTTTAACCTTAGAAAACCCTTAGCAAATTTCAGTGGAAGATATAAAATATGAAACCACTCACAACTAACAGTGGCCTAAATGTTACTGACACACCTTGCTCATTATTCATCCCCTCACTGGTCATAAATCCTTTGTAACTAACTTTTAGAGAGAGAAAACTATAAAATCCATGTTTTAACATATCAAATATAAGAAGTTTCTCATTCTTAAAAGAAAATGAATGTTTTTGAGGTTTTTTAAATGATTATATATATGCATATATAGATACATATGTGTGTGTGGGATACACACACACACACACACACACATATTCATTCATTCTCAACAAGGCTGTAAAAAATTAAGAGGTTAAGATTGTGTAATCTGACCTCAGCCTCAAATCCTGTTGTATATGATTTTTATTATAAGTAGCAGTTCTTAATTTCATAATATATAATACCAGATGACATATTCTTTTTGTTTTTCCAGATAATAAAGCTTTCAAGAGTTTGAAATCAAAGCTAAATGCACAACAAAGTCATCATGGACTTATCCTTAATAAAGAGATGCTTTCTTCCATGCTTGCTTATATCACTAGCTTAGATGTTCAGTTATTAATTACACATTTCATGTAACTTTTATTTATAAAATTTAAATGAAGGGGTAAAAGAAGAGCAAAATGTTCCTTTTGATCAAATGTTCCCCACAAAGAATTTAAAGAATTAAGCAAGTGATAGTCAAATAAAAGGAAGGTCAAGTCTTGGGCCTATAGCAAGCTAGATAGCTTCCATATGACCCACGTGTAACATTCTGTTTTAAAAGAACATATGTATCTGCTCATTGGTTTGGGAGGGGGGAATACTTGAATCCTGTCTACTCCATATATACAGATCAAAATCAGATTGCTTAAGTGAACTATAAAATGCAAGAGACATTGTTTATCCAATTCACAAACCCAAGAATTGCTGAAAGAGTTTAAATGTTTTCTATTTCTTCAGATTCCAGGGCAATATTTCAATGGTAGATCGCTTTCTTTGTAAACTGCCCCAGACTTCATAAATCCAATGTCAGATCCTGTTCTTCCCTATCCATTTCTGTTTCATGTGCTCTCTGACTCGACTGTTTCTGAGTTTTTAAAGGTATTTTGGACATCTTAAATCCTGCTGAGATTAAACATCTCCCATCAAATAAATCTCTTATTAATTCACATTAAATTAATCTAAAATGATCACTTCTATTAACATATGCTTCAGAATGTAAAGTCCATTAATGGTCATCTGGACACTAGAACTCACACAAATGTCTCTGAGATAAAATACACACTATTTAGATATCCTGTTTCAAAGAGTTTTGATGCTGGCCCAAACACATTTTATTAGGCTTTTATTTCATCCTGCTATGTTCCCTATATTTTAAATATCTCATTGCAAATGCATTAGCGTAGGTAAAAGGAGATTGTGAGGTAAGTAATAATGTCATTGCTAACAAATGAATCTCTATATAGCTTATATTTATATTAAAGAAAAACATTAACTATTTCATTTTTTAAATAAAATTATGAAACATTTTTCCTTCAAAGACTTTATGCTACAAGTCCATATAACTTTAGGATATATCTGGGAAAATTACAGCATGCATTCATTTCATTAAGTAGTGAAACTAAAGGACACTATGTAAAATAGATTATCAAAATGAAAAGGTAATTGATTAGTAATTTTAAACTAATAAGATGTAAATTTACCAATCTATTTGATTTCAATAAGATCAAGACTTCATTAAACAAATTTTTATTGACTATTTATTTGAGAGGAGAGAGGGGAGGAAGGAGTGAGGAAGGGGAAGAGAGAATGGGCACTGCAGGGCCTCTAGCCACTACAAACAAACTCCAGATACATGTGCCACCTTGTGCATCTGGCTTTCCATGGATAGTGAAGAATTGAACCTAAGAAGTTAGGCTTTGCAAGCAAGTACCTATAAACACTGAACCATCTATCCAGCTATTCAATAAGCAAATTTGACATATTATCGTATGAGGCCAGCCATGGTAGCACACACCTTTAATCCCAGCACTCAGGCAAAGGTAGGAGGATCACCATGAGTTCAAGGCCACCCTGAGACTACATAGTGAATTCCAGGTCAGCCTGAGCTAGATAGAGTGAGACCCTACCTCAAAAAATTAAAAAATATATATATAAAAAAATAAAAATAAATAAATATATATATATATATATGTGTATATATATATATATATATATATATATATATATATATATATAAAATCATGTGTGCTGGAGAGAGATATCTTAGCAGTTAAGGCATTTGCCTGCAAAGCCAAAGGATCCCCATTCAACTTTTCAGGACCCACAAAAGCCAGATGCACAAAGAGGCGCATGCATCTGGAATGCATTTGCAGTAACTGAATGCCCTCTGCACCCATTCTTTCTCTCTCTCTCTCCCTCCCTCCCTCTTTCTCTCTTAAGTAAATAAATAATATATATATTAAAATACTATCATGTATCCCAGTCAAGTGTAAAAAGAAAAAAATTTCATTGTATATATACATATATATTGAAAACTGTTAATTTAAACAGACCAATCTGACTGACCCACATGCAAATTAGTCTAGCCCACTAATTTCCATCTGGCCAGGATTAATTTCATCCTTTACTTATTAGTTGAACTTAAAATGTACCCACAAGTACTAGGGCAAAGGTCCAAACACACAGTACTCAATTACAAAAAGAGTAACGCATGGCAAAGCATGAATGAATCTATTTATCAAGACAGTTATGAAGTGAACTGACATTATATTGTTTTGAAAATTAGATTTCCACTGATAAAAAAAATAGCCAGGGCTGCACTTTGTAACAGTGTTTGACTTTCTTCCTAGCACTGGCTGAAAAAAAAAAAATCTTTGTATTTAAAACTAGTTTACTTTTCGATATTGCTGTTGTTCTGCTTTCCAATCTGTCAATATAAAAAGTGATCCCAATCATTCAATTATATAACTAGCCAATAGTTGCCTCCATTTTCCCATGAGAAATCTTTGCCAATCAATGCTAACCATTCAGCAAACTTATAGACTTAAGCAGTACACACAGTTTGTAGTATACTGACTTTAATGGGTGTGCCCTACGAAGGTAACACAATGTGCAATATAGGGGCATTAGTGGGTGTAGATATGATGACGTCTGTACAGTGTGGTGACTCTAATGGCTGTTTATTATGAAGATAGCATATTGTTTTATGGCACTACTAAACCAAATCTATTTGTCAAATGTGTAGTCTTGGTTTTGCTTGCTTGAGTGCTAAAATGAATACAAGATTCAAACACATGATGATTTTTACTGGTAATATACAGTGTGCATATCTGCATACATAGAGAAGAAAAAGACAGAGAAACACAAAGATGCAGAAATATATTTCTTTATATATAATGAAGGGAAGTAAGTTTGTGCCATCATATGCAATAGTTCTTCCTCATGAAACTGGGAAGTAACTCAGAAACCACTTAGTTCATCCTTGACATGCAATAGGAAGTAGTTTAAAAGGCCAGCCCCGATCTGAGGACCAGTGGCCTAAAGATAGAATCACAATAACATCACGAAGAATCTGTTTATGCACTCACCTCACAGAATCCAAATGTTTATAAATTCAGAGTATCAATCATATATGTGTGCATGTGTACAAACACATCATACACACACACTATGATGTCAAAGATCTCTGTTTTGCATGGGCTTCTAAAATGGTATTTAATATGCAGTATTATCAGAAGTTATTCACAAAGTGAAATAAAAATCCAGTAATATAAATTCAGATTAGATATCATGCTGCTTATTGTCAGTGCTTAATTTAACTGAATCTATTGATGTTAATTCTTAACTGAATGGACTGATAAGGAGGTGATAGAAACTGTACTAAGTAGGAGATAATTGGAGGAAATAAGTCCACAGGGGACTTCCAGGAAAAGTGTAACTTTCCTGAGTCTCCTGTACTCCTTTCTGATCTTGTCTGCCAAAAGGTAAGCAGCTCTGTTCAACTAAATGCTCACCTGTATAATGTTCTACTTTTCCACAGGCCCAAAGCAATGAAGTCAAGCAACAAAGCACAGGCACCTCTGAAACCATGAGTCAAAATAAAATCTTTCCTCCTACAAATTGTTTCTCCGGGGTATTTCATTACAAAGATGGAAAGCTGACTTACCTACCTACCTAGAATGATTCTTATTTCCAGTGAAACTAACACATACACTCACATACACATCCCCCACACACATCATTTCCTTTATCAAGCATAATAAAAAATTTTAATGAGAATTATCTTTTTAAAACTTCTATACTTAAAGGAACTTGTGATAGTAGAGTGAACTTAGCCATAGTTCCCTATCTTCTAGGATGATAATATGTTACATATGAATTATTCCAGGATACACAGAATGCATTCAGAATTTGAGTGATAGGCATAGAAAGTGTCAGCTTTATGAAATGTTTTGGAAAAGTCATTATTTCAGAATACACTACCTAGGTTCTGCCCAAATTCAGCTAAACTCTGAGATTTTAATATGCTAAGAACTAAAGCAGAAATCACAAGAAATCTAAAACCGCTGTTCTTTCTCCGATATTGACTTCTAAAAGAGAATTAGGAGAAGATTCTTGATCAAATTATCTTTAGTGGACATTATATACTTTATGCCCCTCCCAGAACACTGCAGTGTGGATTTGCAAGTACAGCTTTAAGCAATCTTAGGGGTTGTTTAATTTGAATGGGAATTTCCAAGCCTCATTTGGCTTTAGGTCACATAACCCCACTTCTCCCAACAAAACTACTATTGTACTTAACAAAAGAAGATAGTCTGTAGGACAGTAATGCTCAAGGAAGAAAAATAACCAAGATACGCAGTGTGTAATATGTTTACAGAAAACAATATGCCCTCATTAAGTTGTCAGGAAAGCTATAATATCTCAAAAGGATTTGTCTTTTGCTTTTTGTGTTTTTTATTTGGCTTTCCAACATAATTATCAACATTAAAGGCATAACAGAATACATTATCATGAAAGAGTTTGAATCAATATTTTGAAAGGATGTGTAAGGGCAATAGATAACAAAGAGAACACTGCATTTATAAAAACAGATGATAAAACAGTGATGTGCAATGAGAAGCCATATTCTGAGATGCACATTCAAAATTACATGTAGTATGCAAGCCCAGTGGTAGCTCTGATACAGCTATTCCTGGATATAGAAAACCTAATTTTTCTGTATAGTTTCTAAAGCTATTCTATGACAGTGATAAATATAAAAACTATTGAAATTAAATTTCATTCTTTTTTTAATTTTTATTTATTTATTTGAGAGCGACAGACACAGAGAGAAAGACAGAGGGAGAGAGGGAGAATGGGCACGCCAGGGCTTCCAGCCTCTGCAAACAAACTCCAGACACATGCACCCCCTTGTGCATCTGGCTAACGTGGGACCTGGGGAACCGAGCCTCGAACCGGAGTCCTTAGGCTTCACAGGCAAGCGCTTAATCACTAAGCCATCTCTCCAGCCCCAAATTTCATTCTTTTATAGTAACTTAAATACCATCTTACTAATATGTAGCAAGAAGTTTAATGACCTGTAGAATGTGGAATAGGATTGGAAAAAGATTCAATATAACAACAGTTCTCAAAGGTTTGCAGAGGCCTCAAAGAATATGCCTAGTCTCCACACTCCTCCCTGCTTATTAAGTCCCATTTCTCCAAACTGTACTCAGTCTTTGCCCCTAGGTTAACTGTACTTGTCAACTCAATGACAGAACAGCAATACCAAGTGCCACAGTTGGTAAATAGGCATCTGGCCCAAACTGTGATTGTTTATGCTTTTACAGCATAGCTTAATTATTAGTCTGACTGGTGCCTCTCTGTGATGGAAAGTAACATGCATCCTATAACCACTAAGTAAGTCCCTATACTATGTTCACTTGCCCGAAGCAGATCCCATAGAGTTATGGGTCCCAGTATATTGTTTTATTATCTGTGTATCCTGTGAGTATCCAAACTACAGGGAGACAGACAGAAACAACAACTAAATTATTTTGAGAGAACAAATTTTGAATGAATTTTAAACAAAAAGCCAGAAATGGGGTGAGAGATACAGTAAGAGCCAAATTTAAAAGGAGATCCTAATTCTTCTGGGCCCCATAACCTCAACATAACCCATTCACATTCGAAAGATAGAATAGTGAATTAATGCATATGGGCAAGGGAACAGAACTAGTGAAAGCAAAAAAACTCATTCATGAGATATTGTATATAGCTAATGTAATGCGTCTTCTAGTTCAAGTTAAATATAAACTCTTCACCACCTGTACGCCAATTAGTCATTTATTTTCTTCATCAATCTCCTTGTGGATACCTGCTGTAGCAGAGCAAGGGAGAAAAAGACATAATTCTGTATTAGAATGTTTCACAAGTAATTCCTTGAAGGTCTAATTGAACATTGAAAGAAACCAAAAGTCATAATTGGACTTTAACTCAGCCATATGATACTGAATAAAAAAATTGATTCAAACATGACTTTGCAGTTGGTAACAAACTGTACTCTGAAAATGTTACTACAAGTCACATCTGGGGGGAAAAAGGACATTATCTCATTTTATTTGATTTTAGTAACTGTCCTGAGCAGAGTAGTATTAGTAGACACAGTTGACAGATGAAATAACAAAGTTGAAACCTTAAGTAGACCTCGTCTAATCACTTGGCCTGGCTGGTTTTAAACCAGCTGAAAGATATGCTAGACAGCTTAGGTTCCTGTTTCAATTTTTATGAAGTTCCCCATGTCTTCATTTTTCTATGAGCAACACTTTAGTAATACACTTGCTGATACAAATGCAGTATCAATTTAAGACATCTATAAGAGAACCCAGCCTAAAAGACAAAGATAGCCATCAAACAGACTAATTTACACAATCTACCTAAGATCCACAAATACCACTCAGTTTTCCCAGCCTCATAACACCCAGCACTATGACTAACACTTTGCACAACCTTCGAAAATGGATTCATTTCTACCAATCCCTCCGCAGAGTTCACAAGCTATAGCTCTTCTTCTCTACTGCTGTGTGGCACTTTATACACGTGGCCTTCTGAGGCACTTGCCACAGCATGTGTATACCTAGTCTCCACACCCTTCTCTGGTTTGGAACTTAAGTTACTAGACTGTCAAGTCCTCAAGTCCAAGAAAATTCATTATTAACACTGTTATTAATGCAAATGTTAGAACATATCCATTCATAAATGTGATCCTATTAATCAAATTTTTGACAAAATAATTCAATCTATAAGCAAGTGTATGTTATCTCATTAATCCTCAGGCTTTGGCCAGTTGGAACACATCTGAGACTTGAATACTTCACCATCATTAGTGGTGACACACTATGATGTGACTACAAGAGAGGTACATGGCAGCCTGACGGTAAAGGTGACCTGTGAGTTTGTTTTGTTTTGTTTTGTTTTGTTTTTTTGTTTTTTTGAGGTAGGGTTTCACTTTAGCCCAGGCTGACCTGGAATGCACTATGTAGTCTAAGGGTGGCCTTGAATTTACAGTGATTCTCTTACCTCTGCCTCCTGAGTGCTGGGATTAAAGATTAAAGGCACGCATCATCACGCCCCACTGAGTTTTTAATGGTAAGAAGATAATAATAATGTATTGCCTTCAAACAAAGACATGCCTAAGACACAGAGAACACTGAATGCTCACATAATATTTTGTTGGATGAATGGTTGTTAACATGCTTTAAAATATCTATGTAGTACATAGTAGGCCTAAGTTTGTTGACATTAAGTGGGACCTAGAGAATCAATGCCATGATCACTCAAAAGCTGTCTCAACATAACACATTCAAATCAAGACCCAGAGATTCAGAGCTCTCTGTTTTGATACTGGATAAAGAATCAACTATCAGAGCCCAAGTTCCACAAGCAGTACAGCAGTAAATGCCCAAGCAGTGGGAGACAAGAAGGAGTAAATTTCCTACTTAAGCCATGAGTCACAAGTGTATTGCCTGAATATGGTCTTTACAGATTTCTACATAAATTTACACGCTGATAGTACCTGTGGGCTCACTGCACATAGGAAAGCCAATGACATAAGTTAGCTTGATATGCTACTCAAGGAAAATTTGGTTCTAAGAAAAACAAACTGGCTCTCTTTACAAAGATAATTCTATACCAATCTTAATTGTGAAAATCAATTTTATTAGTTTATATGTCTTTGTGATTATATTCTAAACAATGACAATCATGTGGAATTTAAAATATTTATTAAATATGTAATAATTATCATAAATGTATGCATTTATATGCATATAAATGTGATTTACAAATCTGTCACTATGCTTTTCTTAGTGCTCCAAAATTCAAATCATTCTATACAAGTGGCAAAATTAAAATAATAATAATAAACAATAATAATTTATCTTTAAAAGAAAGGCCTGTGACCTAAAAACAATACAGAAATCATCAACATGTGAATCAGGCTCTTGGATAACTTAAAACCTTGGAAAGAAGGGCCAGAAGTCTAGTTCAGTCAGGAAAATGACTGCCATGAGGGCATGAGAATCTGAGTTCAATCCCTAGAACCCACATAACAAGTGCAACACAGATGTTTAATCTTAGTATTATAAAGAAAGAAGCCTAAATGGTGAGCCTCATGTCTCAAAGAAAGTAGACAGAACCCTAAGGATGACATTCAAGGCTGTCCTCTGGCCTTGACACTCACATGCACACATGAGAAAACAAAGACACATACACACATCTTCATGCATAAACGTGGACACCCAGATTAATATCAAAAGTTTACTTTTACAGGCACCTACACACACGCGCGCGTGCACACACACACACACACACACACACATTACATGTACACGGGCATACACACATAAGTGCTAGTCACATGATTATTTGCATTGTGAAAACTGGACACAACAAAATGTACATGAAGAATAAAGGACTTTCCAAAAGGTTGTATATGTTTACAAGGCAGAACATGTCCTCAGACAACAGGATGCTACACTGAAAGAAAAACAATCATAGTACATGGGTGAATGAAGCTCATAAATATCATGTTGACCATGAGCTGCTAGGCATCAAGGAAAGCATTTACTGTGCAACACATTAATGCCTGTGAGGTTCAAAGACAAGTACACTCTATGCAAAGTATCAGTAGTGAGGACAGAGCCTAATTCTTCACTAAAGAAACCAGAAAACAAGACGGCATCACATGGGCTCATGGTATGCTAGAAAGACTTTATGTCTTGACATGAGAGGCAGTCTATACATTTTGTAATAATTCTTATGAATTTTGTACTTACAGTACAAAGTTAGTGTCTGATTTTTTTTTTTTTTTTTACTTTTCAGTGAAATAACAGTTGCTCTACGCACAGAGCAAAATATTGAGATGAAATCTTCCAGTGACTACATTCAGTGTAGAATCCTAACAGCCCCATGGAGTGGAATCAATCACTGGTACCTCAGGTAGTCTCTGGGCACAAAGAGCCTGCATGTACCAAAGCAGGCAACTAGAAGATAAAAGAAAGGGGGGGGGGGATTTAAGTGGCAAATATATACATACATATATACATGTATATTATATATAACACACACATATATAATATACATATTATACATATGTATATATACATATACATGTGTGTATATGCATATATACACACATACACACGCATTATATATATAATTTTAGACTAAAATGATGTAGAGGGGTAAAAAGAGAGATGGAGCTGGAGAGATTGCTTAGTGATTAATGCACTTGCCTACGAAGCCTAAGGACCTATGTTTGACTACCCAGATGTATAGTGACGCCTGTGCAAGGTCACACATATGAACAAGGTACTGCACATGCCCAGAGTTTGATTACAGTGGCTGGAGGCCCTGGCGTGCAATTCTCTCTCCCACTCTCCCACTAAAAAAAGGCCAGTCTGTTGCACATGCCTTAAAAATAAAGAAAGAAAGGATAGAAGAGAAAATGAAAGAAAAAAGAGAGAGAGAGAGAGAGAGAGGAGGGGCAAAACCCTGAGAAGACAATGGGCAGCCAAGTAGGGGCAAGATAATCCCAGACAAGGCAATGGGGAGGGAAAAGCTGGCTTTCCTCCTGTGGGTGTTAGGGTGGGCGCTAAAGCAGCTAAGGACCAACGTGTCTGCAGGGATTCACTGTGCAGCACATGAGGAAGCACTATGTTAGTTACACTAGAGTTAAACTACATTAATGTGAAAGAGAACTTCTGCATACTGAGCAGCTACTCTGCCCTAGTCATTTATTCCCAGGCTCACAAATTTTTCCCCACTTATTCCTCAGCTAAAGCTGAAAGTATATTTACAATCTCATAAATGAGAAAATGAGAGAGAAGAGTGGTCACAGTGATCTATTTAGAACTGGTTGGGAATATGAAATACAGCCAGGGTAACTATGCTATGGGTCTTCTTCAGAGAATGTATACATCTACTTTCTGAAGTTTTTTATTATTTTATTTGTATTTATCTGAGAGAGAGATTCAGAAATAGGCAGGTATAAAGAGGGAAGAGAATGGGCAGACCAGGTCCTCCAGCCACTGCAAACGAACACCAGATGCATGCATACCCCTGTGCATCTGGCTTATGTGAGTCCTGGGGAGTAGAACCTGGGTCCTTTGGCTTTGCAGGTAAACATCTTAACTGCTAAGCCATCTCTCCAGCCCTAAATTCTGAACTTTTTATGAGACTGATTAAATACTGTGTTACAGTCAAATGTGTCATATGCTAACTCCATCTAAAGTAGTTTCTATAAATCGATATATAATACAAGCAATCAACATCATTCATCTCACAAATTAACAATGAGTGGTTTGCATAAAAACAACAAGGTGATAGGTAAAATTCTCAGTTTTAAACTTTCCACTCAGTTTATATTTTCTTGAGACTTTGGCTTCTATGACTAATTAACACCTAATAGACATTAGAACTGACAGAGAAAGAGAGAAGCGAGGGAAGGAGAGAGAAGCAGGGGAGATAAAAGGATAGAGGAGAGAGATAGTGAGAAGAAGAGCAAGCAGGGTAGCAGGCAATAGGCAAATCTTAAAGCGAAAACCTAAAACTGTTATTTATTAAAGTTACTTCGTTTGATGCTTGTTTTTTATGTAAAGGAAGATATACAACAGAGTCACATCTTATCATGGAGAATTTGTTTTAAATTTGTAGTTTTATAAGTTAGTACTTCATTGAGTTCCTTAAGAGAAAAAAATGCAAGAAAATAGTCAACTCTATACTTCGCATATCTAAATTCTGAATTTCCATGTGACCATCTCATTAATACAGACAAATGAGCCAAAAGAATAGGTGAAAATGCCCATGATCTAGTGAATAGAGGGCAGAGGAAAACAAGCCACATAAAATATATTGCATAGTGCTAACAAATTAAAGAATAGACTATCCAAGAACTGGAGAGATGTCTTAGCAGTTAAGGTGCTTGCCTGAGAAGCCAAGGGACCCAGGTTCAATTCCCCAGTATCCACATATACCAGATGTACATGGTGGTGCATGCATCTGGAGTTTGCAGTGGCTACAGTCCCTGGCACACTCTCTCTCTCATAAAAAAAATTTTTTTTTGAAAAAATAAAAGCTCTGTTTAAGAATAACTTCTGATGCAGTTAGGGATACTGTTTGAGAGAATTGTGCTATGGGCTTGATTTTTGAATACTTAAGCATATCCAAATGTCCAACACAATATTCCTTGTACAACCTTCCCTTCACTTTGGCGAATTATAAATGAGAGGCTGGGAAAGTGGCTCAGTGGTTAAAGGCACTTGCTTGCAAAGCCTGACATACTGGGTTTGTTTCCCAGTTCCCACTTAAAGCCATATGCACAAAGCAGCACACACTTCTGGAGTTTATAGTGATAGCAGGCACTGGCATGTTTCTCTCTGTTCCCTTCTTCCCTCCCTCCTACTCTCCTTCCCTCTCTCTTTCTCAAATAAGTAAATAAAGTAATTTTAAAAATGATAAATGATTGCTCAAACAGGCTGGTATCAGAATATTTTTTCAGAAAAATATATCTGCTGACATAAGTATTATTAAATATTCATCCTCGGTTAATGACAGTTGATTTTTCATTACATTTATCCACTGAACACACTCTACTGACAGCCAGTTATGTGTCAGACATTGAGTGAGATCTCAACTGTGGAAAGAGAACATGAATCATGACCCAAAACTGAGCCTGTAGCCTAGAAAGAAAACATAAATCACAAAAGAAGGTATCTGATCCAGATGTGGTCTACCAAGAAGAGAAAGCTGCTTAGAAAAGCAACTGTCCTAAGGAAGCAAGTGAATAGAAAGGACTGTGGGATTCAGGGAGAACAGGTGCCTAAGCCCAGGTCAAGAAAGACTAGGGTTTCCTGAGACCTGAAAAAGGTTACATAAGTCAGTTTAGGGCTGGAGGGGTGGCTTCGTTGTCTAAGGCTCTTGCAATCAAAGCCAAAGGACCCAGGTTCAATTCCCTAGTGCCCACATAAAGCCAAATGCACAGGGTGGTGCATTCATCTGGAGTTAACTTGCAGTGGAGGTCTTAGCATCCCTACTGCCTCTATCTTTCTCTCACTTTCTCTTTCAAATAAATGAATAAATGAAATATTTCTAAAAATTATGCAATACAGTAGGTTTGGTTAAAATTCTATGAAGTAAAAAATATAAATTATGTAGAAAAATCTTATTTTCTTGAAAAGCATTAAACAATCCACTGTCAAAAAGAAAGTCACAAAATATTCAATGAATTTTTATACACGGCATTGATTGCTGGGTTAATAATTCAATTTCTACATTCTTATCATGGGGAAAGTTTGAAATGAAAAATAAATAAATTCAACGCATTGTATATGATTTTGATGGAATTTTAACTGTCTGATCATAATGGCAGTAGTCCTATAGTTTCTTATCATAAGGAATTAGGGATATCCTAGAAATAATTAAATTATACATCCTGGCCTATTTGTAAAGATTAATATTCGGCTCATAAAGCACAAAATGACATCACTAATTCCTAATAAAGCTCCAGTTTCCATGTCATGAATGAGAAGGTATTGTGGTATAAAAAACTGTCATTCATCTTTTTCAGATGGATGCAGAATCTGAGGACAGAAACAACCTATCACACTTCATTCACCCCAGCCCCAGCTGAAACCACAGAGGAACTGGGGAAATGAGCAAGAGTGCTGCTTTCTCAGTGAACCTGATATCAGCACAAGGATGAAGAAGATAGACACTGAGGACACTCAAAATCTACCAAACCAGAGATCCAGAGGCTCCTAAGAGCCCATTACTGAAGTAGACTTAAAACGAACCAAACATGGCTCAAGGAATACCGTGGCAAAGGGGGTGGAAAGATTGTTGAGCCACAAGTTGGGACATTACGCTCAGAGACATTGTCTCTTCCCTATAACTGATGGTAGCCCCACAATGCACAACCCACAATTCCCATGGGGATAACAACCACCCCCAACGAGGAGGGTTCCTTTGAAGGGAGGCAGGGATGATGGTAAGGATGGTAACAACAAGTGCTATTCATATACTGAGTATGTCCATAACTAATAAAAAGAAAGTAAAAAAAAAAATGTCATTCATCTGGTTGGATTCAGCAGCAGTGAGTGTCATATATACAGTCTATAGATGGGCAAGGACACTGCTTATTCAAAATTACTAGAAAGTTAATTCATCCACACACTAAGCATTTATTAAGCACATGTTTAAATTCCAAGAGACAATTATGGCTGACTAAGAGCTGCTATTTGTATCAGAGAAATAAGGCTCACTCCCAGTAAACCCCTCAGTCACCACACTATGCCACACACTGCTTATGAGCAAATGGAGACTCATAACAATGAATCCTCTAGAAGGCAAACAGTAAGCACCAAATGTTTGCTATAGCATAACATATTAATTTTTATTCTGTCGTTCATAATATGTAACTCATTATAATGAGAATAGTCAAGGTACCTGAGACATGACAATCTTGAGGCAGAGGTTAGCAAGCCATAGGTGCCGGAGATAGATAAAGACACTCAGAGAGACCAAACACAAATAAAGGATGTAACCCATTCTAAGTACATGCCAAAAAATAAAAAAATAAAAAAAAAGTGATGAGTAGAAATCTGAATTGATGGCTGTCATAAACAGTTTGGCTGGAAAAGTGGTTAAGGCAAAGGCAGCTCAGTGAGGCTAGACAATCCTGAAAGAAGGAGTCCACTGGCATTTCTTTTAATATTTATTTCTTTATGAGTGAATGAGAAAAAGAAAAAGAGAGAGAATGAGCATACCATAGACTCTAGCCACTGCAAACAAATTCCATACACCATGTGCATCTGGCTTATGTGGGTACTAGGGAATTGAACCTGGGTCCTTAGGTTTCATAGGCAAGTGCCTCAACTGCTAAGCCATCTCTCCAGCCCCCACTTGACACTTCTACAAAGGTAAACTAGGGACACCTGGAACATGCACACTGAAGGAATGCTGCCACTTCAACAAAGAATTCAGTTTGATGGTAAAAGAAAGGAGCGAAAATTGATATACCTTCCAAGCTTAGACGAAAAGATCTAATTGCACATGCATGTTTGTGAGACATTAATGATACTGGTTCAAAATCCTTAGTTAAAATGGAAATATGACTGTATGTTTTACTTATTCCTTTCATAATGCGTATTACTGCCTGGATAAACTTCAGTCAACAGGGGGCAGATATCAGAGAATAACTGGAGCTTACTGACCAAATACAGCATCTCCAGGTTGTCTTAATAAAATATGTGAATGAACCATAAAGTATAGAGGAGGGCACCTGAAGTTTTCCTCTGGCATCAGCTGGAACACACATGGGAAATACATAACTGTCCACATGCATGCAAGCAGAACACAACATATCACGTAACATATCATACATACTCTATACCAGGCAATAATCCAGGACCCAAGAATACTGTCCCACTCAAATGGGCCCCTGTCCCTCTTGGCAGTGTATTCAAACCTTTACTATCATTTTGCTCCTAATAAAGTAATTCTTGCTGCTTGACTTTTTGTATGCATCTTTTCCAATACTTTGATTAAGATGCCAAGAAACTGGAAACACTCAGACAGAGACCACCTGCAACACTAGAATGCCCATTGATGTGGAAGAACACAGACCATATATAAAGTGGGACAGGCATTCTATAAGAGGGAAACTGGAATATTAATTAAAATGATGCTTACATTTGGTAGGTCACACTCACACCCACTCTCCTTATGGGAGGTAGACCTCAGAGGTTGAGCCTGACAAGGAGAGTTACTAATTTATTAGCGTGCAAGCCTCCTGGAACAAATGAACTGTTTAACAAAACTCAACATCGCTGCCTGCCTAGGGGTTGGAGGTACACTGAAGAACAGTCTGGATTCATCGGTAGTGCGTTTTCTGTTTTGTAATACAACTTAAAATATTTTTGAGGAAATATGTTAAAGTGATTATCCTTCTGGAACCAGATATACTGACACTCACATTAACTCACAGCTTGTTAAATACTGTGCAATCTTTCTATAACATTCTTTGTTAAGAGACCAGAATCAGCATATGGGCATTGCTCTTTTCCTGCTAAGCTGAAGTCATTACTAACTGCTTGTCTGTGACATGTACTTCTTTCTTGTAACCAGGGATTTTTAGCTTCACAAAATTTAGAAACTGCCACATTGTTTCTTGGCATCGCTTTCCAATGTGACATCATTTACATTTTGGAAAACTCCATTTTAGCAAATATACTAGTGGTTGCCAGGTTCAAGATTGCCCAAAAGGGGCAATAGGATCTCTGTAAGAGACAACCAGACTGTTCTTCCAGTATATAGGGTCACATGCCTTTCATTAGGGGCACATGGAATTACAATGAGCTCAACAAATGCATTTCAAAACGGGTTATCAAATTACCAGCATATAGAAATGCACTCCGGTTACTGAATAAGTACTGATAAGTACTGCAAAACAACTGCAACATGGAGATGAAAGCACTATTGGAGGGCTCCCTAATTTCCAGAGTCTAAGGGATATGGAGCTGACTTGTTTCAAATATACATATATTTAAGTAACAAGTACTATGTACACATAAGTGTAAATATAAATTATACACACATGAAACTCCAGCTCATTGGATTGTGTTCAAAAGTAAACTGGGGATAGTTACTGAGTAACAAAGATGTTCTCAGGCTCTCTGGAAACCTCATTTTTGGAAATAACTGAATGAATTTCTAGAAATTCATCCACCAAACTTACACAACCAAAAGAGAAGTTCTAGTCATCTCATCAGCACATTCTGCAAGCCTCTTGTAATAGAGCTTGTGAATTTTATAATCTGCATTCAATTTGATAACAGTACCTGCCAACAAAAATTCAGAATCAAGCCGAGTGTGGTGGTGCATGCCTTTAATCCTAGCACTCGGGAGGTAGAGATAGGAGAATCACCATGAGTTCGAGGCCACCCTGTGACTACATAGTGAATTCCAGGTCAGCCTGGGCTAGAGTAAGAACCTACCTTGAAAAAAAAAAAAAAAAAAAAAAAACTCAGAATCATTGCTCTCAAGCAAAGAAATGTTTTCTCACAAACAACAAATAATTCTGGTGGTTTGCTATGATTTCTTCTAGAAAAACTTTAGGAAATCTGGCTGACAGTTTTTGTATCACTGTTAAAATGTCTTAAGCATCTTATATATTGTTAAAAGCTTATTATCTTTAATCCTTGTGTTATTTCTTAACTATAAATAATTTGTTAACATTTTTACCTCTGATCGCAAAAATAGGCTTGCTTTTTGAAAAGGACACCTGTACACAGTTTGAAGAGTTAGATACACGGTGGTCCTAATACCTCAGAATCACTCCACTATAGAATAGACCTTACACTGACTACAAAATCACACAAATTCTATTTCTTATCTTCCAAAAGAAGCACTGAGGACCTCTGTATAAACAATTCATCTTTCTTAGTAAAATACTTATGACCATGTGATATTTATCCCACATATAAGCGATGACAAACAAAAAGATAACTCTGTAATGCCCAGAGAACACCACAAGACATTATGTCTAAGATACCAGCCCTCAGAAAGCAGTTGCCTATGTTCCAACAGTTACCACAACCTATTGACAAATGCGACAGTGATTAATTCTGAAGGAGATTGTGTAAGATTCATTTTGGAAAAGAGGAAGAAATGTCATAAAATCAGCACAAAAATGAGCCATGACAGGAAACACTGGCTATTGAAAAGTCATATGACTTTTTTTAAAAAATGAGGATCAAAATTATTAATACGCCTACAAAAAATAAGAGTTATTGCAGAGGTGATTCTTGACCCCAAAGAAAGCACTCCCAAATAATTATCAAACAATTTCTACAGTTCAGGGTGGCCTTGAACTCAGCACTGAGGAACACAGCTTATAACACAGAAATTCAAACAGAAGGGAATGAACACATGCAATCATGTACTGCACAACAAGAGAGTGATGCCAGGCAAAGGAATAACATGTTTCTACTCTCTTGCAGGTCCCAAATTGTTCCACTCTGCATAGTGCATAAACATAATTCTTAAAATCAAGAAATAAAAGGCATTAGAATCACCATTGTGAGAAGTGTAATGAGAATTCACATAATGATATATAGAAATTTAGAAAACTATTAACTGAAGAATCATAATAATTATTGTTATCATAATAAATAGCCACACATTCCTTTGGCATTCAGCAGACCTGTTTAGATAAGCTATCTAAACTGATTCTCCCTCAAACCCCAGGTAAGTATTACTACTAAAGCCCACAAGTGGGAAGACTACAAAGGCTAGGGAAGTTAAGAGACTTATTTAAATTTGATTCTATTACAAGAAAATCACATCACCAACGGGAACACAACCTATTGGAATCCTAAACAGAGCTGGACATCAGCATGTTCCATACAATCACATATCCCCAAAGACACTGCGGTGACTGCAACTTCTTCAGTTTAATTTGCACCATGCATAGCTAGAGAACAAATAAGTTTGGAAAGAGGCTAAAGAGCTCAAATGATAGAAAAATGCCAAACAAAGCAGAAAAGATTAACAATATTGTGCGGCCAATGGTGACCCACAAAATAAGAGGTGTGTCCCACATACTAGGAACATCTCTGACAGTGTGAAGAACAGGTGGGGGACTTGGGTTTTTCCTGTCTCTTCACTAGCCCCACTGTTACTGGCGCAGACATCCATCCACTTTTAATGTGGCAATTATTTATTAGGAAGTTTGAAGACAGGACAGTGCTCAATAATAAGTGCAGTTTGTGTTTTACCATAAGGTTATTATTTTTCCTTAACTGAATTACTTCAAGGAGATTTGTTGTACTACATCACCTCACATGTTCAAGGAATTACTGTTTGTTTTATATCAAACGTCAACTATGTATACTATATCTTTAGACATGAACTCAGTAGCCCAAGCTGGTGGCACACCTTCATTTGTCCCAGCACACTGGAAGCTGAGGCAGGAGGATGGTGAGCGGCATGCCAAGTGGAGCTACACATTAAATATGAAGCCAGCCCGAATTGTATAGCCAGATAATGTCTCAAAACAACAAAAAATTTGGTCAACTCAATGTAGCAAGTCTCCCTGTTGAAAGCAATGCTAGAAGTGAACCTGTTGCACATTAAAACTAACTTCCTTTGTTTACTTATTGATTTTAATTATAAAGTTAACAAAAGCTTCCACATACAAACTCAGGCTACTACAATTTGAATTGACCACTTTGCATCACTTTGCATCCAGCTACGCATCAATTATTTCATTTAGCTAGTTAGGCACACAGGGATCTTCAAAGCCAAAAGGAAGCAGTTGGACACAAACTGTACTCATCAATAACCTTCAATAGTTGCTAAATGCCTGTTTGTAGTTAAGAACTTTGAGCAGTTCCACTAAAAATACTGCTGTTTCATGATAAGCCCTTAATAATATAGCTCTCTAGGAGAGGAAATTAATTCAACGGGTGTAAAAAGCATGCCCTTAACGAGAGCTAATTTTAGAACAAGGTTGATAATGTAGACAGAAATAAATCTGATAGGAATCCATGCACAACTGTCTTAACATTCATAATGTAAGAAAATCATAAGTATTCGGAACGTCGAAAATATCATAAAAGTCTCAGCCATTAAAAGAATGAATTTTTAAGAAAGCTTCATGTACTTTTAAAGCTACTAATTTACAAGACAGTGCGATTCAATGAAGAGGTGAAGTTTATCCTTTCATAGCATTTTGATTGTACAGCCGGCGATGTAATACTCCCATCTTCCCTTGAGTGTTTGTGACAGTAAACAAACTTCAAAATGCAAACCCTGAGCTGGCAGGCGACTCATTAAAAGCATATATATATATATATATATATATATATATATATATATATATATATATATATATATTCTCACATATATATATTTTTTAATTCATGAAAACCTAGTACTTTGATCCTGTCCCCTGGCATCCGTCTCCGTTTGCGCAGCGATCACAGGTGAATAATACGGTTTAAAGATGAGTCACTGTGGATAAACCCATGGTCGGGATTGGCGAGAGGAAATCGGAGCGTCCCATCTAGGAGGGGCGGCAGCCGGGAGGAAGCGAGAGAGAAGACGGGAGGAAACGGGGTCACGGGAGAGGAAACGCGGCTGGCAGCGTGGGGCGCGGGGCGGGCCTGGGGCCGCGCGGGCCGCGGAGCGGGAGCGGGAGCGGGAGCCGGAGCCGGAGCCCGGGCCGAGCGCGGAGGAGAGCCGGCGCAGGCCCGCGGAGCGCGGGGGAGAGCGGGCGGCGGGGCGCGGACCCGACCCGGGCGGACGTCCTTCCGCAGCGCGCCCCGCGCTCCACGCCCACCGCCAGCCCCGCGCGGAGCAGCGCAGCGGCCCGGTCCCCAGGGCCGAGCCGGGCTCCGCAGGGCCGTGGCCGCCAGGCCGACGCAGCCCCTCCCGGTAGGTCCTCCAGGCTGCGTCTCCTGGCGCTGCAAAGAAAATGGAACCCCGCTGCTCACCGATCTGCAGCTCCCGGTTTTCATGTCTCCTTCCAGAGAGGGGAAAAGACAGGTTTCTCTCTCTTGGTGTCTAGTTCTCATGAGACTGTCCAGGGACGCACGGGGTCTTTACAACTCTTTCATAAAATATAAATTATTTTCTTGAAAAAAAAAAATCAGGGCTGAAACAAGCTAATAACTGGTTTAAAGAAATGTTTAGGGCTGACCCAAATCAAGATTGTTCTTTATAATTCTTTGTAACACTCACAAGCCGTGTCAGAATTCAAGGCTGTCAAGACACTATTTGGAGCAGTAGTTCCCCAGGACTGCAAACACAAACACAAAGCCACGAAGATTAGCAGGACAGTGCCCCCTCCCCATGTCATTCAGCCACTTCCCCTTACCATGATTTGCTGAGCATAGCCTTCGTGCTGTCATGGAGCCAGGAGGGGCAGTTACTTATGCTACTTTCCCCTCTCCCTCCCCACCCTTCTCTCTCTCTCTCTCTCTCTCTCTCTCTCTCTCTCTGTGTGTGTGTGTGTGTGTGTGTGTGTATGCGCGCGTGTGTGCGCGCGCATGTGGCAGAGGGTTGTAGTTGTTTCTCCAAAAAGGATGTTTCCAGATTACTAATGACATTTTTAAGTGTCTTCTATCTAAAGGTGAGCTTATTTCCCTGGCAATGAATTACGGCCTAAGAAGAAATCAGGCTAGGACAGTGGTAATAAAACACTATCATATTCTTTAAAATCCAATTACTACGTTAAACCAGGTGTGGTAGTGCACATGTTTACTTCAGAATACTGGAGGCTGAGGCAGGAGAATGGAAAATTCAAGGCCACATGTTAAGGCTGTGTCTACACAGAGGGATGGGTGTTGGGTGAGTAAACAGATGAATGTAGAGAGAGACAGAGATGATAGGAAGGAGGGAGGAAAGGAGAAAGGAAGGGAAAGGAAAAGAGAAATAAAAGGAAACAAAAAGAAAGCAAGAGAGAGAGAATGCGCATATGTGCAAAACTGGAAGCTTGCTCATCCACCAGCAGAGAAACAGAACTGATCTGAGACAGATCTGAGAGCTGAACTGCCTAAGTTCAAATCCTGACTTCTGCTTGCTCCCTATTATACTCTGGACAATTCCTTAAGCTTCTCTGAGTGCTCCCTCCTTTCTGTAAAATGAAGATGACAGCACCATCTATCTCAGCTGGGACAATACACTCAGCAGACAGGACAGTACACTCATCAGCGTGCTTCACAGATATGTACCACACACCTCACTGTAAAGGCTCTGGATAAAAGGCTAAGTTCTAGGCCAGCAGCCTTTCTTCCCTAGACACCTCGCTCACCTAGGACCCGTACTGTGACCACTTTTATGCAGCCATCCGTGCTAGTTCTGCACTTACCAGCAGTTGTTCTGACTCGGAGCTCATTTCTATGCAAACTGTGTCCACCCTTTGAGCAGTTTGCATGCCCTCTGCTCTCTGATTTTCACAAGTGAAAACTAAGCCCAACACATTTAATAATGTCCTCCTTCCCTTCATTAAAGAGTACCACACAGCTTTAGCAGACAGGAAACTGGCCCAGCACACATGCTGTCCAGCTGGCCAACAGAGGCATCTTGAGCAGCACCCTCTCCTACATACACACTCTGATAAGGAACATTTTAATGGAGCCAAAACATACATTTCCTTCCTCTATTTCTGCATTTAACAGACATAGAGCCGAACAGTCCTGTCAGGGATTGTGAAAAAGCCAAAGGGTTTTTAGGCCACCACAGCTACCAGTACTGCAAGGCTAAATTTTGCCTACACACTTTCAACCAAAAGTATGCACCCTTTCAGCTGTGGAAAAGTACAGAGGATTTAAAAACCCCTACTTATGAACCAGAGTGCAACTTCAGTAGAACTCGTCCTAATGTCATTTAAAGAGTGTGCAAACTGCAGGCAGAAATTACTTCTAAAAATGCAACCATCTCCTTGAAAGGTTTGTAAAGTATCAGACAGATATAAGGTGACATCAGAAAAGTTTGAAAAGTGCAATTAGCTAAGGTTCCTAGGAAGCTCCAAAATGTTCTGGTTGTAAGGAAGAAATAGATAGGAATCCTACAAGTAAGGAACCATCCTACAAGCAAAGAAAGTCACCAAATACCTTGATTTCTCCTACGTGGTTCTCTGTCCATATGGGTTGAGGAACATACAATAATGACCAACGCATGATAGCTTTCCAGAGCTGTTTAAAGTGACACGTATGGACTTAAGAGAGTCTTGTGTTTAATCAAGGGACTTCCTAATTCTCAGATAAAAACAATATTTCAGGAAAAAAATTGAGAAGGTCAAGGATATGGCCTTAGTAGTAAATTGGTTCTTAGCTCTTTATGAAATTAAAAGTGATAAGTAAATATCAAATATTCAGAAATTTTGGTGCATTCAGATTATTACCACATGAAAAAATGCTGTATCAGCTATAATTCAGTTATCACTTTATTGGGCATTTCTCAAAACACAAGAATATTTTACAAAGCAAAGGGAAATCCAACATTCTCTGATTGCTTTAAACCTGGGCGTCTTAACACAGTGCTGGCTTGGTTCTGCTGAGTTCCTGGCAAAGCTTACTCCTCAATCTCCTTGTAGATATTCTGAAGATACAAGTCATCCTTGCTCTCTTAGTACCCAAGCACAGAACCACATTTCAAGAAATGTTCACCTTGAAGCCAATGTAAAAGCCGCTGTACTTAAGCAACACAACATAACATTTGGGCTGAAAAACCCATTCAACATAAGGATATTTAAACGGCGTATTTCTGACTTAAGACCTTGGAGCCTTCCATCATTATTCTTAATACTTTAACACTTAATTCTTAATACTTTTTTTGTTGTTTTTCAAAGTAGGGTTCCACTCTAGCCCAGGGTGACCTAGAATGCACTACGTAGTCTCAGGGTGACCTCTAACTCATGGCAATCCTCCTACCTCTGTCGCTGAGTGCTGGGATTAAAAGTGTGTGCCACTACACCCAGCTATTAATACAACATTATTAATACTTGCATCCTCGAATACATCACAGTGCAGTACAGACACAACATAATCAAGCAGTCCATGATTCCATTTTGCTATAGTTTTTAAAGGTAGTGGAGCCTCTATGCCTCCATATTACTGAGACAATCCCACGAAGTTAAGTAGCATTAATTATTAAATGTCCAGATAGGAAAGGACACTGCAAAATACAACAGGATAAGTTGTAACCAGTTCTATTATATATGTATGTATGTATGTATGTATGTATATGTATGTGTGTGTGTGTATATATATACATACATACATACATATATACATGTATGTATGTATATATACATGTATATATATACATACACACACACACACACATACACACACCTTAGGAACAAAACGTTAGGGAAAACTTAAAGCACCATCTATTAATTGTGCAATACTATATATAATTCTTTCCCTCACTGAAATCTGACAACCCAATTTCACAATTTTCTCAACACCAGGCAGACCTAAGTTTTGCCAGCCAAAGACTTCTTTAACCATGTGCGCATTGAATGCTGAATATGTACGAGACCACTGAGTCCAACGAAGCATTTCGCAGACAACAAAATTGATCTGGGTATGGTCTCACTTTCCTCTGGTACACAATGCCACATGGATTCTAACATGGGCAACATTAAAGCCACTTGGTGCAGAGATGGTTCAATTTAATGTATGTGAGGGGAAGACCTCAGGAAGAAGGGTTATGGAAGAAATGAGGGAATACGTATTGTTAAGGCTAAATAACAAGTAGTAGATTAAGACGGAAGAAGGTGCACAAATGTGGGATTGGGAATGTTCTGGAAGCATTTAGCACTATATTGACGACAAACATGATATTATTCAGATAGAATAGGTAAACAGAACCAGTGTAAGTACCCTTAATGTTAAAATAATGAGGAGAAACAAGTTTATGAGCAAGTCCTGATGGAGGCGGAAGGCCAGGGGGAATTAAAACACATAGCCAGGTTAGGTCTAGAGATGGCCACTCTCTGATGATTTCATATGGATGAAAAGCTGAACGCATTCAATCCTCAAGGAAAAGAACGGACATCAATAAGAAAATCAAGGGCAGACAACATACAAGAGTGGCAGGTTATGAGGCTCTGGAAACCAGGACAGAAGAAACACCAGAGTATGTGGCTGATGGTATCCAGCTCCACCGAGCAAGGCAATCAGATGGAAAGACTGTGGAAGCTTGGTGCCATGAGGTCTCTGAGGACTGCTATACACCAGTGTCAAGAAACAGAAGAGCCTGGCAAAATTCACTCCATTGACTGATGAAAAACTATAGAAAATTCAGGGATTCAAGATGTTTTCTACTCAGTTATTTTGTATCTGGTTAGTTTTAACTTGTATCTAAAAAAAAAAAATGGAGAATGGATTCCATATTTAACTTTGAAACATTGGAAGTAACAAATCTCAAATAGAATCTTGACTTACACCTATACAAGATGAAATTCATTCAAAAATAAATAAAAAGTCGCCTTTTGTATTTTTCTAAGCTGTCAAAAGCTACAATATTTGTTGACTCTTACCTAATACCCATCATTTCAGTACTAGCCTATCTCCCAGCTCCTTAGCCATAGATGACCTACAAAGCATCACTTGGACTTTTCCTACATTCCAAGAAAGCGCCATAAACAACTACAACAGGATTATAACCCATTTAACTACCTTCTATAAAACATCTAAGATACTCTTTGTTCACAAATATGTGTCATGAGAACAAGTAGAAAGTAGTTTTAAAGAATGTCTGAAAGGAATTTTCCAAAAGTAGGTGAGTATATTAACATAACTGTACTTCAGGATAAAAGAAATTCAAGCATATACTAATGCTGCTATATCCAGAAAGCAAGTCTTTAAAAAATGAAAAAGAAATGCTATGTAGATAGTCAAGTACAAAATACATTTAAAACAACATTCATAAAACCATTAAGAAGAATAAGGGTGAGGCTGGCTTTTATATTGTTTTCTATAGCTGAATCAGGTGTTAGCTTCAATATTTATGTGAAATCATAATTTATAGTTTAAGTGAAAAACTAATTCAAAATGTATAGCAAGGGCAGGAGAGATGGCTTAGCAGTTAAGCGCTTGCCTGTGAAGCCCAAGTACCCTGGTTCGAGGTTCCATTCCCCAGTACCCATGTAATCCAGATGCACATGGTAGTTCATGCATCTGGAGTTGGTTTGCAGTGGCTGGAGGCCCTGGTGTACTCATTCTCTCTTTCTCTCTGCCTCTTTCTCTCTGTGTCGTTCTCAAATAAATTAAAAAATAAGCAATTTTTTTTTAAATGTATAGCAATAAGAGTCAGAAAAAGAGAAAGAAGTGATCAGACAGTAGGCTGGTCAAACCAAGGAAAAGATTTTATGTGGGATGACAAGTCATAATGGCTTCTTCACTCACTGGAGAAGTAACTTCTGACCACTGCATTGCTCTTTGGTGTAACTGATGTCAAGCTGAAAAATATTACATTTTCTATAAGCAAATGATTTCATTTTAAAAGAGTAACTATTTATGAAGCATTTATAAAAGTTTCCTCCTAGAAGAAACACTAAGGAGAAAAAAAATGAGCAAACCGAAGACAAAACCAATAAACACCTACCGTCTGGTGAAAAGACAAAGCCAGGGAAAGCCTTGAAAATGCAAGCATGGTGTCTTCACCCTGCAAGCAGGAGGAAGGAGATTCAGACAAAGGCCTGCATGAGGTCAAGCCATGTCCAAGGTCCTGCAGCTCCTCTGGCCTTGCAGTCCCTTCTGGAACTACCTCCAGGACAAGCAGGAATGTCCAGCTCAACACCTTGATGCAGGACATTCACCACAATTCTCTTAAGCCAGAATGGAAGCACTGCGACTGTAACCTGAACATTTGACTTGTGAGGGACAACAGCTGCATTCGTCCATAGATGATAGAACTATCAGGTCTAACCTAAGAAGAAACAAGGGTTTTACATTTTCATGCTTCAAAGGTCTAAAACAGAATTCTATCTTTCCAATGCAACTAGGTAACTGGTGAAAGTTTAATTATCATCAAGAAATAAACAATTACATACATGTTATAAAGTATGGATCATGATTAGGAATGTCAAGTGAAGAAATTGTAAACCAATAGGGTTATTAAATTTATATCTCAAAGCATATGATTTTTAATATACTTGAAACCAAAATATCAATCATTCAAAATACAAGACTGACACGAAAAACATTTATAATAAATTAAGTATTCTTAGTATTCTTTTGGTAATTTTTCTTTATAAATGGTGAGAACTTTGTGGAAAGTGCCTTGAATGTTTTCACAAACACATTTGAATAATCCATTGCACACATCAGGTCTAATCTCAGACATGCACACTATGATAAAGATAAGAGTCACAATGCGAATGGATCATTTTGGAAAATGGCCTCTACATAGACAAATGTTGAAGGTATTATAAAGAGAGAAGAGTAGCATAAATTCACTTTTCATGAATGGCCATGTTTTAGCCAATGTTTGAGTTCCAACTAGATTTTCAATTAACTCATCCAAAGAGGTATGTGACCCTAAGGATGTCTGAAAGAAACTTCAATTTTCTTTAGAAAGTCTAACCTGTGATAATTTTGATATTACATTGTATATTCCTGTATCTTCAAAAGAAACTTAGATAAAGAAATATATCAAGTGACTCATTACATGATCATCAAATAACATTGACTGCCTATGCATGACACTTTCATTCTTTTCTCTTAGCCATTTTCAGGAGGCAAAAATGAATATTGGATATTAAATATTAAGCAGATCTTCTCAACCCACATGGAAATTATGGAGTAATTAATTTATTCTTAAAATGGGGATCAGGTACGTGTTTACTCCATCATCCAAATTGTAAAAACTACATGTTCTCTCTTTGGTATTCTCCTTTCTTAAGGTAAGATGATTATGCTGGGATGGAGAGTAGCTCAGGTTCTACCTGTCATTCAAAACAAAATATGATCCCTATAGTAACCCTGAATACATGGGATTCAGAGATACATAAACAAAAAGATCAAGGAAAACACAAACAGCCAGACTCAGAATTGACCTGCAAAGCAAAGGCAAGCCACTGGTGGGGGTTGGGGGGGGGGGGTTCCTGCCAGCCTCTACTTCTCCATAAGACCACCATGAAAAGTGTCTCAGGCACAGGATAATATTTCATCCTGTTGTGGAATGCAGTATACTCCTATGCGCACAGTGTGCCCATCAGGAAAAAAAAAATATGGGGCATGGTTTTTAGAACCAAATCACAGAACTAAGAGAATTCTCTTAGGCTAGTTTACCCTATGTGTACCCTCAGGTAATTAAATTTATGCATTCTTTTGTATATGGCTTTCTCAAAACCACCTGTTGTATTGGCTCTGAAAGTTAGCAAATGTCTAACTGATCGTCTTTTGTCAAAATAAGGTCAAGCCACTATTTCTACAACAGCACTCACACATACAAACCCTCATTTTCTTCAATATTAGAAAATGACCCATTAAATTTTTCATTCTTTATCTGTAACTAGAGGCTTCAAATTAAAACTAAAAACACCATTATAATTCTGTTATAATCCAAATGTGCAAGGTTTTAAAATTGCTTTCAAAATAGAATATTAAACATGAATCACATCATCTTAATTCCACAACACTACTGTGATTACACTGCACCAAAGTTTTGGCAAAAAGCTTGCCTGACATCATAGAAAACAAAGGAGGAGGAGATTGTTGGGAGCAGTCACATTTCTATCAGCAGACACCCAAATACTGTTAAATACATTACATTGGGAATGGGAACAATGTGGTCTCCCCCTCCTCAGACCAATTCCTCTTTTCAGGGAACCAGGTAGGGAGGTGTTATAGATACTAAGTTCACAAACTGGTATCTTCTTCTTCAGGATCAAATGAATTCAGTCCAAATAAAAACAAAAATATTTCCAATACATTAGCAGAGCTGTCTTCTCTCTTATTTGTTGTATATATAACTAGAATTTAGAATGGTGATCTGTTTCATCTTGGGCACAGCAGTAAGTTAAAAAAAAAAAAAAACAGGTGAAAACCGAGAAACCTTAAGGATCGTCCCATTTAACATAGGTCTTAGGCAAGCCACTCTATGAACACATGCAAATCTAACCCACTGCATTGAAAACGTTTTACATTTTGTAATCCTCTTAATTGAATTCCACAAAGCAAACTTAAATGGAAATAAATGCTTACTAAAGTTATTTTTGTTTTCTTTCAAATTTTGTATGCAAAATACATAAAATATAAATGAAAAACTAAATGTCATGTTGTTTTAAAAAGTTTACAATTTTAAATTACCACAAAGAATTATTGCATGATTCTTCCCAAGCCACCCTTTTCTAAAGCAAAAATAAAAGTGTGAAAATGACACATAAAAGGATTTCTCTTTATAAAGGTTCCTTACAAGTGACCAGAATAAATTTTAGGGTGTGGCAGGACAGCTGAAATCTTAATGTGTAAATTTCAGATGCATGAGAGTTTTTCAAAAGAGAACACAAAAGAAAAAAAAATGTATACATATATATATATATATAATTAATGTAAAATTAATTTGAATTTTATGGGAAATAATAAGGGATCTATAATTTTAAAAGGCTGAAGATATGAAATACTTCTCCTTTCTAAAAATGGCTTTTAGAAAAACACTTATTTCAAAATCAATGGACTTCAAGCAAGAGAATTTGGAAACCATTTCCCTAAAAACCAATCCAAAATGCAGGATGTCAATTTGGAAATAATGGCAGCACATTTTGCTTTAAAAATCAAAAACTTTTTCAAGACAAGAATTCAAGTTAACATCCTAGTGATTAACTCTGGGGCTGCTTAGCCAAGAACAACTTTCGGCACTTAAAACATAAAACTGTCAGTTTCCTCTGCTTGGAGACAAAACATGCAAAAAGCAAACATTCACTGCTGTATTTTCCTAGACATGAATGATAGAACCAATTTTTATAAAAGGTGACTACTCTATATTTCTACCTATTACATCTGTCATGTCATAGACCTGAAAATTCAGTTGCAAACCCCAAACTTAGAAGTTCCCTTAAGAGAGAGCTACTCTTCTATTTTGTATTATTCTCTTACCCTTGATAAAAACACAATCATTTATTGAACTGTTATAACTCTTTGGGCAAATATGTTAAATCATTTGTGCCTCATGTCGCTGAATACAGCAACATTCAACAATAAACTTCTGAAGACCTTAAGGCATTGATGGCATGATGGTTGCCATTCTGATCTTGAACATCTAAATCACAGGAATAGTAAGGATTTTATGAATATTTTTCTTCTCTAAACAAACATAATACATACTTCTAGCATCACCCATGACTGAATGGTCCAATTTTTATTTATATGTTTGGAATCCAATGTTGGGAAGAAGCACTGACTAAAAGTGCCTTCATCCTTCTGCCAGAAATGTGTCACAGCGGGTGCTTATAATTATTTCCAAATTACACCACAACTTTATTTAATTCCATTCAATGTAGTTTCACAGATACAAAGTGGCAATGGCCTGCTCTACAGTAAACAATAAAATCAAATTATCGCTTTACTGTATCTAAGCTTCATCTCCTTCTTATACCACTTACATATCTCTGAGTACTGTAAAGGAGTATAAACACTAATTCTACGTCTAGCTCACTTTTTTCCACTACAAGTGTAAATCCTTATCCTTCCAGAAACTGAAGAATTAGATCTCACACAAAAAATGGGAGCAAATGAAAAACGGTAATAAAGCATTGGCAGAGTAAGCCAGAGGAAGCATGCTTGGTCTCAGCATAATTTTCTTCAGCATCCTAAAATAAGCGGCGTCACGCAGCCCGTGATCTCTGCTTACTCTTCTGAAAACCATCCAGAGGATTTTCAGAAAGGAAGAATTCTGGTTGTACTTCCAAATGCCAAATTAACTTAAAGGACCTTCTAGTCCTGAAGGAAAAGAGCACAGTAGCTCACCAGAAGCTACAGAGCGCTTTCTGTCACGCGAAGCCAAAACTATTAGTGTGACCCCAATGGGGCTTATCTGCAATTCCCAAGGACCACAGGCAAAGAGGTCAAAGTTTTCTGTGTCAAAAAATATATTAATAAATAAGGGCATATGCTGCAATAATGCCTTACAGTGTCAGGAACTGTACAGTATGCCCTTCTCTCTTGTTCAGATACATAAAATCGAAAATATAGAAAACACACATATACTAATATGTACCTGATTTTCTATTTTTATCATTACTAATCTCATTTTGAAGGTTTCTATCTTTGCAATTGATAAGCCTAATTCGTCTTGAAATGAGATAAACAGAATACATTAGTGTTTGCTATAAGAATGTAAATAATTTTCAATATAAAATGTATGACATGTATACATAAATATAAACAACTTGTAGCACTAAGGGGTTAAGTCTGACGAAGTGAGCATGCATGATCATGTACACAAGTTTCTATAGAAAATATTCACGGATGAATTTTATTATTTGCCTAACAACATTTTCTAAGTGACAGCCCCTACTTACAGCTTCTCAAAATACAAAGAAAAAGCAAAATGTGTTGCAAATAATTAGTCATTCTCTCATCAGCATAAATTATCTTAAGAACTGGATATATCAAACAGACAGTGATGGAATACAGAGTAAAATAAATAGTATACTGTATTCAAAGTTTAGGTAATCGTGAGTTTCTTGTATTAATCTATGACAGCTTGCACACACACACACAAAAACTTAATTTTAGTAAAAAGGTGTAACAGTAATACATCTTATAATTTCATATAAAACAGAAAATAATATTTTATACTGTTAATCACTTGAATGTGTAAGTACTTACACACACTTGTCACTTTAAGTTATTTTCTAAAATTTTCCTATTTCTGCAATAATCTTTTAAAAAGATATGTAACTAATAATAAACGTAAAATCTGTGATTCCTTATCTATAAATTAAAGGTCTGTACATTAATACAAAATATAGCCTTCAAATATAGAAGACACATGATATGAGAGACCTAAGAGGTATTTCAAAAGTAACTGAAAAAGAATTATTAGTCATCCAACAATGAGAATTATGTGAATTGCAAAAAATTAATAACATGGGTCTTGATTAAACAGCATATATGACCAACCTTAAGTCCATGAATTGAATGATATCACTTAGAAGTAGAATGTGCTAGATTCTCTTTCAGCCATATTTAATAGTATCAAAAAGTAATGCAAAAAAAAACCCTGTCAACTTCTTTTAGGATGTCTTATATGTACAGAACTACTTTACAATATTAAAACAAATGGGCTAGTATGGCAGAGCTAAAGACGACGTGTGAACAATGACATCACACTTGAGCATAAGTGCTAACTTTTTTTTTAAGCCAAACTTATTCAGAAGAAAAAGCATAATTAAGTTAGCTCTCAAGTAGGTATTGGGATACCTAAGTCACTAATATAACATGACAAATATTTCTATAATTATGTTATCTCTGAAAATTCCATACAGTGCCCCTAATACAAAAACATTCTTCATAAGGAAGAATACAAATATGTGTACATAGCTATAATAAAGTCACAAATGCAGGGTACAAGTCCATATCCCTAAGAGAATAGTTGAACACTGTCCAGCAATGTTGAAGCCCTCTGCCCCTAACATGTATCGAGCACTAGAGAAATTTAGTTCCCCACACTAAGTCAGCTACATCTATTTACACTAGTTATCGATATATCACTGAGTTACTACACAAATCAATGGAGGAAATGATACCGTGATTCACATAGATTCTCAGAAAGCCATATTGTAGAATCTAATCAAGAAGAATATGTTACATTATAAATGTTCACTTATTTGTAAGCTTCATACAGCTTACCAAATTTTCTAAGTAAAATCAGCTCTGAGGTGCAAACCTGTCCTTCTTTCTTTGCCCACATCTAAGATACCTTTAATATTTAAACAAAAAGTTATTTATCATATTATATCAAATTTATTCTAATTATTTTAATATTCAATTTAGTACTATAATTTTAATATGTTTAAAGCCTGTGATATATATATATACAGTAGATATTAGCAAAGGTGATTATTCTTTACAATGCTATTTACTTTCATAAATACAAAATAATTAAAAAATAAAGCAAGTTTTAACACAAATAAGATAATAATGCTAATTTCAAACTAAAAGGAACAAGAAATGACCTGTGAACACATATATATATTTCTCTATAACACTATCTACTAAAGAATGCTTAAAGAGCACTCAATGAATCATTTGTTTAGTCAAGGGTTGAATAAACTGATATACGTTAACTTCTGAACTTACTTTAAAGTAACTGGAACACTTTCCAGAACCTATTCTGCCTGCGTCAATTACCTAGTTACCAACGTTGTTGTATTATGTTGCCTGACGGAATAGGACATCCAGCAACTCTCAAAACCAGTATTACAAGCCTGGCAAATCACATCACATTGAGGTGACGCACAGAATCCATCACCCTAGGGAAAAAACCATGGAATCACAGTACAGAGTCTTTACATGTTCCATATGATTTCTGCATAACGTTCTGAGCTGATAGACCTGTAAACTAGAACATGCCAGCCCATAAAATAATATATCCAGAAACTGCAAAGTCACTTTACTACACCTCTCCACAGAAATGGGACTTTTCCAAAATGATCTCAGAAACACTTCTTTAAACATACTTCAAGGGGGCATTTTGATTTATAGGGCTTTTTTTTCCTTCTTTTGAAAACTCTTAGTAAAGTCTCAGTAGACCTAAGAATTATGGTAACAAGTGATTCATCATGTTTAACCCCATATTCATTTCAAACTTCTAGATTTTATAAATCAAGACATGTAGCTCCTTAAAAGATTTGAATTTAAAGCATAGTTCATAGTTTAGCACATTAAATTCAACCATCAAGGTGTATCTAAGATATCACATACATACCTCCAAGAACAGGTACACATAGCTGCAATAATATTTAAACACTGTCTATCATGGATACATCAAACGTATACAAGCTCTGCACTGCTAGCTTCCTCTCATATTATAGACAGCCTAGTTTTACCCCCAAAAATGACACAAATCAAAATATGTTACCTTTGTTCAAACAATACTGCTGCTCATTATATAACAGAATGTGCCATCCTTGATTGCTCAGGAACCAAGATAGGGATGGATGCTTGGTGCAGAGGTAGTGTGGAATGGTTTGAGGCAAAACCGAAACATATTGTTTAAGTCAACCTTAAGGGGAGGGAATCATATGCGCAATTGATGGCCTTTTTTTTTTTTTTTTTTTTTTGTATCATCTTCCACAGTGCCTCTGCTGCCCCTCCCCACCATTCCACAGTAAACAAACTGGTGATATTAAAGAAAGGCAGACCAAATGCCTCCCTCTGCCTCTTCCCCCTTCTTGCTAAACTTTATTACGCTCCCCATTTTTTGAAGTAATAAGACAACATTCATAAAATAAAAAATTTTAACAACAGATATATCCCTAACTTGAAATTTATGTATCAAAACTTTGTAAAACAAACAAAAAAAAGTGAATTCAATGAAGATCTACTCCAAGAAACTTGAACTGTGCTGATGTAAACAACATATAGCTTAGTGTCCTGAAGGTTTTCCTGATAAATTCTTAAGTAAAGGAACAGTTGGCAAAGAAGGAATCAGTCAGATGTGAACTAAAGTCGGCAGCTTTCACATGGAAAAAAAACACATGAAGTAAAATCAAAACTGTCAAATTTCTAAGCAGAGAGAACTTCAAGGGTCTGGAATATGTAGAATGCTTTTGATAATTATAAATGTATTAAAGACTCTACATTTCCTCTATGGGACACCTAGTTTTCAGGAAGCATTATTCTTTACCTAGGCTCTAAATAAGATGGGGGGGGGGGGATAATGGAAAATGCCAGGAAAAATTCAAGATGCAAGGCAAGACCTAAGATTTGAAATTCAGCAACGACTCACATCGAACTGTGGATACTCAGTTCTACTCAAAAAATGGGCTGGAGGGGCTCATTTCTGGGTGGAGTATCTTCTCCCAAGGAGGAAAACACTAGCAGAAATGTTTCTATCCCAGAAAACATTTTTCTGCTTTAAAAGTTGCCCTATGTCAATCAACATGTCCAAGATGTCCCTTAACTAGAGAAAGTCTTGTTTGCCGGGGCAAGGTCTATAAGATAGAGAATGACTATTGGGGGGGGGGGTGGAGAAGAAATAAAAAAGAAAGAGAGAAAGAAAAGAAAAAAAATACAAAATTCCTGTAGATAAATTGGGCTAAAAAGTATCATTCCAAATTCTAAGGGGGGAGGGAAATGCTTCCAATAGAAACAAACTGAACCTTAAAATTAATGCTTCCTACCTAAATTGAATTTTGAGTAAGTTTCAACTATTTTTTCTGTCCACATAAAAATGACGAATGTCACAGTTGAACTTCTACCTTTGAGGCTCTCACTAACAGGCGTGGCATTCTGTATATGTACATATTCGCTAGCCTGTCACTGCTGATAGCCTTTCTTAATTCATCTCATTGAAACAAAATCTATTTTTCCAAATAACAAAGAAATGAGGCAACAAAACACCCATTCTCCCCTAAACCTGACCCCAAAACTGTATAAGTTATGGTAACCTGAAATGCACCAGCCATCACAAGGAACAATTGGAGAAACCCAGCAATGCTCAGCAGGGAAGATTTTTAATAACAGATTGAAAAACAAGAATAAAAATAACTGCATCAACAGAGCCTGTCTTCCTCAGGCCACAAGCCCGTTCTTACTTGAACGTTTTTCTTTTTTCTTAAAAAAAAAAAAAATGGCATTTTGGCCACTAAAACCAATCCAGAGCATTATTAAAAGTTAAAAGCTACCAATTACTTCTGTCTGTTCTTTTAAAGCAAAGTTTGGCATTACGTCAGTTGGTTTAAAGAAAACAAGAGAGAGAGAGAGAGAGAAAGAGTAAGAGAGAAAGTTTCCTACTTGTATAAACTGAACCACCAGGGAAGGTGTCTAGCCACTTGTAAAGTATTTACTGCAGGTTTTTAAAGAGCGAGAAACATTTTAAAAATTAAAACTTTTCTTTTTATTTTTAATGAAATATATTTAACAACAAACCTTAACATTTATAGTTCAAAGATAGCTTTGAATCAGAAATGATTTCCAACGATGCTACAAATTTGAAGTGCATAGATAATTTCATCTCTGTTTTAGCTTCTGGGATGTGTGCTCTTAAGAAAAAAATAATACGGGATTACAAAAAGCAGACATTGATGTCGCTACTATAATAGTAATAATAAGTGGAGTCACTACTCAGGCTTCTTCATCTAACTAAATGTTAGCAACTCAAATGATTTTCATCTTTCTGCAGATAGAGTAAAAGAATTTCTCTAAGCCCAAGGATCTATTTCTAACTTAAAACAAGTTCTACATTATCATACCCATCTGAGAAGCAAACCAAAGACCTACAAATTCAGTTCTCAGTGATAAAAGAACCACTGAGTTTCAGGACAACCTAAAGGTGGCGATGATGATAACATTAAATATACTATTTATGAGGGTCATATAAAATAAAATATTCAAAGAAAAAACAAATGACTTCGTACTAATTTACACTCAAGGTTTAGAGTGGCTGTTCTGGTCAGGACTATTTCCTACCAAATAGTAGTATAAAATAATACAGATATTGTAGCCTATTTACTTTAGTAACTTAATTCATACTATTAGGAGACAAATGATTTTGATAATTATAAAAATCACTCCTCATTTTTTTAAATTGAAAATAATGATAAAGTACATTAGGCTTTGCTATACATTACAAACACACTGAGAGAATTATAGTAAGTTTCTACTTGAGCAGTCTACATAAGCATCTAAAAAGGGAGCCCTAAATCTCATAAATCATAACTATTAGGGTAACAAAGAATGCACTTCTTTCTTATATCCAATGATTCATGTAGCTATCCCATAGACAAACAATCAAAGTTTAGTAACCCCCCCAAGTTTAAATAAATTATAAATAAGATAGAGTCAAAACTGTTACCATTACTGTTAGTTATCACTACCAGCAGAAGCAGAAGAAACCTGTTACCTGAAAGCTGGACCAAGGATGAACAGCAGGAGGCAAGCCCATAAAACTTGCTTGTCTTTATCAAATCAGTTCTAACTTGTGAGCTTCAATATTTGGGATAGAACGGTCTGGGTTTATAGTTTGCTATGCCTGCCAAAAACAGATGCAGACTACCACACTAGCTGTCCTGCGGAAAACTAAATTAAGCAGAGGCAAATACCAAGTGGAAAGTTGTCAGTCTGTTGAATGAATGGCTTCATTTTACACACAAGAGAGTATCTTCCTGAGAATATGCTTTAATGGGAGCCAGTAATTTTATTTTAAGTCCATCGCTTATTGCAAAAAATAATTTCTTTCAAAATCAATTACAGATCCCGTCTAGAACTTTCTCAAAGTCTTGTTTGCTTTACACAATAGCACAGTGTTCTGATATTAATTGTTTGCTATCAATGGGAGTACTGAGGTAAAACAATAATGATTTTAAAATACATCACGGAAAGTGATGAAAGGTCAATTATCAATATTGGTCCCAATTTCATGTTCAACATAAAGTTCCTATTCAAAAACTGTTGCAAGTCCTTTCAAAGCTTGCAGTAATATATGTATATATTTATTTCAATAAAGATGGGATTATTAAAGTCCAACACCCTTTAGCTTATTACTTAAATAATATGCAGATATCATTACTGTCAAATTGGGTTTTTATATATAAACACATACACATCTAATAATAATAATAGTAATAATAATAGCAGCAATAGAAGTATCATTGCAATATTAGGATCTTAAAAGTGACTTTCCCACGGATGCATTACTTATTGAATGAAGATTTCCGTATGTGTCTCAGAGAGACCTATAATGGAAATCAGAAAAAATACTTACGAATGTTACATGACTTGAAAGAAAAGTAAAAACAGAATACCAAAGATATGGTAGGGGCATATGTAACTCACTCATCATTAAGTGCACACTGATTGGGATCCTAAACTGCCTAACGAGCAAGTTTGCAGAAATCTGGGTAAAACTGTTTAAGTATTAGTCCTCAGAATGCTGCATTCTGACTTCAGATCCAACTCCAAAGCTACCCTGACACTTTCCTCCTTACCTTTAACAGTACCTTTAAGAGACAAAAGACAAGATCTATCCAGCAGCAGAAACTCTAGCAGCATCTAAAATTCAAAAGACTGGCAAACTTTTTGGTAGACACTTGCTATAGGCCATCAATTGTTTGGAAGAGTGTCAGACGTAGTTATTACATGTGTAATAGTATTCTACACACATACCCTAACATCCACCAGACATATCAGGAAGCCATAAACATCAGCTCAGCAAAGGTTAAAGAAAGAAAGAAAGAAAGAGAGAGAGAGAGAGAGAGAGAGAGAGAGAGAGAAAGAAAGAAAGAAAGAAAGAAAAAGAAAAATCACTGCAAACACAGTCCTAAAGAAGCCTGAGAATGCCTTACATTTGGAGAAATCAAAGCAGAATGCTGGTATCATGACTCTCTTTCCTGCTCGGCACTTTTATGTTCATGTTATTAATACCCAGAAATACCCATCAAACTTTTGCACCTTCACGGCCCTGTCTATTCAACTGACTGGAAATGTTTTCATCTAAGGGCACAGCTTCTAAAGGAAGTTATGAAATCAGCGAAGAGATCAACGAAAAGAGCTGTATGTTCAGCTTGTTAAGATTCAGCATTCCATAAATAAACTTTCACTTAAAGGTAAAAAGAAAAAAAAAGTAAATAAATTTCTCAGAGTGTTAGTATCATTTCCAGACTGTCGTGTCAGCATCAAAACTTACAGGAAACGCTTCATCTTCCCATACAAACCCTGTATTTATTCACAAACCTGGCATACTTGGGGAAAGGGGGGAAAACCCCCCGCACGATTATTATGGATCTTTGCTTTTTACAGTGAGTGAGGGAGTAACTGACAGAGCCTGGTAAGCAAATGAATAGCATGTAAGAAACTCCGCAGCAATGAATTGAAAAACTTTCATTCTCATTTTGTCCACATCAAAAAGGACGGCTACCCACATTACTTTCCTGACTGTCCCTTGCATTTTTATTTCATTTTATTTTTTAACTCTGGTAACCTTTTCTAAATGATCAACTTTCCCTAAAACCAGCAGGGAAGGATCACAATGCCAGCAGTCTATAGGTTTGAGCTTCAGAGCCAGAGCACCCTAAGGAGTTGTTGCAAGGTTCCTATTTATTATGCTTAGCTTTGAGTAATCAAGTTTGAGCCAACAACCAGGCCGAGAATGAGCATTTCTTTGCCATCTTGACTTGGGCCCTGTCTGTGTTTTTGTCTTTGGACTTATAATCTCTCTTGGGCCCTTTCCTGTTCATCAAGAGGATTTACGGAAGTTCAATGAATCTACAAAAGTTCAGTGAATCAGCCTAACTTGTCTGGGATGCAACTACTCCACTCAGCTCACACCTCACTTACCTTGGTTAAACTCTAGCCGTATTTTCCCAAAATAGGATATGGGTGAATAGTTTATCTTAATTTTGATTCATCATTAAGATCTTTCGCTCTTACTCAAAAGCTCTCAAAGTATCAAGTCTCAGGCCTAAAAAGATATGGGGAAGTAAGGCAAGTCCTAAAATGTATTAAGTCCAAGATTGCCTGTGTAGCCTTTGCTGGTCCTTCTTGCCCTCTAACATAAATGGCTTTAGAGTTCTAAGACCATAAAACAGTGACTTCCCTGGGGAAAGGAGAAACAACATCTCAGACAGGTACTTACACACAAAAAAATAAAAATAAAAAATAAATAAAAAAGCTTTCTCAACCACAAAAACTGCTTTACACTTCAAACAGCTCCCACCTCCAACTCCACCTCACCCTCTAACTATTCATGGGGTCCTGTAATCCTGGAGTTACTTTGGTAGGGACAGCTCTGTTTGCCTTGGCTTTTCAAAGATGCATTTCAGACACTAGAGCTCAAACAGGAACTAGACAGAGAGCAAAGCGCCTATCCGCCTGAATGTCCCACCGCTGTCAGGCATTTCATCACCAGCTAGTGTCCCCTGACCCGCGCGACGCATGGCGCATCAACTGCACCGCAGAGGAAGTGTGCCCCTTGCTCAGCCCCTACGGAAGCGCCCTGGCAGCAAGGCCCTGCCACATGGCAGGGACAGGGCACAGACCCCAGGGCCAGGCTGCCCAAAGCTGCTCGGAGGCGGTGCATCAGGGGATGCCGCACTTTCCTTCCTCCACCAGACACAACTGGGCCTTTAAGTGAAAAAAGTTTGAAGCCTGGCTTTGCAAACTCCTGAAAGCCAGCAGCCAATGCTGTGCAGTTTTCCCACTTTGGGGTCCACACGAAGGCCCTTCTAAAGACCCTCCCCGCCCTCCCGAGTTCACCCAACTTACTACTCTGCATGCCGGTGCCTAGTGTGCTCCCCTCTTCTTAGGAGCCCCCAGAAAACTTGCAGCAGCGGCGGTGGCGGCGGCGGCGGCCCCTCGGGTCCAGCCACCTCCAGCTCCTCCACTGCGCCCGGTAGGAGAGAATTAAAATCAGCCAGAAAGAGACAGCGAGGGGGAGTGGGGCTGCGAGGGGGAGGGGGCGCCGGCCTGAAACTTCTTTTTTTGGCAAATGGGGATTTGTTTTTCCTCCTCCCCGGCAGCTGAACTTGACCCTCCTGACTCCGGGGGCTACTGCAGTTTGAAGTCTCTTGGTTTGCAAAGCTCAGATGCCCTCAGACTCACCAAAAAGGAACCAAGGAAGAAGAGAAAGAGGGTGGGGGGGGGGGAGGAAAGAGGGGAGCAGCAGAAAGAAAGAAATCACAAGCGGAAAAAAAAAAGGAAGAAAGAAAATGCATGTGAAACCCGAGAAGCCTGCGCTGGGCTTGCTGCACACTCTCCCTCAGCTTTTTTTTTTTTTTTTTTTTTTTTTTCAAAGAAAGTCACTTTTAATTCCCAGGGCTCCCCGCTCGCTCGCGATCGCCCACATTTTGCGCACCGTGGCGCGGTGCAGCGCTGGCGGCCGCTCGCCCCCGGCCGCCCGGGAGCCCGCGCCCCCGCGGCCCCGCGCCCCCGGCCCGGCCCGCCACGACGCCCCTTCCTTACCTGTTGATTGACCGTCAGGAACACCCTCGGCAGCCCGAAAGATGGTGGCGCGGCGGCCAGAGCCATGAACCGTCTTCTGTTGTTCGCAGAGTTGATCTTGGATGATTGGGGAGGGGGGGAGAAAAAGGTCTTTCCTGCCTCCCCCCCCCTTTCCCTTCCCTCCCTCCCCGCCTTAGAAAAAAGAGAGAGAGCGAGCGAGCACGAGAGAAAGAGAAAGGAAATAGAGCGAGGATGTGCCCGGTGCCGGGTGGGAGAGGGGAGGAGGTGGTGGTGGTGTTTTGGTTTTTTTTTTTTTTTTTGGTTTTTTTTTTTTTTTTTGTATTTGTTGTTGTTGTTGATGTTGTTGTTTAAAAAAAAAAGAGAGAGAGAGAGAAAGAAAGAAAATAGGAAAGCGAGAGCGCGATGGTGAAGAAGCGAGGTCCTGAGGAACCCGCAGCCCCGGGAAATAAAAAAGAAAAAGAAAAAAAGAGGACGCTAGAGATTGCACTGAGATCGGGTCTTTATCAGAAATGTTATCGCTTGTCAGGACCTCACTCTCGGCGCATTACGTCAGTTTCAAGACACCAACACTATTAATATCAAAGGAGCCTTCGCGGAGGAAAGCGCCACCCCAGACCGAGCTGCCTTAAAGAGACAGCGCGCGTCCCCGCGCCGCCGCCCCGCCCGCCCGCCCGCCCCAGCTCCCGCCGCCGCCGCCGCCGCCGCCCGCGGGGACCGAGCCTCCCGCCCGCCCGTCCGCCCGCCCGCCAGCCCCAGCCCCCGCCCCCGCCGCCGCCGCCGCCGCCGCCGCCGCCACAACTTCACCGAGCCCCGGCGCCCGAATGAGCGAGCGCGGCGCGGGGCCGGGACCCGGATACCTTCCCGCCCCGCCTCCCCCCTCCCCCACGGGCTGCGAACGTGCGGGCGGCGAGCGGGCGACCGCGACGAGACCCCGAGCCCTGGGAGGGCGTGCGCGGGGGGGGGCGGGGGGCGTGCGGAGGGGGGGGGCACCCGACGGCCGAGGCCGGGACCTTCTTTACCGCCGCGGGGTGATGGAGGGGGTGAGTGAGGGCGGTGCGGGCGGGGGGGGTGGGGGGTGCGGCGCGTGGCAGCCGCGACGGTGCGCCCCCAGCACACCCGGGATGCTGTCCCGTCCGGAACCATCCCAACAAGTCTCAAAGTGCTTTTTCACCTTTTCCGTGCCCTCTTCCCTCTTCGATGAAAGGACGCGGGGTTTCTGTGTGTGCCTCGGCGCCCTCGCCCCTCCCCCGCCCCGGGTCCCTGGCGAGAAACCTCGGGGACACCTTGGGGGGGGGGGGGGTCGGGGTTTCCCAGGCTGTGGATGGCGAGCGGGCTCCAGGAAAACAACTTGAACTCTGGCTTGAGTTGGAGAAGTGCGAACTGGGGTTGCTATGGATCTGTGAGCCAAGTAGCCAGAAACTCCGTGGGTGCTTTAAGGGGTACCACAAAACAGATCAAAATAGGACCATTATTTCAATAGTGCCAGGTGAATGCCTGCTAGTCTTTGGGGGATTTGAAACAGATAAGGAACTCCAAGTTAGACATGGCATTATGTTTTATTTTTTTTCTAGGTCACATCTCCAAATATTCTTATTGTTAAGGGAAATTGCCTCAACATAAAGTTCACTGAAATGAGCAGTTTTTCTTTTCCTTTAACTTCCAAAGATCAACAATGCATAAAACATTACCATGACAGGATTCAAAGTATAAGAGGTGTTAAAAACTAAGTAAACATTTCTTGGGCGTTTGGACTTCATTTTCTTCAGTTGGGTGACTTTAAGTGGTATGTTTTTCCTCTGGTAAAAGTCAGTTTAAACTAATTTTGCGCTAACAGGAGAAACGTTCTTCTCTAAACTAAAAATGATTAAAATTACAAATTTAGAGAGGTACGATCATGAATCTGTGCGTAGCAGATGAAGTAATTTCCTCCACATATTTTCAACTGATTTCCGTATCTTTTTTGTGGAAAAGATGAGGATTCCTTTGAAATGTACTATCAACAGACGTGAAAAAAAAAAAAAACACAAAAAAAAAATAAAACTGAAATATGGGCTTTTAGAATCATACTCCTTTTTTCCCCCCTGTGAGGTCTTTATTTCTACTCAATATACCTAGCCAAGCAGATATGTGCTTCCTTTATCCCAGAGGTATTTCGGTAGCATGTCCCATACACTCTTTATGAATAGAAAAGCAAGAATTCTTTCGCAATAGAGAAACTAGTCAGGTGAAAGAGTAGTCAAAATACAGTTTCACAATGAGGCAAACATATTCCCTAAAGGGGAGAGAAAACAATGAACCTCATATGCATAAAATTATTCACATGTTATCATCAGTTTAATTTACGAACAGAGTTAGTTTTATATATAGTCCTGTATGCAGGGAAAATTAATATCAAAACCATCAGTAAATCTTTTAGTCAGCTACTAATGACCACCTGCATATTTCCACACTGGAGTCATTTAATACTATCCACCACCAATTTCCCCTGTAAAAAGTATTCCTATATTAAATATAGACCTTTTATTTTCTTTGTTAAGCCATAAATTAACTTGCTGACTTTTATGGAAATATTCACGACTCAGTGAGAAGTATTTTTATTCAGAAAAATAATAACGATCACAGTGAAACATTCTTTAAGCATGACTAACTGAAAATATTAGGTCAAATAAATCTTGAAATACAGATCCAGTGATCAGACAGCTTGTACTTAAAGGGTTAATATACCTAAAACTGCTCAACCTGGCATCTAGCTGATAATATCAGAGACTAGATCATCTTAGCAAAGTCACATAGTACAATTTATCACAAGGATTAGTCCCCTAATCTCCTTCTGTTCCCCAAGATTTAGATGACATTTTAAAAGGGGAAATGATCTTCCCCTTAGTCACCCTCAAGTCCAAGGCCATCATCTAGAGTGTAAATTTACTCACATGAAACAATCATTGATTAAATTGGTTCAAAAAAAATTAAATTACATGCTTTTGCAAGCACAAAACCCTTGAGATGGCTGGTGTTTTTCCACCTGTAATAATACAAAAATCTGACCATTAAATGTACCCAAAATTATATATTATATGAAAAAATAAAGCCAAGGGTCTAGGGTTGAATTATGTCCTTTAATTGAAAGGATAAAGTTACATGGCTGGCACTGAAGCCAACAAATTCATGGTCACTTAAAAATTTAATGAATGAAGTTTCACGGACTCAGTTTTGCTGAAATTTGCCTGAGAAACAATGTCTTCATGTTACATTTTGTATTTTACGTTAGGATAGAGAAGATCAAAATTCTGTCTGTATCAATCCACGTGCATTCACCACAAAAGATCTGTGGAACACTTAGTAAAAGCACAAACATCTTAGTAAACTTTTTCAATCAAATTATTTATTTATGAAATAATTTATGAAGAAATTTTTACCTCATGCTTTCGATGTATTACATATGCTTTTGATTGACACAATATGTTTAAGCTCAAAGGCCCTCACAGCATTTTTAACTCTGGTAGGAATATTTCAAAACAACCAAATACATGAGGTCATAATTGTTTGACAGTTGTTTTTAATATATAAAATAAGTTATGTATATTGTTTTCCTTCAAATGTTTGTTGATTTGTTTTTCTAGTCCTGACATTTGCATGGCACAAAGTAAATTAGGAGAAATATTAAAGATTTATTTACATTTATTATCTTCTGCTGTCAAACATATGCAGAGCTCTTAAAACCATTCTCTGGCTGTTATTAGCAAGCAGTGCGTTTCGGAACAATAGAGCCTCAATGTTAACACAACAACCTGTTCTCTTGTAGGACACCTAAGAAAATAAAGAAGAAATTAGGAGAAATAATAAAGTAAAACAAAAGAAACAACTTTCCACTAAAGCCCTGCTTTAGAATGTTCCCTACTTCTTTGAATTGTGGAATATTCTACAATGGCTGGACCATCTATGAAACTTCCTCGAGCTGTACTAAACACTCATTATTTATCAAAATGACATAATATGCCTTTTCTGTTTTATTATTTCAACATTCTTTCTCCACCTTTTCTTGTAGTTTATTCAGCGGAGATACAAAGGGGATTAGCAGTTAAGCACAGGCATACGTGTTGTACATTTCCAACCTTTTAGCACATAACTTACTCACAGTCACAGTGCTTGTAATCACAACGATTTTACCTGACGGAACACGTATTTCTGAAATGTAATCCAACTGTTTACCCTAACACATCATAAATTGCAATTATGTTTAGAAACCTCCAAGATTGACAACCCCTCGTCCTATATGCCGACTGCTTTAGCACATACTATCAAGAAAATATTTATGTATTATTTACTCTCCAGTTAGCATTACATCCTAGAAGATGGAAGATCACTTTTGTCTCCCAGTACATCAAAAACAATTATTGAAGTACTCCACCTTCCTTCATGGAAAGACTTGAAGCAACAGAAGCATTATCAGAGATGAACTCCCTGAGTCTTGGTCTTCCACCAATCCTCCAGCATTCCATGTTTAAAAGAAAAAGCTCTTTTTGCACAAATTATAATCCTTTTTAAAGTACCTATGGCTGACCACTTCTGGGTGAATATATTCAAGATAAATTTAGCTTGAAATAGCCTGTATCTGGTATTCAAATTCACACTTATACTTGCCAATCCTCCTTCTGTAATATCAGGCAAATGCCTAGTTAAACAGATGGGCCTTGCAGCCCACCCTGCAAGCCAACAAACATGGGCTTTGTTTAATTAAAAAGGGAAACAAGTTTCTGAGGTGTAGACACACACATGTGTGTGTGCATGCACATGCACACACACACACACACACACCATGTACACACACATACTAAATTCCTGACTAGGGTGCTCCAAATTTTTTTTTTTAATAGTGGTGTTGAATTTATCAGATTTTGTCAATGCCCAACTAGATACTATCTACTGGGTTGAATCGAAAATGAGATTGTATTTAAACTGAACTACCATGGAAAATAGCAAACCTACCCTTCTCTCAAGTAAGACAGATCATTGTGTCCAGCATAACCCATATCTAACTCTGTTAGACCATGTACTGACCATGATGAGGAGGCGTTTTCTACTCCTATCCATACATTTGCCCTCTGTTAGGTTGTCTGCTGCTATCCTCTTTAAGCCAACCACACTTTACTCTCCTTTGTAAACAAGTTTCACTTCTGGTAGTACCTAAATTTTAATCAGGGATGTTTCACAGAAATTTAAGTGTGATAGGCCCAATAACATGATGAGGGAAGGGGGACTATAAATGAAAGGAAGAAGGAAACAGAGAAGCCCATTAGCATCAAAGATATGAGTGGTTCAGACCAAAACCCTCAGACTTTGGGTATCTTTAGTCTTTGGCACTACCCTCTCCCATGGGCCCCACATCCAACAGGTTAACTGGTCTTCCCTTTGTTCCTTTTGAAAGGCTTTTGTCCCTGATAATGTCTTTTTTTTCGACCAAACAGACCCTTCCCAAGTTCAAGATGTCATATCTCCCACAACATACCATATTCTTTCCATCCATTCATTTTAATACAAAGCTGGCATCAGTCCATTTCCCGTCTGTACTTCCTATGCCTGATGAGAAAAATGTCATGAATCTCCATTACTCTGACAATAACCCCAAAGGGCTGAGAGTACCAAAGACATCCAGTAACCCAGTCCAAAATGAGTTTCTGGATTCATTCTTCATCTGTTCTTAGACACAAGCTTATCTCCTGACCCACCGATTGTCTCACAGTTCCCCACATGCATGTGACATATCTGATTGTTTTTCTTACACTTATTTTTCCACCTCACTAGGAGGCATTGCAAGGCCTTGTGGGAGAGCTCTCTGTCTCAGTACCCTCTCCATCTCTAAGGTCAAACTCAGATAATGCCTAACATACTAAGTGTTCTACAAATTCTATAGCAGACTCAGTAGAGAAGGAGCAAAGCTTCTAAAGGACTTGATTCTTTATTTGGCTAGAAATCCAACATGGTGACTTGTAGGATCATTCTTGTTGACCTCGTTTGCTCCCTAATTAAACTCTAAGACTCTTGAGGGCAGAAGACCATAAATTGTGGATAGTCAGTAACATCTGTTAATTAGAACTTGGAAATTAGAACAACTTCTTTAAATTCTGCTTACAGACATGCTATTGAACCCGTTTCAAATGTTCCATACTGTTCTCTCTTTCTTTCTCTTTTTCTCTCTTCCTTCTTTCTTCTCTCTCACATTTCTGGTCTTTTGTTCAGTACATATGGGCTGATGAATCACATGTCAATTGCAGCTTCTGGGTGGTCGTCATCTCAGCGGCGTGTTTTTGGCGACATATCAGAGGACATGTTTGTCTTCCTCAGAAATATTGTCCTCATTATCATTACATTTCTGTGCATAATTCCATTCCATGTTGCTCTCAAAGTAAGGAAATAAACTTTTTAAACAAAATCCTAAACATGAAAATATAGGGTTATATAGAAAAATATGCAAATCTTTATATGGGAAGGGATTATTAGTTTCAGAAGCCATAAGGTAGGAAAGTTGGAAAAGTGATATAGAGATGGTATCTTTAAACAATAATATCCTATCCTCTATGTTGAAGAATATGAAACTATTTCAACATAAATCAATCTATTGATAGGTATTGAGTTTTACAAATGTCAAGTGATCAAAGGTGATATCATAAATGATACTGAAATCTGCTCCTAAATGTACAGATTTCAGCATGTGTCATATTCCGTAATAGCTTGTGAATCAAATGAAAGTATACATGTGAGTACTTGCTCGGCCGTGGATACGTGTGCATGTGTCTAGACATTGACAGTCATCTGGAAGTGAAAACTTCTGTTTCAGTCAACTGCTTAACATTTTCACCACTGGCTTATCCTTGGCACACAAAGACCATTTAAAAGGACTGGTTTCTCCTCAGCCACATAGGCATATCTAAGAAGTCAAATGCTAAGCATTATCATTATTTTTAGCCTAAACTTTGCTCACAGTAACTGTACACTGATTGGAAACAACAGACTTTCCACATTTTCCATTTGCTCTGTGTCATAGGAGAAGAGGCCCTCTATCATCTGGCTTTCTTGCTGTTGTATTCTTACTGGCTTTGTCCAATGACATCATTACTCAGAAAACAAGAAGGAAGATGATCATTTGCTCCACAGGCTACCTCTTGCCAGGCAGTGCCTGCACATGGCTATACCTCTATAGAGTTCTAGTACAATGTCTCTTCCATTCTCAGCTGAGGTATAGCTCCTTCTGGCTTTTTCTAGTCCTTGGGTAGTTCATCATATTTTCTTGGGTCCCTTAACTCTGTTTAGGCCTTTCATAACTATTTCTGTGTTTATTCAATTGCTCCTTTGAGCATTCCTAACATTACCTTCATGGCTCTTGAATGACACAGAAAGACTTGTGAAAATATCATCTTCATAGTTTCACAAAATCATACAATTGTGTATTGAATCACCATTGTATGCCAGGCACCTTGTTGGGTGTTGGGTATCCCAGGAATAAATATCTTATACCACTCCCAAGGTACAGATTGTGTGACCTACTTACGTGGTTTATGAACTACTTCTGATTCTTTTTTGTAAAATGTAGGTAAGTAGATCTCACCTACCACTGAATGTGCATAGCTAGAGGTGGAGCCTGAGAAAGAAAAAAAAAACCCTATATTTTCAATATAACATGTGCCAAGTGATTTATCATAAATGTGAAGATTCCGAGTTATGCTTTGATAAATGTTAATCCTGTGTTTCTGTTGAAATGGGGTAGTTGTGATAATGAAAACGAGTTCATTACTAGTGGTTCATAGTGATTAGGGAACTTAAGTTACAGTATTTTCATGGAGTGGGCCCAAGTTGGGGGCAAAGGATGCTATGTAAGCTATGAGAGTTTTTTTTTTTTGTTTTTTCTTTATAACTGCTGTATTGTATTAACTCTCATTCTCCTCTTTCTTACTTTGTGGCCAACATCCGCAAATGTTCTGCAGCAGCCCCAGCTGCTGGGTTTCCCCAGCAGAGCAGAGCCCTGGGCAATTGTTCCAATTTGCTCTAGTCTAGACTCTGGAGATAGCACTGTCTGGAAAGAGAGGCATGGACACTCATAGTTCAAAGCTAATTAAGTCAGCAAGATAAACAAGGTAAGACTCCTGGGAATAAAGGGGGAATTTTTTGAGCCTCACGAAATTCACAAATTTGTGACTGAGAATATTGTTGATATATCTGAGGATTCTTTTCTATCTTTTCCATCCCTCCCAAGGATACTCAGGCTTACACACAAGAGCCACACAATGATCAGAGACAATAGCTGTAGGGTCAACTAATTACCTCTTTGTTAAATATATTATTGGTTTGCTCCCATCTTTGTTTTGAGTTTTTGATAGTACTACTTAATTTATTCATAATATTCTTGAACTGCTTTTCATAAAACAGTCATGAGCAAAATCCTTGAATTAATCATGCTCAACTATATAGCTAGAGTATCATGGAAAAATATATACACATCCATATATTCCTAAAAGTTAATCAAGAAAAATGAATAAGAATTTGATCATTCTTCTTCCAATCACAAATGCACAGAAAGAATGCAGCTATCCATCCTAACACATGGATTTCCTATTGCTATGTATTAGACTCAAATAGAATCTTAACACAGATATAAGAAACTTCAAAGCATTTTATACAAAAAGATGTATCACTTTGTATCTTGATCTCAGTTTATGTTGATAAAAATAGTTGTTTCTTTGTTTCATATAAGTAAAATGAAGGAGAGGAGGAGGAAGGAGGAAGAGCAGAAAGAAGAGGAGGAAGAGGAGGAGAAGCAGCAGCAGCAGCAGCAGCAAAAAGCAACTTACTTTGTAGGAAACACCTGAACAATTTGTACAAATTATTAAACAGAACATATTATAATTACGTTCAGAGTACTAGAGATAACTCTGTGGTATATTCTGTTCAGTGGGATACAACACTAAAATAATGTCATTTGACAAAACTGAAATATTGCTGATTGGTTCATCATATATTTAGCAGAATAGTCATCTAAAGGCCAAACTTGAGCCCCATTCTATTTTGTTCAGATGTTTCACAATTCATACATGAACCAAATAAATAGGTATATATTTCTCAACCACATTTTTTGGTAGTGGATTTCTTTTCTCATTCCAAATATCAAAAGAGGAAAGTTATGTAAGTTTTACTGAGGTCATGGTGAAATTTAGCTTCGACCTGCTACGCTTCAGGACTCCTGCTTCAAAGCCTCCATAGGAAGGATTATCTTAGGAGAGGAGAATCAACTGAATGCTTATGAAAGCTGAGGGTTATGTAACAATTGCTTCATGTTGCAGAATGGACTCCTCCTCTAATTTTGCATGTTAAAAAATTTCAGGCCCCAACAGTGAATGACTACTGTGTTCAAAAACATGGATGAGTAATAATGGCTACTATTTCCATAGGGCACACTATATGCCATTCTCTAACTTATGTATTTCACATACATTAATTCATTAACTCTTAAGAAATAGTCTAGGAGATTAATATTGCTATTGTGCCCATTTTATTTATTTTTTTGAGGCAAGCCTGATAGCCCTTTTTTTTTATGTGTGAGAGGGAGACAAAGAGAAAGAGAGAGAGAGGAAGGGAGAGAGAGAGAGAGAGAACTGGCACACCACATCCTCCAGCTATTATAATTGAACTCCATATGTGTATGCCACCTTGTGCATTTGTGCGACCTTGTACATTCATCACCTTGTATGTCTGGCTTATGTGGGATCTAGGGAGTTGCACATGGGTCCTTAGGCCTCGCAGGTGAGCACCTTATCTGCTAAGCCATCTCTCTAGTCCTGTACCCATTTTCTGAGTAGTATGTATGTAATAACCTAGCCAAGGTCATAAATGCAATCAGGTGAGCAAAGGGGCTAAATATCAGCATATTGTGTTTTCATTCTGGTGGCAGAATCAGGATTAAAGCTATGGAAGTTAGTTCATATTAAACTATGCAGTTTGTGTGTGTGTGTATGTGTGTGCACGTGTGCACACACATATTTATGCACATGTGTATGTCCACTTGTGGCTAACAGTTTCTATTTCTTCCCTACTTACATGTACTCAGTAGCCCATGGGTTTCCCTCCAGGTAGAGGCTAAACTCTGTTGTTATTACAAAAGGATGACTTGATACAAGAAGAGCTTTGGCCAGGCATGGTGGCACACGCCTTTAATCCCAGCACTCAGGAGGCAGAGGTAGGAGGATTGCCATGAGTTCGAGGCCAAATGAGACTACATAGTGAATTCCAGGTCAGCCTGGGCCAGTGTGAGACCCTACCTTGAAAAACCAAAGGGAAAAAAAAAAAGAAAAGAAAAACTTTTGACTCCAAATCCTCACAGAGTCAGAGATAGGAAATGTTGGGCAACCCTTAGAGAGATAACCTGAACCTTTTGTTCTATTGCACCTGGATTTATGAGACTGAAGCTCTTGTAGCTGCCTGGGATTACACACACACACACACACACACACACACACACACACACACACACTCACACACTCACAATTAAGAGTTATTAGATAAGGGCTGGAGAGAAGGCTTAGCAGTTAGAGGCACATGCCTGTGAAGCCTAAGGACCCAGGCTCTTTTCTCCAGTTCTCACATAAGCCAGATGTACCTGGTGGCGCAAGTGTCTGGAGTTTGTTTGCAGTGGCAGAAGGCCTTGGCACACCCATTCTCTCTCTCTCTCATAAATAAATAAAAATAAATCTTAATAAAAGAGATATTAGGGAAAGCAGAGTTTAGACAGTCAAATATATAGTGGTACAATATTATTTAGTCTCCTGAAGAAAAGCATACTCCAAGTCAACTAGTGACTCCTGAATTCTCAAGTGTGCCCTCTTTTTTTGTTTAACATTGTCTGAATTGGTATCAAGTAGTATTCAATTGACCAAGGCATGGACAATCTCCAGCTATTAAAGAGAAGCAAGAAGGTTTCTTGAGACAAGGGATTCAAGGATAGCATGGACAGCATAGCGAGACACTATCTCAAAGAAAAATCCTACAAAGGAATATTTTCATTTAGTATTAATTATTTGAAGTATATTGATAATAAAAGTCATATCATCATAGAACTTTAAGATATGTAATTGTTTTTAAAACCAATTTAAAGCAATTCAAGAGCATATTTTAATAATTGTTATCCAAAAAAAATTTCACAGAAAAATTTTACTTGCTAGACTTGCCTTTGTAGACATTTTGAATATATTCGACATTAGATTTACCTTTAAATAATGAAGAAATGAAGATATGAGCATATGCCAAGAAAAAAAGTCCTTTTGACTATTCTGGACAATAGGAACATATTTAGAAAGCCTTATGCCCTGAGAGACTGAAAAGTCTAAAATGTCTATCTATCTGGCTGTCACTTTTCTTTTTTTCTTTTTTAAGTCATTGGTTTTATTTAATATTTTTAAGCTATGCATGTTCTTGACTTTAAAATGCCATAATTATTATTATTATCATCTAATAGAAAAGTGTTTGTTATTTTTGTTTGGTGGTTTTTGTTTTACCATACTTTTAATATCAACATAAGGAAATAGGATACTAATTGCACAAGATGTGTGCCATGTCATATCCTAAAATATTTGGTATCTGAAAGGCTCCAATAGCATGAATAAGAAATTGAAATGTACCTGTGGATGTGGAAATTTCCTAGGAAGTAATTAGTGGTCATAAAACAATGAGAGAATAGAATCCTACTCAGTGCAACTTTTAGACATTTTTCCTAGTGACATTTTTGCTAGCCCAAGTGAGAAAATGACTATATATATATGCATATATATAGTCATATATGTATATGTATATATATATGTATATATACATGCATATATGTATATATATGTATATATATATGCATATATCGTGCTTGTAATGAGTTTTGAAGTCTGAAAGAGGGTGGTCTTTGTCCTAAGAAATCTAAGGAAGTGGTAGCACATGACTTTAATCCAAACACTTTTGAGGCAGAGACAGGAGAAGTGCGGTGAGTTTGAGGCCTCCCTTAGACTACAGAGTGAATTCCAGGTCAGCCTGAGCAAGACCCTACCTTGAAAACAAAGAAGAAAGAAAAGGAGACCTAAGGACATATAGGTTCAAATGATATTTTTTGATATTGCTATTATCAATTTTTATACTGATCAAAACCAACCTATAATGCACTTCAGTATGGCCCACTGTCCCCTGTAATAACTTTGCCAGTTCCATGTTTACATAAAAATACATCACAATATTAAAACAAGGTCATTTGATGCCAATGAACAAAACACTAAAGCAAAGGAGATCAATACTGTGAATGTGAAGCCAAATATGAAAAATCAGTGAAACTACTAAAATATTTGGATTATTGGGACTTTCTATTATGTAGTCTTTAACATATCTATAGATTATTATTTATGAAAAATAAAACTATGGGGAACATCATAAAATTACATTATCTTACTATAGTACAACTAAAATCATAAAATGTAAGAAGTGAAAAATTCCTTAACAAATCTTTCATCTAACTCATGCCTCTTAAGTGTGATGAATTTAAACCAGTGAGTGAAATATTAATGCTAATGCTAATAATAATAACATAACAGCAAGCATAATTATAATTGTAGAACATAATGGTGGCATTTTTAAATTTTTTTCTAAAATAAAAATATAAGTGTTCTAAGTGCATTGTCTTATTATTCCATTCTCTGTAGTAAATGTCTCAATTTTTATAGTTTGACCAAGTATCAGAAGTCATATGAGTAGAATGTGCCAAAGAATGTAGGTGTGATACAGACTGGAGACACGTGCATAAATTTGAATTGGGTTTATATTGGTACCTCCCACAGACCATATAAGTTAACAGCTGTGAAGGCGTGTTTAATTACTCTGTTAAAACGTGAGCAAAATCATGTCACACTTCTACACGGAAAGGTTTCTGATACCTTTCCACATCATTCTACACTATATCAACGTTCTCACTGGAACTCAGATAGTAACCCACCTTGAGACACCACTTAGTCTCTCTATTACTATCCTATTCTTCTTACCTATTTTTCTCACTTCACAAGCCACTAAAATCTTTGATAATATTTAAATTAAAAAAAATCCCTACCCACATTCTTTGCACCTGTGGTTCTCTGCTTGAAACACTTTTCCCGTGAATAACCATGGTGGTCCCTCATTTCATCTAAAAATTTACTTAAAAGTAAACTTCCCCATGAAGACTTTGCTAAGCATTTACCTAAAATGCTAAGTATCACTCTACATTTATTATTCTTTGTTTTGTTGTTTTGTTATTTTTCTCCTTGGTGATTATCTTTGTAGTACATATTATGGGTTTTACTTGTTTTTCTTTATTTGTAACTACATTTTCAGGTTCATTTTTTCCTGTCTATTTGGTTGACTGATAGAGTCAGAACAATAAAAAGAAACATCAATCAGTTAATATTTGTTAATTTAGTCAATCAATAAATGTTCCTCTTATTAAATTATTGTAAGCAAAAGCAATTTATATTGCAAATGAGATCAATTACAATGTCATGGACACAAATATACCTCTTAGTCCACCTACTTTGAATGTTTGATCTTACCACTCAAATCTTTTTTCTTGGCAGCCATAATAATAAAGAATTTAATTTCATTTATAAAGTATCTCAATCCAATTCATATCACCATCTGCTAATTTTTCTTCAGCTTTCCAAAAAAAGTTGTGTTCAACTAGCTGCCAGCTTACTCTAATCACTTGGCCAAATCTTTCCTTCAATATTTACTGAGCACCTACTCTGTAAAAAGCATGACAATATGAGCAAAAAATTCAAAACCAACAAGAACCTTCCCCACAGCATTCAAAATATTGCAGAGATAAGCTACTGATTGTAATAAACAAAGCATGAGCTGGCGCTGGATTATTAGAATACCTGGGAAAGAATGATGGTGAAGAAGGTCAGGAGTGTGAGAGCCGGGCATGGTGGTGCACGCCTTTAATCCCAGCACTCCGGAGGCAGAGGTAGGAGGATCGCGTGAGTTCAAGGCCACCCTGAGACTACAGAGTTAATTCCAGGTCAGCCTGGACCAGAGTGAGACCCTACCTTGGAAAAAAAAAAAAAAAGAGTGTGAGAGATTTTGAGAAATAATTTGCTCATAGAACTGACAAGTATTTTTGATAGAGTAGATATAAGAACTATAAAACAAAAAAAGAGCTCAAATGTCTTATTGGGGGTGGGAGAGAAGGGTTAGTGGTTAAGGTGCTTCCCAGTGAAGCCTACAGAGTCAGGTTCAATTTCCAGTACCCACATAAGTCAGATGCACAAGGCGATATACACATTGAGAGTTCATTTGCAGTGGCTGGAGACCCTGTCACACCCATTATCTTTATATATCTGTCTCTTTCTGTTTGTCAATAAAGAAATAAAACATATTTAAAAGAGACTTTTGGGCTGGAGAGATGGCTTAGCGGTTAAGCCCTTGCCTGTGAAGCCTAAGGACCCCGGTTCGAGGCTCGACTCCCCAGGACCCACGTTAGCCAGACGCACAAGGGGGCACATGCGTCTGGAGTTCGTTTGCAGTGGCTGGAGGCCCTGGCATGCCCATTCTCTCTCCATCTCTCTCTCTGTCTCTCTCAAATAAATAAACAAAAATTACCAAAAAAAATTTTTAAAAAAAGAGACTTTTATGAGCATATTTTCTTTAAAAATTGTCTTTAAAAAATGTGTGCCTAAGTAAATAGGATGATGATAGCATTTAGGGGATGAAGAGAAAAAGGATTTCAGGAAAATGTAATTTTCACAGACTTTCAAGTTAGATATAAAAGGCTAGAAGCCATAGTAGAGGTATTTGTACATGATACATGCATGCATATGTGCATGCAAATGCATTCAACCCATCCATGTCCAAGTGCTCTTGTAAGCCATGATAATGTAGCACATCACTAATGGAAATATATAGAAAAGATGATCATCTAGGAGTGAGACCCAGAAGTCATTTAGAGACAAAGATTTAGTCTCAGCTAGCAAGGGTGGGTGTGAGTAAGGATGTCCCCCAACACCCCCAAAAGAGAACACTGTGTAACTCTAAGGAAGGAAAATGATCCCTGCGACAAGGGAGGCAAGGTGTTGAGCTGCATGAACACATATGTCACAGCACTGGGGTGTTATGGTCATAAAAAAAATAAGTCCCTATAGCTGATGAGGGTAGAAACCATAATGGAGAGAGGAGGGGAGTTAGTCAGTGGCGAGAAAGCACAAAAACAACAATTTTAGGGTGCTTGGCTCTTAAAAGACCAGGGGCCTAGAGTTCCCTGAAAGTATGGCTGAAGGCATGACATTGTTTATAAAGATGACAGGTGCTGAGTCTGTCTACATGAAAAAGGGAATGAGCCCATGAAAGCAGAGCTTCACAAAGCTGATTACAGAACCAAGCCCTTAAGTAGTGACAGGTAGTTTCTACAGTGCCTCCTTCCCACATGTATAGAAAAAGATGCAACACTTCCTCCATCTAACAGAGAAAAGGAGAAAATGCATCTGAGTACCTTTTTAATAGTTGAAAGCAAAGTAGCAGGAGGTTATTGGGCAGCGTCATAGGGAGCAAGCCAATTGGCTGATTTGAAGAACATAAATCTTATCAAGTGTATCTGTTACCTAAGCAAGAAGACTTGTCAAGGAAACTGGAAGCTCAGCCACCAAATAGAACGCTGATGAAGAACTGCCTCCCCTACCCCATGCCACCATAGAGCTCAAGATGTGATATTTGTACATCTGTCACTGTTGGCCTCGGAAATTTGCCCATGCAGCCAATACCACTGTTCCTGTCAAAGAGAAAGAGAAAATATGACATATTTCTTCCTGGTGCACTATTTGCTTCTTGTTAAAGTCCACTGAGAAGAACTTGAGTCAAAAGATGTTGGCCATGCATGTATGTTGTGGCAATGCTTGGTAAGAGGAATCTTTTCATTACTACTCATAAGGTTCCATAAAATGAGGATTAGGTTCAGATATTGGAAAGACAAACACTGTTCCATAAAGATATTCTAGGAGGAGCAAACTAGATTAGTTTAAAAGCATCTTAAAGCATGGTTTAGAGACTGCCCCTGCAACCTGTACCCTGAGAAGTAGAGAAGCAGAGACAAGAAGAACTTGGGTTTAAGGCCATTCTGTGTCAGGTAAATAAGGTCTTGCCTCAAACAAAATTTTCCTTCCAACTAGAACAGCAATCTTATGCATTTTAGGGCATGAAATTTCTAACTTCAAGAATCACTTTACAAGGTTATGACTGATAATTTAGGACAGTTTCAGATATCATAATTCCTGATACTGCAGCTATCTGTTTTCTGAAGACTGGTCTTACCCTAGCTCAGGATGACCTGGAAGTTGCTCTGAAGCCCTTGCTGGCCTGGAACTCATGATGATCCTTCTACCTCAACTTCCTAACCGATGGGATCATAGACATGAGCTGCCTTTTAAAAGTCACTCCAAAATTTAAACATGATTCTAAGCAAATGTATCCAGCTGGCATAGCTGTTGCCCAGACATGTATCAATCCTCAGCTTTAGCTCATCAAGAGCAGCAATTATTCCTTAATCATTTTATTATTTTTGAAATATTTAGATACAATTATTTTTAAAAAATTTATTGCTCCACAAAAGTGTCCCCCATTTTTACAATAATAAATTAATTAAGAAGTTGGAACAATATCTAATTGGAAAAAGGACCTGCTATGAAAGATCATCTGAGTTCAGATTCCCCGGAACCTAGTACCTGTAATTCTAGAATTATGGTGAGAAGGGAAACAGAGACAAAGCTAGTGGGCTTGCTAATCTAGTGAATGTCACATAGTGAAAAGGAAAGCCCCACCCTGAAACAAGGTGGATGAAACACCGTAAGTTGTCCTCTGACCTCCAAACACATGCTGTGTAGTAGATACACTTGCACTCACACACATGAGTGTTCACAAAAACACATGTACACACACTAATGTCCAGAAAAAGAAAGGAAGGGGAAAATGTGGAAACATACTTGTGCATTTATGATTGGTGAGATTTTTGTTTGCAATTTTACATAATTTGTATAGTAGCCCTATTTTCTCTAATTTTTCTTGCAATAATTGATAAATATATTTTCATTCTATGTGTTTCAGTATTCCTGTTAACTGACTGATTGGAATTTTTTGACAACATCTTCCATGTATAAAATGTATTTGGGTCATACTTACCACCCATCACCCTCTCTCCTCTCACTCTCCTCCCCAGTTAACCCATTCTTCTTCCCAACTAATCCCTTCTACTTTCATGAGCTTCATTTTTTTTGCTACATTTTCAGAGTGTCTTTTAACTTTTAAATTGTTCCTATTTTTCTTGTTTTGTTTGATTTTCCTATTTTATGATTTTTATTAGCATATATGAGTTATACACAATGAGTTTCATTATGACATCTTTATAAATGTATATAATGTACAGTGATAAACTTATCATTATGGACATTTAGTTCTCTTATCTATGCATTTATCTCCCTAGGGTAAATTTATAGTATGGGAATTGCTGAGGTACAAGGGTATACACAGTCTGTACTCTGACTTATACTGACCAAATCATCTCCAGAAATAAAGTGCTGATTATATCTTTGCCAGCATAGCATGAGGTGCCCATGGGAACCAGAACTATTTTGAAGAGGGTTGGAGGAAATGGGCAGGGCTCTATAATTTCATACCTTCTGAAGTAGCTAACCTTGATCCTCCAGGGTTGACGAGATCTGTAATCAAGTTGACATTTACTATTCCTCTTACATTTTCCCCCATGTGTGACAGCCAGTGGAGGAATGCAGTAGCAGACAGAAAGCAGTCATTCTGAGCTCCAGACCTTCTTGTGATGTAGAGTTTCAAAGCCAAAGTTCCTGAGTTTCTCTTGATCCTCCTTAGTCACATCCATAGGTCACATATAAGCAAACCTTGCAAAATTTCTTGAGAGAGCAACTCATAAAATCTCATTTCACATCTAAGGAGTCAGAAACCTAGAGACAATGAATGATATTCTCAAATTCACATAGATTTTAAACATTTAGCAACAGAACTGGAGATCAGTTTCTGTGCTTTAGTATTTTCTCCATTCATTTTAAAGTAAGATTACTTGATATCAATTCAATATATGCTTATGTGTGGATTCACTAAGGGTTTGAATTTTAAGCCATAAGTCATATGTAGTATGTTTCTACCTCTAAACATTTGATAGGTATTTTTTAAAGCTGGGAAATTAAAAAGAAAATATAAATAAACAGAAGTAGTTTACCTGACAATTTCTTCTAAAACAAATTATTGTAAGTAAAAAGAATAAAAAGTACTACAGCTAATAAGCCTTTGATAAGTATGTCTATAAGGAAATGAACATCACAACATACTCATTTTTCTTTGGTCATTGAATTGTTTGTTACCTGAGAGAAGTACTGAAGAAGGGATTTTTCTTTTTTGGTGAGAACTAATCTAACAGTTTCCACAAAACTTCCAATTCTGTATTGTTTGTTATCAACACCATGACACCTTTTTTTTTTCTAGTGATGTTTATCTTCAAACACTTGTAATACATTTTTGGCCAAAAAAAAAAAAAACCAACATACTTCAGTCAATCAATCATCTGAAGGTCACTTAAAATCATGAATTCATGTATCTTTAAAATCACTTGTTAAATACTATCAACAACAGTAACGAATCCTTTAACATTAATTTGAGTATGGTTTACTCTTTTCAAGTCTGTCAGCCAGTTCTTCATAATCCCTCCCATGGCATTCAGGGCTATTACTCACTTAGGCTGGACTATACACTTGGGCTCATTGACCCAGCTTCTACAAATCCCAACTCTGTGAGGCTGACAAAAGTATATTTACAAAAAAAAAAATTCAGTCTGTGTAGCTCAGAACCATATATTCATCTTTGATGCATTCTTGCACATATCTTGAACATGTCATGAGTCATTGGGTATTACTAATTATTTTCTTAATTGTGACATTTGTTTCCTCAATATTTTCCTTGCCTAGCCACTTTAAGGCCTGCTCCCTCATGCCTAACAGGTTTGCTCAATTACCAAGTGTTTCTCATACACACTAAGGTATGTACATGAGAAATGTTTTACAGTTCCTTTAGTCCTCTGCTCCCAAAACCCCAATGGCTCCACATTGTTTAGCACAGAAACAGCAACCATAGACACCGTACTCTGAAAACTTCATCCCATTCATACTGCTTTCTTCACACAAATTTCATAAAAATATATTTGTCAACCAGTAAAGCAGGTGTGGCATGTGATATTTGCTCTTTTTGACTTTCAGAATGCAGTTTAATCTCGGGAACCTCTGTTCAACACTTGCTGAAATCCTTCTCCTGCAATTCCCCATGACTTCTTTATTACAACCATGCCAGTCAAGTAAAACCTCTGTCTGTGGCTTTTCACACATATTTTTCTAGCCCTAAAATGTCATTCTTGATCCCTTCTATGACTGTGACATTGGGATGTTCCCCTTTCATTACTAAAATCTTTATAGTCCAGTCAAATGCACAATCATAGACTATATGCTTATATCTACAGACCTTGTCCATGTGATTTATTTGGTAATTAACCCTACAATACCTTTTTTTTTTTTTACTAGTATGTAATCATTTAGCTTTTCATTTATTTGGATATTGAATCAAATCGAGTACTAGGGTTCTAGCTCCCATTTAGTCTCTATAATTTATAGTAGCACAGGAGCTCATAAATACAAGACAACATTCTAAGAAAATTTTTTTTTTCATTCACTTAGGAGGGAGAATGGTAAACAAAAATAACAGCAACAGAAGATAACAACATGGTGGAGGGATCCATAAGACAACAAGAAAGGAATCAATAGAAGCTATACTACTAATAATAATGCATGCTTACATGGTATGACCAAAGAATGAGGTCACAGTACTAAAGATAATCTCACCTTTGGAAACACAAATCCTATCTGGAATTTATAAGCAAGAGCATGATATATACTAAAACAGAGATAAATTATAATGACTCCTTTTTCCCTTGAAGATATATTGGCCATCTAAGTGCCTGTGCTGTTTAGTTTTTAAAAGCCAAATGAGATCATCCATATTCAGACTTGTTCAACTTTCTTCCCTCAAGTAGCAATCAAACAGCTGTCTTCAGTTGTGACTTTGTGACTCATAATGCATTCATCCAAAAATGCCCTTGTACATCTTGTAGACCATATCATCATCATCATAATAATAGTAACACTTAAACATTGTATACACCCTTTTTCATCTTCAAAGATTGTTTAAGCTCTGTACTGCATTGAAAATATGACAGATTGAAAAGGTATGGAGAATTTTTTTTTTATTGTTCTAGGAATAAATGTTGAGTGGTACCAGTCTGATTATAGCATATACACACTGAGTGAGTCTAGAAGTTAACAGTGATATGTTCAAACTGAAATATCACCTCTTCCTTTAACTTAAATTAAACAGAAATCTTAGCTAGTAAAGAATTACTGTTAATGTGATGTTTTTCTGGACAAACACAAACAATAGTAGGTAGTAATAAGTTACTGCCTGAATCATGTGTCTCATTAAACTTTATTTTATGAAAAACAAAAAAAAAATTCCTTGATCGCTTGCAAAATCTGTACCATCTTACATGCTTGTAATTTGCAAATTTCTCTGTAGATTCAAGCTAAAATTTTCATTTTAGATATGCTATTATTACCACCAGTTATTGGATTTCTTTATACATGAATGTTGGTAAGCCCTTCCTGCAGGTAATCTGGCTCATATTATCCTCTTGAATATAGTTGACTGCCAATTAAACTAAGTTATCTTTGATTCTCACTTATAAAAATCAAAATTATATGAAATTTTCTTAGTTGGACCTCTGGTGGGTCAGGTAGAAGAGAGATAGAGATCACTATTTCCTTCCTTAGATTTTAATATTTTTCTTTTTAACTTATCATTACTTTCTAGCATCTTACCACCTCATTTAGCTTTATGACAAAGACATTATAAACTATCCATCATTATGTCTTATTGGCCAGACGAAAAGAATTACTGAAAGCATTGTATACAGGTTAACAATATTGAAATTAATCCATGACAAGGATTATTATAATCAAACATTTTCATGGACCACTGGCTCCAACACATCCAGTAGACAATGAGGACTGCAGATGCTACTAGTGCTGTAAAAGGAAGGAATTTATGTTACATTAATGTGTAAATACTCTTCCTCAGCCTTGCTGTGCACCCCAGAAAAAGACTTTCACAAACTTGTTTGATTTTCCCTTTCATTGGGGCATGAGGGTAAAGAAACAAAAGATACCCCTTTTCCTTGTGCCTGTCTGTGTTTATCTAGGAGGCTGGAAACAAATTTTCCAGTGAGAGTCCACCCTGACCCTCTACAGACCCTAGGCAAACTTAATCTGGGTCATGACCCAAGGAAGGGAACCAGTGATGTATGACAGTTCCCAAGTAAGCTTCAGGTTCATCAAAGAATAGCACATCTTCCCTTTCCATACGTACACTTGCCTTATAACTTGTTTTATTTATATCATTTCTGTAACACTTTCCACTGCTTTAGGCATCTTAAATTTTAGCATGATTCTTACTGCTTACAAATTAATTAATATATTTTTGGCAGCAAACTGCAAACTACATTAACAACAGGTGACCATAAACTTTTAAGAAATTCATAGAACATAAACTTGTAATCATCTTTAAATATCATCATACAACAAATTAGACTGTCATCTAGCATCTTCTTTGTATTTTTCCCTCTTTCTTTTATATAATATTTTACTGGCTAACAAGTTCAGCAAATGCTATTTTGGAAAGAAAACTAGTACCTTTACTGAAGTATGAATGCATTACCTTATGCTTTATCTCATTTAGGATTTTTGGACAATGGTATGCTTTTTCTAAAACTAATTTTCCTTATCATATGCCACTTCTAAGCCTTTAGATCTTAAGTTTATTTTTCTTTTTATATCATTTGAATATACTAATTGCAGACTTATATCTGCAGTCATTCTCTTCACTTTTCAAATGCCACAAAATCTTTCTTGAGTTTGGATATGAGATTGAAGAGTAATATCTAAAATAAAGGCCAAAGATATATCGACATATTTTTCTTACATACATAGTATAGCCATGGATAGGTGATTTACCCTATGGGATGTACAAATCACTGTTGTCATAAGGAAAACCGTAAGGAGGTTTGTTGTACTTTGTTATTTTTTAATCCAACTGTAGCTGCACATTTTGCATAATAGTGTAATCCTTCTGAAATAGTGTAATACTCTAATTTGGTGATACATTACCTCTCCATAGGTTTGAAGTTTATATAATGAATATGTAAAGTCATGTTAACTAAATCACTTATAATTGCATATATTCAGAAATAGTTCTTGATGTTATCAGTACATATTCTAGATTATTACATAGTTATGGCATCATTTATTTAAAATACATAAAGCAATCATTTTGAAGAAACAACTTTTACATCTTTGGAACCTGTAAGTTAAGTTTTTTCTGTAATTTTGAACTTGTTAATTATCAAAGGTGTGCTCCATATTAAAAAGTTTGTTTTTCTTGCTTTTTAAAATTTCTTTCATTTTCAAAAATGGCTTATCGGTTTAAAAGTACATTTTAAAGGTTCCGCTTTAGCCAATATAAATTTCCTGAGTGTTATATGCAAAAAGGTTTTTTTTTTTTTGTAGTTATGCCATTTGTACAGCTGCATCTTCTTTGTACATGGAGTGAATTTCAGTAGTTCATGGAAAGTGAGTAAACATGTTTTCCTTTTTTCATATTTTTCTGGATCCATGGAGAGAGTTTGGAGCTGTTGATTGAAGAATCTTTATCAATTGAGCAAGAATCTTACCTTTCTCACTAATGTTTTTGTCAAAATAACAGAATCATATACCATGTGTTCGTTTCTGAGTCTGTAGTTTATACTTAATTGAATCAGTAAAAAGAGTGATGTCAAGCTTGGGTAAGTATACCATTTAAACTTTTTAACAACCAATAAGTATATATGTTCCATATTTAAAATTACATACATGAAGCTATGACAAAGCAAGCAAAAATCAGATATTTTCTGAGATGTACCCTGAATGCACTTCTCAGAAACAAAAATTACTATATTCAACATACTTTCCATAAATACTTTGGGTCTGTTTAAGATGTCTTGTTCCATTCTCTTTCTGCCTTTCACTTTTTTTTTTTTCTTTTCTGGTATTCAAGTGCTACTAATTGGTTTTTAGAAATGCCTAGAGTCAAATAATTGAAAGCAACTTAAAAACTTGACCAATTACTGAAGCAATGTAGAAATCCCATTGTTCCATTGACTTTCTTTTTGAACACTTTCAATGACAAGAAGATGATTGTTTCATAGGAATGGCAGATGAAAAAAAAAATCTCTTCCCTGCTTTCCTACTATATTCTCCAATTGTTCCTAACTGCAAATTCTCTCTTTCAAAAATAATTTTATTCCTCCAATACACTTCTTATGTCATGAAGGCTAGGACCACCCCCCACCCAGTACCTTTCTTCTAAATTTCTCACATCACTCTTGTGTACCCTTCAAGCCCCTAGGTCATCTTTGGGCAGGCTCCAGTTTGACACTTAATAGTTAATGTCCCTTTCACATTGGAAGCATTGTCCACTTAAGCTCTGATCGGTTATAGATATAATACTTATATATTGTTTCCCTTGACTGGAAATTAATAGGCCTCCCTAATATTGCCACCAATTTATTATACTTATAACATGATTAGATACAACTGGACATATTGGCAATTAAAACCACAAGTTATTTTCACTTATCCCTAATGAGGAAATCAATTTCTCACCTCAAATACTATTATTGCCTTTTCTTCTTGTCATTATTTCTGATAGTCTAGTTAATAATGATTAGCAATGACTATCAGAATGAAGGTCAGTTTGGCAATATTTGGTTTTAGGCTACACATTAATATTTCTTGCAGTCATTTCATTTCTCCCCATTTATGTATGTGCCATCTATTTGATAACATAATTTTGAGATTCACTAGGGTTGACAAGTTTTCTTACTTGTGATTTCCTTTTTTTGCCTTTTAGAGAAGTGGGACATTTTCACATCTCCAGCCTTTTGGCACCTCTCCTGTTGTCCATGATTTCTTTAAGATTACTGACAGGGGTTTCATCATCTCATCTGCAAGTTCTTTCAGCACCATGGGATGTTATTCAGAAGGAGACTTGAACTCATTTGAAGTGCATGGTACTTCCTTTTATCTCTTCATCTATTCTGGAATTCAATTCCCTCTTAACGATGTTTGTTCTAACCTTCCAGTTTGAAGATCGGCTTCCTGATAGAAAAGTTGGAAAAAGTAGCTGAATCGTTATGCTTACTTCTTTTTTTGTCTGACATTACGACATATTTGCTAAGTGCTGAATACAACCCTTGTTCATGTGCTAAAACCAAACAGCAATATTAGCCAGAACAACAAAAGTCTATTTTTTTTAAAATTTTTATTTATTTATTTATTTGAGAGCGACAGACACAGAGAGAAAGACAGATAGAGGGAGAGAGAGAGAATGGGCGCGCCAGGGATTCCAGCCTCTGCAAACGAACTCCAGATGCGTGCGCCCCCTTGTGCATCTGGCTAACGTGGGACCTGGGGAACCGAGCCTCGAACCGGGGTCCTTAGGCTTCACAGGCAAGCGCTTAACCGCTAAGCCATCTCTCCAGCCCCAAAAGTCTATTTTTTATTTTTAGCATTTTCATCATTAATTATTAAAAGCACTAATAATGTTAATTATTGCATTTATTAGGTTTTCTCATACTGTGGCAACTGTAGAATCCCTAAAGTAAAAATTCTTGAAAGAGCTACTGTATGGGACAAATTTATATTGAGACCTAAATTCCAAGTTGTATAAACAGTATTAAGATACTTAAAGATTATACTCTTTTATTTTAGTCCATGTTCAATAAGTTTCTACAAAATCAGAAGATAGAATTGCTTTCAAATAGAAGAATAAAGACTTATTTCTGAAATTAATTTAAGCTTTATTAGTGATTGGAATTTTGTCTTCAAAAGTCCATTACCAGAGCTATCCTGCAAAATAGAAGAAGTTGTCCCGTTTGTCCTTTACAGCTTTTGTAATCCCATAGTGGAAACTCAGGAAAGGTATGTGGATACAGTATGCTGTAAGAGATGGGATGTGGTCTTCCGGTTTACTGATCTCAAACTAAAGAAAAATGATTTGAGGTCTGTAAAACACTTTCTAAACAGGTTATAGGGCATTTTGGCTTTTCTCTTTAGTATTTAGTAGATGATATGAATTGATTGCTTGACATATGGTTGAATGAATTTATTTACTCAGGCTTGCCTATCTTAAATACATGTCAATATGTAGACATTTATATATAATTCTGTGTCTAAAAGGAAACTAATTAGCAGCTCTGCATACATATAGACACTTTCATTAACTTATTTTGAAGCTATTTACTTATATGTAAACATTTTGAATTTCTGCATAAAAGTGTTAATGTTTTAGAGAAATGTAACTTTATTTTTATATATAAACATCTGCCAAAATAATGTATTTTCAGACAAAATCGTTGCAAAGTTTGAACTTATTAAAGATAAATTTAAATTACAGGGAACATGAAAGTAAAACACAAGAGTAATGTTAATATTAGCTTTTCATGTTAAAACATTCTTGTTAACATCTCTTAATATTGTTGGCTCCATGCAAATCAAATGATATTTTATAATGATTGTTCTAATCCTGGAAATATATACACATATAGTGCTACTTTTCAAAAAAGTATAAATTTGAAAGACCATTTTAAAGTCATCGTAGCGTGATAACATAGTAGCAAAACTAGCAGAAATGATTATGACACCCTCTATCTAAATATATAATGAGTTATCTGCTACAAAATAATGATGGGCTAATAAGTAATGGACAGGTTATATACACATTGATGAATGTCTTTTCAGAATGTATATAAGGGTTTATTGCCAGATGCCAGGAAATACAACTAAACATTCACAAACAGCCTGTGGGATTTAAGCCCACAGCTTGCAAAGACATTCTTCTGGACCAGACATAGTCCAAGAAGGCTGTCAATGTGACTTATGTCACCCTTGCTCCCTCACCACCCTTGTGATTCTACCTCTGTGGTTTTATTTACTTCTCTGCTTGCTTGCATACTTTTTCCCTACTTGGTCAGATTTCTGATGCTACAATGGTAGACCTTAATCTGGTTTGTTTATCTGTGACAACTGTAGTTGTCAGGAAGAAATTATTGTAGTATTAATCCACCATTTGCAAACCACTGTCTTTTAGTGACACTTGAAGAAAACAAGTCTAACACTAGTGTAGATTAGTTTGATTTGTACCATGCTGTGGTTACAAACTACAGGCTAGCAACTTGCCAATCATCTCATGTTTATTGCCACTGGACACCAGAAGAAGATGAATGATATGCTGTGACCACACAACCCGTGTCTGGTTTATTTACTGCTGTGTCCTTCTTAGTCTTAGCACACAGTCAGTACGCAAACACCCACACTCACATATCTAGTCAAGCAGCCAGTCAGGAAAGTCTAGGGTTAAATGAGTTCATAAAGGTATCTCTTTTCCACCTATGTGATAGAAATTGTATCAAGTATGCAGAAACTTTAATGACTCTTATTCTGATATATACAAACAGTTTTCTATGTCTTGTTCTGCCAGTTACTGCAAAATATGAAGGTCTAGGACTGAAAAGAACTTTAGATTCCATTTTAAGTATTTTAAACAATAATATAATTTAGACCCCAAATTAGAATGTAAATGCATTAAACATAAAAGTCAATACAAATATTTGAGTTTATATTATATGTGAAATTTTACCAATGACTAAAACAAAGTCCCTTTCCTCTTAGGAACTTAGTCTGTAATGGGTATATAATATAATAACAGATCACATATGTGTGTGTGTGTGTGTGTGTGTCATGTATATTAATCACAATTACTCATTAGTTGATTTTGAGCTAAAATTTCCCTTAAGGTCTCTAATTACCTATTGTCTGTACTATGTTGCCTCACTGAAAAATCGCTGAAATTATAACTTGCCAGATATTTACAGGTGAGACAGGGATATTTAAATTGAATTTTACATTCTTCAACAGCCACAATGTGAGATCCCACTGGGCTTGGAATGAACCACTGAATTCTCCATATGGGAGGAATTTTCTCTTTATATACAGTGTCTAAACGGCAAGATATATACGTAGTGATATATCGATACATGTGTATATAGAACTCAGTTACACATATTTAGACATTGATATATGAAATGTGCATGTATATATGTACCTGAGTAATTCACTTAAACAATCAAATAACTCCATAAGCATGCTCACTGCCATTTGACGGCAGACTAAGCTGGAATTCACTGGCAAAAAAAAAAAAAAAAGCAAAACATATTCCTAGTCAATAGTGTTGAAGGTATTTTACCTTAGAGTAGCCTGGTTCCATGATCATGCTACCTCCAACAAATCCTACCTTGCCAGCTAATCTGCCAGAAAATTAACTTCAGAGTGTGCCTTCCTGCAGGGATCTGAAGGCCACCGTGAGCCACTGCACCTCAATTCTTCAGGTGTTCATCCCGGGAAATTCCACTGAAACCTGATACAACTTTTAATGCCAGAGAGAAAATTAAAAGTGAGGTAAGAACCACCACTGATGTAGACTGCAGTCTTGACTCTGTCTCAGTAATGATTTCTATCTCACTTGGAAAGGTAATATGAGCCATTTAGCAGAAGACTGTAAGTTTGAGTCTCCTTAAGAAATTAATATTCCTGCATTCGAACTAAAACGATTGCCAAATCCAGTAGACATAAATCTTCCAGGAACCCTGCTGCAATGGAATTTGTTGAATATAGTCACCTAAAACATGTACTTCCCTTAGCTCCAACATCCGATGTCCTCCATACCTCTGTTTTTTTTCATTTTTTTTTCTCCCAGTTACTGTAGTTCCCAGGAATTCTGTGCCCTCAGTAAGCACATTCTCCCTATACACCACCCCCCACCATGATTCGAACAACCAAAGATATGCTAGTTGCTTTTATATCTTTGACCCAATCTTTCCTGTGATCCACAAATGTGTAAATCCCAGCAACCAATGGACATTTATTCCCAAATTTCTCAGAGTGACCTCATATTTTGCTTGTCTTAACATTAAAATTGTCATCTCCCCCATCTTCTTCCTTATCATTTGGTACTTGCTTTCTATTTTTTCTAGTATGTCTGTGCTCTGCTTTCATTAGTAGTTGAGTAAAAATTGGGCCATTTGTACTTACCGCTATTGTAGAAGAGTGTGTTAGCCTGGAGGGGAAAATCTACAAAACCCCAGTGATACCTCGTACTTCTTACACCTTTAATCTTCCTTCTCAATAATTCTCCAAATCTCTACCATAATTTAGTCCCGTTCAGTCTCGGCCAGGACTACTTGCACTTTCTGGGCACATGAAATATCAGGAGACTTGGATAAAAACAGGTTTTGATGCAATAGGTTTGTGGTGGAGGTCCTGGACTCAAAGGGCATACTTTTGTCCCTACTATGGTGTACCATAGTGAAGTCATCTCTTTTCTCATCTGATTCCCACCAGGTCTTCAGCATTATAGAAGAAACCCCTTACTTTGGCTCCAGAATAAACTAAAGTGGGACATGTTTTGTGTTTAAAGTCTTTATCTAGGACCGAGGAAAATTCTTCTTCATATGACTTCTCAGGTCCTCAAAAACCTAGCCCTTGGGCTGGAGAGATCACTTAGTAGTCAAGATGCTTGCCTATGAAGCCTAAAGACCCAGATTTGATTCCCCAGTACCCAATTAAAACCAGATGCACAAGGTGACATATGTGTTTGGAGTTCATTTGCAGTGGTTGGAGGCCCTAGAGAGCCTATTCTCTATCTGCCTCTTCCACTTTATCTGTCTCCCTTCCTCTCTCTATCAAATAAATAATAAATAAATAAAATATTTTTAAAAACTACCCTTGCCAACCTCCCCAGACTCATCACACAGATTTTAGTAATATAGAGCTCTTCTTAAGCACCTCCTCCTCTAGCATGGCCTCAGGTCTACATCTTCCTTTACTCCTGACCTAATCTTGGATATATAATTCTTGCTTCTATAACAAAAACGTGTCTTTGTTTCAATTGTGTCCCCATCCCACCCTAACTATGACAGTGATTGCATGTTCTTTATGGTAAGTATTTGTTTGCTGAGTTCACCTTAACACATTGCAATTTTCCACTTGCAGCCTTTAAAGTGAACAAGCCTCTTGAAGGTATATAGATTCTAACATATTTTAATGGAAAATTACAGAACAAGCTTGAAGCACTGGAACTCTTTCAGAAACAATGGCAGAGAATGATTCAAGAAATTAATTAGAAACTTTCTCTATAGCACATTCTGCTCATGGGTCTTGGATATTTATCCTACTTTAAAAAATCATCTGACAATAGAGAAAAGTATATCACATTGCCTGACAGTAATATTGCTTCGATGAGCAAATTTATAATTATAAGTGCTCAGTATTATGAAGCGAAAAGACTTAAGTGAAAAGTACACTTGTGAATGTTGCATAATTAATTCCACAAAGTTAAAATGCAAAAAAACTAAAAAATAGCAAATACAGTTTCTAGAAATCTTTATATTTCTTACAAAAGTAGTAATTTCGAGATACACCATCTTGTTTTTAATATTTAGATATCTTCTTTGAAAAACAGTAAATTCTGCCAAAACACTCTTATGTCAGCTACAATCACAGATGAGGTAGAAAAAAAAAAAAAAACCATAAAGTTTGGATTTCATTCGGGCTATGTTGAGATGACTTGTTAAAATGTGCAGGTATGGAAAGCCTCTTATTGGTTGATCAGTAGCTGTATTTTTCACCCTGCTCCTGCAACATGCCAGGGAAAATTCATGATTGATATCTTGTGGAAAAATTAGAAGAAGGAAAAATGATGCTGCACTTGCTTCTCTACAGGCAGACTGAATTTTCTTTCTTTTTTTTTTTATTCAAAAAGTAATACTCAAAGCTGTTCATATGTAGGCAAATTCAATTGCTCTTAAAAGCTTTTCTCCATTGGAAAATATAAAAATACTTTGATACACACACAAATGATTCATATAATGATGATCAACTTCCCACTAAGTTAATGTATTTTGGGGGTTTAAATAATTGTTTGAAAACTATTATACTTTTTAACAGCGTTACTAAAGGTGCCACGGAAACACAAACTTGAACCATATTTAGTTTAATTGTTGTTTATATTATTTTATGGCTTGCCTGTGCTTTTTTTTTCTTCTTGTCTTTGTTTTTTTTTTGTTATTATTTTTAATTTCAGTAGAAACTTACATTATATAACTTGTCCTTACAGCTTACAGAATTGCTTCCTCTAATTTTCCAGGTGAAAGTCTTGAATTCTTTTGAATGGACAAGGGCTGCCCCTAAAGGATCGTCTATAACTTAAGGCTAGCCTTGTTCCCCTGTTCTTTTGTGGATGGCATGCTTTCTTTGAAAGAATCTTACTGCTCTGTAGAATAAACATAAGACCAATTGACCCACTTTAAACATTTTCAAAAGAAAACATCTTCAAGGTAGTGTATTTAAAATAAGTTATTCAGGTGGAGTTTAGATTCCGATACAGAACAGGAATCTGATATTGTTGAATTACACATAATAGTGTATTTATATATTCTGTGTTCTTTGGAAATTGAAAACAATATTGCTTGCCATTCCCAAAATATTAAAATAGAGTGATAATTGAAGGGACATGGGCAATGCTGGACTTACTGGGAAGCATTTCTAGTGGGGTGTTGAAATAGAAAGTGATAGGGAGACATTAAAATGCTTTCCTGAGCTGGATCCCATGGAACTTCCTTCTAGAAGCCAGTTCCCTTTCTCATTGTGAACTAATGAACTCTCACCCACCTGGCTTTAACCAAGGACAGTTTAATTAAGGCATATTTGCAACTATATGGCACCTTTTATCCAAGCAAACTTATGAAGTATATCCCAAGACAAGGTAGCCAAAAAAAACGAAAGGAGGAAGGAGGAAAAAGGGGTTCTCAGAAAATCATTTGTACTGAGATTTATATCCAGAAATTTTCATGACAGAAAAACCTGCAGGAGTAAAAAATGATCTACAAGCTGTCTCTTTAGAGTTACTTGTGAATGAGCATGTCACGATGGCCAAATATTACAAGGCACCAGACTTAAGAGTTACTTGTGAAAAATATTAATTGATTTTATATTAAAAATGATGAGTTGGGGGGTTTTAAAAGCTTCTGTTGTTTTTTTTAAGGAGAATTAAAATTGAGTTTGACACAAACTTATTTCATCTGTGAAAGATTATAAAAACTAAAAATGAATTCCAAGATTTATGGAAACATACCTTTTAACATTAATTATAAAATAAAAAGCAATTTTTGGCACTGTTTTTCCCTTAAAATTACAGGACAACCAACATTGAAATGCATAGAATTTAATGGAAGTATTAATCATGTTAGAACATTTACTTCCTATAAAAATATTTTTTTTCAGCAGAAGTAAATGCATGACAATTCTATATAAAACTTCAACAGAGTCACTGTTTGTGTGTTTAAATTATTGGGAGTAGTACGGTTGTTGAAATCCATTTAAATTAGCACCACAGGCCGATACATTACACTATATTTAAAAAGGAAGCTGTAACTAAAATAGTATATTAAAAATAATACTTTCTGATCCATATCTATATCTCTCTTATACCTTCTCCAAATACAATTTATTTCCAATTCTAGCTCCTTCACCCCTTCCTAACTACAATGTGTCTTTCTCTGCTGGGCACTGAAAAAAAAAAAAAAAACAAACAACAATGAAACACAATTATGAAGACATTTTCTTCATTAATTGAACCAACATGAAATATTCTTGTCCTTGCTGTGAGGTATAATTCACCACCCATTAAGACATTATTCATCAGGTGTTGATCTAATAACATTTTCCAGGAAGAAAGAGCCAGATCAGGAAGAGAAATAATGCATGGTATCAGGTACTTAGCATGGGACACTGGGAGTAGTAAGTACTCGTAAAACTTCAGTTATGATGGTGCCAAAGCATGAGAATAGGGTGATAGCAACACACAAATATGCATCATACAGGTAGTAACTACTTGGGGAGGCAAGCAACATTTACCAAGTTTTTAAATGTATACTGCGTATTTGAAATTTTCTCTTTGTAATCTAGTACAGTGTTAGATAAATATGTAACAGATACATACAAGCAATTAATATTTTCAATTAGGCAAATTGTGTTTGAAGTTAACTTACAGAAATTTGATTTCCTTTTCTTTTCATGTCATCAGTTAAATATTTAACTTTGAAGTTTGAAAAAAGTACATCCTGCTTAAATCCACTTGTCTCAAAACAAATGTAGCTCAGCAAAATATTAGACTGAAAACTTTAAAATTATGTAAAGTGACTTGGGGAAAAGTATTATTGCATAAGGGGAACAATGACTGTTTGGCTTACTTAAATAGCAGTTTAATAAATGTATATATGGTATATTAGCTATATCAAATATATCTTAAAACTTTTAAAAAATAATGCCAGTTTCAAAAACTTCGAAAAAGTCACAGAACATTGAAGATATTTGTGAGCTGCAGAAATGAATGTTTTTAGTGGCATTTTCTTCAGAACTCTTCTCTGAGTTGAATTTTAAAATCTGTCCTAAGAAATTTTTTCATGGACTAAAAATAATGGTAAAACCACAAGATGACTGGGAATCAGATATAGAACCTAGTGAAACACAGTTGTATCAATAATTTTATTTTAAGGGTGATCTGTTAGGCTGAGAGGTGAGCAAGGTTTCTCTTTCCTATCAGAATTTTCTACACAGAAACCAGGTATCATGATGGCACTATCTGCAAATCTTTTTCTGTGTTCATTACATTGGCTTAAAACTTAGTGCAGAAAGAGTGTCTTTGCTGCTCTGTGACAGAAGCGCCCCTTCAGTGTAGTTTTGCTTATATCCTGTCTATTTCTACCAACATTTCAACCATGTTAAAATATTTATTAGTTCAAGTCATTCTTCACCCAACAATTTTCAGTTTTATTTTCCTCCTGCAGCCATTTTAAAAAAAATTCAAAAGAATGCTATAAATCTACAAAGAAAACAATCCTATTCCATTGTTTTAGAGAGTAAGGAATAATTCTAAGTCCAAAATATTGGTCAAGATTAAAATTTAGTCAAAAAATATGAGAACACACCATTTTTTTAGGAAAAAAAATATAATTATTCTCTTAGTTTTTACCAGGAAGGAAAAATATCTCAGTTTAGTGGTTATCTGTTTGTTTGTTGTTTTTTTTTTCTAGCCAATTCTGTACACACTTCAGTAAATGAACGTAGCTTTTATTTCTAATATAATTCACATACCTGGTTTCAAATTACTAATTCAAACTGGTTAGTGTGTTTTGGATCAAGTGGCTGAACCAGTCCAGAGAACCCTTGCTTGAGCCCATGGGAATGCTGTGCATTTTTGGCAGCAAAAAGCCCAGGTGCTCTGACCAAGCAGTGCTGAGAACAATGCACGGGGAGCACCATTCTTTGATTGAACTTTCAGGTCCAGTTAGGATACTTGCCGAAACAACTGTTCAGAGAATAATTCCCTTTCCTGTCCAAAAGTGTTCATCTCTTTCAAAAAGATGCCACTGCAATATGACTGTCTTTTAAAAGTTGTCAGCCACTTAGAATGATGGGGCTCTCTATGTTTGTCAGTTCATTAATTTATTTAAGATGTGTGTATGGTCAGAGTCATGAAGGCAATAAATCTCTTTTGTAGAGACAGATAATTACTTTAACATGGCAAGACACAATGACACTGAACCTCATACAAAGCAAGCTTAGCATATGCATGATAGAAAACAATAGAATCCAAGTATTAATAGCAAATAAAAAAACAGTTCTCAATTACATAATCATGGAAGAGCATACATTTAGAAGTCTAGCATTTGATATTTTCTCTCTTTAACAAGCTTGCCTTCTTGCTAGATACTTTCCCACATTAAAATTCCACTAATGCCACCGTATTTAGATCTCTAGGGAGCCCTTTCCCCTCTTGAAAATATTTTGGGGTTTCACAAAAATCATTTGCTTGTCTCATTGGATTGAACCTCAAAGACTCCTTTGACGCAAGTGTTATTTTGACCACGTGAACATGGTTTCCATTTTTTAACTAGATTAAAACATGCATGAACAAACTGCTCATTGAACTTTAATGTTTCTTTGTTGCTTTGATGGCTTGCAGATTTCTATTTCATAGATGGCTTTCCCCCATACTTTCTAAAAGTGAAATGATACATTGTAATTTGAATGATAATTTTGTTTTGATGATTTAATTGATAGCAGACAGAGGGATACAACCCCTGCTTTTCCATTTATGTTTCCCCCCTGCTAAACAGATGAGACAACTGGGAGTTTCATAAGCATCTGTAAATAATTAAGGGATGTTACACTAAACTGTATTTCCTTTACCTTCACCCAGCCTTTTCTTGAGGAGCTATATGGTAATCCTGGTTCAGAGAAAGAGCAGGTTCTTGTCATTCAGAATCCTTGCCCTTCTTGCTGTTAGCTTAGGTGATGATTAAAGGCCATCTTCCCACATTAGTGATCACCATGCCAGGGAAAGTTTTTCCCACATCCTTTGTTAATACCACTCCAACAATCTTTGTTTCTCTATCTTCGCCTAGGCAGTCTTCTAATGGGCTTTCCCTCTCCATGTCTGTGTTTCCCACTGTCTCCTTTGGTACCTCTTATGGTCCTTCAAGTGTTCTGTGCCATCTCTCTTATCTCCACCAGCTTTCATTTTGTCTCAGTATATGGCTTCTAATTTGCCTGCTTAATTTTAAAGCACTGGCATGTTTTGGAAGACCCTCCTATCTTTGTAAAGAAGAGAAAGAGAGAAAAAAAAAATGGTAAAGAACCAGCCTTTTCAGCCTCTTCTACTGCTGCATCCAGGAAGTGGCACATTTTTGCTTAGCAGCTGTGGAAGAGAGGAAACGGAAGTCCAACTAGACTCTTAGTTTGAAGCTTTGAATCTTGGGCATTGTCAATAGATGACAAGAAATAAATTCAGCTACCAAAATGTCTCTGGTGACTTTGCTCCTAACAGGAGTTTAGAGCTAGCAGGAAGAAACATTCTCCTAGCAAGGCAAAGCAAACCAGAACACTTTCATTGAGTGAGCTTGGCTAGCCCAACACACCGAAGGAAAAAGACTGAGAAGCTACTCTGATTTTACTGTGAGCTACTGCCTCAGTTTTTCACCTTGTTTTCTGCTTATGGAAAGTTGTAGCCTTGGGAATTCGTCCCTAGACAAATTATTTTTCTCTAAATCTACCTGGTAAAATCGTCTCTCTACCCTTATTTCTCAACTTCAGGAAAATTTATATTATTGATAGCTGAGTAAACTTTTCCATGGAAGATTTCAGTAAGATGCTTTGGAAGTAACACAAAAACCATAGGAAGCAGAAACAGAGTTGGGGCACAGACTTAACTTCATAAATAAATATTACTCTGAATTTTTATACTTTTATTAAGGTAAAATTTACATATTCTACACACATATAATTTACATATTACACACATAATACATGATATTTGTATTTCACATGCACATATACAATCCACTTAACCAGTCAGCTGGAAGAAATTTCACAAACTGAACACACTCTTGTGTGTAGTACCTTGGTCAAGAATTAGACCAGCGACAGCATCTTAGGTTCCTCTCAGACTACTGGTCCACTCATTGTAACAGCTACCCTGAATTTTAATGATTTTTTTTTTCAGTGTTTAGTCAATTTATTACAAAGCAGACTTCCACTTGGCTAGTCATCCCCAAACCCTCCCACATCCTCCATCCTAATCAAAGTCCTCCTTTCCCTCCAGTGCAACTACCATACTGACATTCAGTCGTCATTTCCTTGCCTTTATTTTTCCTCATTTTGCTATGTAAACATGAATCCTTAAATGTTATGATTTAAACTACATTTAATTGTGATGATTCAAGCCAACAAATGTGTAGAATATTGATTTGTGTTTAGTTGCTACTAACACGCATTGGTAGATGCTGAAAACCTGCAAGAGTCACAAGTCAAAAGGTGTTAGACAGTGGTATAGAAGAAGAAACAGATCAGTAGCTAGCACTCTTCATTCCCCTTATGAAGAAGCCCAGTTATAGAAGCAACAGGGAGGAAAACCTAACTAACTGCCTTTTCCCCCTGAGGCCAAATTTCTGATTACTGACAGATTTGCATTTTGCCTGTTTGTACCTTACCTGGCAGATGAATGAACAGAGAGCTCCTGTCTCTAGTCCTAACAGTCCCCTTTACCTTGTAAAGAACATTTATTCAACACCTCATTAAATTGAAGAAAATGAGCAAAATATAAACAAGGTAGATGGGGAGGACAGTAGGGGTGGTCTTTATTAATTCTAAACTTGAAGAGATTTCCCTAGAAGCAGATAGAGGGTGCATCTTTGAGGTCTTTGCAAATGTGTTTCTTTCTTTGATCATTAGCATTTCACTCACAAATGAGTCTAGACACAGGGGATGGAATGCATAATTGGAATTTGAGGAGAAATAAAAATAATACAATGATAGAGAGATAAAGAAAGGGAGAGAGAGAAAGAGAGAGAGAGAGAGAGAAAGAGAGAGAGAAAGAAACATGAACTATGTTGGTTGCATACAGTATTTCTTTTGGCAAAGTTTAGACATGTCTTTCTAGTTAACAAATGTATTCTGCTGTCAGCTCCTTTTAAGAATTATACTCCAAGCTGCATGCCAAATAACCTCCTTAAATATTAATAAATAACTCAAGGTATCTTAGAGAGTCTGTGCTTGAGGAATTATGCTAATAACTTTCAGTAGAACTGACAGAGGGAATCCCTCTTTAGATATCTGCTCACAGAAGCAGGCTTCTCCACTGCATACTCAAAACTAGTGTATTCCCACTGCAGGGGGAACAAAAAGGAAGTCAGTTTGCTTTATATCTATGAGCTATGCTGTGAACAACCTACTGCAGGCCCCTCCTAAACCATGTGGTTTTATTGTCAGGATCTTCCATTGTTAATCCAAACCAGGGCATCCTGTTCTTAGTGTAAGACCAACATCATGACGTCTACAGCTTAGATAAACAAGAAAAGAGTCATGGGTAGATGGTCAGAACAATTTAGTGAATCTGCTTCTCTTGCATCAGTCCATGTGGTGGGATCCTTGAGGAACTTTTGGTTAATCTCCCTGCCATGAGATAAGTCTTGGCTTGATGTATGTGTCCATTGTAATGTTTATGTGTGTGTCACATAAAATAAAATCAGTCAGCTAATTTTATTTTCTAGACTCGTTGTCACAGGTTTGCATGAACCAAGCCCAAATGCCTCCCTTCTGCCTTGGTTATCTCTAACATATTCCAAAGTATCTCTTTAACAGATCACACTTCCCACATTGACTTCACCCCAGAGATACAAACAGCTTTGGAGATATTCATCAGCCACATTTCAGCTGTGGCTGGAATAATTCACAGATGAGAGTCAAGATAAAGGAGAGGGGTTCTCTGGGAGACTCTGGGCCTCAGCCTTCTGCATAGAAAACCAGAGAAGAGAATGTTCAACTCTATCCCTGGCTTCCTCAAAACACAATCAAACAAGAGTTTTAGTATAAGTATACCTTTACCTACTCCGTTTATTTAAAGCAGAATTGAGAGCACAATTTGATTACTATTGAGTTGCCTTACTCTTTCATGGTGAAGTTAGTGACCATAAAACAAAGCAAACCCCATATTCAAGTATTTGCTCTGTTGATTTGCTTGAAATTAGGAATTATTATTGTATAGCATACTATAGGATAATATCAAATATTGAAATATTATGATCCTATAATAAGACATATATCTAGATAATATTTGGGTCATGTAAGTATATAGTGGTTACTCATTCTTCATACTAGCTATTGTTTCTGAGGTCTCTTTTTCTGTCCTGAAAACTTCTAACACTAAAAATGAGATTTCTTTTTCACACCAACCCACCATATTCCAGCTCCATGACCACCAGATGTTTGTCCTACACTTTGATTCATTTCTGAAACTGACCACCCAGAGAGCAACAGTGTCATCTACCTCATCTGACAGTCATAGGCCTACTTAGGGGGTAACCATGACTTCTACCAAACCAGCTATAAAGTAGAGGTTCTCATGATTCTGCCTTTGAATTTAATAATTTGGAATACTAGCTCACAGAACTCAGCAAAGGATTTAACTTGCTACCGGGAGTTTATGGCAGAGTGTATTATAAAATCTGTGAATATCCAGTCAGGTAGAGGTGCATGGGGTGAAGCACAGAATAATCCTGAACATAAGAGCTTGAAAAGTCCTGGTGGTTGAACACTGGTCATTCCTGATACATGGGTGTATCACCTTCTCACCTTCTCCAAGCGCCCTGAACCCAATTTCTTAGGGGCTGTATGAAGGTATTTTTCACAGACGTATGATTCAATAAACTCTTAGCCACTGGCCATTAATTCAGCTTTCACTCCCTCACCCCTACCCAAAGTCTAGGCTAAAGTTTGTAATCTCTAAGCACGTGGTCAGTTCCTCTCGTAGCCAGAGCTTACTGAAGGTAGCCTAGAGTTTCACCAAGTGTAACCTCACCAACACTAAATCAGAATTGAATGAAAGCAGGTTTATTATAAATAACCAAAGACTGTCCTCTCACAGTATAACTCAGAAAACTCTTATACTGAGACCCAGGAACAAATAATAAATTATTCATACATACATGCATACATAGATACATAGATACATACATACATACATAAATTCTTATGTCCCTGTATCCCAGTATCATAATTATATTCTGTAAAAATATAGTGAATTCTGAATTAGCAAATAGCAACATTGTTCCTAAAAGAAACAGAACTGAGTTTCTGCATGATTCGAATCATATTTGTACCAACTAATAAAGATAGAAATAGCCATTGTGTGTTTTATGTTGCTTCTATTTAAAGGCACTTTAACATAACATTGAGTTATTAACACTCAACCCGTGGCCAAAAACATTACCACTCACATTTTCCTAATTCTCATCTAACTAATGTATTTTGCTCAGAAAGATAATTATAGCCTACTTGAGTGTAAAACTTTAGCTCTTCAATGTGGACCATTTTAACGAGTGAAGTTAGTTACAGGAAAACACAAAAATGACAGTTTATATTATGAAAACTGAAACAAGGAGACAGAAGTTGGCTTTGTTAGAGCTTAGTTGATAATGTGTGTATTAGTTGTCTCAAATTTTTGTTGCTCCACACACGTGGGCAAATGACAATGAAAATGCTATAACTATTGATTTCAGATATTATACAGTTTAGATATGGCTTGTCTCCCAAACATTCATGCACTGGAAGCTTGGTTCCCCATATGGTGGTGTTGAGGTGGTCAAATCTTGAATAGGTGGGTCCCGATTGCAAGATATTTATATTATCAAGACTCTACCATTATAAATGCATTACTTTTGTCTATTGGAAGTGGATCAAGTATACTATGAAAATGAGTGTCCATATTTCTATAGAAGATTTTGTATGTGAAGGGCTTAGTCCCTTCCTGGGGTCTTCCTTCTTTCTGCCATAACATAAATTTTGCCCTGATGCCATCCATCATTTGTGATGCAGTCAAAAGGCCCACCACAGAAGCTGAATAGATGAAGCAATATAGTCCTGGTCCTTTGACCCCCAAAACTCTGGCCACCAGCTTCAGAAATTTGGTTATAATAATGCAAAGTAGAATAGGACAGAGTTATAAATAAATTTCAGCAAGTAAGCCAATTTTTAAATATAGAATTCATGAATAATGAGATAGACTCTCTCTATATAATAAGATGACTATATATATAGTATACAAACATTCATAATAACATAATAGCATATTGAAGCCCTATAATTAGATTGTCTATTCTGTTGAGCACTTAGGTTGTTTTTAAAATTTTGGATTATTGGTAAAATGGGCATGGAGCTCAGTAGCAGACCATGTGACTAGCATGTGCAAGGCACTGACATTGATTTTCAATGCTTCAAAAATAGTATTATAAAATATCAATGAATAGCTATGTACATAATTCTTTGCCTTTATTTTATGTTTTCTTTTTCCCCTTTAGTGGGATTTCCTGGTAGTGTCATCTGAGTTAAAAGATGTGAGTTGTTTCATCTTTTAAAAGTTTTTTGGGGGCTGGAGAAATGGCTTAGTGGTTAAGGCACTTGCCTACAAAGCCCAAGGACCCAGGTTCATATCTCCAGGACCCACATAAGCCAGATGCACAAGGTGATGCATGCATCTGGAGTTCATTTGCAGAGGCTGAAGGCCCTGGCATGCCCATTCTCTCCCTCCTTCTCTCTCTCTCTCTCTCTCTCTCTCTCTCTCTCTCTCTCTCTCCCCTTTATCTGCTTCTTTCTCTCTCTCAAATAAATAAAATAAAATATTTTTAAAAGTATTTTTAAAGTTTCATACATATATATAATTTAATTTATCACAATTCCCTGCCATCATGTTCTTTGTCCCCCTCCCCCAGCACCTTTCCACAGACACCTTCTTCTTTCCCACTAACACCTCTTATGTTTTAATGATTTTTATTTTTTTAATCAACAATTTTCAACCAAGTACATGTATGTTTTGATCATCACCACCTCCTATTACCTTCTTTTGTGTATATAACCCTGCTCCCTTTCTCCGAGTCTTTTAAATTTTGTTTATTTTTAGTTATTTATTTGAGAGTGACAGACAGAGGGAGAATGGGCATGCCAGGGCGTCCAGCCACAGCAAACGAACTCCAGATGTGTGTACGCCCTTGTGCATCTGGCTAATATGGGGCCTGGGGAATCGAGCCTCAAACTGGGGTCCTTAGGCTTCACAGGCAAGTGCTTAACCTCTAAGCCATCTTTCTAGCCCATTGCTGAGTCTTTTTTTTCTGACTCAACTCTCTTATATTTTAAGGTCAACTTTTTGTACTCACTTATCATCCATGTTGAGATGTTGATGGTCCCACTCTTGTGCAAGTCTAACACAGGTCGTAACAGTGGCAGTGGGAACATAAATGTAATGGAAAATGCATGTCCATAAAATAGCATTCCTCTCCATCATCTGGCTCTTAGGTTTGTTCTTCACCCTCTTCTGCAATGTATCTGGATAGTTGGCGTTGTGATAGGTAGTGATGTCTCATTTACTGTTGAGTGTTCAGCAGCCACTTGTTTCAGGACCGTAATAAGATTTGAGTGTCCACATTATTTTAATAGCATTTGAAACAAAGTGTTTAAAGTTGGTCAAATGAGTAGCTCAAGATTATGTCTATTTCTTTGTCTCCACCTCTAGAGTTTAAACTCTTTGAACACAAATATTGTCTCATTCATCTATGCTTATAAATGAAGCAGTGTTTTCTATATTCAAGAACTGTTGCATAAATGAGAAAGTTAATAATGTATGAATGAATTACAGTTTCACAGCAAATCACTATTGTAAAGTGAATGAAAATGTAGTTTTTGTCCAGGTGTGTTCTCAAAGTCTTATATAAAGGATTAAAGGGCTAGAGAGATGGCTTAGAGATAAAGGCACTTGCTTGCAAAACCAAAGGACTCATGTTCAATTCCCCAGGACCCATGTAAGCCAGATGCACAAGGTGACACATGCCTCTGGAGTTTAGTTCATTTGCAGTGGCTGGAGCTGGTGCACCATCTTCTCTCTCTCTCTCCCCATCCTTCTCTCTCAAATAAATAAATAAATAAATAAAAAGAATTTTAAAAGATGCATACAGAAAATAAAACAGTAAGAAACCTTATTAAGAGTAAAGTGTTATGCCTGGGCATGGCAACACATGCCTTTCATACCAGCATTTGGGAGGCGGAGGTAGAAGAATCACTGTGAGTTTGATGACAGCCTAAGACTACTAAGTGAATTCCAGGTCAGCCATCCTGGGCTAGAGTGAGACCCTACCTTGAAAAACAAACAAAAATCCTAAGGAAAAAAATAATAATTTTGAATACACTGTCAGGAAGGGAATGGGCCACCTGTTTGGGAAAGTACTCAAAACCTCCAGGTTATTGCCTCAGACTCCTTCATAGAGTCCACATGACAGGGGGGTCAATTGTTATGAGACTTTGCTTAGATGCCTTTTTATTTTGACTTATACACTTAAGTTATGTATCTTTTACTCATCTGCATGTCTTTTCTTCTGATGCATATAATTTTTCCTTTTAAAAATTTATTTATTTGAGAGAGAGAAAGAGGTAGAGAAATAGAGAGAGAGAATGGGTGCACCAGGGCCTCTAGCTACTGCAAATGAACTCCAGATGCATATGCCGCCTTGTACATCTGGCTTATGTGGGTCCCAGAGAATTGTACAGAGATCCTTTGGCTCCACAGGCAAATGCCTCAACTGCTAAGCCATGCCTCCAGCCCATGATTCATATAATTTTAATCATATATATGTCTAGCTATGTATAAGCATGAAGTTGTAAATAATGATTCTCCATAAAGTTCAATTAGAAAATGCAGTTTGGCTTTCCATACACGCACCTAACACAAGTCCAGACTGGATGGCTGCTTGCAATTCTGAACTTGGATATGTTTAAAAACATATTTAAATATAAAACAACCACAAAAAGGAGTAACTAATGGTTATTATGGAAAGAGAAACATTTTATTGTTTGGAGTTGGGTGTAATCGAAGCTAAAGGTAGGTGGGGGTCCCAGGTCTTAAACACTTTTTTAAGTGTACTGTAAGGCAAAACTTTGTATCTTGCCCAAGTCGAGTAGTGCTCCATATTGCAAAGCTATTCCTTATGGCACTGCCTCTATCAGAGGGAATGGCAGCATATGGTCAGTGCTGAGGATCGAGGAGGAAAGACTGGATATCTCTGCTTGCCTCTTTTCCATCCTTACTGGGATTCAGGGGAAAAGTGCAGGGATACAGCCTTCAGAGTCAATGCAAGACTGACATCACAGCCATGCCAGCAGACCTTGACTGTAATAGTATTGAATGTCTTTTTTTCTTAATTCTATGACATCAGTTTCCTCATCTGTATGATTAAAATTCTGATACTTACTTTTAAGCAACGTTATGAGAATTAAAAAAACATAATTTGAGGAAAGGTCTTACATTCATATAAAGTCCTCCAATTGCACTTGGGTTTATCCTGACCCCTGTTGTCATCGGAAGCTTACAAAAAGTGTCCCTGGATAGTTCATTGCTAGGTTGCAAAATGCCTTTCAATTTTCCACTGGTCATTCTGTGCCCTTTACATCAGGGCATCATTTCCATCCAGATTGCCCAGTATTCTTGAGCACATCTTCACTCCTCCAGCTCCCATCAAACTGAACACTGAGTCTTGTGACCCTCCCTCTGTTCTAGGCCCTAAAGATAGCTCATATAGTTTGTTCTCTATTATATCCCTTGTATGATGCATGATCAATAATATATCCAAGATGATTTTCCAGTGGGTGAATTATTTCATATTTCTATCAAAATTCATTTAAGCCCATGTCACCCACCACTGGGCAGCCAACCATCTGACACTTTTCTCTGCCTCCCCCCAACAAACCTTTAGACTTTGGCTTAATGAGGTAAGATCCTTCCCTCTTTGGAATTAGAAACTCCTGGAGTTTAATATGCACTTGTTCTTTTTTAATTGAGTGTCCTATTTGTTTGTGTGCTTATACTATCTACCTTTCAGAATGTTTTCCCAGGGATTAAATCTTATTTGTTTTAGTAGCTTCTGAATCTGCCAAGTACAATATCTTGTACATGGTAACTGATCAGTTGATATTTTTTGGAGTGAGACTATTGAAATAAATAATTGCATGACTAAGTTCTTCTTTAATACCATGGGACAGGACCTGCATAATATCCTCTAGTTAGAGAGTAACTCAAACTTACTAATTGTAGCACAAAGGAAAAAATAAATTTATTTCTGTAACATCAATCTTTTGAGATAAACTGAAAACAAAAACTAAACAAATAAAAGAAACTAATCTCTGCATTTGCCATGACCAAAATTGTATATGAATCCATTTAGTGTGTGGCTACATTTTTCATACTTATACATACATGATATATATTTATATATATCATGTATGTATATATACATATGTATATGTATATGTGTGTGTATATATATATATATATGTATGTATATATATATATATATATATACACACACACATATATATGCCATACACACACACACACACACACACACACACACACACACGATCTTTCCAACATCATGTTATTTTGCTATCCAGACAACTGCAACCTTCTGCCTATGAAAGGGTAATTTCAGGCATTGTCATTGCTCTATCTTGTGTGATCTGAGATAAAGATAGCCAAAGAATAGCACATGGTATTAGCTTTTCTGAACCTCCTATAAATACTGTTAACAATAACACTCAGACATTTTCTTTGGATAATACTTATCAGGCGTGTGTTTTTTAATCTGGTCCTCACAACCACACAATGATACATGGAAGTCAGGTGGTAGTGAGTATTTTTGAAGATGAAGAAACAGGATGTTTGCATAAGAGACTGATATTCAAGGAAATTCAGCTATAAGCAGCAGAAACTGACTGAAATCCACGTCATAAAATCCAAATATCATTCCATTGCATCCAGGTGATTTCCTATGAGTACCCGACATTAAAAGGAGAAGAGAAGAGTAATCAGGAATAGGAAGAATGTAGAGTAGGTATTGCAAAAATGATAGAAATTAATTAATTAATTTAGGCATATTCTAAGAAGCCATGTGTGGAAGGGACATTACCACTGGAAGATTATGCTTCTACATCACCAGTTAACTTTGCAGAACTTTCTACCAATTTATAGAAGAAAGCATGCATCTTTGAGTCTCAAATCTGGACACTGAAATCTATAAAATGTACAAGCTCATTCAAATTGAATATTCCTAGTTTAATGACCCAGACATACAATAGAATTCATACTGATATTAGTCATTTTTAAAGATTAAAGACAAAAGAGCAAAATAGTTTTTCTTACTTAAAATTTTGTTTCATAGTTCAACCTTCAAATTTGGTATGGAATAGACTTTTTCACCTGAGTGAAGTAATTGAGTAGATAAAACTTTACCAGTATGAAAATAATAATTTTTGAAACTGATGGTTGACGAAAATAACAGAAAATAATTGAAGTGTAGTAGAAAATATAGAGAGGGTAAAAACAAAAGAAAAGAAAACAAAAAATCAAAAACAACTCACTGCTCTTCCTACGTGCATGTTTAAACACAGATGTGATCTTTCCTTTCTTTTTCTTTTTATTAAGCAAAGACAAAGATGGGATCAGCCCCTGCTGGTTTGTGTGACTTTCTGGATGGATCCTTGGGGCATCCTTGGTGAATGAAGCTGAATGTTCAGCATTTGCAGTCGTCCACCTCTTTAGTTTTTGAATCAAAGCAGCGGAGCCTCAAGGGTTCATTGGATCTCTGACATAGGAATGAAACCCATAGTGGGTTATTATGAATATGCTTCTTTTCTGTTGACAAATTGCTTGAGATTAAATTTAAAAGCACTAAGAAAGCTGATAAATAAAATTTATCAGGACAGATAGTCTGAAATTGAAAAAAAAATTCCCAGAGAAACAAAAATGTTTTTCTCAGAATATATAAGGAAGAAAAAAATAAATTTCAATTCCTGGTTTGCTAAAGGCAAAAGACCCTTGAATGTCACCTAACATGTAAACTCTCATCAAAGTGTAGAGAATTATAGCTTCTGGCATACCACGCGCGCGCGCACGCGCGCGCGCGCGCACACACACACACACACACACATATGGAGAGAGAGATAGAGAGAGATAGAGACTGCTTTGTTTAATTTGTTTGAAATGTATACAGTTCACAAGAGGCAGCACACTTTTTCCAGGAAAATACAATTTTGTTTTTGTTTTTGTTTCTCAAGGTAAGATCTCTCTCTACTGCAGGCTTACCTGGAATTCACCATGTAGTCTTAAACTGGCCTTGAACACAGAGTGATCCTTCTACCTCCTCCCAAGTGCTGGGATTAAAGTTGTATGCCACCACAGCTTACTGGAAAATATTATTTTTGATAGTATCTTTATTTCAAAACTTAAAATATTTTACAGATTACAGAAATAGGCCCTAGGAATGTACTTACAAATACAAAAGTCTATTGTGGATGAAACAAATCAGCATAATACCTATAGACTTATGAAAATACTTTTAGCTTAGTATGCTGTACATCAAAATAAAATCAAAATATGATTGAGGCAAAGTATCTCAAGCTACAGAATTTAATCAGAGTATTTGTATTATAATTTATGAAGCTTCATGAATTTCTTATGAGAACAAAAAGAAACTCTAGTCAACTAATGAACATAATAATTTTAATAGTTTTAAGGAAATGCAGTCTGCTTTCAAGCATGAGTCTCTTTTTCTGAATAAGATATATAAACAGTTGTTAACAGGTGGATATGGAGTGTTGCTCTGTGGTAGAATGCTTGCTTGAAGCCTTGAGTGAGTCAATCTCAAATATTGTAAAAAAAGGAAAAAAAAAATATTAGAAAGAAAATTACAGTGATATCTCATTCACCCAGCAGAAATATCACTACAACAGCTAAATAACAAAAAACAAGTATTCACAACTTACCTATTACCAGAAATGTTGTTAGTGAAATGAATATCAAATTGATTGGAATAAAAGTATCTAGAGAAAATTGGTAATATAATACTCTTGATTTATTTTTAGAAGTTTAAATTATGATGTATAAGGTCTTATGGGAGTGAGGAAAGTATGCATAAATATATAAATATTTAGGGAAAACTATGAATTCATTAATTGTAATTGAAGTAATAACTTAATGATGATGTGCCCAATTTGTCTTTATTTTGGAATTACTAAGTATCTATGACATTTGTCCCAGCTCTTGCTGAATATCTTAACAGATGGGCCATTTTGCCACCCTAAAGAGGAAAGAACACCATCTTCCTTTCCCTTAAGGTCCAATTTTCTTTAAGGCCAAATTCCTGGATCTCTGAGAAGTGGCCGAGATGGAAGAAAGCCAATTGCCAAAGAACTGGATTCTGAGACTCTTTCCTGTAAGGCTGGTGTGTAGCTAAGTTACTGGGCCAAGTACACACACTCTCATATCCTCCAACAGGAAATTATTCCTTTCTTCTTTGCCATACATAGTTTCTGTGTATTAGCCAAACAAAACATGCATACAGAAAAATAAGTTTTGTTATAATGCCAATTTTAAACTGGACACCTTGAAAATGCAAACATGAATTATGTTCAAACTTTTTAGCATTAATTTTGCAAAATATTCTGACATTCACATCAACTTTCTACTTCTTTTCAGTGCATGTACACCTAATCTGACAAGTATGTACATGTTCTACTCTGCAAGTTCATTATTCGTTCATTTTCCCCTATGACGATCTCTTTGAGGCTGGGGAAATCTATGGTCCTCAGAGGACTCAGCCCAATTCCTTCTACCTGTAAAAAAAAAAAAATCCCACAACCCCACTCAACACTTTAGATTAAATTTTTCCTCCAAATTCTATTTTTCTATGGGACACTTTCCTTATTTTTCTTCTTAGACCAAACCACTCTCAGTCTCTTCTTCCTCTTCGTCCATGTTACCCTTAGATCCTGGGTGTTCCTCAGAGTTCCTTTCCTGCTATACACATTTTCCATAGGCAATTTCATATACTCACATGGCTTCAATTACAACCCATAAAATCAAGAATGAAATTTATATCTCCAGTTCTGACCTCTTTTCTGAGCCCAATACCATGTTTCAAAGCTCACTTGTCATCGACAATTGAGCATCTCACAGACACCTTAAAGACAGCATACTAGAGATGAGATCCTTTAAATTTCATTCCATGTTGCATACATCCATACATCCAGTAGTCCAGGCCACAAAGCTAACAGAACATCTTTATCCTGATTTGTAAGCTAATAGGCCCTATTCAGTCTCCATTTTAATTATCCAGGTTCAAGCCAGATTTATCAGTCTTCCCAACCATTGTTTGGATAATTATATCCCTGTAACAACCTTTCTGCTTCTACTCTTGCTTCCCCTAAATTACTGTTCATACTCTCAGAAATATTCTCAGAAATGGTTTAACATCTTTTGGTTTTTCCACAGCACTTGGCATAAGCACCCACATTCTTATCATGGCCCACACACCTTATATCTTAGGCTATTGACTGGTCTTACTGCTCGAATGCTCCACCGTCTGGCAGGTTGCAAGTCTTTAAGCCATTATTGTTTCTTATTTTTCTGAGATGCCTTAGTGCTTCCCTTCTTTCCCTTTTGGACCTAACCTAACATTAGCATTTACACATTATTTCTTAGGTCACGTGCTACTTCCTTGTGGGGCTCTTTTGCTTTTGACCTCTAGGTTAAGGGAGTTCTGTTGCAAATTATCATTGCAACTTTCTACTATCATGACTGCCGTCCTGTCCTTTATCTTCTGTTTCATCTGACCCAGATACAATTATCTAATTGATAGGACTCTTCCTGTGCCATACTGTGAGCTCTCTGAGGCAGGCAGGATTAATTTACCTATGCTTTCTGCACGTCCAGAAATATTTGCAGACCAATCAGGAAACACATGTGTGAATAGAAATGCAATAAGTATTTATTAGTTACACCGTTATATTTACTATGTGTCAAAGAAATGGGTTTGCAAGTGTATGATCAACATGATTTTTGGAAGTATCAAGGGAAACTGTCAGTTACATTTTATTTTTGTTTCCACAAAGAATAATGGGACTAGTTTAATAGTATTGACTGCAGACCCAATAACATAATTCATATGCTTAAGAGAAAGTGGAATTTTAAAAATAATTTTAACTTTCTCATTACTGGTGGACAAATACTTGTAAACAAAAGATTTATTGTTTTACAAATGACTTCATTATCTTCAACTGCTCAGATGAAAGAAATCATCATCTGCTCAGATACAAAAGCATATGAGAAACACTCACTTCTATTGTAAATATACTAAGAATTGCTTTAAGCAACTCAAGAAAAAAATGTTTTCGCTTTTAGTAAAACATCATAATGTTAGAGTTTCAGAAAATAGAATATTTTTCAATAGTATACATGTGTATATGAATAAATATGATTTGTTACACTACCAGCCAAACAGTGTAGCAGGAAAAACATTTACATACATTCTTAGTCATTTAAAAATAATAGTTAGAATCCAGTTATTTTTCTTTGAAAAACCACCAGATAACATAATTCTGCCAAAGTAACAAGAAAGTTATTCAGTAAAAGCTCAGGCTGGTTTATTTACATCTCTAGTAAGAGGAGAAAAGAGATATGATAAAGCAATTTCTAGGTCATAACGTTTCTCAAATAGTACACAAAGCATTCACCTTTTTGACATCATATAATTTAAAACAATTGTTAGATCTAGGGCTACCAAGATGGCTTCACAGTTAATGTTCTTGCCTGTGAAGCCTAAGAACCCAGGTTCAACTCCCCAAAGCCCAAGTAAGCCAGATGTTCATAGTGGCACATGCATCTGGAGTTCGTTTGTAGTGGCTAGAGGCCCTAGTGTGCCCATTCGCCACCTCCCCCACACCATCTGTCTGTCTTTCTCTCTCTCTCTAATAATAAATAAATAAACATTAAAAATACTGGATGTGACTCACAAATATATGTAAGATAAATACAAATCAAGCCAAATTTATCTATGTTTGGCAAAGTTTTATATTTATAAATGTACTCTATAATAAGTAAGCATAAGACCAAAGCTTTTTGGAATTTTGAATTCTATTAAAAGATCTCACATTCAATTTTTGTGTTTTCTGTTTTATTTCCTCCACAGAAAGTTACAGCTTTTAGAGTTTGATTTTTGGAATTACTGCTGGTTTATTATATTTGAGTATAATCATTTTGTCATTTTCTTTTCCTCTGTGAGATAAAGAATAAGGTAAACCTTGGGAAAAAATAAAAGAAAAAGCTGGAAATATAAATATATAGTCACATAAAGCTTAAACAACAAGCAGCAAACTTACCATGCACACATTGATAAACTCAATTTGGTTTGTGTAAATTGGACAGTACAATACTTTCAAGACATTGAAAGATATAAGATCAACTTTAATGCTTTGGAGCAAGAGGCTGATATTCTCTGGCACAAACTGGCCATGAGAACAAGGCAGCCAAATTCAGAGTAGAGCCATGAAGAGATTTCAACAGAAATTTAATACTTAAGAAAATTAACTAGAGTGAGATATAGATACTCATGTAGTAAAGCCTCTCAGTTCTTTTTCTGCATGTTCGAGTAGACGCCATTACGTCTTGAACTGAGTTCCTTTTCCTTCCAACTCAAGGTAGTAAATCAAGAGGAACATTTCAGTTTACTTATTGGAAACAATTTCACCTCCTTCTTACCAAGAGATTAGAGCAGGTTAAACAGGTATTTTATAGAAGCATTAAGATGATAAAGCCAAATATCAGTCATTCTAACTGCCAAAACTCTCATGTGGCTGCATACAGGGATTGAACAAAGGTGTGTTAGTCATGTCAGGAGATGGCGCAGCTTCATGGACATGACTCAGAACGTATTACATGCCTTCCTCACCATGTACATAAAGGCTGTATTTTAGCAGCAAACCTTTCCTTTGATGATCAATTACTTAGGTAGCACACTTTCTTTCATAGGATTCAAAGCAGGTTTGTGAGACAGGGATTCCCATAATTTGCCCTGGTGTAAATATACACTTGCTAGGGCCCACAGCCTGCTTTCCCAACCTTGTCACTGCCTTGTTACAGGATATCAGCTGAGTCATAAAGCACAGGTGCAACCCACCATTGAAGCAACCTGGCCCAATCCCCTGACTTGATGTTCTCTGGGCTCGGGAACACTCAAAGAGCATGTTCCAGCCATTTCGTGAGTTTGTTAACAGAAGTGAAACTTGGAATCCTGGATCCCCAGTTATGTCCCCACAGGTCTTTGTTTATTTTTAGCAGTTGTTTCAGACCTGCTTGATTAACTGGTAATATTTTGAAGCCCAGTATCAATACACACTTGCCAACATTATTTTGCCTGAGGGAAACATTAAAAACAAACCTGTTGGCTACCTACTATTATTTCAGAGAAGTAATGCCATTTTAACACAAAAAGGAGAAAGAACAACAAGTGAGAAGGGTGTTATGGACATCTCACCATATTGCCTGTGTTTTCAATTTGTTATAAGCCACTGAACACTTCATTAATTCATGAAGATCACTATCCACCCTTCCGTAGTGTGCTCATGTGCAAGCTTGATTTCTTCCTCAAATGCAGAACAACCCAGAAGAGTAAACTTAAACAATATTCTGAAATGTTTATAAAACTTTGTTTTCTTCACCATTTTCTCCTGTTCCTCCTTCATGCGGCTGCACATATCTTGGTTATATTATATTCTTATTTCTGAATGGAAACACCTTTCCAAGTATAAACCGTACTGTGTTAAGTTAGGGTATCTGAGAATAATCCCTAGTCTTATGTGGTTAATTTGTAGTAGGGGTATATTTAGTCCATGTTGAGAGATGTGGTGCAGGTATAAAATAGATTGTAAAACACACTTGTACAATTTTGTATTGATTGTCTACTGAAGTTGGTTTATGTATTAGGTTAAATGACATAAGTTATTTTGCCTGTTTATTTTACTTCTGAAAAAACAAGTGAAAGAAAATGTATCATGATGTCTATGGCTTCCATGTGCAGTTCTTGTTCACTTAGATATGGTAACATTGGCTTACGAAAGCAAAGTCACATTCCCCACTTCCTCTCCTTCACCTATGATTGATGGGCCTTTCACAAAATATGACCACACTGTGATAGCAATATACTCATTTCATATAGGGTGGGATGATGGTTAAGCAGACAACACTGCTAGTGCTGGTCATGCTCCTTAGTGGACATTTTTATCCAAATGTAAATCCCGTCACTCCTGAAAGATTCAGAGAGATAAAATAGAGGAAATCACTTAGTTCTTTGAAATGGCAAGAGCATCTAAATAGATTCAGGTGCTTATCCAGATAGGCTTCCAAAGTAGATGGATTTGCCCTCTAGAATACAAATAGGAAGTTATACTGCCATCCTGAAAGACATTCTTACACTGCTCATATTAGTAAACAGAGCACATGGGCAGAAACCCTCTGAAAAAATCATATAGGAAAGAATACTTAATCCAAAAGCCTTATGGGTGCTGAATAACATTAGAATCTTTTCCTTCCATTTTCCTAAATTAAAGGCATCGCTTGAGATAGCAAATTGAGGGTTTTTTCTCTGTAATTTGAAAGTGACTACAGAAGCTATTGTTTTCTATGATAAATCCAACCTTTCTTCAATTAATAGATCCTCCTGACAACAGTAGATTCCCCTTTCCCTCAACATATAATTCTATTAGCTGGATGGATCATAGGCTGTAGTTTTTATAGGTTGGGTGGCTGGTCTGTGGCATCATAGACTTATTCAGCACAGTTTTTGATGATGGCCTTACCCTACCTTCCAGGTATACTGAAGCTGAGTACAAAGCGAGGTTGTCTGCACGCATTGTTTGAAATGACTCTAGTGACTCATTGGCCCATGGCCTCTGCCCAGTTAAACTCCTAATCTCCAAGTTAGCAAGCCCATGATGTTTGCACATCATTTTTGAACTCTTCATAGAAATGGTTGATTCTGTGCATTTATAGTGGGAGAGAAAAAGAAAAAGAGAGATAAATGGATAGAAAGACAGAGATAGAGAGACAGGCAGTGAGATACAGAGATGGAGACACTAGGCCACCATCATTCCACACTTAGATATTGTAGTAGCCTGCTGGATGGCTTCTCTTCCATCATTCACAAATTTAATCCACCCTTGATATGGTTGCCAGACAAGTATTCCTCAATTTATCTTTGTCATTATATCAGAACCTACAATATATCTCAAGGTACAAGGAGTCACCCATCTTGTCTAATCTCTGCCTGACATCAGAGTCTCATATAAACATGTCTAATCCTCTTTCCTGTAACTGGAGCTGTTTGGTTAGTTTGTGCATGTGTGTACTTGTGTGATTATGTGATATTGTAGATTTGGCTTAGGGCCTTGCAACTTCTAGACAAGCACTCTACCACTGAGCTATAGAGCTCTTTACTCCTTCTATACACATCCTCCTTCCATATGAATACATTTTGGTTCTTCCTACTGTAGGAGTGATCATCACCTATACTCATTGACTGTGCTAGCCACCTTTAAATGAGCTTAACACTCTTTTATATAAGCCTTTGAATTCTTCCTTCTTTGCCCTATCTCTTAGTCTTCCCTCTCTGTTTCAGTGGTAAGTTCCTTAAGGAAGTGCTTCAAACTGACACATATTATGTTAACTTTTAATAACATGGATGCATGTGACCACAGACCTATCTCTAAAATTCTAGCTTTAAGGTTTACTTAAGTTCTGTAAAGCACAGTTTTGCTTTAAGTAAAGCTGTGATAATAATGATCTCATTTATGGTTGCTAATGGGTTAAATATAATGTCCCCCACATGTTTACTATCTTCTCCAAGAGAAAAAATTTAAAATCAGATGATGAGTGGACGTATATGGACACACTGGATAGAGGGCCTGGAATAATATATAATTTACAGTTATACATAGTAAATGTAAATGAGAAATGCATTTTGCACCAGTCTAACTTTTTATATTATATAATATTGTATTATTTATTGTAGAGAAAGGGAGAGAAACAGGGATAGGGAGGGAGGAAGAGAGAGAGAGCTTGGGCATGTCAGGGCCTCTAGTCACTGCAAACAAACTCCAGACACATGGTGTACCTAGTACTTCTGGCTTTACATAGGCACTGAAGGAATTGATCATGGGCCTTTGGCTTTTCCAGAAAGCACCTTAACCACTAACCCATCTCTCCAGCTCCAGTCTAGCTTTTATTATACCTCCAATAGTATATTTCTTTTAGGGTAGGCCAATGACATTTAGTAACTATATATAGAGAACAATTCCTACAATGCCGTTTGTGTTTAAAAGGCTTGGGAAATTTCCATTGTCTACAGAATTGGTTCTGATTGGTCTGACTCTAACATGCTTTTCCAGTTTTATGCCCATTCTGCTCTTACATTATACTCTGAGCTACAGCTAAATACCCCTGCTCCCTTTAATGAAAATGCTATGTAAGAGAGCCAGACCTTTTTCTTCCCTTGACCAATTTCTCCTTTTCTTTCCTTCCTTCTGTATTTGGAACTTTCCAACTAATCCTTCAAGGCCATATTTGTATTTGTCTTTGCACAGTGATACTTGCTCTATTTTTTTCTGGATTATCATATGTGTAGAAATGTAAGGTCAGGCTTTCACTCAAACTCATCTCTTGAAAATGTAGGATAACATTTTAATTCTAGATGAAGTATTAGGAATTTTCTCAATATGTAATTTGAGTAACTTTTGTTTGGGGAAGTCATATCATAAATGGCTATTATCAGTGCTTATGTTAGAACTTACAAATGAGTGCTTGGGAGATGGCTCAGTGGTTAAAGACACTTGCTTCCTAAGCCTGCTGGCTCAGGTTTAATTTCCTACTATCAATGTAAAGCCAGATGACCAAAGTGGTTCATTGGTCTGGAGTCCATTTGTAAGCAAGAGGCCTTGATATGTCCATTCTCTTCCTCACTCCTCACAAATAACTAGATAAAATTATTTTATAGAAAGAAATTACAAATGATCTGAGGGGAATATGGCAAAAATGCATTATATTCATACAATAAAGTTCATATATGATAATAAAAAGAACTAGAGCAAAACTAGAAAATGTATTTACATATATTTTAAAAATTATTTTTTTCTGCAGGATATTATGCTTGAAACTAAGGCAGTTCTGAGAAGAGCCTTTGTAGTGCCAGGAGCTGAAGAGAGCTTCCTGCTGATGACAGCAAGAAGGCAGGAATCGTGGTCTTACAACCGCAAGGAACTAAGTGCCGTCAGCAACAAAAATGAACTTGGAAGCAAATTTGCTCCCAGCGCTGACAGATAAGAACTCATCCTGACTGACCCCTCAATTTCAGCTTTGTAATATTTTGAGTACAGTATTCATCTATGGGATGCCATGCTTCTGACTTAAGTTTGTGATTTGTAGTTGCACAGCAATAAAAGCTAATATCAGGCTCTGGAGAAATGATGTCATGGGCTGGAAGATTCCACTATCGTCCAGTTAGACTGCGAGTTCTCTGTTGAAGGAGGCAGGCAAGTTTCTTCTCAGCATTCTCACCACATGAAGAACATTATAGACTTGAATAAAATTTGTGTATACACTAGTTTTTCCTCGGCTGAATTTCTTTTCTTCTTTGTCAAGGAAGACAATGGAATGTTGTGACACACACATGAATGGGATGCACACATTTTTGAACTTCATTAATATGAACCTTACTCAGGGTGTCATGCATAGTCATAGTATCTACAAATATTGGTTTCTGATGATATAACTTAGAAATGAAGCTGTCACCTAAGCAAATTAACTGTGACACATGCTCGCGCTGTGAAGGAACTGACAGGGTTGGCTTGCTCTGTGGACATTTGCATTGGCTTTACACAGGCTGATTCACTCCTCTCCATGAATGCCACAGCTCACTGTGTGTGGTGAGTTGGTTGGGCCTTTTTGTAGCTATTTGGTCAAATATTATCCTGGATGGTTCTTTACAGATGATTTTGGAGGAGATTTGAATTTACATAAAGGGATTGTGAGGCAGGTAGATTGCCCATGATACTGTAAACCTGCATCATCTAATCAGGTATAGAGACTGAAGATTTTAAGCCTTATCTGGATACATCGACTTTTATGGTCATTGAATTTCAAAGAGCTCAACTGCTTAAAACCATAACAATGTACATGTTAAAATACGTGCCATTTGCTGGGTATATGGCACATGCCTATAAATGCCCTAACATGCAAGATAGAGATGGGATGATTAGGAAGGAGTTCAAGACACTCCTCATCTGCATAGTGAGTTTGAGGCCAGCCAAGGCTACATGAGACATTCCTCAAAAATGATGAAATAAAAAACAATCATTTCCAAAATCTTAAATTTAACATTCCTTACATAAATCGTTAGGACAGACTAATTTATTCCTGTAAGAATTTTCCATTGATCTAAAATGTTTATAAGTGAATTGGAAGTGACTTACGGGTCAATTTCAATAGAAAATATAGTTCTTGAAAAGATGAATAGAAAAGGGAAGGTGGACAGAAACCACAAAGGAATGTAACTTTATCATTCTATTCTCTTAATGTATTATAAAGGAATATAACTTTTCCATCCTATTTTCTTATTGTATTATAAATGAATATACATCTATTATTTTGTTATCTTGATGTATTATAGGAACAAATGAACTTGAAATTAAATGCAGCTGGATTTTGTAAGAACTGTTTATTGTAAAAGAAAGTAAAAAAAAAAAAAAAAAAAAACTAGATTGGTTAAGCACTGCTCTTGAAAGCTTAAGGGGACAATCCCCATGATTGTGAAAAAACTACCTAATGTTCTTCTTTAAGGCAAGACATTATAAAATCCAAACTCAGTAATACTTACCAAGGTAAACAGCCATAGAAGATGTTGTTTTCTTCTTATTATCCTGGGAAAGAAACTAGAAGATAGGACCCGATAAATAGGATCCAATAATGGTGACTGAGAACAATGGAACACTTACTGTTTCTGCAGCATCGTTCCATATACTTAGCATGTAAGCATGCATTCAGTATTCATGACAATGTTACAGAATCCATGTGTTTTGATGCCCACGTTAAAGATATATTTCTCCTTTCATTTATTTTCCTGCACTACTGAAAGCAGTAAAAGAAAGTTGTTAAAATTATCATGCAGGAGAGTTGACGCCAGTATTGGATCTACATGGTCTAAATTATAAGCTCATGCTCTTTCTTAGTAATACTTATAAGACTTTAAAATGTAATTATTCACCACAAAGCAGAAGAAATTCACCAGTGTACTTTAAAACTTCCACTTGTCAGAACAAGGAGTGACAATTAGAATGCCAAACTGAACAAAACAAGTGGTTCAATTGTCATCCAGAAATGAGCAAATGTTGACAGGTTCAGAGGATTTGACGTACCTCAAGCTCAATCTTAGCTACTAGTATAGTTTGCATGTGGTATGTCTCCTTCAAAGCTCATAGTGTAATTTGATCTCTAATGTAATGGTGATGCGAGATAGTATGGATGCCAGGAGGTTTTTGGGTCCTGAATGTTCTACCCTCATCACAGAGGATGAGGTTAGCTCAGAGGAGTGAGTTCTTGTTCTCATCAGACTGGGTTAGAATACACAAAGGTAGGCTGTTAGAAGTAAAGCTGACTCTTCTTTGTTTTCTGATCCATAACTTGCCCACTTTCTTACACATGTGTGGGTTAGGGTTAAGTCTATCGAAATCATTATTATTATTATTGTTGTTATTATTATTGTTATTATTATTGTTATTATTATTATTTTGCTACTATGTAAGAATATCCAAGACTGGGTGGCTTATAATGAAAAGAAAAACAATTTTATTTCATCACAGTCTTCAAGGCTGTAGAACCTTTTAGAACCTGTAGAAGGTCAAGGTGCCAACATATAACAAGAACATCTTTGATATTATAAAGACAGAAGGACAATAAGGCAGAAGGGGACCAAACTTGCCATTTTGTTACTACATTAATCTAATTATTCCAAAGAGTAGTTTCACCTTTCTCTCAAAGTTGCAGTGGGAATTGAGCTTCCAGCATATGAATTTGTGAGGACATGTTTGAACCACAGCATTCTGTTTTTGCCTACCCTAATTTGTAACTTCCTCCTATATAACACAGTCTTTCCACTCCCACAGCCTCAAAAGTCTGAGCTTATTCTAATGTAATGGTTCAATATCCTGAGTATCTTCTCAAGTCATCTAAATAAGATATGGATGAGACTCAAAATATGATTAGTATTGATTTTTCTCTGGCTGTGAACCTGTAAAATCAACTGATTTATGTGCTTCCAGAACACAAAAGTGGGACAAGATAGGCATTCCAATGTTGAAAGAGAGCAATGATAAAGAAAGAAGGAGTGACAGATTCCAAGGAATCTTAGAATCCAAAAGGACAATGAGCATTATTAGATCTTCCAGGTGAAATAATCTTTACTTCCACCCATGCAGAGGTTGGGTCTTCATGATTACTGGCGGCACCATGCACATGGCACACAGCCCATGGTGAGTCTCACAGGTTTAACTCTTGTGTTTGGATATCTCCCAAGCTTGTGTTGCACACTGGTGACTCAAGGAGTCTCAGGGTAGCTGCCTCCTTGGCTTTACTGTGTACTGTGCAGAAAGGGACGCTCTCTGGTGGCATTGCCCTCTTGCTTCTGCTGAGTATTGCTTAACACAGGTGACCCATGGTACCTCCAAAACTGCAACTAGTCTCTGCGGCATGCTTTGAATGCATTCTTCCTCTAAAGTTTCTGATGCCTTAACTCTGTGAGGAAGACTACCCTTCCCAGTCTCTTTGAAAAGTATTTGTGTAGCTATTACTGAAAAACATGTGAGTGTTTACTGTGAGGACCTACCCCTGGTCTTTGGTTACCTTGAGGACTTTTCTTCTATGCACCTCCAGTTGTCTAGCACTCCTATAATAAACTGATCGCACCATGCAGTTCTATGCCTTTAGGCTTGTTCAAACTTCAGTGTCCTCTCAGCTAGTGACCTTGGATATTCTCTACTCTGGCTTTATCCCTTACAAAGTAACTATATCAACAACATTTACCTTATGGAGTTATTATGAAACTCAAATGTGCTGATGCAGTTAAATTATTATGAATATAATCTAGCATTTGGTAAATTTATATATTATTATGTTTGAAATATGCAAGTAGATTCACTTTTTTTTGTTGTTGTTGCGGTAGGGTCTCACTCTAGCTCAGGCTGACCTGCAATTCACTATGTAGTCTCAGGGTGGCCTCAAACTCATGGTGATCCTCCTACCTCTGCCTCCTGAGTGCTGGGATTAGAGGCATGTGCCACTATGCCCAGATCATTTTTAATATATAGAAAGACTAGGGTAGGGTCTTCTTCCAAAGTCATATTAAAGCTTTTATATGGAGATATTGAAATAAAGATTGAGATAAAAAACTACTTCATGAAGAAGAAAGAACCAGTCTATAATTTGGTGGGAAGGAACATGGCTTTGTGAATGAATTGGAAGATGAATAGCCTAGAAAATAGTCAGAAATGAAGAAACAAAATAAAGCCAAGGCAATGGATGAAGGCAAAGTCACATGTTTTCTTACATGTTTATATCCTTTAATAGTTTTTTTTCATCTTTTCTAAATTCAGTGTAAAGAATTTTATTGGGGATGCCTTACAGGAAGCCAGGTATAGAATTAAAGACATCAGATATGAGTCTAGAATCCAGGAAAGAGATGGTATTTAGGGACTAGGCGAGTGACAGTGGAGATGAAGTTAAGTGGATGAATTACAATTTTTCTATGTAGAAACTAAAAGAAATAATGATTTGTAGTCGTGTAGGGATAGTGTGTTTTAGGAAAGATTTTAGGCCTCTTGTGTCAGTCAGTATTATGAGGGACAAAAGTGCCATTTGATAAGACTTGAATAAAACCTGTGATAAAGGAATATTATGGATTGTGGTGTTGATTTTAAGCATGTTTCATTGGAAATGTATAAGAGGGATCAGGGCTGAGGCATGCAGAGGACTAGGTAGAAAAGAGTTGATAAGACAAAATGAAGTGTATCATGCCACAAATATCAAATGTGATTCACAAAAGAATTTCTCAAATAAAACTATGGAAGGATAAAGGAATAAGGTGAAGGAACAGAGACAGGGAGAGAAGGAAAGAGAAGAGAAAAAGCTTTTTACTTGTTGGGCATTACTTAGCTAACAGGACAGCAACCTCTACTGCCTTTGCGTGTCTTCTGTCCAACTTGGCACTATGTAGAGCTGTAAAATATTTAGAAACTGATCATTAAGCAAGCTTTGAAAGTTCTTTTGTGTTAGTCTGCTTGCCTTTTATCTGATCTCGGCACCCAGTTCTGCGTTGCAACATGCACTAGTCAAAATGTCCATTATTATCACAAATAATGAATTAGATGACTCATGAAGTCTGTGTCTTCAAAGTCAGACTCCCAGAAGAAAAATAAAAATTTCTATCATCTGAATGTCTGGCATTATATAGACAAGAATCACCTCAAGGGATGAGCAGCTAATGATGGGACTTCAGGTACTCAGCATGAAGTTTGAGGTGATTTTAAATTATGAAATGGTCACATTAGACAACTCTGCACTGTTTCTAACTTGAATAAACATATATAGATGAAATAGATCTGAGATGGCATTTCTTTTTCTCAAAAAGATGATATGCTTGCCATTTTAGGGAATGTGGTCAATTCTAGCAATGACTATGAAAGTTTCCTGGGGACAAAGTGCAATACCCTCAACATCCCAACCTTTGAAAGCCATTAGAGATGGTCCTTCTCATTGTTAACCTTCTCCATTATATCCTCTTTTGTTGAAACAAGGTCAAGGAATGTTGCCCAGGCTGGTCTGGAACTCATAATGCACCTTTCTCAGCCTCCCTCCCAAACACTGAGATTATAAATGTGTATGACCTTACCTTGTCACCTCTCCATTTCACTGCGTCCCCAGGCATATGCTTGCACATAATTTCAAGCATTTTGATCCATAGCCACAAAGCGAAAGGAGAAGACATTTTGCTGAACCTAGAGTTGAAATGCGCTAAGTGAAGTTTTCTTTGAAAACTGGAAACAGGGCTGAGGAAATGGCTTAGAGGTTAAGGCACTTGGCTGAGAAACCTAAAGACCCGGGTTCAATTCCCCAGGACCCACATAAGCCAGATGCACAAGGGGGGCATGCATCTGGAGTTCGTTTGCAGTGGCTAGAGGCTCTGGCGTACCCATTCTCTCTCTCTCTCTCTCTCTCTCTGTCTGTCTTTCTCAAATAAACAAATAAATAAGCTATTTGAAAGCTGTAATGGCAAATTTAAAAAAAAGATAAAGAAAACTGGGAACAGCTGGGCATGGTAGCACAAGCCTTTAATCCCTGCATTCTGGAGACAGAGGTGGGAGAATTACAGTAAATTGGAGGTCTCCCTGAAACTACGTAGTGAATTCCAGGTCACCCTGGACTACAGTGAAACCCTAGTTCATAATAAATAAATAAATAAATAAATAAATAAATAAATAAATAAATAAATAAAAACCTGGCAACCAATGTTCATCTTATATGTTAAGGCTTTGCAGCAGGAGCAAACTGGAACTCATATCATAGTGCAATGCCTGTAGCAATATTTACTAGTTGAACTGCTTGGATAATGACTTAGCCCCTTTAAGTCTCATTTTTCCTCAAGTGCAAGATGATATTATTCTTGAGTAACAATATCTGTGAGTTAACATGCATATTATTAATATTAATGCGTTGATGCTTGAAGAGTAGCTGGCACTAAATAAGTGTATAACTGTAGTTACCGTTATCAGTAACAGCATTTGTATTCTTACCATAGGGAGAATGCTGAGGGACCGAAAGCTGCTCTTTTATGTGATCATCTTTCTGAAGCTGGAGGCTCAGTTCTTTCTTCTGTGGGAGGAATCCAGACAGACACATTTTGCTTGCCCAAGACCCTATTGCTACTCAGTATCTTTGCTGGGTGCTGGTGTTGGAGAAAAAGCACTGTTTAGTCTGCCTGTGTTTTAATTTATGTAATTCTGTTTAATGAAAAGGAGGTCTAACTATATGACCTCATTCCCTCTAAGTTCTGCTCGTCAGCCACTCGGAGTAAAAGGAACCAGGCCCAAGGGGAGAAAGTGGTCCTGCCACTGCTGCCATGGGGAAGCTGGAGGCTAGCACGGTGGGAAATCCCTTTTGAGAAGAGGCGTGAGAGCTTTGGCATAGGACAGGACATTCAGCCCAAGCGAGTTCTCAGGAGCTTTGTCAATTGGCCTGGCTTCAGAGGCAAAGGACTGTCCTCTGTAAGTGTCCGAATGTGCTTTTCTCAATTAACCAATTCACCCTGGCGGTGGTACTGCAAACATTTACCGGCTGGGCTGTGCAAACTTGCCCACAAGCGCAGGCCAGAGACAAAGCCAGAGAAGCCACAGAGGCTGTCTGTCGGTGTGGGCTGCAGGCAAGGCGGATGTCTCCAGGAGGAACCGCCTGTCCTTCCTGCGGGGCCCTGTGCAGTCAGTCACTACCTCCGTGAGGACAAGACTGCCCAGCGGGTGCTGACTGCCCCTGGCATGAATCCCACAGTGGCGGGAGGGGTGTGGCTCCTGCCTGTCTGGTGTTACCACACAGGATCTCCCTACTGGACTATCAAGGGGAAGACCAACACCACAGGGAGACATTCTGTACTGGTACCTCCGCACTGGTTAATTCTGAGGACCAAGGAGCTCCCGGTAAGCTGATGGTAACTACCGGGACCGATTATAGCATCATCACTGGGGAGTCAATGGACTGGGCCCAAAGTTAGCAGTTCTGTAGCTCACGTGCGCAAGGTGGGTAAAGCAGATTTTTAAAGAACTTTCAATCAACCTGAATTGAATGCACTTCCTTCAAAAAAAAGTCACTTAAATTCTACTTTTGAGTAATAATGTCAGGTAATAAAATGTACCCTTGGCTTTCCCATAGCTTGAATGAATGACAGGTGTGATGGCTTAGGAAGGTATACAGAATGCTCACTCTGTTACTGCCTTCCCTCTCTTCTATAAACACCACCTTTCCCCCTAACAGAATTGACAAGTTTTATCTTGCATTTGTCCTGCCAAATGTGTCGCCTCATTTATTTGACAATTAAACTGAAATGTAGGAAGTATGTTTCAGATCATGTACTAATTCCTTGTAGCCAGCCATGGTAGAGTCAGTTAATGGAAAAGTCAATTCTGAAGAAAATTTGATGCATTGATTTCTCTGCCAAAAAAAGATGGAACTATTTATGTAGATCATATTATTCCCAATTAAAAATAAAACCTGGAATTTCCTTTTACTTTTCTGAGGGATTTTAAGCATGCTGTATCATTTGAACCTTATAACAGTTCTAAGAGTATTAACAATTATTTTAATTTCTACTTTGCTGATGATGAAACTGAGAATTCAAAAATTACCATCTTCTCTAAGAAGACACATTTAATAAACAATAAAAGTTTCACTTTAACTTACATAATCGTGTCTGAGGGTCAAGGTACTTTCTATTTGGGGAGATTTTTTCCTTAAGGATATCATGATAAATAAAACCAAAACCCTAAACTAGTTCCTCTTCCTCATAATGATATGCCCCCTTCAAGACACTCTGTCTCCCTTATGACACTCCATTGACTCTATGTAGACTCTGAAGGCCATTGTGTGGTTATTGAACACCCAGTGCCATATCCTGCTATTAATTCCAGTTACCTTCCGCAGCATTATGGACCACCTACAAAGTTTATAGCCCAGAATAACAATTTTGTTATGCTCATGGGCTCTTTGGATCACAGATTTTTATGGGACCCCCATAGATGGTTTATGCTGTACAGTATCTGAGTCCTCATCAACAGTGATTCAAGATGGCCTGTGATTTTCAAATAGGGATGGTATCATCTGGAAGCATCTTTCTTCATAGGTATGTGGTTGAGTTGGCTGTCTTATTTGAGACTCTGGGGTAGAACACCTGCTTTACTTGCATAAAATGTGCATAATAAAAGCAGACATCTTGAAAGGATGAGAAGGAACTGAATTGCAACTTTATGGCCAAGTCTCAAATGTTACATTTGAGACGCTTCCACCAGCTAACCACTCTGGCAAAGGCGTTTGCAAAGTTCTGTTTAGACTCCAGGAAGGGGGTGGGGTCAATGTAGCATTGCAAGGAGAGTGGTGGTTGGAATACATTGACTTGGCCAGCTTCAAGGAATACAATATGCCACAGATAATTGTTTTAACTGTTCTTTATGTATTTTTGTACTCTATTCCTTTAGGATATTCAAGTCAAATATCTCTGTGCATGGCAAATGTATCTATAATAGTCCCTTCCACACTCCCTATCTTTCTCTATCCTTCTGTTTCATATATTTTTCACTTACATGCTTTTCTTTCTTTCTTCCTTCCTTTTCCCTTCCCTTTATTCCTTCCTCCCCCCATTTAACCCTCATGCCTTACTCTCTTCTTCAACTACCCATCCATTAATTTTGTATCAATACTTCATTGGGAGTTCTATATCCATTTGTCCATCTATCTATTTAAACCACCCATTTAAATATGTTATTGGGGCTGGAGAGATGGCTTAGTGGTTAAGCACTTGTCTGTGAAGCCTAAGGACCCTGGTTCGAGGCTCGGTTCCCCAGGTCCCACGTTAGCCAGATACACAAGGGGGCGCATGCATCTGGAGTTCGCTTGCAGTGGCCGGAAGCCCTGGCGTGCCCATTCTCTCTCTCTCTCCCTCTATCTGTCTTTCGCTCTGTGTCTGTCACTCTCAAATAAATAAATAAAAAATGGACAAAAAATATTTAAATATATTACTGCTTTTCTTTAAGAAAAAGTAAGTTCAACACAGCATATCTTTTGGGTAGTGATATAATACAATAACAATGGACTTATTTACACATTTTCCCAAATTCTTAGGATGTATAACTCCAAGAGTGAGCTCTAATACAAATTATAAACTCTGGGTGATGATTTTGTGACTCTAGTTTCCTTCACTTTAAAATCATAACCCATTGGGGGAAGAGACTGATAATTGGGAAAGGCATCAGGCATATGCAAGAATGTCAGAGGGTATATAGGAAATTTTTGTTTCCTCTGTTCAATTTTTTCTTGTAGCTACATGTTCTTTAAAAAGATGTATTTGGGGGTTAGGAATATCACTCAGTGGTAGAGAACGTGCCTAGGAAGTCCTAGGTTCAATTTCCAGCACACACACCCACACCCACACACACACAAGAAGGAAGGCAGGGAGAGAGGAAGAGGAAGAAAGAGAGGAAGTCTACAACATGTTTCATTAAGGAGGTATTGGTCTTGTTAACTATCATGCTCTGGGACACAAGATAATGTTGACACTGTGAGAACATGTATTAAGTAAAAATATACTGAATTATAAATTCATGAATGAATCTACTGACATAAGCATTTTGTTTCAGGATGTTGCTGAAGATGTCATTTTGTCTTAGATCTAAAGGTACAGATCAGTAGCAAAACTCCTAAGTACCTAGGAGAGGAAAGTACTGAGAGCCCTCACAGGCAGGTGAAGGGGGAACAAACACCAAAGCAAACTCTGATGAAAGCTTAATCTTTTTCCTGGCTCAACACTGACTTTCAAAATTCACACATTAAGGTAGGAGCCTTATCATTTTTTCTCAAGTGTACAGGATAAGAAACATGTTGTGGTAAGTCATTCTGTTGTTTAAAATTTTTCATGTCATCTTCATGCAAATGAATAGACTTCAACTTGCACATTTTCCCTTTCCTTTGATTTTTCTCTCTCATGACTATAGATGATCAAATTTGAGTTTGAGGATGTACACTCAAATTTTGCCTGACATGGTATACGAGTTGAAGTTATATATGATATGATCTCCAAAGTGTTTTTAATAAATTATTAGTGCTTGTGATATCACTTAGAACTTAACAGTTCTACAAAGACATCCTGTTTCTCATGCAGTAGAATTATCTTCCATCTTTAATAACAAGGTGCAGATTTCCCCTCAGGTCTTATTCATAGATTTAAATCTAAATCATAACTCCCAAATTACCAATTTCCAACTCAGACCTTTCTCATAAAGGTAAGATTTATATATCTAATTAGTTACTGGACATTTTCATTTTGACGACTCACCAGAACTTGACATATTCAAAATTTATTTTACCATTGAACCTAAAAATCTTTCCCTTATTCTATCCTGCTAGGGAATGGGCTTGCTGTGAGAGGTGACTTTTCTATGAAGCCAATGAAAACTTACCCTCTATGCCCAGCCTGGTCTTTCTGGTCATGAATTACTCCTCATTATTTGAATATCTGTCCTTGGTCTATAGCCAATAATAGGTAACCATTCTCTTTAGCATATGATACAGATTTATTATCATCAGCTAGATTGAATTTAACAGAAAAAAATGGCTCTTTCTTTTAAATATCATTTTCATTAAAGAGAGGCAATGGGCCACTTTTATTAATGTTTTGCAGTATTTTTTGTTGTTGTTGCTAACCACATGCAGTAACCATAGTATCAAGGGTATTCCTGGAAGTTATATTATTCAAATCTAAATGTTCCATGATGCTTTAATTTAATGGAGTATCTGGACACAATTTTTTTTTAGACAGAAGTTTTTATCATGTCATATTACACATAATTTTCTATTAGAACATATATGTATTTTCTCAGTAGTACATTGATTCTATTTGATGGCATTCCTTTATATTTTTTTTTTCCTTTATATTTGTGCATGGGAAAATTGTCATATGTGGGAACATACAATGCATGCAAACGGTGACCAACCTCACCTTCACTCTGGCTTCAGACTTTAACTTGAACTAGACATGCTGAAATGCTGCCTGTACTTCCTTGCCAAGGAGGGGCATTCAAGATTCATACAGTTCAGTTCTTGAATGAGGGCTGAATGGGGGATAAAGTCTTTCTAAGTTCTACCTCCTTATTACAGCATTGAGGACCTAGTACGTGCTTCACTTTCATTAAGTTTCTATGTTTAAAACATTGTCAAAAATGTGTTCGTAAAAATTGTGACTTGATTTACTCTAGGCATGCTGTGAGATACCACCTTTATGTTAAACTGAGAATTGTCTGAATTTTGTCCCTTACTTTCCAAGGTGGGAGTGTTTCTAGGTTTTAAAATAAAAAGGATTTTTTCTTCTGTTTTAAGGAATGATTGAACTTAAAATCTGGCTTTTTCTGATATATCTCATAGGTGGGAATTCCCACAGATCTACAGAGTTGTAGTTTACCTTTGCATAGCTTTTATCTTCATTTAAGAGGGTAAATATTCTAGTCTATGGGTACTTCTTTTTCTATACACCATTTGATTCATTTATTGAAGAAGTATTTATTAAGGGCCCCTTATATTTTTGTCATTCTTCAAGGCATTGAGGATATAACACTGAAAATGTCCTCCACTCGTGGATATTAGGTTTTAATAAAACATAAGATTGGTCCTGACTTCCTTTAAATATGATTCTTTCAAGTCTTTCTACAAAGAATAATTATGCCCTTATAAATGTGTCCAACTTCTGAATATAATACATCAATGGCTCTCAGGAAGCCTAAATCCAAGTCTGTCTGCTCATAGCTGTTCATTACAAATGCATAAGTATAATTTTTTTTGTCTTATATCTCATTTCAAGTTCCATTTAATGTCTGTGTCCTGATTTACCCTTTATTTTTCTAACATCATTTACTTCCTGCATCATTGTGTTGTGTACATATCACAAGTATTTAAAATCTTGGTTTAGGTGTGTGGTATGTGTCTATTTGTATTAGTATGTATATGGGCTTATGTGTGTTTATCTTCCTCAATCATGCTCCACTTCTATTCTTTGATATAGGATCTGTTGCGGAACCAAGAGCTCAATGATTTGACTAGACCAGCTTGCTGTCTCCACCCCTTGCCTCCCGTGCTGGGATTTCAGACACTTATGGTAGTATCCTGCCATTTTATGTGATTGCTAGGGATCCAAACTCAGGTCCTCACAATTGCATGGTAAGCTCTTTATTTACTGAGCCATCTCGACAGAACTAAAATAACATTTTTTTAAAAGGTAATATTGTCTACAAAACCTAAAATGACACAAATACCAATAAGTAAAATTTCTTGTCTTTTTCCTCCTGTTCCTCTTCTTCCCTCTCCGTTTTCTTTACCAGAAGCACCTTTCTTTTTCTTTTTCTTTTTCTTTTTCTTTTTCTTTTTCTTTTTCTTTTCCTTTTGCTTTTTTTTTTTTTAAGTAGGGTCTCACTCTAGCCCAGTCTGACCTGGAATTCACTATGGAATCTCAGGGTGGCCTCGAACTCACAGCAATCCTCCTACCTCTGCCTCCCGAGTGCTGGGATTAAAGATGTGCGCCACCACACCCAGCAGAAGCACCTTTCTTAAAAGCCACTTCCTTCTCTCTTGTACCTAGAGCAGGCCTCTCCACACTACTGGTTGTTTTGCAAATACATCCTTCAGAATCTGCTCTTGCTGAACTACTTCTTTTGGGCTATTTTCCCTTACACAGTGTCTCCACCTTACCCACTGATTGGTAGGTTTTCATCAAGTGTTTTGCTCTCTCTCACCCCTGAGCCTTTGCATCTGCCATTTCCTTTGTTAAAGAGCCCATCCTGTCCACACCCTCTCACCTGGCTTGTTCCTATTCACCCAGTGCCGTCTTGGGAAGCCTTACCCACCGCCCCAGGCTTCCTTGAGTGCCCCTCCTCTGGGTTGCCATGGTACCCTCTGCTTACCTCTACCCTGTACTTATCACTGTATTATTAGTGTTAATTTGCCTGTTCTTGTCTGTCCCTAGACTGTGACCTTCTTTAGGGAGGGGCCTCTTTCATCTGTATGTCCCTAGGGCCTTGCACAGTGCTCCATAGAAAGTGTTTGGTGTGGGTTTGTTGGATGACTCAGGGAGGGGAGAGAGATTAAGACCAAAGGTTGCCTACAGAACTGGCTCCTTGCCTTAAGGATTCTGATTTCCTGGCAGGTTTTAAATGGCCCAACATGTACCATTTCAGTCAATGACTGTGGCTTATCAAAGAGTCTTGGCTTACTGTCTCGGAAGCCCATCTAAAGAAGTCAAAAGATGACCCTAAAGAAGTTACTTTCTTTTAATGTTTTCATTTTTCATATTCAGGTCACATTGGCCACCATAACTATCCTGGCATGTAACACATGGTCAACAAACACTATTTAAATGAATATTAGCTATTTATTTCTACTCATTCTTGGAGTGAATAATGGTATTCCTGGTTTTCTAGTAAGCAGAACTGATACTTATCTAGGGCTGGGAAACCTTTCTACCACTATGACTAGTGTTAATGAATGACACTTGGGTTAAGGATTAAGAATAAAGACTGCAGTGATGATATGGTATTGAATGACCTTCTCAGATGAACTTATTTGATTATCTTGTGTGTGAGTTTAGAGCACCAGCAATGGTAGGTCCACTGAGGCTGGGGAGCAAGCTTGAGAAATGGAGAGGATGATGCTGAAATTTGAAAAGCAGGAAGAGTGAAGGCCAATCATGAAATCAGTCTTCACAATCTTAGCCCGAAACACATTTGCTAATGGACTACGTCATTAATTTCTTTTCACCCTGCTTGTGTTCTTTCTTCCACAAATATTTACTGAGGATTTATCATGCATCAGATACTGTGGAGATGCAAGGGAAAGAACAGAGGACAAAATAAACACACTATTTTTTGTTCATACACTTGCAGCTTTGTGTGAAAGACCAAAAATATAATAGGAAATAACATAAACCTTAAAGAATTTTATTAAAGGAGAATTTTCAGGAGGATGGGACAGATTAGAAATATCCCACTATTTTCCAAAACCTATTTCATTCTTATACATGGCTATTTGAGGTTTTATATCCACATAGGAGGAATTTGAATCATTGGTCTTTGCAAAGCTCCTGTGCTTTGTAGAAGGTTGAAACTATATAAATAACCTGTCTAATCACTCAAAAAGTTTCCTCAAGTTCTGTCTAGACTTACCATTAGTCATTGACTTAAACTGTCACAATTTTAACGTTATTGAAGTACCTGTCTTAAGCATTTCAAAATAGCAAATCTTAGGAAATCCCCAAAACATAACATTTCCCTCTTAAAAGGAAAGAATAAGGGCAGATTTATGTGTAAATATGAAATGAATATTTAATTATTTATTCTATTGTTATTTGACATCAACATGAGTTAAATGTTCATTGTGTTCTGAGTGTTGATTAAATCAAGCAAGAATATTAAACAGAATGTTCATTTTTCTAACCCTCAACACTATCAAACTGAATCTTGGAAACTCAAACTTTGATAAAATGGCCATTGGGTCAATGCTTTTCATGAATCAGCTGAAGGTATATAAGCAGGTTTGTCAAACTTTTGACATTTGCTGTTTTTTTCCTTGTTGAGCACATACCTAATTAGGACAAAGTGTTATGTTTTCTGAATAGAATAAGCATATATTTTTGCTTTGGTTACCAATTGTCATCTTATCAACAGATATTATATATTATGAGGTCAAATATGCTATAACCTAGATGAGGCACCCCATTGATTGTAGCTCTTATCAGGGATCTGTACATTCAAAGAGATTACTTTTCTAAAGTGTCAAGTGTTGTTGCCTCAATGTGAACAATTCACTAAGTCCATGAAGATAAATTATTTCATACTATTTATGTATAAGAAACAGAACTGCTTGATTATAATTTTATTGTTCAAAATATGATATATTAGAACAAGCAATAAACAAAGTGCCTTGGATTTGCACAAGCCACACTGTAAAGGAAACATCAATCCTTGTGAATATTGATTTGAACATTTACTAATTAATATGTATTTATAAAACTGAAATAGTACAATATGAATGCCAAAAAGAAGTCACAAGAGTTTGCCTGTTGTCTTGGAATGCAAACAACAAGCATAAAAACACACTTGTAAGCCTGACAAATAAACCAGAGGAAAACGACAATGTCCCAATGTGGAACATGTTTGGTGATTACTGGCTAAGTTCAGACAAGAACAGGCAGAGAATAAAGTTGTGGACACTCAAGAGCTGAAGAGTAAGTAGGCCATGGGTATTTTCAGCAGGAATGCTTATAGGTTTCAGAATAATTAATCTGGAGCAAAAGTTTTGAGTTCTACCTTTAAGAGTAATGGGGTAAATATTTCCAGGAGGAATTGTAGGTTGATTTTAGTCAGGTACAGAGATTAATACTCTTTCACAAATAATAAAAAGCTATGATTTATTTAGAGGCCAGGCACTGGTAAAATATTGATCTAGTAACCACAAATCTTATTTGGAAACATGAGTAGATAACTAATACATATTTATTTATATAGAAAAATAAATGGAATAGTCCAATTCTTCATAAAAACATTTCATTGTTGTAGGAAATTAATGTTGCTAACTTTGATCAAATAATTGCAATTTCCTAGGCTCTGTATTCTATGTTTTATGCGTTTTAATTGAATCATTCCTCACAATTCTATGAAAGCACACCTTAACTCTCAAGACAAGTCTATCAGATAGGTGATACCATCAACTGCCTTAAACAGATAAAGAAACTTAGTATCAGAGTGGTTTTGAAGCTGCTCTAAGGGTAGATCAAGGGCTTGGGTAGGGGGCCAGCCTGGACTCTAAAGGAAGTGCTAGAATTTCAATGCTAGTTTCACACTCTAATTAACTGTGTAGGATATACCTGGATGCTGGGTGGACCAAACCTGGGGACTTTGGTGATACTTCAAACCCTCTTTAAATTATTGCAAGGTTCTGTTTCTTTTTCCTTTTTTGTTCTGTGTATGTTGCATATGTGTATGTGTTCATATTCATAAGTGTACATCTATGTGATATGTGTGCATATGCACATTTTGTGTATGTAGAAGCCAGAGGACAACTTTGAGTATTGTTCCTAACTATGCTGTAAATATCTTTTTTTAGTTATTTTTTAAAAAAAATTTTCATTTATTTTTATTTATTTATTTTGAGAGCAACAGAGAGAGAAAGAGGTAGATAGAGAGAATGGGCATGCCAGGGCCTCCAGCCACTGCAAACGAACTCCAGACGCGTGCGCCCCCTTGTACATCTGGCTAACGTGGGTCCTGGGGAATCGAGCCTTGAACCGGGGTCCTCAGGCTTTATAGGCAAGTGCTTAACTGCTAAGCTGGTTCTCTAGCCCTTTTTAAAGTATTTCTTATGAGAGAGAACAAAACTTGGTGAGCCTACCACTGCAATCAAACTCTAGTGATGTGCATCATCTTCTGCACATGTGTGTCCTTGTACACTAGCATCACTTTGTGCATCTGGCTTACATGGGATCTGGAGAGTTGAACATAAGTCCTTCAGCTTTGCAGACAAGCACCTTAACCCAAAGTCATCTCTTCAGCCCTCAATATCTTTTTTGAAACAGGGTCTCTTATTGGCTTGGAATTCACCATTTAGCCTAGAGAGCCTGCCTAGTTTAGTCTCAGTCTTCTGCCCCCTCTTCCCCAGCACAGGGATTGAAGGCATGTGTCCTGACTCCTAACTTTTACAAGGTTGTCATGATTGAACTCAGGGCCTCATTCTTGTGAGACAAGAACTTCACAAGCAGATTTTTCTCCCTAAATGAAGAGAGCACAGTAAGAATTTCTACAGAGAGACGTCATGACATGAAAATCATGGTTCTTTCAACGTTGATGGTGTGAGTTGGTATTCTCTAATATCAGAGCTCTCAAAAATTGGAATAAGGCTTAGCAATTAAGGTGCTTTCCTACAAAGCCAAAGGACCCAGGTTTGATTCCCCAGGACCCATGTAAGCCAGATGCAAAAGGTGATGCATACTTCAAGGTCACATATGCCCACAAGATGGTGTATACATCTGGAGTGGCACATGTGTCTGGAGTTCATTTTCAGTGTCTGGAGGCCCTGGTGTGCCAATTCTCATCCCCCCTTTTGGCCCCTTTAATTCTCTCTCTCTCTCTCAAATTAATTAATTAATTAAAAAATAGAATAAGAAATGTGATGTGATTACTTCTCCAGTCTTTGCTCAGACTTCAGAATCCAATTCAGTGAGGAGGGCTAGTAGCTTGGAAGCCAGAAAGCTGTGTCTCTCCCAGATTTTCTCTTCTGTCTAGATTATCAAATAGACATTTTTTGCTTTTGTGAGTCCTAGTTTCTTCTTGTATAGAATGGGGATCACAAAAATCCCTTCTGAGCACTAGTGTAGGACTGAACAGTAAAGATATAGCAGAAGTACTTGGTGCAGTGCTGGAACAGAATGAATAATCAATAAATAGTAGTGATTAGAAGCCACTTTTGGCAACCTGGCAGGGTTCCTATCATGAAATAACTGTTCAACAAGAACAATGAAATCAGAGTGAATTTCCTGTTCCCTGCTTTTCATCAAAGATGATGTAATGTGCAGAGGCTCTGAAAATAATCCCAAGACTGAAGCCTCCTCCTATGATTAATGATGCACTTGGATCATGAGCAAATAATGTGAAGAAGGTTCAATTCATGCATGGCTTACTGTGAACCAAAGTGGTCAAAGATTGCCACAGGCTCTGTGGGACTGAGGAATTCCAGGGAATTGGTTAACCTTACACCATACCCTCAACAAGTTTAGATACAAAGTGTCTTCATGAAGTTGATTAAGTTTTGACATTGAGATAGCACCAGTAGCATATAAAATACATGCAATAATTCAGTTTGACTTACTTAGGAGTTATACCTTTAATGTACTCCTTTCCTTGTCTGGGAAACCAGCATCTATGGAAGTGTCTTACTCCCATTTTCCTTCCAGATAATGAACTACAGGAGAAGAAGGAGAAGCATAGTGTGTCTTGCCATTTTGTTAACACACATATGTAACATCATATCTCTGTCTCACTTAAGAGATTAAGACAGACATTCAGACTTAGTATCTTAACATTTTTTTTTCACATAGCAAGGAAGGAAAAATGAAGTCCTTTCTTGAGGATATACAACATAACAAATTTTCAAGCCCCATTGGAAGCCTGAACTTGAACTTAAGTTCAATTATATTTTGTACTGTTACACAGAGGAAAGCATTTCCTTCAGATGGTTCCTTGCACCCTTATCTATATACAACCCAATTGCTTCTCACATTGTTTGGAAGCAGTGAAAGCCTTGTCTTCCCTTTAAGGATCAAAATATTTCCACTGATAGTAAGAAAGAGATGTAGTACTTGAATTTTAAGGTTTGAAATTCTACTCATTCATTCATTCAACTCTTGGTGTTGATGATCTTCTCTGGACACTGAGAGTTGAACAGAGACTGTGACAGAGTCTTTGACTTTAGAAAGTTAGATGCTGCTACCCAGGGAGATAAACTATAAGCAAATGAGAGAATAAAAGTTGACATCAATGTCAGACAAAAGTAGTCTCAAAAGTATATTAAAAAGGCAGGTGAAAAGAAAAACCAAAAAAAAAATTAAAAAGCCAAGTGATAGGTAAAGGTAAGGAGTTGATTTTGATAAGAGTAGAGATGTTGGGCCTTTTGAAACTGAGACATTTGAGTGAAGTGAGTAGCAAGCCAGAAGAATGAAGTAAGACTTTCTAGAAAGGGCATATCATCATCAAAGACACTCTAGCTTATGGATAAACCAGAGATGGCCAGACAAGAAAAAGGCTGGATTGAAAACATGGAGATATCTTTGGGATGTCAGACAGGCAAAGTATTGAAATAGGTTCGATTTCCAACAGTACATTATGATTTTTTTTTTCCTCAGAGAACTCACTGTGTTGATAACAACTCACATATGTTAGTCCTAAACCTCTGCAAATTTCCTCCCGTTGCCGCTTCCCTTCCTGCCCTTGATGCATTTCTTCCCAAGCACTTGCAATTTTTCCTTTTTTTTATTTAGATGTATAGCATAGGCTGGCCTCAAGCTCTTGATCCTTCTGCCTCTGCCTCTTGAGCAATATCTTACCAGGGTACACCACCACAGCTGGCACCACTTGCATTTGATCATTTACTCTCATGTCATTTAGGGCCAGCCCAGAGTATCAAAGTTGTAACTTCTTAAATGGTTAATGTAGTTACCACATAAGCAAGAGTTCATGTGCTTGGATTTTGACATTGTGGTTATTCATCATGAATGGTTCTTTTAAAAAATACTTTATTGGGGGGGGGGGGAAGAAAGCAAATATGTCAGGGCTTCCAGCCATTGCAAACAAACCCTAGACTCATGTGCATCTTCATGAATTGGGCTCTACATGGGTACTGCAGAATCAAAACCAGGGCTAGCAAGCTATGCAAGCAAGCACTTTTAACTGTGGAATCATTTCCTTAACACATGAATGGATACTTTTAAACAGTAGAGTATGGGAAGATAAACCCTTTGGTAATCTCAAGATTCTTCTAAATTGGTTATTCGAAACAGAGTAAAATCTCTGAAGATGAAGTAAGTTCCTCAAACAAAGCCCTAGGAAAAAAAAAGTCTTATTATCAATTTCATTGTAAAACAGGCTTTCATGCATGGTATCTACTGATATCAGCTTGATTATTTTGTCAATGTGTAGAAGCTAGGCAGGAATATGAGAAGGAGAATTATTAGTCAAGACCATGCATTCGCCAAGTAGACTTTTACCTTACTTGGTAAGTATCTTTTCATTTGTGTTTTCACCATCATCAGTATAGCAAATGTTGCATGAGCAAAGCCTCCCTGAGTAAGCAAGCTCTGAATGAAGCACGGTTACCATTGAGGAGTTTATTGAGTAATGTCAGATAAATGTCAAAGTGTCATTACAATGTAATCAGTGCGTTTCCAACCTGAACTTTTAAAGAAGCTAGCTGTCAGTTCAGATGCATAACTACAGAGCAAACCATAGACAATGCACTTTGATATGAGGTAGAACAGGTTTTAAAGAGAGACAACTGAGGGGAAGGAGGAAATGATTTTTTTCAAGCACAAAATACATGATCTGAAAACTTGTATTTTAACTGATGATATGGTTTCTTACTCTGTTCTATTTTTACAGCTTGCTCTGAATATAAGAAGTGCTGTTCCATTTGAAGCTTCAGGGTTACCACACTGCCCTTTGGGAAAGATATTTTCAGAAGAACCTCAAATCCCTAAATCCAAAGATGACATTGTAGCCTATAATTTAACCCATAAAAACAATAAACAATACCTCACTGTTCCAAGTGATACCTTCAGGCTTGTGAGAGGTTTTCAGAATGGTAGCCACCAGCCATCTGAAGCTTTAACCAGCCAGGTCTTCTCTCCCTCTACTCCACTTTTTCCAACAGCGTTGCTTCCTTCCCGGTATCTAAACTGCAGTCAGGGCTTAATTAGGACCACTCCTCTCAGCTCCCATGTGAGCTTCCCTCTCCAATCCCATGCACCGTGTGATGGTGCGCGAGATGCCATGGTGTCAGTCCTCCCCCCTCCCTGCCCCACTGTCTTCTCCTACTCTATCCTTTCTTCAAACTCTCCTGCTAGCTCTGATCTAGATACACCATGCTGGCAAGAGCTGAATGCATTTTTTTTTTAAATAAATAAGATAGCAAATCTGTTTTACTGAAGGAAATGTGAATTCAAGTTTATATTTCAACAAAATTAGAAACATGTTTATCTTAAGGACTTCTGGGGTCAGTTGCAAATAACTAAATTCAGGAAAGTTGAAGACCTGTAACATTTCCTCTCAGACTCCTTTCACATGCAAAGCTTCATTTGACTTTGAAGGACTTGCCAGGAAGGTACCAGAGGCATGCCAACTCTTTATAAAAGGACAAAGCTAAGACACAGAGATGACCCTGCTGTACCCCAACCACAAAAACAAATATGACTCTCTTGATTTAAACCTGCTTTCCTCTGGTAATATTGAATTGAATTAAACCATTGATTGGCCATTTATAAAGGCAATGAGTAATGAAGTAGGGAGAAGTCCCTTATAAAACAGCAATGATAACAGAGGTTTACTGAACATTTCTTACCTGTTGTGCCGCTTTTTTATTCTTCATCCAAGCCCTTACATTTCTTGTTTGTAAGCATCAAGACCTTCAAGTTACATGAAAGGCTATGACAGCCACTTAACAAATACGTTAAATATACAATTTTTTATGATCACATGGCTAGACTTGTATACATTTGAAAGAATTTTTAAATATTTAGTAGAAATTCTGATAATCTCTAGATTCTTCACTAAATATAAGTAGAAATTGCCTTTAGAGTTCCAATCACTGATCAAGACCAACTGACATGATATAGAATTTGTCATTTCTGGAAAGATTTTATACTTATTGTACATACTTTGTAAATATGAGCTGTACAATTCAACCTTGAGTTTTGCTATTTTCACCCTACTTATTGATCAAATATAAAAGATTTAATTAAGCAAAAAAAAAAAAAAAAAAACCCTTAAGATGGGTGTTGCAGTCAGGTTCACATTGCTGGCAGAAATCACCTGACCAAGAGTAATTTGTGAGAAAATGGTTTATTTTGGCTTACAGGCTCGAGGAGAAGCTCCATGATGGATGGGTGAAATGATGGCATGAGCAGATGGTGGACATCACCTCCTGGCCAACATCAGATGGACAATAACAGCAGGAGAGTGTGTCAAATACTGACAAGGGGAAACTGGATATAACACCCATAAGCCTGCCCCCAACAATACACTGCCTTCAGGAGGCATTAATTCCCAAATCCTCATCACCTGGGAACCTAGCATTCAGAACACCTAAGTTTATGGGGGACACCTGAATCAAACCACCTAATGTATTTCTTACTATTTCCTGAATCTCCATTTTTTTAACCCATCCAAAATAAATCCAAACATCTATCTACAAATGAGGATATCAATGTAAAGAATAATTGAGAGAAAAACCACTCATGCTATGAAAGAGGTATAGGAGAGCATAAGATTATTATAAGACTATTATAAGATAACCCAAACATATTTTCTCTTTCCTCCTAGGCTTCGAACCAAACAGTATCTCTAAGACTTCCTGGAAGTCGGGTGGGGCTATGGTCCCAACAACATTCTATTTGGGTCAGGGGCAGAAGTGATGTGTGCTGCCACACTCTTCTTCCATCCTTGTGACAATAAGGACAAGACCACAGCAATTCTGGAAACACAGCATGTTTTGAAATTATGTCGTCTTCCATGTGATTCTTCATGGAACAGAGACATTGGACTATGCATCTTTTCTTGAGCTTTCTTTTGCAGTAGTAGCTTACACTACTCTGCTCTACATGTAGGTGCATACACATATATATGTATATCTATCTATCTATCCATATAATTATATATAATTAGTTTGATATTTATATATACATTACTTCAATGAAAATATAAAATAAATAGGATAGATATGAATTAGATAAATGGAGTGTAACAAAATATTTCATAATGAAATAAAACATTAGTAAATATAATAAAATATGTTAGTAATATCTGAATAAAACAATGTTGAAGAGCTTGAATTATAATATGAAGTATAATAATACACATATTTGGATTTATCCTGCTGACTAATGAATCCAATAGACAGTGAAGTGGTTGTACTCACATTTTGAGTGTTTTCCAAACAAGAAAAAAAGCAGTAATAGGGGCTGGAACAATGGTTCAGTGGTCAAGGTTCTTGCCTGCAATGCCTAAGAGCCGAGGTTTAATTCCATAGTACCGATGTAAGCCAGGTGCACAAGGTGACACATGCATCTACAGTTCATTTGCATTAGCCAGAGGCCTTAGTATGACCATTCTCTCTGTCTCTCTGTACTTCTTTCTCTCTGTCAAATAATTTAAAAATATTTTTAAAAAGCAGTAATAACATCTTGAAAGTAAAATGCAGGAATGACACTTTTTGTTAACTTTTAGGATGCATCTTCAGTTTGACAAACATTTCCTATCTTAATACATTAAGAAGCACTGTATTTAGTTGTAGTAGCCTAGGGTAAGGTGAGAGGCTGCTCTCTCTAATTTTGTCAAACCATCTTGTTCAGGATTTGGTATTGTTGACTAACATCTTTTGTGTGTGAGTGTAGACATGTAGAGCATGCATGCAAATGTGATGTATGTATGGAGGGGGCAGATGCCAGTGTCCATGCATGTGGAGGAAGAGGAAGATGTCAGTTGTCCTCTTTTTTTTACTTTTTGACTTATTTCTCAGAGACAGAGTAACACTGAACCTGCAGTTTTATTTATTTACTTTTTTCAGTTAGACTGGCTGGCCTACAAATCCCAACAATCCTCTTGCTTCTTTCCTCATTGCTGGGGTTACAGACATAAGTGGCCATGCCCAGCTTTTTAGGTAGGTGCTGGCGATCAAACTCAGATCCTATACTAGAGCAGAAAAGTACCCTTAACCTCTGAGCCATCCCCCCAGTCCTGGACTGATAGTCTTTGTTTACCAAGAGTCAAGAATCATTTTAGGTACTTTATGAGATAATCTTCTCAATGTAATAGTTAATTTTAGATACATTTGATTATTACTGATTCTTTGAGTTTTCAACCACATCTTTCCTACTTAATGCATATAAATGACATTTTGAGTTTGCACCTAGAAATTCAATCCTAGCCATGCATATAATCATATAACTTATCCTTGAGAATAATGCCACTCTAATGTAAGCCAGATTTCCAAGGCACGCTTCACATCAGTTCACTTAGTATGTATTTAAAAGCTGATGAGTGGAAGGAAGAAATAGTTTCTTGTATAATGAGCCAAAACAAGTTATGTGTTAAAATAAAAAAGCACAAAATATAGGCTTTCTTTTGGGAATTATTACAGTATCAGTCAAAGCAAACATGTTTGGACATTTCCAAACATAGAATTAAAAACACCCCCTAATTCACTGGGGGAAGAGAAATCCCAACATAGTAATACAGGTACAAAAACACAAGCATCAACTACTTGGTGACCGAAGCCATGGGAGCAGTTGATAGGAAATATACACAAAGGACTTGATGTCCTGCCACTCAGACACAGTAAATAATCTTCCTTTAGCAGCAGAACAGACTCCCACTGGATGTGTCCTCCCTTGTAAGAGAAAAAAAATAACAAAGCTAATCACTTCTGTCCTCTGTGAACACATTCAAGGCAGTGCATTAGAAAATGTGTGTGTAGTCAAACAAGAAGAATCCAATTACTTAAAATTCTAACACATATTTCATGAGCTTTAAATGAGTGCCTGCTATGTTGCCCACTTTTTTTTAAAGGACCACAAAGTAAGATAAAGAATGGAGGTGTTGATTTTTCCACACAGGGTATCAAATCAAACTCAGATGGGAAAATCAAAATCAGAATCAGATGGTGAAGAAGTCAGCATGAAGCAGGAAACTATACTGAGGCATCTAAAAAGCATGATGCAAGTAAAAGCAAAAATAACTGAAAGAAAATGGCAACATGACATATGATTGGAAACGAGAATAATGACTCATCTGTATGCTTAATGTGCTTCTATACATTTCAGTAACTAATCTTGAGTGAACACATTCAGATTCCCAAAAAGTAAAAGTGTAGGAGAAACTGTATTCAAGTTGCCATATTAACTGTTATTTTATTTTATTTTATTTTATTTTATTTTATTTTATTTTATTTTATTTTATTTTATTTTTCTCAAGGTAGGGTCATGCTTTAACCCAGGCTGACCTGAAATTCACTATGTGGTCTCAGGGTGGCCTAAAACTCATGGTGTTCCTCCTAACTCTGCCTCCGTAGTGCTAGGATTAAAGGCATATACCACCACATCTAGCTAACTCTTAGTTTCTTAAAACCATTGGCCCACTGATGACAAAAATAACAGATCTTAGATATAGTTCTAACCTATTTATGATTAAAAGTAAATAGCATGAAATTCAGGCAAAGACACTAGTTTACTCAAGCTCACTATAAACTAAAAATTGGTCCTTATTACAGTAGTCTTTCTTCAGTCCCTAACGGGTAACTTCTGAGCACACCTCTAACAGTCCATAGGGAACTTAAGAACATTCTTATTTTTTGTATTGTTCTTGATATTATATTTTAAGAGTAATAAAATAATTATTTCTTGAGTTTTCGAACATTTATCACATAGCAAGACAGTCAAATAATATTTAAAATGGTTATGCCATTTCAATATAATCCCCATTGTATGTACAGTAAAATTTCATCTCAAAAGACTAAGTAACACTTGTTCAGTTTTGCAACTGTTTATCTCAATTCAAAACTCAGAATATTTATAGTATGTATCATAGCCTTTTAAAAAATAATTTCATGGTTTTGAGTCATGTTAAGAGATTCAAAGCAAAGCTGATAATTAATTATTTTGATGGAAGTCATTAGAAATCTCATTTCTAAATTGTCCACCACATTAAGGAACATTAGAATCTTTGCCTACAAATAAGAGATTAATTCATTAATTGTGTTTTTAACATCATGGATAAAATACTAGTTAGTGAAAGGAAGGCTGGTGAAAATTTTATGATCTGGAAAAAAATCCTTCCAGGCTGTGATTATACTCTCCTGGATGACATAGACTATGTCAGCTTTGCAGACAGCGTTTAAAAAACAACTCTATGTCTATATGAGATCAAAACACCAAGGCAGAATGGAACCCAGATGCTTGGCACTCCATAGACACAACCTATGTCATATCTTCCATTTTCTATTAGGAAGTAGCAGAGGAAGAATGTAACTGCCCACAGTTGTTGAAGAAAGAATATTTCCAGACAAGCTTGCATTAATGCTAGAGTTTTGTTTTTTTTTTTTTTTTTAACTTCCCTTCCTCCCTCCTCTGTTTAAATTCCTAAATTGCACCAGACCTCATGAGTTTCAGGCAGACATACTCTGCTAGGAACTGAAGGAAGATTTGTACATTTCCTCTCTGACATGTGGACAAGCAGACGTTCAATCACAGGGCTTTGAGTGTTCACTGACTTTCTTTGTCTTCACTCACACATAAGTCTCTGCCAAATTCCCATTGAAAATGCCACTGCAGAGCCTGCAAAACTTTTGGAATGACTCTCATAGTTTTCCATCTCTTCAACAGAAAGAGAAAACTTAGTCTAACTTCAAATAAATAAATAGAGATTGAAGGCAGGCTCCACAATCAGTACAGTATCAGAAAAGCACTTATTGATAATGGCCTCAGTGTAGCTGAATCAGAAAGATACAACTCAGCAGTGATTTCATTCACAAAATGTAGGAGATGTTGGCAGTGATGCCAAGTTAAACAGGATGATGGACTTGACGCAATAGATGCTTGCAACACTTAGGGGTCATCAGTTCAAGGCCACCCACTTCCAGGTGACAGGAAGTAGGGGCAGCTGTCCCATCTCTGAAGAGTCCAGGGTAATTCCTGCCCACAAGGCCAGATATCTCATTCTATGGATGATAGATAAAGGGTGTTCTTGTTGATGCACAAGGAAACCGTGTTTGCTCCTGCAGTGGAGAGATGAGATATCTCTCCCATGACTTTGAGTGAGTTTATTTGTGATTCTTGGGCCATGATAGGGAATAGGTGGGCAATAGAAGTCTCTCACCCTTCTTGTAGGGAGGTAACTATGGCCATAAGTAGCAGAATTCTGGGAGAAATAGTGAAGAGACACCAGGATATTTCAAGGTCATTGGACAAGCATGACACTTTCATCAGGAACCCACATAATTTCTGTAGCTTCTTTCAACCTTCCTTTGTGTGCTTAATGCCATATCAGGTACCACTGGACAGATCTGAAGCTCCTGTGACCCACAGTGTCTTCACAGTGATGCAGTCCATGCTTTTCACAAGCACAGACAGTCACTGTCTCATACAGACATCATTCAACTGCCTCTTTGTATTTAAGTTCAAAAAGGTGCTGGAGAGATGGCTTAGTGGTTAAGCGCTTGCCTGTCAGGCCTAAGGACCCCAGTTCGAGGCTTGATTCCCCAGGACCCACATTAGCCAGATGCACAAGGGGGCTTACGCGTCTGGAGTTCCCTTGCAGTGGCTAGAGACCCTGGCTGCCCATGCTCTATCTATCTATCTGCCTCTTTCTCTCTCTGTCTGTCGATCTCTAATAAATAAATAAAAAGGTTACATTATCAAAACTCACCTTTTAAATATGATTTGAATATGAATTAAATTAATTATTATTACAAATGAATACAATAATGGTGAATTAGCTAATTATGCTTGAGTAAATGGTACTAATAGTCCAAGCATTTTTCAAATAATTCACATGTATTAGTTTTTAAATTTATTACAAAATTTCATATTACTTTAGATGTGAAGAATGAGATACAGGGGTTAAGTTACTTGCCCAAGGTCACTGAGCATGGAATAAAGAAAACAAACTTTAAGCGTAAGCAATCTGGATTTTGAACACATAGTATTTTCTCTTTGTAACCTACTATTTAGGAAAGAGCTAAATACATATTAAAAAAGAAATATGATATATGTATATGATATAATATAAATGACTTTAGCAAAATGAGCAGGAATCATATTTATATTTAAAGCTAGAATCATTTTCTTAAATTAGTCAATTTTGAAAGAAATACACTGAGATATCACTCATTAAAACATGTGTCACTATCCCCTAGTGTTGCTACTACAGCTGGCAAATAACCCACACAGGAAAATTTGCACTCATAATTTAGAGTCTTGCTTTATTTCCTACTAGAAAATTTAATGCCCTTTAAAGCTAAATGATTTATAAAATGACTCTTGACCATTTCCCAAGCCCAAATCCATGTTCAGACATCAAAGATTTGTTATCAATCATGATAAATATTCTATATAGTCTCCTGGGCCATAGATTCTTGGGAAAGGTCCCTTGGTGTTTATGCTTTGCGAATGTTTCCCTGCAATGTATGTGTCTTATAGAAGAATAACTGTTTAGAAATGAAGAGATCTCACTTACGTAGCCTTGTTTGTCAAATATCATCTACAAGTATATATAGCACTTTGCACTTTGAATGGAGAGATATTTTTGACACTAAAAATCAACCATGTGGGCTGGGAAGTTGGCTTAGTGTTTAAGGCACTTGCCTGCAAAGGCTATTGACCCAAGTTTTATTCCCCAGTACCTACATAAGATGCACAAAATGACATATGCATCTGGAATTCATTTCCAATGGCTGAAGGACCTGGCTTGCCCATTCTCTCTGTCTCTGTATATCTTTCTGCTTGCAAATCAGTAAATAAAAATTATTTTTAGATTTTTATTTTCATTTATTTATTTGACAAAGAGGGATATATATATATGGAGAGAGAGAGAAGAGTGGGTACACCAGGACCTCCAGCCACTGTAAATGAACTCCAGATGCATGGGCTACCTATTGCATCTGGCTTATGTGAGCACTGGAGAATTGAGCCTTGAACTGGGGTCCTTAGACTTCACAGACAAGTGCTTAACTGCTAAGCCATCACTCCAACCTAAATAAAAATATTTTTAAAAAATCACCATGATACAATGCAGAGGATGAAATTCAAGGGTGAACAGAAAAGGCACAAACAAAGAGGCACTTTTCTTAGGAAATCCAATTGTTGAAAGAGTAAGTAGGAAGCAACCAGGAAGTGAGGCAGGCCTCAGCAAGGAGGTGACTCTTGACTAGCGCATTAAATAAAGAATTAAGGCATCACTTTAAACATCATGCTAAGAGCTATTAGCATGGAGGAGGACAAATAATATACATTTGATAAGCAACTCAGAATTCCTGCCCCTGCATGTTTGCTGAAACATTAAGGTAGAAAATTTTTTTTTCACTTTTTTCTCTAATTCCCAAAACTCAGTTACATTTCTCTGCACTGAAATGAGAGAAGGAGAAGAAAGTGGTTAAGTAACCCTCTGAAGCAGACAACCAGCATTCTTATGAAGTGATTAAGGAAATGTTTATTTAGTACTACTTAGGTTATAAGCTGTGGCAGGGAGAGAAGGGAATTAACCATGTTTTTTTTACACACAGTATTGGAAAATGTTGGCTAGATTTGCTAGTTGAGAAGGTGTTGTAAATACCAAGTAGAAGATATAGTGAAAAGTGTAAGGATGAGGTTAGACTTAACTACTACAATAGACCTCAAACCCTATAAGCTTCAAGTTAATTTCTAATAATGGCAACATAGTCTCTTGATGCTTAATTTTCTAGTTATCATGAGTAACAAATTCAAAGATTTTTTTTTTTTATATTTACCCAGTTACACCCCACTAGATTGGATACCAATGACCACATTGCTCACTCATACCATTACAGTTCTGCTGATCAAACATGAGACCTATCTCCTGAGCGGAACCATTTCTATGGAAAGGTATAGGTAACATAAATTAAGGACCGTATTGCCAGGATTGAGGGTATAAACATGGGCTATACATGAAATGGCATCCTTGAGTGGGCATAATAAAGTTGTGTGGAAAGGAAGCAATATGTTTCAACAAGTGTTTATTGAAACTGGATTTTGTTTCAGAGGGCCAGGCTTATAACATTGTCAATGGAAGTGCACAGTTTAAAGCTAATGAGCTTTCTGAAGGTTTGAGGACAAGATGTTGGATTCACTGTGCATGATTTTTTTTTTTTTCAGCTCATCCTTTTCTATTGCTGCTCAGTTCAGGCATGTTAACAACTGCCAAAGGCTGAACATGTCTGGCTGTAGTCTACTTTGCATAAGTGTTCCATTCATCCTATAGTATCAAAGCCAAGCATACAGAATTAATGAATAGCAAAACCTATCTCTTACCAATATCCTCTAGACTGGTAATTACATGATTATCCCTCCACAACTTACCTGAAACTCTTTCAAACCGTGGCCATGTTCCTTTTGATCCTAACTTAGCTGACAGATCAGTGCCACACATCAGGGCAACATGTGAAATGGAAATCATGAAACCTAAGTCAGGGTTGGGATTAGTATGCACATTGCTGGATAACTGAGGTTCATATTGGTAGGGTCAACATTGAAAACATGTGTGCCTAGCATAAGGGTTTCTGCAACATATTTCTCTGACATGGGAACAATCCCTAAGAATAATGCCAGGAATTTCAGAGAGGCCAAATTATAAGAATAGTTGGTGAAAACTACCATTATTACTCTTTCTACTCTGATAACTATCTTTTTAAAACTTAGAGGACTTGGGCTGGAGGAATGGCTTAGCAGTTAAGGTGTTTGCTTACAAAGCCAAAGGACCAAGGTTTGATTCCCCAGGACCTATGTTAGCAGATGCACAAGAGAGCACACATGACTGGAGTTTGTTTGCAGTAGCTGGAGGCCCTGCCCTGCCCATTCTCTCTCTCTTTCTCTCTCCCTTTTTTTCCCCATCAAATAAATAAATAAATAAAATCTTAAAAAAAGAAACAACTCTTGGTTTAAAAAAATTAAAGGACGTAGCATAACAGAAGCACTCCAGGATTAAAGTATAAGAATAATATTGATGGGGCTGGAGAGATGGCTTAGTGGTTAAGCGTTTACCTGTGACGCCTAAGGACCCTGGTTTGAAGCTCAACTCCCCAGGATCCACATTAGCCAGATGCACAAGGGGGTGCCCGCGTCTGGAGTTCGTTTGCAGTGGCTGGAGGCCCTGGAGCACCCATTCTCTCTCTCTCTGTCTGTTGCTCTCAAATAAATAAATAAACAACAACAACAAAAAATGTTTAAGTTTGAAAATATCAGAGTGGCAATTTTGGAAATTCTAATATTGCTGTGCACCAAAAGAAATCTCAGGGTGGGTGTGTTGGCTCCTATGAAACAAATATTACAGCAAGTATTTGAAGACAACAACAAAAATCTCCAGGTCATGGATGGCATGAAGAGGTAGACTTTTGTTGGGGAAGTGTATCCCTGGGGACCAGCCATACTTGATGATTTGTGTGTTTACTTTCTTCTTGCATATGTGAAGACATGACACTACCTGTACTTTCCTGACATTTCAGTTTACTGTTGCAGTCAGGTTCACATTGATGGCAAAAATCACCCAACCAAGAGCAGCTTTAGGGAAAAAGGGGGCTCATTTCGCCTTAAAGTCTTGAGGGGAAACTCCATGATGGCAGGGGAAACAATGGCATGAGCAGAGGGTGGACATCACCCCCTGACCAACATAAGGTGGACAATGGCAACAGGAGAGTGTGCCAAACACTGATAAGGGGAAACTGGCTATAATACTCATAAGCCCACCTCCGACAGTACACTGCGTCCAGGAGGTGTTAATTCCTAAATCTCCATGAGCTAGAAGCCTAGCATTCAGAACACCTAAGTTTATAAGGGACACCTGAATCAAACTACCACACACCACAAAAGACTTTCTCTTGAAAGCTTCTGGATAGTTGTTATGATGTAGCAATGAGAAAGTAGCTAATATATGCATTCAACATGGAATTCCATAGTCCTGGCATGCTACTCACAATTCAAGAAAACTTTTCTATATGTCTATGTGATTGTAAACAGATGGTAGACAGAGATCATATATTGTGTGTGAATTAGTTCCATCATGAACTTGCATACACTCTGGCTTGTTGGCTTACTTTCCTTTCTTCTTTCAGTCACATAGAACTCTGAAAAGAAAACTATTTTCAGAGAGTTCATCTAACCAACATTTACTAATAATGTTTGGTTGTTAGTAGGTAAACTAGACAAGTATACTTCTGACAAGATTGTGCTTGTTTATTGTGGTCATCCAACAAATGCTAGCTTAGTAAAACAAGTAATGATCTAGAAATATGTCTTATGACAGTGCAGATGAGATACAAATGCTACAGCCACTGAGAGATAAAAAATTCATATTAATTTGGGCTATAAAGGCTTTCTGGAGGTAGTAAAAAAACATTTGACCTGAGCCATATCATGCAGATTAACGTGTGGACTTGCAAAGATGATAAATGTATTCCAGAGGTGATGCTTCTGGTACACAGGCATGGAGTTTGAGCTGTGAGTGAACAGGGTCAATGTAATGAAAAAAATATAGGGAATGAAGTGCTAAAATCTTTAAGTTTAAAGGAACACTAGAATGTATGCATTTTAATGTTTAAGAATGTAAGTGTCAATGAAGATTTCTAAGCAGGTAAGGCCTGATTTAGTGACACATATAGGGAATAAAAGTATGATATGAATTGGAGTATGGAAATAATCATAATTTCTTCTAGCTGCTGAAAATCATTACTTAATATGGAATCAACACAATGCTTTTGCCATACTTTCGCATATACAGATAAAATAATACAAATTATATATATAATAAATTTTGATTTCACTGAACACTGTTGTCATACATGAATGTACACAGACATGCCTGTGGGACAAAATCAAAATCAAATTAAATAAGCATTTATTGCAAGATTATTCGGTATATACAAAGTATTATACTAGAAACAGGAGGAAAAAAAAGTAAATTCATAATTTATCAGGTTAAAGTTAAGAAAATGAAATACTATGCATAGAAAGAAAAATTGCTGTGAACAAAATGCCATTAAAACATAAAATGTGGGGCTGGAGAGATGGCTTAGCGGTTAAGCGCTTGCCTGTGAAGCCTAAGGACCCCGGTTCGAGGCTCGGTTCCCCAGGTCCCACGTTAGCCAGATGCACAAGGGGGCGCACGCGTCTGGAGTTCGTTTGCAGAGGCTAGAAGCCCTGGCGCGCCCATTCTCTCTCTCTCCCTCTATCTGTCTTTCTCTCTGTGTCTGTTGCTCTCAAATAAATAAATAAAAAATGAACAAAAAATATTTTTAAAAAACCATAAAATGTGAACAACAAAGATTTCATTGCTGGCAGGCAGTAAGCAAAGGTTTCAAGTAACTATGTGTCTTAAATATTTTGAAAACTGTGTCTATTAATAAGCCTAAAAATAGGACACTGGCTTAAGGAAATTAGCAAAACTGAGTGTTTTCTTTTCTTTTATTTATTTTTTGTCTAATATTCCAAGTACAGGGGTTTACATGCTTCAAGTTGAGGTTCTGATGTTTTCCTAATGCTGACAGTGGGAAGCAAGTCAAATAGGATTGCTGACATGTGAATGTGTAATTCTAAAGGCATTGACTGAAGCACAGATATATGGAGTTGAAAAAGTTAAAATTGCTATTTGATAAGTCCAGGTTTCTGTAATAGAAAGCAAGGGACACAATACTGTCTAATGCACTTTTTTTTTTCAGATTTGTTCCTTTTGTGGAAGTTAGTGATGGTCCAGGACTTATGAAAAGCAAGGCCAAGGGTGAATTTGATGTTGTCTCCTGGAATATCAGTACATGGAGATTATAGATCACTATTATTCTCATAATAATGCTCCTCTGCAGGTTTGCCTAGTAGAGATTGTACCTAAAGTCACCAAAACAACAGACAGACAAGTGAAATCTTCCCAACATGTAGGGCCATTTTGAAATCAGTTAATATAGGTATACAGCAGTCTCATTCTTCTATTACTTACCAAGTAAATAGAAGATACAATGTACTGTCACACTTGAGATGCCCTGCTTGAGAGCCTCAAATATTGAAAAAAAAAAACAACAAAAAACAACTCACAGATATGTACACTGATTCCTGTAGTTTTGGGTCAAAGCCAACAGTATACCCACCTTTTCAGTGTTCTATTTGTGGGTATATGGGGTTTACTTTAGTGAGACAGCTTTGCTGTATTTGCTTTTGGTTCTGAGATGGTCATATCTATCACAATTGAATTAGATTGTGAATCAGTAACACTCTTAAAATTTCTAAGCACAAAAATCTGGAAATCATAAGCAATAGTCTATTAAATTTTAGTACCTCATAGCAAAGTAGTATGGTATGATGTAGGAAACAAACTGTGACTATAATAGTCAGATATGTCTGGTAGATTAAAACACATGTGAAAAGTCACATTACATAGTATTGTCTAAAATGACATTACCATTGCTAGGATTTTATTTGTAAACTTTGATTGCCTTACACTGAGTGATGTAAGTATTTACAAAATTCTTCTTTTGGACTGTGGCTGTGAATAATCATAGAAAATGTCCAAAAGATCTGTTTTGCAAAATCCTATGTAAGGGGCTTCAGAGATGGCTCAGCAGCCCATTACCAACATGATGGCCTGGGTTCGATTCCCCAGTGTTCACATAAAGCCAGGTGCACAAAGTGGCACCAGTGGTTGGAATTCCTTTCCAGCAGCAGGAGGCCCTGGAGTGCATATTCTCTCTCTGTCTCTTTCCTTCTTTTTTTTTAAATCTCAGATAAATAAATATTAAAAACAAAATTCTATACAATAATTGAAATATTACACTTTCAATTTCAGCATCTATATAACAAATATATGTATGAGACAAATTTAGCCAATAAACATACCTTTCCATTCTTTTCCTTACTTTTGAAAACATCATCCATGCTATAATTTCAAGTGAAAGTGCTCAAATATATTAGTAGACTGAAAATCCTGTCATCTTGACTATGTCTTTGGTCTTGATCTTGAGCTCTGTTCTAAGTAGGAGCCCTCATACTAATGTCACTAGTGAGCAGCAAATATTTTCTGCTTTCTTTTCTTTCCTCCTCCTCTCCCTCCCCTAGCCCCCTTCTCGTCAACCAAACTCAGGCCTTTCAGGTGAGAAGACGGCACAGAGATAATGGAAGTCCAGAGACCTATATAGAGTTCTTTTCATCTACCATTCTATGCTCAGCCTTCATGCCATAAATATTGAGGTGTAGAACTCTGAGGGGAAAGAAGCTGCTGATTTTAAAGAAAATTGATTTGACCTTTAAAAAAAAAAAAGACAAACAGGAGAGTCATTGGGCAAAGACATTTTCATTAATGTACTTTTAGAGGAGGTTACTATGGAAAATAATATCACTAGGGAAGCAATGACTTACCATATATACATATACTTTTTTTTTTTTCCGGTGGAGATGGAAGGGAAGAGGAGGTGAAGGGAGGCAAGGAGAAGAGAAATGGGAAGGGAAGGGAGAAGGTGTTCAGGAGAATTGAAAATAATTCTGTTTCTGCTTCCTGGAATAAAGCAAGCCATTCCTGCAGGAAGAGATTTAAGGTTTCCTGCACTGAACATCTACTTCCTTCCACTATCAGACCTCTGTTGGGTCAATGATCTGAGATTACATGGCTTGCTAAGGAAGTACAGTTATGCTTTTCTTCCAAAATTTTACACTGTCTTAGCTGAGTATATAATATAAAGAATGTTGTCATTCATAACTACAGAAAAATCTCACTAAGACTCCCCCTTGACAAGCTTTACTCAGGAAATTCTGGGAAAAAGAACTCCATGTCACAAATTGACAGGAAATACAGCTAGGATAGATCATATGACAGGCTTGGTACCAGCTAGTTAGTCAGCAATCCATTTCAGGAAGAGCAGTGTAGAGTCTCAGTATTAACCCTGGAGCGGCACCTGAATTCACATCCTCCAATGAGCTTCACTCATATTTTCCTGCCAAGCTGACGTTCCAAAAATCATGTTCTGACCTGGGAGACCTCGACCAGTTCACTCTAGTTTGGAAGTGTCTGGATTGTCTGCTGTGAACTAATGTAGGCATATGACTAAAGGCTTGGTTTAAACCTTCTCCATGGCAAATGTCTTCCAAGAAGTGTTCTGTGGAAGCTGAGTTTCGTGGAAAGTTAATAGATGACTTGTGAACAGAGGCTGTGTGCTCAAGTTGTTTTCAAAGTCCCCGTTGAGTTAATCAATAGCAGACAAGAGTCTTTCCTACTGCACCTATTTTATCAGAAGGGTTTAGAGGGTATAATACTTGTTTTTTTTTTAAAAAAAATGGTTTTTAAAAATTCTCAGTTAGTATCAAAATTTTTGAGGAATATTAACAGAACAGCACCATTTCAACTGTTTACACATTGATGTTTTTTCTATAACTGCCCATGAAATTCTGGAGGAATTCCATAAGTCTTGCAAATGTTACCTGATAGAATATTTTGTAATGACATAGATGCAAATAATCTAGGTTTCTTGTATGGTAGCCACAGCCACATATAGGCATGAACACAGAGACAAGGCTACTGTGGCTAAAGAAATGAAGTTTGAATTTTATTTACTTATGCCTAATTTAAATATTAATATACACACAGCTGGTGACTATTGTATTGTGCAGGCATCCCTTTAGCCTTGCAAAAATTAGAGAAGCTGGGAAGTTGGCATTGGAGTTGACAGAAATGTAGCAATTCACTTTTTCAAACAATTATTTTTCTATTTAATGTCATCCTGAGTCATGGTTTTGCCTTCTGTTATTCAATATTTATTTATTTATTTCATTACAAACAGAGAGTAGAGCAGAAGAGATAGATGATATATAGATAGATGATAGATAGATAGATAGATAGATAGATAGATAGATCATAGACAGATAGATGAGAGAGAGAGAGAGAGAGAGAGAGAGAGAGAGAGAGAGAGAGAGAGAGAGAGAATAGAATGGGAATCAGGGCCTCTAGCCACTGCAAATGAACTCCAGATGCATGTGCCCTTTGTGCACCTGGCTTTATGTGGGTACTGGGAAATCAAGCCTGGGTTGTTGAGCATTGCAGGCAAGCACTTTAACTGCTGAGCCATTTCCCTGGTCCTACCTTCATTTTTTATTTTTGTTTATTTACTTTTTTATTTTGTTTTTTCAAGGTAGGGTTTCACTCTAGCTCAGGCTGATCTGGAATTCAGTATGTAGTCTCAGGGTGGCCTTGAACTCATGGCAATTATTCTACCTCTGCCTCCCGAGTGCTGGGATTAAAGGCGTGGGCCACCATGCCCAGCTCCTATCTTCATTTTTTTTATGTATATGATGTGTGTGTACATGTGTACACATTTAAGTATGTTCACCTGCATGAGTGTGGGGGCACATGTCATATGGCACACATGTGGAAATCAGAGGACAATTTTAGGTGTTGGTGTTTGCCTTTCATTATGTTTGAAGCACGGTCTCTCCTTGTTGACTGTGACATGCACTAATGAGCTGGCCCACCATCTTCACCACCCTCTACTTCCTACTAGGATTGCACACATTAGCACTACAGTGTCCAGCTTCTTTATGAGAGTTCTGGAAACTGATAATCATGCTTGTGTGAGAAGTTCTTTATCCATTGAGCCATCTTCTCATCTATCTTCTTTTTATTTTTTATCAAATAGCATATCCTATTAGGAGCATGAGATCACACCTAGTTCTTCACTTTTCCAGTTGACCTCCAAAAGGGAATTACAGGGATGTTCCAGCCTTTTCATACAAATTCTGAGCCTGGATAGCTAGTGCCTACCTTGTCTCCTAGTAAAAGGACTCTCAGAAATAAATGTGCCTCTGCGGCTTGACACAGCTGCATTCTCTACATACCTGGCCCATTCATCAAATACAGCTGTTTCGACATTTATTGCAGCACTGTCCTGTCCCCAGGCTTAGTACCACTTGGCACATTACCTTTTCCTGTTAGTACCTTGGATCATACTGCTTGGCACCAAAGCTGTTACATGCAATCAAAGGAAAGAAAAATTTGAACACTTTGGAGACTTTTCCCAGTAGAGAAACCAGCACTTTTGTTCCACTTATAATGGGGAAACGCTGAGTAGGGGCAGTGTGACACTTTGCGGAAGGTGTGTGGAGGAGACTTGAGTGAAGGCCATTCCACCCCCTGCTCAGCTCAGGTTGTGGTCAAGCAGCTTAGATGCTTCATAACCATTCTTTCTCTTGTTGGCTGATCTTGTTCCAGAACATTGCAAAAGATTTATTTACAATCACCCAAAGAGCCAGAATAGCCTCACCTTCATCTAGAAAAGAATAGCTGTTTTGTGCAATTTTATTCAACAACAGTGATTCATTATGTAGAACCAGGCCTTTCCTGATCCTTGTAACTGTCAAGCAGACTTCCTATGGCTTGCTCTCACACAATAGAACTATTTTTATCAAATTAACCCTAGAGATGTCTAATTATCTGCATGTGAGGATAGGAGTGTTCTCACTTAGACATACATGCAGACACAAACGTCTTTATGAGTACATGCTTCTATAATGATATCATTCTACAGAGTTTTTTGTTGCTGTCATGCATTGTGGGGGTTTGCATCTGGGAATCCATTCCCCACGTCATTTATATATGAGTGATTGTTAGAACTCAAACGGAATAATGATAATAATGCCCCCAGTTGAAGTCTGCATACCTATTACTAGTCAGGGCATACAGGTGTGCTATTTCATTTGCCAAGACAAAAAGGGATGCCTGGTTTTCTAAACTGATCAATAAATAGAATTATTTTGAACACAGCACTATTTGTGAAGGTTTAAGCAAAATAGAAGGTTGTCATATCTCCAATTATGAGAATTCATATCATGCTTTCTTCTGGGTATACTTCATGGCCTCCCATTCAGAACTCTAATATGAATGTTGTGAAATGTAGAAAGGAAAACACCATCCTTACTCTACATGTTCAGGACTTTATAAGTTTCCGGTAATAAATTACTGGCAAAGTCTTGGCTTTTTCTATTTTAGTCATATTATAAAACATAACTTACTTAAACCACAAACAATAAAGTGCACTGCATTTGAATTCTTGGATCTTATTTTGAGGTGAAATGCATGTGACAGCTAATGTTGATTGTCAACTTTGTTAAATGGAGAAATGGTCTAGTAGAGTATCATTCAGGGTATGTCTGTAAGGGCAAGTTCAGGGGCAAAGCCCTGCCATGAAAGCAGGGGACATCATCTTACAGACTCCAGGTTGGGACAGAACAAAAGAGGGGAAAAGGGGAATGCCAGCTAGCATAGGCACCCTCCACCTCTGCTTCCTGGATACCATGATGTGAGTCACTGCTCAACCATACCCACTCCACATGACTGACTGAAACCTATGCAACTGTGAGCCCAGTTAAATAAATAACAGCTTTTATCATTTATGCCAGGCATTTGCTAATAGCAATGAGAAAGGTCTGTCACAATAGGAAAAGTACTATGTTGAAAAAAATCAAAACAAGAAAACAGAAATTCCTATTCATCATTTATCATGAAATTTGTTTCAAAGTTCAATGTAATAAAATGATTAATGAAGGCAAATAAGCAATTTACTTTAAAGCAAATACTTATCAGAATTTTCCAAATAACTTTTAAACTACTTGTCTTTTATCAATTTAAACCAAAGTTTATATGACACTCAGGATTAACAGCTAAATTTATAATCATATAGCAATTCACAATAGCACATTTAAACTATTAAATCTATTCAACAAATGGAAAATTTGGCAAGTAATGACATTTGTAGCCTAAATAGAATTATCTTACTAGTTCAGCATGGTAGGTTATTTAATTATATAAATAAACTCAGATATAAATTAAAAATTGAAATACCTATGGATATAGGAAGTAAATGTGAATCAGGTAATTATTTTACTAAACTAAACACTGTTAGTATAGTGCATGATTTCAAAAAACAGCTTTATTTATGAAAATAACTTTCCTCCATTTTACTTACTTTTATTAGCCATGTAGCCATTAATGAGAAAGACATACATAAACAATTTTTAAGATATTTGAGTGTCTTATGATGTCATTTATCTATTTATTTGTTAAAACTGATAAACTAGGGAAAATGTTGTTATTCAGAAGCACATACTTTCAAAGTTGGAACAAAAAACAGAGTGAAGATTCAGCTTGATTGCACACTCAATGAGTCAATAGTACCATGAGTGGCCAAAAGCATTAATGTAATCACTAGTTGCATCAATGACAGTGTCCCCATGGAACTTGTATTCAATCCCCAGTTCTGGCCAATATGTTTTCATAAGGATGCTGAGAAATAAAAGTTTGCTCAAAGAAACCAAAATTTGAAAGGACATTATAACTATGACACATAGAAACAGGTTTGATAATATTTAGTGAGAACATGTGCTTCTATAAAGTGGTCCATGTCTAAAATGGCTTAAAGATTTATATATTGAAAATGTTACAGCTTGGGAAATGGCTTAGTGGTTAAGGCATGCTTTTCTGTGAAGTTTAAGGATTCAGGTTCAATTACCCAGTATCCATGTAAGCCAGACTCACAAGGTGGCATATGTGTCTGGAGTTCCGTTGTGATGGCTAGAGGCCCTAAATGGGCTTATTCTCTCTCTCTCTTTCTCTCTGTCTCTCCCTCTCTCAAATAAATGAACAAAGTAAAAGTTATACTTACAGAGGGTAAAACTGACATTAAAGATAAAATAAACTTAAGGAAGGTAAATGTTCTGTGAACTTTAACTTTCTAACTTCTTAGGGAACAAAATACAATGAATTGCAATATTCTTGTAGGAATTCCAGGTAACTATACCATAAAACCCCCTTGAAATGTAATTAAAATATTTTATTCAAGTATATGAGGCTTTAAATGGACAAACAATTGATTTCATCACCTTGAGTGCCCTTTCTTATAAAACACAATTGGAAATAACTTCCAAATATCTGCTCTATACTTCCTGCTTTTTCTCTCAAAAATTATTTTAACAAACTAGTTCAAGAGGGGTATATTACTCAGGGTTCTCTAATCAGGGTCTTCAGTTGATGCTGGTCTTCCATCTTCTCTGGTCTTCAATCTATGATGGAAGGCAGCAAGCAGCTCTGGCAATCAAGTGGAAGGAAGGGATGGTTTTCACCCAGAGCTTCCTTATATGAAGTCCCATCTTAGAGGGGCTACCCCCTCTGGGGGAAGGGTTCACTCTGGGGTAAGGACTTTCTTCTTCATTTAATCCTTCCTGGAAGCAACCTTGATTCCTGGACCACTGAATCTGGCCTTAGGTCTGGTTATAGGACTAGAGGCAAAGATGGGTGGGCACTGAGGAGCACCAGCACCTCCTGCTGATTCTTCAGACAAAAAGGATTAATTCCCTCAGGCAAGGGTGGGGAGGGTAATATTTCTGGGCATGGAGGTGGGGATACAACTGCTGCTAAGGGTGGGGAGGTCATATTTCCCCGAAAAACAATTTTTTCAGAGTCTGAGATTTCAGTGTCCCCAGGTTCCTCAGAGACTTCCCACACATCTCCATCCCAAAGTCACAGGATCTCACTCCTCCAATCAGTGGCCTCACTTTAACTTCTGATAGGCAGTGAAGCTGGGACTTGAGTTTACATTGCAAATTAGTGAATCTCACAATGAGAGCTTGGGTTTGGTTTTCTGCAATCTGAGCCCTGTTCTGGCTATAGAGAAGAGTCTCCCCAAGGCCTCCCTTAGAAACCTTGAGATCATGTACGTGGGTCTTAAGCTTGGAATTTTCCTTTTTGAGCTTCTGCTCTTCGCTCCACTAGTTTGTCCAGAGATGCTAAAAGCAGCCAACCAGTGCCTCAGCAGTCCCTATCCGGCACTGAAGATCTGGAGGCTTCCAGAGGAGCTGCTGGTTGTCAATCCATGCAGGTCTTCAGTTGATGCTCATCTTCAGTCTGCACTGCTCTCTTCAATCCACCCTGAAAGGCAGCAAGCAGCTCTGGCAGCCAAGTGGAAGGAAGGGTTTTTTTTTTTTTATATATATAAAGTTCCTATCAGAGAGGGGCCACCTACTCAGGGGGGAAAGGGTCACTCAGGAAAAAGGACTTCCTCCTTCAGCTAATCCTTCCTGGAAGCAACCTCAGAGACCCACCTGAAAGGGATTTCTGTGGATTACTTAATGGATCAAGTTGACAACACCTTAACCATCACAAGGGGTGAGAAAATATGTTTATAAATTGTTCCTTTGACTGGCACTGCAAACCCATGGCATGCTCAGACCTCTGAAAGTTCAGTGACAAAAATCTGAGATGTGTGATTATTTACTGTGAAAGCAAATGGAGAAATTATGCAGAGGAAAATGCATTCCATTTATTCTAAAATTCATGGTACAGAGAAAGATAAAAGAAAGTATGCAGACCCTGGAAAGCCTTATCTTGGTCCTTTTCAATTCAAGCACTACAAAATTATCAATGTTGTAGGGATTTACTGTAGCTGGAAATTGTGTGTCAATTTGGAAGCAACAGATTACAATCCACTGTAAAGTTCCTCACCTCAATATCTGAATGTGTTGGGTCATTATCTAACTAGAGAAGAGAGTCAGCATTTTTCAGCAGATTTTGAGGCCCTGGGCTCTTCATTGTTCTTTTGCTTTAGCTGTCCTTTAAGCCTGTTGCAGCAGGAATATCAACAGTTTCCTGTCTGAGTCAGGTGTGAGCTAGAGGTTTAAAATTGCTATATTAAGCAGTCTCACATCTACACATATTTTCCTGAGTAGGCAACTTGTCATTTTGTTCACAACCCCCCTCCTATTGACTGCTTATCTTCTCCATCACTGACTAGGAGCCATCACTGCCCTCTTTGAGCTTGGGATTTTGTGTTTTCCCTAGTTTGTCATAGCTTAGCCTTTATTTTTTGACTGCTTCAAGTTTCCTTCTATTGATGGTCCAGTTTGGTTCTCTCCATTCTCAGCAGTACCCTGAGTTTCCTCATCAACTGCTGGTCAGGTTGTTGGTCTTCCAAGAAATGATTAGATGCTATAGGTATCAATTTAGAGTTATGCAATAAGCAGTCTCTCAACCAAAATGCACTATAATCTTCGAAGAACCTGGAAGAAGCCAGGCTCACCCCTAAAGACAACTTACAGTGCAGATGTGCATTGGTATTTCTGAATACCCAGAAGTATATCTGACATTGATGATGTGTCGAGACTAACGTAAATCAGTGAAAACATTGTATTGATAGGAGAAGCTCCCTGATCCTAAAGAATGTCTTTTATCAGGTTTATTACAGCTTGAGTTTCATTTCTCTCAGCCCAACTCACTGGTATTTCTATGACTGCACTACCTCTGCTTGCGTTTTACCACCTTCACTTTTCTTTCTTCTCTCAAGCAAAAATGAAAACTCTGCCACTCTTTGTATTTGAAGGATGCCTTTTCTTTGACCTTTCCAGGCTCCTAAAAAATGCATTTGAGGTTAAGAAAAGCATCTTAAACTAGAATTTAAATATGGGGTGAGCGGGTGGTAAATCTTACACAAAATACATTTGACAATGCAATTTATCACTTAATTTTTAAAGACATATATATTTCAAGTGAATTTAATTTGCATATTTTCCAACTCATTTACATTTCATTATCATAAGCTCTTTTTAAAGAGTTGCTACATTTTTACATTTTCAGAGCAGGCATTTGTTTCATCTGTGACTTCCTAACCTTTGTTTTCTGGAAGTTGACTGTAAGAAAATTGTCTAATATCAATGGCTTAGCCATCTTCTGCAGCCAGAAGGAAGGAGAGAAAATAAAGTCCAATTGGTTTCTCTTTTGTCCAAAACGTCACATTAGGATTTTCATCACATTACAACTCCCTCCATAGATTGGCTCATCTCTAAGAACTTGATGTTCATCACACTGGGAAAGTTAAAACTGGACCAGGTGCCTGATGAAAATAAGTAAATTGCCCAGTAGCATCACTGGGGTACTCCATCTACATCATTTTATAGCATTTCTATTGATTCATTCCAACATCATGTTCTTACTAAGAGACACACAATTGCTGACTTGGACTTTGCACATGGTCTGTTAAAACTTGTGTGCTCTTGTACTTTACATAAACAATTTCAATGTTGAAATGTTGAAGTGTCATCACCTGCACTTCATTCCAAGACACCATTTTAAAACAACTATACTTTTTTTTTCTTTTTTGGTAAAAATGATGATTATGTTGATGATCAGGCACCAGAATTGTCACAGAACCATTTGCTTTATATTCAAGCAGAAGGGCAAATGATAGCAAGTATTGGCTTATTGAACATACCCTGTATGTCAGGCATCATTTCTGGACACAGGTCTGTAAACAGATCATCTCACTTAATGCTTGCCAAACAGAACTAAAACTATGGTCCTCAGCTTGTGAATAAGTCTACTGGGCTAGAGGAAATATGTGGGGGTACAGCTATGACACAGTAAATTTGAGTCAGTCTTAGTTATTCATAAGCCAGAAACAGGATTTTTGCTCCTTCAGACAAAGTTGCTATTATGTTCTCAGAATCAACATACACACACACACACACACACACACACACACACACACACTCATCAGAATATTAGAATAATGCATTTTAAGGGTAAAATAAGTCTTGGCTTCTAGAGAAGACATGAAATAGGAGTCAGGATTCTTAGATTTCATTTCCTCTCTCTCTCTTTCTTTTACTCTCCCTCACTTGCTCGCTCTTTCTGTGAGTACCCAGGATTCATTGGTTACTTAAAAGCAAGTGCTGCTGAAGGCACTTGAAGCCAGGAAGGCCTCAGGGTTGGGTGCCCAGCCATGACTGAGGACAGAGAGCAGAGCTGAGATCTGCTCTCCCTGTTGGTCTCTAAGCTGGGTATGGCTTGTCAGCTGTTGAATATTTTCCTTACTCCATCTTTTCTTATCAGAGGCAGAAGGCATGAAGGATGCCATCTGGGATTGCTTGTTTAGATACAGTATGGTGTTAACAAGTTTTCTTCTTCCTCACTCTTTCTTGTTTATTGCTGGTTGCAAGGCCCAGTGATACACATATCCAAATGTAGTCTTCATCCGGGCTCTGTTCTTCTTCATGAATGTTGGGGTACAGGAAAAGGAAAGGCAGGAACTGTGAATAGACTGGGGGTTGGGCAGGAAACACTGGGTCATGAAAGGGGCATTATCATGGGTGGCACCTCCAGGAGCTTTGAGGTCACACTGTTTGTAACTGTGAAACAAAATACATAAACTTTCATTGAAACTTTCTCTGGGAGTAGCAGGGGACTATGTACTTGTAATCTAGAAGCTGATAAAAACGTGTCACTTCTTAACCTTGTTAAGAGATTTTTTGGTTCCCAATGTAACTCAGGTTATCAGCATGTGTTTGTGAGTCACACAGGATTTGCAGCTAACTTCTCCCACTTGGGAGCTGCTAGAGGTGGGTATGCCTGCCCTACTAAGATGACATTTTATCTGGACCCTGAACATATTCCCTTTGCTCTGAATGTTGACTGCTAAAATGATCATGCTTGTCCCAGGGTTCAAACAGTTATCCTTGGCAAAAATGGAAAGATCTCTCCTAAGTATGAGCCTGCTACAAATGACCTGTCCCTTTTCTCCAGGAGGGACATATTTATGAACTTCATGCTCAGAGCTCCTGTATGGTCCAGCTCAGGTCAGAGTCCAGTTGAGGTTCCAATCTGCCCTTTAATAATAACAGCCTTGGTTTTGCTTCTAGAGAAAGTGGCCTTGGGCATGAGGAGAATTTAGACAGTAACTCACTACTTCAGTTTCTCATCTGTTAAAATGGATTGATAATCTTACTGACCTTACAATTTCATTCTAGGTAATGTGTTTATTTAGTTTAGACTATGGTTGGCACACACTATGGCAACAGCCTCAGTTAAATTGTTTGCTTTGAGATTAGTTAGATGGATTGACAATCCAGATAAAATGCCTCTTCAAGCATTCAGAAACACTGAAATAAAACCAAAGGACAAACAACAACAACACTAGAAGACACCCATCTCCTCTGATGCTTTGAAAAGAGAAGCCTTCTTGTATCCCAAATGCCCTGGCTTCTAATCCAATTTCTTTAAAGAAAGGGAACAGTCAGTCCCTACTAATTCACAGGCAAGTTCTTGATTTTCCAATGCTCAGCCCTCAGGCTCCTGTGGGCTGCTTGCCTTGGTGTATAGGCTGTTGGCAGTTGTCTGCATTGGTGCAATGGAAAGCACTGCTCTCCTCAGGCAGAATGTTTATACACATGTGCATATGCATATACACACATATAGACATATTCACATGCATATACATGTATGTATGTATTGAACATGTCCACACTAGCGTCTAATTTAGGAAATGTAAACACTACATTCATGTCAGCCAGCCAGCAGAACCACCAGCAGTGCTGGCTGTGAAAAGAGCAGACTCACCAGGCAAGAAGCCTGCCACGGTGCTCCTTCATTGTGCTCTCGGGTCTATTCCAGAGTGAACATTAGACACTGCATGGTACCTGGGAGTGGATGTTCACTCAGAACACAGCAGAGGAAGGTCAATTAAATCATAGGAATTCAAAATGTTGGTAGAAACCTGGAGGAGAGTATGTATGAGCTTCAAAACAAAGCTAAGCCAAGGCAGATACTCATAAAGATGCTCATTGCCAAACCTTTCCTTCAATGCGCCACATTATAGAAGTACACCTGTGATTTATCAGCTGCTGTGCACTATCTTACCTGGGCACCCTAAATTTTGGGTAACAGCAATTATAACCACTCATTCATTCAAATAACTCTTCCTGAGCTGGAGAAATGGCTTAGCGGTTAAGCGCTTGCCTGTGAAGCCCAAGGACCCCGGCTCGAGGCTTGGTTCCTCAGGACCCACGTTAGCCAGATGCACAAGGGGCGCACATGTCTGGAGTTTTTTTGCAGTGGCTGGGGGCCCTGGTGCACCCATCCTCTCTCTCTCTCTCTCTGCCTCTTTCTCTCTCTGTCTACAGCTCTCAAATCAATAAATAAAAATGAACACAAATAACTCTTCCTCCTTAGTTCTGCTCCATGCCTAGGACTGAACCAAAGGAAAGTAGACACCATCCTTTGGCTCTTCAGTATTGAAAACTAGTTTTGTACTGTGTGTTACTATCCCCCAAGGTTAAATTTCCATCACTTTGAGAGTTTCAGAGACATGTACAAACTGTTTTCGCTCAGATTATCATCTTCCTCCAGAAGAGAGCCATATGATTTCACATAAGGTTAGGGTTGGTTTCCCAAGCTATCTATAATTTCTGGAGCTACTCACTTCATGAAGTACTGTAGCTTCGCTGAAACCCACATGTCGCTCTACCTCCTCTTTAGCACAGCTTGTGCCACTACGTATGATTTGAGGAACCTCCACCTTGGTATGCCAGGGCTTCCCTAATAAATGACCACAAATGACAACAAGATAGCTTCATCACCAAAGAACTTGTTCTCTCACAATGCTGATAGCTATAAGTCAGATATCAAGGTCTCACCAAGGACTGTTTCTACCCGGAAGCTGTAAGGGGGCACCTGTTACCCAACGTTCTCCTCCTGTCTGGAGCTACTGTCAGTCCTCAGTGGTCCTTGGTCTACAGTTGCCTAACTTCAGTGTCTGCTTCAGTCTTCACATGGCTTTCCTATGTGTGTGTCTTTTTTCCATTGCTTTGCTCCCAAGAACACTTGTCATTGGACTATGGGCCCACCTTAATTACTCCATCATGATTTTAAGTTTCTTTACAGGAATGACTGCAGGTATCTCTTTCCAAAGACAGTTATGGTCATGGGTTAGATGTGTATCTGACAGGCCATTTCAATCCAGTACAGTGTCATAAAGTTTCCTAGGGAATTATTGGAAAAGATGGTTGCACAGCAAAGCACAGACCCAATATGTAGAATTAGTTCAGAACTATGTGGAGACAGTTGGGTTTAGAATGAATGAGAAAACAAAACAAAACAAAACACATGAACTGAAATCCAGCCAACCAAGCTAGGATTACAACTGATTTCAGTTTTCAGACATAGCATCTCAACTTTACCCACATTTCAGCTTCTCATGGCCTTCTGGATCCAATGTGGCATTTGGAAGGATGTCACCTGGTATTTTATATTATTCTTTGAAGCATGATAGCTCCTAATTTCACGTCTTCTCCCTTAGACCTCCCTCTGATATTCCGATCTGCACCTTTTCATCTTTTTCTCACTGAAGCTACTTATGGTCTTTTACAATTCAGCAAAACATGACACCCTTATTTTGGAAACATTTTTATTTTTTCCATTTTGTTATTTTATACATGTATATGATGTGTTCTGAAATCCCCTTATTATCCTTGTACATCCTACTCACCTTACCACTAACAGCACCCCTCACTTCTAATTTCTTCTTTTAAATTTTATTTTAATCCTCAAAATATCTGGAAAGGAAATGTTAGCTCTTCTTAGGTGGAAACAGAATTTCACAACAGTGCAGAAAAGAATGCTACTGAGAAAGCCCTTAAAACTTGTCTTTTGAGGGTGCAGTTGGAATAAGCTCATATGTGAAGTACATCGCAGAGAAAGACAGCTCTTTAGGAAACACACCTGCTGATATGTGCTGCAGCTATAGGCCAGCCAAATGAACTCTAATAGAACCAACCCAAGCCTTGTATTTTGCATAAACTTTTGAAGCAGAGCTTTTCATCATCATCTTGACCTGTTTCCTCACCAATGGAAAACAATACGGTAAATTGTGAAGACAGGGTTTTCTCCCAAAGAGTACCTGCCACCACTTGTTCAGGGTTTTATCGCTTTGGAAACTGTGCCAGGACTGGGCACACCCAGGTCTGAGCTGATGGGCTGAGCTCACCCTCCCGTTTGATCCTTTCAGTGATCTTAAACCTGAGCCTCGTTCTCACTCAGTACCTCATATCTACTGGGCTAAAAGCATAAACCTGATTTTCTGCTCTGTCTAATCAGACAGATTATTGCATCTTTTTATCCTTAACACCACAGAATGTTGGGGACAAAGTATCTTGAAATTTGGTTTGAAAGGAAGATTTAATCCATACTTCTCATGATTCTCTTTCTGGTACTCTGTTTTCTAAAATGTTCCTAAGCCTACTGTTTTCACTTATTCAGCCAACATAATTTCTACATTTTCTATTCCACCTGCCTATAACTATCTACCTTTGAACTGAGCAAAGTACCCTAGCAAATGTTTCACAAAATAAGACTGGGCTGTTTCAGTTCTACTTTGAACTTTTTTTTTTTTTTTGTCACCCCTATCTCCTAAAAGACTACCCAGAGCTAAGGAGTGTGGCATCACGGAGTGTTTCACAAATGAGTTCCAGTTATCCCGTGTTGTTTTGTTCACAGTTTAATTCAGGGCTGATTCTTAAAGTATCAATTTCACCAGGATTCAGTCCACTGCAATCCTTTGCTCTTAGGAGAAAAAACGAAATAGGAAAAAACAACTAAACAAACAAACAAACCCAAATGTTTAGACACTAAGTCATTGTGTTTCTTTACATCAATATGTTTGGTCCTAAACCTTATCTGGAAGGTGAATTATTTCCTCTGAACACCTCGGGCTAAGTAGTAGGAGACTTTATTTGTTTGGTTTTCTCTGATCTGTATCCTGCTTTATTTTCATTAGATACGAAGGCTATTAAACCTTATGCAGCTCAAGAAGATTTTAGAGTCACAGAGTAAAGCCTGCTTTGGCCCATCCTGAAAACTCTTTCAGAAATGTGTGCTGAGCCCTTTGACAAACTTCAAGCATCATAAAGTCCTGTTTCCCCTTGCCTCCGTTCCTCTCAGCCATTGCTCCCTGCGTGCCCTCTCTCTTACAGCAAGTTCCCTGCATTTAGCTGAGTCACAGCAGCTGGCTGGCTTCTCCAGGGTCATACTGTACGTAACCCAGGATCCTCTCTGTTGGCTGCCATGGTGCTTCAAAAGAGGGCTGTGGCAGCCGCAGAAAAGCATCCTGGGTACTCTAGCCAAGCCCTCTTTTGAAGCCCTGCAGCAGAGGCTGGCAGAGGGAGCCCGCGACAGCTCGGGGATGCAAAGTTCCTGGATAACATGGATTCACTGAATCCCAGGGCTCCAGCTGCCGCTGGTCTGCAGCTCCGAAGCAAACCCGGAGGAAACTCAGAACAAAATCCAGACGGCCTCTCAAAGCCAAGGGCTGCCAGGAAACAGCCCTAAAACTTCCAGGGCCTTGGCACCAGGCCTCCAGTTCTGCCTGCCGTGAAAAGTAGGGTAGGAGTGGTGGTCATTCTCTGCCAGTCCATTGGGTTGTGCCCTGGCAGGGGGGACACACAGGGAATCGCAAAGCAGCAATTTTTCCTGTCTGCCCTGAGCATAAATGCTGGCTGAAGTGAAATAGACATCCTAACCAGGTGGAACAATGCAGATTTGCATGGTTAAAAAAAGAACCTTCTGGATTTCTGATTCTTAAAAGTTGGACTGCTCCCAACTTCTATCGTCTGAGGATTGAATATTTTACAAACCGTAGATTCCACTGCTTTCAGGTTGATGAATTTGGGCTTTCTCCCCCTGCTTGCCTGCACTATTGATCTCTATTTGGTTCTTACTCATGTAACTATATTCTTTCATGAACAGTTCATATTCAAATGTGATGATGACGAAGAGGAGAAGAATCAAATCTAAGCTAAGCAGAGTTCTTATGCTGGTCTGAAAATATTTATGACTTCATATTAACAGTACTTTAGGGGTGTGTGTGTGTGTGTGTGTGTGTGTGTGTGTGTGTATGTACACTTAATTCTTGGCCTCAAAGTAAACACAACTAAAGAAGTAATTGAACCTACGTGGAAAATGTCAAGTCACTGAAAGGCTCTGTGTCACATTCAAAGCAAAGAAATTCAAATGATTTTGTTTTTGCAGCTGTACCTTTAGCACGTGCACCAAATGTTGGGAGCATGTAAAAAGATAAAATGATAGCTGGGCAGTAGATTCTTTTTTGTAGCTTCCTGGAGACATTCATATTAACCTATAAAGCTAAATGGTTTACCACTGTATCCACAGTATATTCATACAGAAGTTATAGTAACTGCTAAAAACACGAGAATGAGGCACATTATCTCAGAGTATTTACTTTTTTTCAATTAATTAGGCTGAATGAAACATAAGAGATAACATGCTTCACCCCCAAAGCCAAACTTTTCAATTAGAATGGTTTTATTGAACTGTAAATGCCAAATAAGTTCAAAATTAAACAAAAAGTGTCCTTTAGAAGACAATACCCACCAAAAGAAAAGAGTGACATTTGAAGTGAATCCCTGGGGAATTATTAGTAACTGCTCTACCGAGACATTAACACCTACAGTATGTGTCAGAGCACATTCATCTTGGATCCAACGTGTTAAAATATTCTTATTCCCAGTAAATCCATTTTAAAATAAACGACATATATTATAACTGAATTGCTAGAAGCAAGTTAATTTATCAGTAAAGCAGGAGTTAATTTTATAAAAGAATACATTAATCTTATGCTTATTAAACATTCTATTTTGTGGATTGAAGAGATGACTTAGCAGTTATGTCACTAGCCTGCGGAGCCTAAGGACCCAGGTTTGACTCCTCAGATTCCATGTAAGCCAGATGCACATGGTGGTATATACATCAGGAATCTGTTTGCAATGGCTAGAGGCCTTGTCATGCCCATTCTCCCTCTCTCTCTCTCTGTCTGATTCACAAATAAAAATAAAACATTATGAATAAAAAATAAAATTCTCTTTTGTGTCTCTCATGACCCCAAAATTCCTTATTTTTCCTTCCCACTTAAATCAGCTAGCTAGTGGTTGAGATGTGTCACTGAAATGAACAAACATAAGATAAAGGTGAAACACACTTTTCATATGATGGTATTTGCTAAGGAGTAGAAAACTGCACATGGAGGAATAAATACGTGCATGTTAGATCAGTAATAACACAGTAAGTCCCACAATTAACAAAGGTACCATTGTGAGACAAGATTGTCAATGAAAGAAAACAAGGGTGAATGAGCTGCTTGGCCTCTGCACACTGAGTTGCTACAAGTGACATAAAGGGAAGGTGAGATATCAGAATGATTAGTTCAGAAATGTCAGCAGGCTACACATTACCAAGAACATCTACTGAAGAGAGGCAACAGAACAGTTATTAAAATAAATATTTATTGTTTCAAGATGAGGCCCGTGTCTGACATTTGCAGAACCTGGGAGAATCATGATGACCTACTGTTCATGGTTGTAGCCACTTGGCTAAGGGCTCTAAATTAGGTCTGTGACAAACATCAAAACACATTGATAAAGTGTATGACATAGTGATGTGGACCTGAGCAAGGATGTCCCAGGGCTTTCTTGTCACTCTGATGGGTAGATTGGAACAAAACGGATCTTCTCAAAGACCCTGGCCCATCTGTATGCATATGGTCTTTACTCTGTATTTCTATCTAGGTTTGCAGCAAAACGTCTTGATATGAATCTTTTATTATCATTTCTTTTCCCTTCTCGGCCATGTCAGTGCTGCCTTCTGTCTTGTGTGTGGTTGTGTAGACATACGAATGCATAACTGTTTGTACCCCATTCATACGTGTGCAGAAGTCAGAGGGGAAAATTGGGTGACCTCTTCTATCACTCATCCACGTGATATAAGACTGAGTCTCTTGCTGAAGTTGGAACTGCTCTTTTTTTTTTTTTTAAGTCATACTGGTTGACTTGGTAACCCCAGTAACTCTCTGGTCTGTTCTTCCCACAGGAGTAGAGTTATAGGCAGCCATGACCACGTCTATCTGTTTACATAGGTTCTGGGGAAACACATGGGATGAATCAGGCCCTCTTGTATGCATGGCAAGTGCTCTTACCCACTGAGCCATCACTCCAGAGCAGGGTATTTCTTTTTTCTGCATTTCTACTATAGGGGTAGGCCTTAAATATTTTGTATTATTATTCTTTTTTGATTTTCTCTTTCCTCAACACAAACTAAAAACCACCTTGGAGAAAATTTCATTGAACATTCACTTAATAATGGATTTCTACATGGTGTGGCAAAACTCATATGATGGTTTCACTTACTTATACAGCCAAATACTGAGTCTATAGGTTTCTCTGTAACTGGTACAAGGTGAATAGACAGCCTTAACACTCCATTAGTTTGTGGGATTAATGTTATGGCTTCTTGCTTTAAATATGTCTATATAACACAAGTTTAAATTCATCCAATGACAAAATTGAAGCTTTGGATCACATGATTACCTTCGTGAAACTGATTTAAGATTTTCCCATTTTTTTTCCAAATTATTCTAACATGGATTACAGAAGGAAGTACTTACTGCTGTATCATGACAAAGGATTTTCCAGTCTTTTCTACCAGATTATAATTTCTTTGAATCATTAAGGTAGAACTGGTTTATGTATATCCCAATGACTCCTGTTCATTACCAAAATTAAGGCAATGAACATGACCATTATCCCAGAAGTTTTCTATGTTGTTTATCTTCTTATTATTGAATACAAGTGTTCACTGAATTCTAGGTAAACTGTTCCCAAAAATATTATGTTTGTAGTGTGTATATTATTAAACTTCATAGTAGCCACAGAAAATAACATTAAATAATCAAAAAATATTGATCCATTTTTAAATACTTTTAGAGACACACTGAGAGAAAGAGAGAGAATATGAATGAGCATGTTGGGGCCTCTAGCTGCTGCAAATGAATGCAATTTAAACTGTGCTTTAACTATGTACCTTTTCGGAGTTCAATAATCCCATGTGGTTGGTGGCTATCATACTGGATTTGAGTTCTGAGGAAAAGTTCTCTGTCAGATATATTTTCCAAAATAATTTTTAAATATTTATTTGTTTATTGGAAAGTGAGGGGGTGGGAAGATAGAGATAATGGCATCACCAGGGCCTCCAGCCACTGCAAACAAACTCCAGATGCTTATGCCACTGTGTGCATCTGGTTTACATGGGTCCTGGGGAATCAAACCTGGATCCTTAGGATTTGCAGCCATGTGCCCTAGCCACTAAGTCATATCTCCAGCCCCTCAAAATGTTTTTTTTTTCATGCTATACCTTGAATACACACATTTAGAATAGTGTTAATGGAAGAACAAAGCTTCAAGTTATTGTTTTTTTTTTCTTGAGTGTAAAGAAATCATTGCTAACGTAAGTCATTGAGATTTTCTTTCTTTTTCGATAAGTTGTATGATATTTTTCTTTAAATTAGGTCTGTGACAAACATTAAAATACATTGATAAAGTGTATGACATAGTAATCTGCATTCATTTTCTACCAGATTATAGAAATGATTTTATATATTTAATAAAAGAACTTCCAACTATCCATTTATGTGTACATTTATATTTCTCTATTTTTTTTAAATTGTTTTTTGTTATTTTTATTTACTTGAGAGTGAAAGAGAGAGAGAGAATGGACGCGCCAGGGCCTCCAGCCACTGCAAACGAACTCCAGATGCATGCGCCCCCTTGTGCATCTGGCTAACGTGGGTCCTGGGAAACCGAGCCTCGAACTGGGGTCCTTAGGCTTCACAGGCAAGCGCTTAACTGCTAAGCCATCTCTCCAGTCCCTTTCTCTATTTTTTTTAATGTCTTTCCACCAACAATTTTCTGCCTTTAGTACTATGGATTTATAGTAAGTTGAAAAGTCAGATAAAATAAATCCCAAAATTGATTTTTTCAAAGTTGATTTGTTATTATCAGACATTTTCATTTTCATATAAATTTTAAAGTCCGCTTGCCAACTTCTACAAAAACACCAGCTGGGAGTTTGAGTGGAATCACTTTTAAACTTCAGATCTATTTGAAAAAAAAATGATATTATAATAAAGTTGGGATTTCTGATCCTTGATAAAGGACTATCTCTTAATTTATTTAAGTTTTTAACTTCTCTCACCAGTGTTTTTTAGTGCACAGACTTTGCTCATAGTTATTTAAATTTTGTTCTAAATATTTCGTACTTTTATGCTATTCAGAATAGCATATTCATATTTTAATTTCTAATTTTCTTTGGCATGTACAATAGAAATACAATTGACTTTTGAATCTTAACAGAATAACCTATACTGTTAAATAGTGCATTGATAAATAGACTCAGCAATTCTGACTATCTTCTTTTAGATATCTTTAGGATTTTTTTATATAGGCAATTATGTCATCTGAGAAAAATGACAATTCTTCCACCAATAGTTGCTGAATTCAATCAAATATTTTTCTGCAATGTTGAGATGATCATGTTTCCTGTTCCTCATCCTATTAATTTGATAATATCACATGATTTGATTTTTTTGTTTATTTTTATTTGAGAGCCACAGACAGGGAGAGAAAGAGGGAGGGAGGGAGAGAGAGAGACAGAAAGAGAGAGAGACAGAGAGAGATAATGGGTGTGCCAGGGCCCCCAGCCACCACTACAAATGAACTCCAGACACATGCGCCCCCCTGTGCATCTGAATAATGTGGGTAATCTGGGAAATCGGGCCTCAAACTGGGGTCCTTAGGCTTCACAGGCAAGTGCTTAACTGCTAAGCCATCTCTCTAGCCCATGGTTTGAATGTTTAAATGTTAAACCAACCTTGTATTCCTGGAGGTAAAATCTATTTGTTTATGCTGCTATTTATATAGAATTGACTTGATAAAATGTCAAGAATTTTGCATATATGTTTGTGGAGAATATTGTTCCATAATTTTTAGGTAACATTTTGGGTTTTGAATTCATTTTGCTGTAATCTCAATGTGTTTTGCTCAAACTTCTTTACTCAAACTCTGAGAGAAATTGAAGGCTTCTCCATGGTCAGCAGGATTAATCTGTTGCAACAAGTTCCCAGTGGTGCCTGGGTTGGCTTATTCCCACACACACCTTTTTACCTAGTGGGGACACAGAGTTCCCCTCCTTTATCCTTTTGAAGATGCATCTCTTGCCAGTCATCAGGAAAGCTGCTTCAGATCTTAACTTTACAAGCTGTGTATAGATCTTTCACAGTCTCTACAACTATAGAAGGTAAATTATTATTATTTATAGATAATTCCATCAGTCACATTCCCTTACAGCAGTACAAATGGGAGGCATACTGTTGACCACCCAGAAGGCACTGGAAAACATTCACATTCTAAACTTTCCAGTGTTGTAGTACTTCATCTAGATCTGGCATGAGTATCATGTTTTCTAAGGTCATTGAGAGAATCTAGTTGGGTCTGGAGTTTACTTTGTAAAAAAATGTTGCAAAAATTCTATTTAATGAAGAAGTATAGGTTGTCTCTTAATCTATTTGTTAATTTCATTTAAGATGTTGAATTTATTGGTGTATGATTATTTATTATTGCTATACTTACCTTCTTATTGCTAGCACAAACACCTAACTAAAAGTTGCTTGTGGGAGGAAAGTTTGTTTGGGCTTACGGATTTGAGGGGAAGCTCCATGATGGTAGGCAAAACCATGACATGAACAGAGATTGAACATCATCAGGTGGACAACAGAAGCAGGTGAGGGTGACAAACACTGGCAAGGAGGAATTGGCTATAACAACCATAAGGCCATCCCCAACAACATACTACCTCCAGCAAGGCTCCAATTCCCTAATTGCCTTCAGCTGGACATCAAGCATTCAGAACACATGAGTTTATGGGGGACACCTAATTCAAACCACCCGATTATATTTTAATATTATCCCAATTTAAACCGGTAGCATTTGTGAAAGTGTCTTCTCTCGTTCATATGCTGTTACCTTGCATATTCACTTAATTCTGATCATTTTATCTAGAATTTTACCATTAAAAATCATTAAAATTATTTACAAAATATTTTTATTTGTTTATTTATTAGGGACAGAGGGAGAAAGAGGAGGAGAGACAGATAGAGAGAGAGAGACAGAGAGACAGAGGCAGAGAGAGAAAGAGAGAGAGAGAGAGAATGGGTGTGCCAGGGCTTCTACATGCACATGGCTCTTTGTGCATCTGGCTTATGTGGGACCTGGGGAATCAAACCTGGGTCCTTAGGGATCGCAAGTAAGTGTCTAAACCACTAAGCCATCTCTCTAGCCAATGTCTTTTTTTTTTGATGTCCTTGGTTTACATTTTTCTTCAGGTTATGTCTTTCTTTTTCTTTTAATTTACCTGTACTTTTCTCATTTAGTATATGCTTTTACTTATCCAGAATTATATGTCCTTCATTAGATATATTTATTCTTTCCTAATGTTGTTTTCACATGCATGTCATTCCATCCCAAACATTCCCATTTCCTTTTTGATTTTTTCATGGACTGATGGGATTTGCTTCTTTCACAGGCTGTGCATTCAATGCCATATTTAGAAATAAGAGTTTTTCTATTCCTACTTTTGACTATATTTGAGTTACTTTTATGTATCATATAAAGCATGAATTATGATTATTTTCCTCTACAAATGGATGTCCAGTCATCCCAGGACTGTTTGTTGGAAAGACTATTTGATACATTACAAATGGCTTTGAAGCTTTGTAAAAGTTTCAGTCAACTATGCTTTTGAGGAACTACTTACAGGTCCTCTATTCTTCCGCTCACTCCATGTATTCCATAGCTTCTTTTCTATTGCCCTCTTCTATCCATCTTTGTGCCTATCCTTTCATCCATGTTACATAATAATATTGTAGATCAAATCGTAACTCATGAGTTCTCCTGCCTTTCCTTCCTTTTTATATTTATGGTGGTTATTATGGTTGCACCTGCCCATTTTAATGCTTGAGTGTCCAGGCTTAGCAGTTAAGGCATTTGCCTGCAAAGCCAAAGGATCCCAGTTCAGCTTTCCGGGACCCAGGTAAGCCAGATGCACAAGGGGGCACACGCATCTGGCATTTGTCTGCAGTGGCCTCCAGCCATCTCTCCCACCCTTTAATATTTTTGATCATTCATATTTTTGAGTAGTTTTCAGGCCACAAACACTGACTGTATGTGTGTTCTTTGCTTTTTCTGTGGTATGCAAACTTTATTCCAGTCTCTCGCTGGTCTGCCAGAGATCATGGAGGTTCTTCCCTGGCTTCAGCTAGCATCTTCAGCTTTGTGTATATTTTCAGATTACCTCTCTGTCTGGATTTCTTTTTTCTGGGTGGTCCCCTTTGTTCAGTAAACTTCCCTGTCCAATTCATTCACTTTCCGTCTTCAATATGGCAGTCCTACGTGCTTTTTTTTTTTTAAATAGAAGTTTTCTTTTTATTTATTTGAGAGTGACAGACACAGAAAGAGGCAGTGTTTGAGAGAGAGAGAGAGAGAATGGGCTCGCCAGGGCCTCCAGCCACTGAAAACGAACTCCAGACGCATGCGGCTCTTTGTGCATCTGGCTAACATGGATCCTGGGGAATCGAGCCTCAAACCAGGGTCCTTAGACTTCACAGGCAAGCGCTTAACCACTAAGCAATCTCTCCAGCCCCCATGCTTTGTTTCACATTTGATTCATATTTCTATATGCATTCATGTAGCCTGGACATTCAAGCGTTAAAATGGGCAGGTGCAACCTATTGCCTGACTTCCTTTCTTTCCTGTAGAGCTGTGGAGACTTTCCTACTCTGCTGACCTTGGCCAATGTCTGAGATAACACTGTCTAATATTCTGTGGGGGGGGGGGTGCAGGGAGAGGTAGCTGATAATTTAAAATTTTTTATATAAGTATACATGGAATGTTGCACAAATTTCTCCATTCCCCCTCCTCCTTTTCTCACCTTTCTTCCTTCTGTTACTTTCCTTTGTTTCCCTGGACACTACCTTGATTTTAAGTATCCTTATAAAATACAGGAAACATGAGATCTATGTTTCTAAATAATTTAATTTATTTAATGTGAATATGTCTAGTTGCACGCAGTTTTCAACAGTCTTCATTCTTTGTAGCTGAAACATTCCATTATGCATTCATACCACATGTTTTATCCACTCCTCTGTTATTGGACACCTAGGTTACTTACATAATTTAGCTATTGTAAATAATGCAGTGATAAACAAATAATTTTGAAGAGAAATGAAATTTGTGATACACTGACTTTATTTCTTTCAGGCAAATACACAGGGTTTGCATGGGTAAGTCATATGTTGAATCTATATTTAATTTTTGAAAAACTTACATAGTGACTTTAATATTAGCTATAGTAGTTTGTATATCTACTAGCAGTATATAAGGCTTCTCTTTCATTCTCATTTTCCCTAGCCCCTGTTATTTGTTTTATTGAAACAGGTGGTTAACATTCTCTGCTAGCACACTGTATCTGCAAACAGTTTCCACTAGATCCTTTGACATGATCAGTCATGAAAGGTTATACACTATAACCTTTCTCTGCTGTCTGTGCTTCAGGCACACTGAACTTCATTCAGCACATTACATGTACAAAGATCATTCGCAATAATACATGGTGACAGTGGTGGCTCAATTTAATTGTCTATTTGACACCTGCTTACTCTTAGATGACACAGAAGTCATTGATTCTTCACTGGGAGCTTGCTGTAGCCTCAGCTGTCAAATCCTTTGTTGTTCACTTTTGAGATAATTGCATAATCCTCACCTTATTTCTAATCACACACATACACACACACACACACATATATATATATATATACATATATATAATATATTCTAATATATAATATATACAATCTAATATATATAATCTAATATGTATATATAATCTAATCATATATTGCTGAAATGAACATGTAAACCAGACTCAGACTAGTTTATGGGAGGAAGACATTTATTTCAAATGTAGAGATTCTGGGAAAGTTCCATCAAATAGTGGGAAAAGGTGGCTTCCATTCATAAGTTCAAGCAGAGAGACACCAACAAATAGTCAGCACCACAAGCAAGCACACAGCTAGTACTCAAAGCCTCTCTGAAAAACTTTGGGCTGGAGTTCAGATATTCCTCCAATGACACAACCTCTCCCAGTCACCTGCTCCCCTCTCCCCACCTCCCCCCCCTGCCCTGAATAGCAGGGGTCTGCTGCTAGGGACAAAAGCTGAAAATTCAATTTTAATACCTCAGTCTATGGGGGAAATGCACTGAAACTAAAACAGCCTCTGATTATGTTTCCTTATCATTTTATCCAAAGTGCCAACATATAGTGGGTATTAAGCAAAATATTTATGAGACAGATGGAGAAATTAACATTGCATCCATATTTGTCTTGTTTACTGTTTCAATATTTCCTATAGTTACTTTTATATGTAATGCATGCATAAGCAGGTAGCCTTTCTCTAATAAAATTGTTTCACATGTCAGCAAAGCAAGAATAACAAAAGGACAACTTTCTATCAAATAATAACAGCATTTGCCATTCTGAGAATATGAGTTTAAACTTTATCATTAAATAAACTACCGATAGGAGACTTCTGCAGTGAATTGGTGTTTTTAAGTTGCCATTTGCTCATCACAGATGTCATAAAAGCACAGCTTGGCACCATCATTCAAATAGAAACTGACTCATGAGGGATGTCAGATTTTCTTCCATTTTGTGACCATCTCTATAGTTTGTTTGAAAACTCATAAAAGCCATATGATAAGTTTCAAATAAAACTGTGGTAAATCCAGGTTGATCTCTTTCTCTCTATGATTTGAGGTTTTACCTTCCTCTGTTTTCTTACATCACGAGGTGGATGAGGCGTTCTGGGCTGGAGAGATGGATCAACAGTTAAGGTGCTTACCTATAAACCCTAACAACCCGAGTTGGATCCTCCAGTACCATGTAAAATAAGATTCACAATGGTGCATGAATCTGGAGTTTGTTTGCAGCTGCTGTCGGCTCTGACACGCCCATAATCTCTACCTTTCTATTTCTCTTTTTTCTAGTTTTGCTTGTAAATAAATACAAATATTTATTTAAAAGCATAGAATTTCTGTCACTAGCATTTCATAGCACTGCAAATGAGCTGATTGTTGATTCCTTGATATGTATTTGCTGGTTTCACTGAAATAGTCGTGAGGTGCTTTTGAACTGGCAAGTAGAGCACACATGTTCATATCTCTTGATTTTATTGTACCTCAGAATCTATCTCTGAATTTAGTTATCATATTTCCACTTAAAAAAGAGACATGTAGTATGATAATTATCCTCAAATATGGTCCCCAAATTAAAAATAGAGGTTTAGATTTTTTGAGAGGTATGTATGAAAGATTTCATTCCTTTTGCTTTTGTTTCAGTATATCAGAATTCTGGGAAATAATTGCTACTTACCTTTCCAGCAAAAGAGTTATGAGAGTTATTCAAATAATGTATATAAATTACTTTACTTGTCAGAAGTCCTAGATGCTTGTGTAACATAAAACACTGTTGAATATCATATGAGTAGTCTTTAAATTTCGTCTTAATGCTAAATAAACAATTCCTATATACCCCTGAGATATTGGCCCCGATTTACCTTTACACATAGACAGGTGCTGTGCAGTTTTAATTAATTTGAATGGAAATAGATGTGAAATATCTCTTGCATCTTAGTTACATAGTGAGTGCAAGCCCAGCCGGGGTTACCTGAGGGCTTGTACAAGATGAAACCACACACACACACACACACACACACACACACACACACACACACTCACACACACACACACACACACACTGATATTCCTTGCCCTTTCCCTATTTAGCCACATCCTTAAGACAAAGTAAATCATTCAAGTAACCTATTTATTATGTTTTGATTTATAAATGTTGGTATTACTTTGTGAGTTTTGGCTAGATGAGCATGATCACCGAACCCATGCATGCCATCGCCCCACTCCCATCACACTTAGAGCCGTTGGAAGTTGAGTCAGCGCTCACTGCTTCCATGCTTAGGAACACGCAGCTATCACTTGCTTCCAGGTCAAGTAAGCATGTATACCTTTTCTGTAGCTTATATATACTCAGCATTTTAAAGTCATTTTTATTAGTTCTCAATTCTGTTCATCATGATTACATAATAATTTCTCATAGTACTGTACCACTGTATAGTACTGTGATTGCTCAGGCTCTCCACCCCTGCACATGTAGCTTTTTCCAAAAAGCTTCCCTTCTAGATTCAAGTAGATAATATTTGACCACTTTAAAGGAGAAGACATTTGTTTATAAGCTACGGGAGGTCATGGGCAATTTCTATACCAGCTCCTTTTGCACACCAGTGCCTAGTATAGAAAGTAGCACACTTACACATTTAGTATATATTTTGCATATATTTTGTGGTTGACAGAAAAATATTGTGATTTTAAATGCATGTACTTTGAAAAGGCGTTTACTATTCTAATAGTGCTCACACACTTTTAAATGATCTCACTATTTAATGAGGTTTCTTTTTGCTTTTTCTTTTTTGTTTTTTTTATTATTTTTTTTTTAAAGTAAATCTACCATTTTTTGTCCTCTCTCATTTTCAGGAAGCTAACAATTCACTGAATGGGTTGATTTTGTTCCGCAGTGCTAGAACACTTTCTCTTCAAACTCTGGTTCCTGTATAGTTTAATAAGACATCTATGTCATTTTGAACTCATTGTCCTACAGCTCTTTTGGGTCTTGAGTACTGCCAAGCAAGCTAACTCCTCTCTTCACATTTCATGCCTGGCGTGTGTATGTTTGGTTTGTTTTGTGTATGTGTATGTATATGGATACAAATGTGTGTGTGTGTGTGTGTGTGTGTGTGTGTGTGTGTGTGTGCATATGTGCATGGAGACCTGTGGTTCACATGGAGTGTCTCACTCTATCACTCTCTGCCATATTTATTGAGATAGGGTCTCTTGCTGACATGCCAACAAGTCCTAGGGATTTCCTGTTTCTGCCTCCCCACTGCTGGGATTACAGGTGTATGCTGCCAGGCTGGCCCATTTCCATCTGTTACTCCTTTGTCTTCCTAAGAAATTCATGAGTAACATGGGAACATATTGCAGATGTGAGAGTTTTCATAAGAAATTATGGAGGGAATACATTCCTGATACTGAAAACGTACAATAGTAGTCATAAGCTTTAGTGGTGTAATGTCTGCTGCTCTCTGGCTAAATGTAAATACTATGCCCATCAAACTTCCCAGTAAGCACTTCTTTTAATGTTCATACCCATATGTTAATGCTATTCTCACTTTTTGTTAGAGAAACTTCTCTTTTCAGATGACAGTGACGGGCTGGAGAGATGGCTCAGTGGTTGAGCGCTTGCCTGTGAAGCCTAAGGACCCCGGTTCAAGGCTAGGTTCCCCAGGACCCACGTTAGCCAGATGCACAAGGGGGCGTACGCGTCTGGAGTTCGTTTGCAGTGGCTGGAGGCCCTGGCGCGCCCATTCTCTCTCTCTCCCTCTATCTGTCTTTCTCTCTATGTCTGCTGCTCTCAAATAAATAAATAAAAAAAAAAATAAACAGATGACAGTGACCTTGGGTCTGCATTATCTCAATAAAAACTTCCATGTCTCAGGGTCCATTGCAGAAGTGGTGGTGGAAAGAATGTAAGAGCCAAAGGAAGAGTAGGACTCCATACAATGTGCTTCTCCAGACACAAAATGGCCTGGATATTTATGACCTCACAGTGCCTGACACTGCCTAAACAAGACCATCATAATAGAAGGAAAGGATCATGACATCCAAATAAAAGAGCAACTGATTGAAAGGAGGAGGGGATATGATGGAGAATGAAGTTTCAAAGGGGAAAGTAGGGAGAGGGAAGGAAATACCATGGGATATTGTTTTCAATCATGGAAGTTGCCAATAAAAATAAATTATGGAGGATAAGAACAAAGGGGTTACGTATCAAACAGCCAAAAGAAAAAGTATGATAAACTAAACTTCTCTATCCTATGAGATTATCCTTCACAATTGAAGGTGGTATAAAGCCATTCTGAGTTTAAGAGGAATTGTGAATAAATCTGTTCTAATGATACCAATGTTTTTCAGGAAAAAGAAAATCACACCAGGCAAAAAATACAGAACTCTAGACATGAAGAAAAAGTCACTAAGATAGTAAGGGTCCCTTTAAATACAAAGGGTTATTTTATTTCTCTTATTTTTTAAAAGAAAACATTACTTTAGTATTATATTGGAAGTGTTTCCATCGTATGGAGATAGGACATATTTTGCAACTTGAACACGGATATTAATTGGTTCAATTGGTGGCAAGGTCCCCATATTTTACTTAAAATGGTACAATATTAGGCCTAAATAAATTGTGGCTACTTTAGGTATATTTATTTTAGTGATTGAAACAGCTATTTAAAACATCATGAAAATGTATTAGTTTTAAAAATAATATATAAAATACATAAATGTACAAAATATAAAAGTTCTAAATATGCCAATTGAAATACATGGCCAGACTGAATACCAAAAATTTCTAACAAATGTTGAAAGAATGCACAATCTGAAATACAAGGTCTCTTTATAGAATGGAATAGTGAAGGGACTTATCCATTTTTTTGAAGATATCTTTTTCTTATTTGTCGTTGACAATACCATACATATATTGATATTTGGTCACATTGAATCCCCCATTCCATTATTTTGTCCCTTCACATTTCTGCTATCGAATACACTGTTGAAGAGAATGGTACCCCTTCCTCTGGCAAGGATTAAGTACCAGTAGTTCCTCATGGAGGCTTGCAGTCTCACTCTACTCAGGCTGATCTGTAATTCATGGTGCTCCTCAAACCTCAGCCACCCATGTGCTAAGATTATTTAATGTTTGTGAGCCACTACCTCCAGTAATTTTAGTGGGCCATGACTTGATAACACTAACCCAGACAAAGATATTACAAGAAAGGAATAAAATAAATGTATCCATCATAGATCTCAACATAGAATTACACAAAATAAGTCAATTAAGCCCAGCAATGTTAGATTTAATGTAGTATCAGTATCATTTCAAGGATGAAATAAAACAATAATTTATCATAAAAGCAGATTAAAGATTACACAAATATATCAACAAATACAGTAAGATTATTTGATAAAAATAAATAAACTAACTAAATAAAAGTATTGCCTGGCCTGGTGATGTATGCTTATCATTCCATTACTTGGGAAGGAGTAAAAGGCCAGCTTTGGATACAGTGAATTTGGGGCATCTTAACAACATGAGAATCTCTCTCTCCATATATATATGTACATATATATAGAGAGAGATATTTATATATATACACATACATGTATATATCTATCTATCTACACATATATCTATATCTATATAGATATATATCTATATAGATATAGATATATATATATATATGTATATGTAGATAGATAGATGCAATTTTCTGTAAGGAATTTGGAAAAATCATTATCCATTCTGGATAAAACCTTTTATCCTAGAAGTAATATAAAGAAACCATGAAAATGATAGCATTCATTTATCAGGAACCATCTTGAGTGATAGAAGAGTTAAACCTGCCCTAACTAAGGAAGGAATACCCATTACTATTTTCAATATTACAAAATTATTAGTCAAAATTACAGTAAGAAAGGAAAAACAATGGAATAAATAACAACAAAGAAAAAAAATGGACTTCATTTGTTTTTTTTTAGCAATGGCTTGATAGGTGCATAGAAAGCCTCAAAGAAATTGCAACAAGGTTTAGAAACTATTTATTGAGAAAGATCTTAGTACAGTAGGCTGACATACCAAAAAGTCCATTTGCATATAAAAGCAATGAAAGTTTAAAAATCAAAAGATCAATAAACTGTCTCCTGTAATAGAATCAAAAATTTAAAATAGTACCTGAACCTAACCAAGGTATAGAATCAATAATCTGAAAAATATCAAATTCTGAGAACAGAACACAAGGTTCACAGAGTGAGTGGTTTAATGTTTTCAAGACATCACTCTTCTTCAGATTCTCTGTAGATTTAATGTAGTATCAGTCAAGGTACCAATGAAGTCTTTGTAGGGACAAATAAGACATTTGGAATGTTCATGGGAATGCAAAGGAGCTCTAGTAGAATAATTCTGATGGAAGCGATAAGGGAAGCCCCATATTACCTCATCCTAAAATGGGTATCTAGTCACACTGAAGAAGCAGCAAGAGATGAACAAGGGTAGAAGACACACTGCTTACGACACAGAACACAACCTGTATAAAGAGGCCTACAGAATATGGCCAGTTGTTTTCTTTGACAATAGTGCAACATAAGTGAATGATCTTTCAACAAATAATATTAAAATAATTCATAATTCTCATGAAAAATTGTTGTTAAGACACACAACAACAATTCCTTAAAGAATAAGCTGAGCTGGATATGGTGATGCATGGCATTAATCCCAGCACTTGGGAGGCAGAGGTAGGAGGATTACTATGAGTTTGAGGCCACCCTGAGGCTACAGAGTAAATTCCAGGTCAGTCTGAGCTAGATTGAGACACTCCCCCACCCCAAAATAAATAAATAAATAAATAAAAGAATAGGTTGAAATTTGTGACTTTGATTTAGGCAAACAGTTCTTAAGATACTGAAACAGACATAGAATTTTCATAAAATAAATTTGATGAAAGTTGATATTTTTACACAGAGGAAGACATTATTAAGGAAATGAAGTCTTAGGTGGGGAAAATATTTAGAAATTATTTATCTGCTAGAATACAGGCATGAAGAAAACTCAAAGTACTAAATTATTGATCAAAGTCACAAAGAATGTGCAAAAGATGTGGATAGACACCTAAGCATAACATCTAATGAGTATGTACATGGAACGGGGCTTGACATTGTGACATATCAGATATTCGCAGCCAAAACCGTGTCCTACATGGCACACTGAAAGCAAGTCAAACCAGGAACAGTGATGGCAAACACTATCCAAAAGCAGAGGCTGAGAAGGAAGAGAAACTCGGCCGTTCATGTATTTACTGGTGAGAAATCAAATCTACTCAGTTCCATGGAGAATAGTTTGGCAGTTCTTGAATACAAGTAGACCTGTACTTGCCAAGGGATCAAGCCATCCATCTCTAGTTATTTACTTAGGATGAGTGAAAGTACGCATTCCCGCTAAACATGTAGGTAAATATTTAGAGGCCTTTTCAAAAAAATAATCCCCAAACTTGGAAATGACCCTAATGTTCAACTATCCATGGGCAGGCAAATTTTACTATATTCTTAGAGTGACTAGAACTCATCAACAGAATGTCTAATTCTAAAAGAAGCATGATTCATCATATTATATTTTGTATGGTTTCATTTATATAGTGTCTTAGAAAAATAAAGCAGAGGATAGGGACTGAATGAAGAAGTGCTAGGGTTTGAACTTAACAGAGAGATTGCCTGTAAAGAGATAGTTTCAGTGAATTTGGGAGAAAAGTGATTGTGAATGTGATTATGTGAATTAATGGTATAACAAAAGACAAGTTATTGTTTATATAAAACTAAATTTCAAAAACAAATACCCACACCAAAATGGAACACACACACACACACACATACACACAGAAAATCAATGAAAACTGTATTTTGACTCAAAATTAATATGAAAGTTATATAGTCAACATTTTTTGGCACAGATACTGTCCATAACCATAAACTCTTTCTGTCACCTTCTGTAAATTTACTTTATACTCTGAAAACCTTGGTATAGTCAGCTATATAGTGGCTTGTGCACTATTCATAAGGTTTGGGGAGGACTCAGGTGCCTAGTACAGGGCTTGATCCTCCCCAAGTATCTTATGAATATTAATTTTTAAGTTGTGTGATGTTGACTAGCAGCTCCTCTGGGAAACTGGTGCTCTCCACTGAAACATACAGTCCAAATACAAACCCTACAGGAAACTTTCCCATTAGTCACATGAAAAAGCAGAAAGAAACATAATTATAATGTTTATATCTAACCTAATGTACCCCAAAGTACAGTTATTAAATAATCATATATATATATATATATATTATATGATACATAGACAGAAAAATGATTGACTTCATTTGTCTCTCTACCAAATATGTTCTTTTCAGTTTAAGTAAAGCTCTAAAGACACTACGACTACATGAATTCATAAGGACTGTATTTGGAAATGGCTTTCATTTTTTTTTAATTTAATTTATTAGTTTTCTTTTCAGTAAATACAGGCAGTTTGGTACCATTATTTAGGCTCATCTGTAATCTCCCCCTTCCCATTAGACCCTCCTTGTTAATGAAAATGGGTCGTGCATTGTGGAGTTAGCCCCCAGTTATGGAAATGGCTTTCATTTTGATAATAAATTTCTAAACATAATCTACACTTTATTGAAATAAACAATTTAAAAATGTATTCTTATTTGGCTGCTTGATCTTAACATTTATTTCCTTTGGCTTTTGTTATGTGTAGAAGGTGAAATTTGGATTTTTTCCCCCCCTCCTTAACATTCTTTAAAGACTAGCTGAGCCGGGCTTGGTAGCTCATGCTTTTAATCCCAGCACTTGGGAGGCAGAGGTAGGAGGATTGCGATGAGCAAGGCCACCCTGAGACTCTGTAGTTAATTCCAGGTCAACGTTGGCCAGACTGAGACCTTACCTTGAAAACCCAAAATAATAACTAACTAACTAAATAAATAAATAAGGGAGATTAAAAAATAATAAAAAGGCTAGTTGAAAAGAGTTTCTCAGTGGCCAAGGGGCTAACACAGCCTTTGCTACTTGAGTGCTCAGGTTAAGTCTCCTGATAGGCATTCCTCTTGGAGACTAGAGGACCAGGGGAAGCACAGGAAAGCGGTGATGGTGGTGGTGGTGGGGGGGAATGGTTGTACACAGTTGGCAAACCTTCCCTGACTCTGACACATATGAAGTTTAGTCTCTTCCATGTGGCCGAGAACTTGGGCTCTTCAAACTGTTTCCGAAGCAAAATTTTCAATCCATCAGTTGCTGTAACTCTCTTGTGACAACGTAAACTCAACCACCTCATAAAACACAAATATAGATTTGTCTACATCCTATTGATAAAGTGCTTGCAGCATTATCCAGAATTAAGGTGCCGAGACTAAATTTACAGCTTGCCATTGGAGCGAGAGTAAAGGATGAAAAGTTTGGCTGAACTCAAAATAAATTTACATGAAAGAGTGACACACAGAAGTTGGCAGCCAAGCGCGGTGCCTTGCCCCCTCACTGAGGACTGGGCTTGAGCTCGTGGAGTTCTCCCCCTTGGCTCAGTCTGGGTGCTGCAACAGGCTCAGGTGGGCTCTTTCCCTGCTTGGAGTCTAAATGGAGAACATGGGAATTCTAGCGAACTCCTTTGTTCTAGAGAAGGAAGTATTTTCTCTGAATCTTATGTTTCAAGTTCTCCTACTAAGACATAATGTGATCAAACAGCTTGTATGTTGCTTCTTAAGACATAGGTGGAACTCTCACTCTTTTTTTTTTTTGTTTGTTTGCTTCTGAGGATGGGGCACTGCTGTGGGGGCATCAGACAGGTCTTTGCCTAAGGCTTCAGTAAGGGCCAGAAATTCGTAGGCAAATGCCAGGGGATAGGAGAGAAGGAAAGTTAAAAAAAAAAAAAAAAAGTCAAATTGCAGCATAAATTTGAGGACATTTAACACAGTAAACATTACACCCCACAGAAAAATTTCTAAGCAACAAAGAATATCTTAGGAGAGAAAAATAAAATATCCTTATCATAGAACAAAGTTCTGGTGTAATAGCAAGTGAAACTACTGGTTGACAACTCGAGTGAGAACAGCAAATTAAAAATGTGTCCTTTAGTAGCTCACCTGGGCTCCTGATTTCTTTTATTCAATTTGTCTTTTATTATGTCTCAAAGGTGCAGGAACATGAACATAAGTGAAAACCTGATGGGGCACCTTAGCTACTGTCAGAAGCAAATCTTCCAAACTCCGATGAATAATCTTAAATCTCCTAAGAATAGTCTGTGTTTTAACAATTATGCTTAATAATAAACACTAAGAAGGGCTGTAAGACTGATGTTTTCTTCACGTGAAAACAAATGTAAAACCCCTATTTATAAAATTTGAAATTGCTGTTATTTACTATATCAAATTATTTGCTTGCAGTTATTTTTATCAGTGAAAGTATTTTTCAAGTAAAATGGATAATACTAATATGTACCACCACTAATACATAAAACCACACAGAAGACAATATTTTTGTAGTTATCAATGAAAGTTTAGGTACTAAAAACGTACATGTGTTCAAGATCTAAATTAGTTCTTCAGAAAACTCTCATATGTCTTAAGCATGTAGAATACAATGCCTTATGACATTGCTTCTAATTGTCTATGCTTTTCAGAATCCTCCACCTTTGCAGATGAGACTTACTTTCTTACCATGCAATTGCAAATGCTGCTGACTTTGTGAAATATTTTCAGTCCATTTGATTTAGATCTTCCCTCTTCTTATAGATAGCACAATTTATAGACTTAATTTAACATTTATCTGATTTGAGTCAAATACTTTAATATGCAAGTGACAGGACTGTGTTTTATGACTTTTTTAAAAAATATTTTTATTTATTTGAGAGCAACAGACACAGAGAGAAAGACAGATAGAGGGAGAAAGAGTGTGCGCGCCAGGGCTTCCAGCCTCTGCAAACGAACTCCAGACGCGTGTGCCCCTTTGTGCATCTGGCTAACGTGGGACCTGGGGAACCGAGCCTTGAACCAGGGTCCTTAGGCTTCACAGGCAAGCGCTTAACTGCTAAGCCATCTCTCCAGCCCATGGCTTTTAACCTAAAACATTGTTAAGTACTTATTCCATAGAAACTTCTCACTATATGCTTCTTGAATAAGTAAATCTGATTGGCCCATCATCAGCCTAATAACTCTCAATAAGTAAGAAGTTGTTATATTATTTTTATTTTAATTCAGTATTTACAATATAACCATATATTTGTCTATTCTGGATTGTCTAGGTAAGTGAAAATGACACAATAAACAAAACAGAATGCTGAGTTCTTTAACTCGAGGAAGGGTAACAGTTGACCTTGAATAATATTCAAGTATTTCAAAGGCATAAGCTTTGCAACTTGATCATCTCCATTCAAAATATCCACGTAAGAGCAGACTGATTTTTCTGTTTTCCTTTGGCAAGTCTCTCCATACAACTTGTTGAGCACAGACTTATTTCTATGAAAGGGCATGGAGTTCTTTCTCTGCCCATTGCTAGGTATATATTAGACAGCTGTTGCTTTGAGAAGCAGATGTGAACTAAAGTTTGTGTTGCCAGTCTATGATTCTGCTAAATTTACTTTCCTAAGACCAATCAACAAAACCCCCAAGAGAAACCAATGAATTTAAGAATATATGTACACCCATATCAATCAGAAAAACAACATTCTACTTTATTTTGGTAACTATGTTATTTCGCAATGGAAAATTTAACCTTTAATAAATAAGGTTTGTGCTTAGTGGTACTAAAAAAAGTGCAGTGGAAGTATTTTCCGGTGAAGAAAGAGAAACCAAAATGAAAGTAACATTTCCTTTATGGATTTAGGGGTCAAGTACTACATGTAGAATTAAGATAAGAACTCTCAAATTTATTTTTATTTATTCATGTAGTTCTAAGACCATTTTTTCATACAGTATCGGGCCACACAGAATTATGCTAAATGCTACAATGATTTAACTTTTTTTTTTTTTTGCAGTGAAACAATTTTCTTAAAAATGTCACAGATTCTCTATTTCTTTACAAACTTTAAAGAAAACTTTTAAAAATAAAAAGCTAATGCTTAATTTCTTTGGCTAGTGTGTTGCTATATTATTAACTACGACCTTTAAAATGTAGAGATTTTGAATTTTGTCTAAGTCTATGAATGTAAGACAGCATATAGAAATTCCAAATTTGGAAACTCAGTATAAGGTCTCCTGTAACCCTCCACTTCCACAGGAGCACCAGGTACAATCCGAGCGATACCCGTACCTTGCTATGCTCAGGGGACACTGACAATTCTTCATGCTAATCAATATAACCAGAATTGAGGGAAATCTGAAAAGCAATGTTTTTGGTAGTCCTTTATCTCTGATGCTTACATTTCTGAAATTCAGTTGGAATAGAATTTCTCCACTATGCTTATCTCCAGAGAATGGACAAGAAGTCCGCCACCATGGCTCAAGGAAAGGAAGAAAATTTTGAAAAACAAATTGATTTTGGAACTGTGGTCAAGTAGGAAATGGAGCCACCCACAATACTTCTAATGTTTGCCCAGTTCTGATACGTGATGGGAATTCATGTCTATTTCAACAATGTTTGGGCTTTAGGGGAAAGGTAACAGTAAAGGATCCATATAACAAGAAAAAAAAAGAAAAGTAAAAATTAAAAAATGACACAAAAATAAAATAAAACTAGGTGTGGTGGCACATGCCTTTAATCCTAGCACGTGGGAAGTTGAGGAAGAGAAGCACCTTGAGTTCCAGGCCATCCTGAGACTACAGAGTGAATTCTAAGTCAGACTGGCCTAGAGTGAGACCCTACCTCAAGAAACAAAAAAATGAACAAAGAAATTAAAAAAAAAAGACATGATCATTTTAATACTACCAGAAAGAGATCATATCTCTTTGTTATTCCTTTCTGGTAGTATTAAATAATCTATGCTCAAGGAAAAAAAAAAAGAGTAAAAAAAGGTCTATCAAGTATGTGTGTATTTCAAAGCTGTATGACAAATGTTTGCATTGGTAGAAACTTTTGTCAAGTCACCTAAGCTCATTTGTTTTGTTTTCCTTCTGAACAAATGTAGGCAAGTAATAATGGTGATAATGATTATACATCTTCAGACATGGTGGGCACACCCCCTTCTTTCATATCCTTGAGTCATTTCTTACATTGTGTTCACATGATATTTCTTCTCTTGTCTCCTTGTTATCCTCACTCATCTCTCTTCATCCCCAATTACAAAGAATAATTAATGATCACATCCATGAGAACTGGACCAACAGCTCTATAGTACACCCATACATTAACATTGCATGCACATTGTTGGAGAGCCTAGAATTTCTATGGAGAATGAAGGATGCAGAAAGTCCGTAATGTGTGCTGTTTTTAAAATGTGTATTATGATAAACTAACATAGAACAAAAAAAATGAAGAATTTCAAATTTTCTTCCTTGATTAAGGTAAAGTGGATTGGTTTCATTGTATAACCACAGTGTTACAAGTTTGTAAGAAATATGGATTGGCTCAGACAAATTGATATAAAAGGACAACAGAATCTTTATACTTTCATCTATAAAATGGATGAAAGAGCTTTACCCAAGGTATATTTGGAAGGCAGTAAATATGATAAAATCCACCTTCATATACACTTGGAGAAAAAAAAAATAATTTAAAAATTGTTTCTAAAGCACCTATCCATATAACTTAAAATGATAGAAAAGCAAGTGAAATGAAACTTTCCCACATCCTTCCATTGTCACTTGGGCAAGTGATAATTTGTAATAATTGTGCTATTATTCATATGTCCTCTCTGAAATAAGCATTATCTAAAGAATCCAGTATGCTTCTCTGTCTCCACTAAAAGCTTTCTAAAATAAAACAGTACACATATTGTCATCACTAAATGCTATTTTTAAAACACATAGAAGTGTTGGAGAGAGTTCATAGAAAATCAGAAAGAGGGATTGACATTGTATGAAAATAAAAAGAAAGATTAAAAGTATGCCTAGCTCAGCTGTGCAATGACTAAGTGAGAACATGAGAAGTGGCTGCAAATGTTTTAGACTGCGAAGACAGAGAAGGGAGAAATATTTGGGTGGCCTCACAATGAATCGATGGAATACAGCAATCATGAGTACAGTTCATCTCTAGGTTTGTTTCTAATGCTATTGTTAAAGATAATCTATAAAGGTATAACTTTTAGACAGAAATTGCTTAACAAATGAGATTATAGTTCTTTTTTTGAAAGTAGAGCATATTATTTGGGGACATGTTAAAACGAGATCTTAAAGGAAGAAAAAGTGCATGCATAAATGTTAGTCATGTCTGGATTTAATTACAGAAATAATTGTGTCATGTTAATGACATAATAAATGCAACCAACACAAATTAAAAGGGCTCAAGAGATGGAACCCACTCTGACTTAGTGCTCATTGGGAATTTCACTACAGTTGGTATTATTTAAAGAATATTATCAAAATATTTTAATGGCATTATTATAAAACAAGAAAATAAAATGAATGCTCAGAGAGTCATTATTAAATTTTAGTTGGTCTAAACAAAATTATTGATACTATCACCAAGAAATTGAATGCCATAAACTACTGCTAATTCAAAATAAGTGAGCATCTATCTTAGTAGATGTAAGAATATATTTCTCTATCACCCAAATTCATATAATTTAATTGCAAACATATCAATATTGACCTATAGAAGAGATGCTCTAACATGACAATAGGAGTTTTGAAAATGTTTTGTTCATCTTTAGAAAAAAATCACTTAATTGCATTAAGTAATTTTATATTAGAGATGTCATTCAAAAGGCAATCACTGTGCAATGACTGATAGTTTTTCCTTAGGATATGTTTACCACAATAGAGAAAAAGGGTAACAGAAGAATATGTGTGTTTAAGAGCCATTCTGTTGCCCGACCATTCTAAACGTAAGCAAGGTAGATTTCCTTACCTAGAAGGGTCACAGAAGCTCCCACGTACTTTTCTTTTACTCTCACTCAACGTTTTCTTACTTTCACTTTGTGTTTGGAAGTGGAATAAATCATTTAGCTTGTACTTCTTGTACCTCTGTTCCTGAAATAGTTTATGTATATGTAGATTCAAATCCTTCTTTGAAAAGACAATTTTAACTGGCAAAGAATAACTAACTTACATTGAGCATAATTACTTTTAGCCTTAAGACCTTGGCATGCCACCTACTCAAAAATCTATGCCAGGGAAAGTCAGCCACACCTACCTCCTAGATGGCCTTAAGACACACTCACTTACATTCCCCCAGATGTTTGGTTATGAAAAATAAATGGTGGCTGTGTGTTCTCACCTTGATGTCAGTATAGACAGATGCAACATCTCCATTGTCAATGGAAGTTTGAAAACCACAGTCAGCATTTTATTACCTTAAACATGTGCCATCAAAGAGATTTTATCAACAAATTTTTTCAGATTTAAAGTCAATGAATTTCCAAAGAAATGCATAGTGTATATGTAGATAACCATTGTTCCTATAAAAAATATACAAATAGATATAGATTTCAAACTATGGGCAAAAAGATCATTTGTTTGGTAACTTGTGGCTACTATTTTTCTAAAATCCTATTTTTTTGAAAATTGTAAACCAGATTAAAGTATCATTAATACAAATTGCTTTGCATAATGAATTTATTAAATGAACTTTTTAAGGTAAATATACATATTGAGAGAAGCAAACTACTTACTTTTTTAAGAAGTGGTAATACCTTTGGCTACAAATCCCATTTTATGGATGCACAATTGGTCTTTGTCCTATTTTCATTTTAAAGTTTCCTAAGCTCTGTCCTTGCACTATCTATGCACTTTGTTTATGCCCTAGTTTCAGAAATGAAAAATCCTTAGAACAAAATTTTACTCTAAACATATTTTATTGTTATCATAATTCTAACTGTGCAAATTACTACATGTACTATACTTCACTGAAGAATATTTTGTTTCAGTAAACACTTATGTGCAGGAATAACCTAAATGAATTTTGAGTGACCAGCAAGCCTCCAATCTTTAACAAGTATTGACAGGCTACCTTTTATCATTCTCAAGCTTTTCTTGGGAACCAAAATGATAAAAACAGAATTGGGCCTAAGTGGTGAACAGTGTGTTATTTGGGTCTTGCAGGACCCACCCTCCCATAAAATGTCAGGACATTGCTACTGTGCCAGAGTGCTGGTGCTGAGCTCCCTGAGCAGTCACCAAGAGAATTCTGATAAGTCAAAATGTGATCTGCTCCAGGGCAGGACTGCTTTTGCCTCTCTGCAGACATCACTTCATTCATTTCCTTCTCTAGGAAGAAATGAGTTGCCTCTACCTACAAGCAAGCATAGACAAGTAGTAAATGCCTTTGGCATCTAGTATAGAAAGAATAAAATACATTAAAATACTTTAAAATATTTTTGACCTTTAAATATTTTAAATAGTTTGCTTATGAGAAGTAATTTTTAATGCTCTTTGGTCTCTAACACTTGCCCCCCACTCCCAAGACTGAAGTGCAGGAACTACTCATGGAAAAAAAGTGTCATTCATTTGACAAACAATTGAATATTTACAGTGAACTCATTGAGGTGTGGAAATTGTAGATTCTGAGGATACAACAACTCAAATGTTGCTCCTCTGGGTTAATGATCAGAACAGACACCCACAAAAGAATTAAAAAATAAAATTAATGACAAATATATGAAAAAATGCACAACATTTTTAACCAGCAGGATAATATAAATCAAACCCACAATGAGATCATACATCACTCCAGTTAGAATGATGATTATCAGAAACAAATAACAAATGCTGATAAGGATGCAGGAGGAAAAGTACTCTCAAACACTCTTGTTGAAAATCAGTACAGCCATCGTGAAGACCAGTATGAACGTTCCACATATAATCTAGTACCCCACTTCTTGGTGTCTATCAGCAGATGAATAGATAATAAGAATATGATTATGAAAATGTGTCATGTGTGTGTGTATACACAGCCAAAAAATGGAGCATTTTTCAACCACAAACAAGAATGATAAACTGCCATTTGCAGCAAAAATGGAGGGAACTCTTAGATGCTATATCAAGTGAAATTCACCACATATAGACAACCAATGCCAACTTGTCTTTTGTATGTACAAGCTAAAATGATTGACCTGAATACAGGATAGAATAGGATGGAAACATATAGTGGGAAAGATGGTTGCAAAGAATTTGTATAATAAATACCAAAACCAAGATATAAAGAATAAGCAATGATAAAATGTGAAAGTTAAGAACTTGAAGGCTCCAAACCAAAAAAAAAAAAAAAATAATAATAATAATAATAAAGGAAAAAACGAAAAGAAAAAGAGAAAAGGGAAATGCTAGGTAAATGGATGCTTTGATCACTACATGCTGGGTATATCAAAGTATCACATTGGGTAGCATGCACACAGTGGCATATGTATGGAATTCCAACACTTGGAGGCTGAGGCAGAAAGATCACAAGTCCAAGGAATTCCTGGCCTGCATAGCAAGACCTTGTCCCAAAACAATTAACATGTATAGCTAATACATAATAATCAAAACCTAATCTGTTCTTCTACTTACATATATACAGTACCATCCTACTATGTCCCACCTCCCTTCCTTTCTACGCTCTTTATATCTCTTTTCTAACTTACTGGCCTCTGCTACTAAGTTGTTTTTTTTTTTTTTTTTTCCTACTCACACAGTAGTCCAATCATTTGTAGCTAGGATCCACATAGGAGAGAGAACATGTGACATTTGGCTTTCTGAGCCTGAGTTATCTCACTTAGTATAATCCTTTACAGATCCATCCATTTTCCAGAAAATGTCAAAGGAGGGGTAGGACTCCTAACAATGTATTCCTCCAGACACTAAATGGCCTGGATATCCATGACCTCATGCTGCCTGATATTAGCTACAAAAGACCATTATAATAGGAGGAAAAGACGATGACATTAAAATAAAAGAGAGACTGATTGAGAGGGGGAGGGGACATAATGGACAGTGGAGTTTCAAAGGGGAAGTGAGGGTAGGGAGGGAATTACCATGGGATATTGCTTATAATCATGGAAGTTGTTAATCATAAAAAATAAAAAATAAATTAAACAGGGGCTGAGGATGTAGTTCAGTGGTAGGGCTTAATCTTTGCACTAAAAATACCAATCATATAAAAAAATCAAGTCGAATAAAATTTAAAACTAAGTAAAAAATCTGTTTAACATGGTAATTGTGGGTAAGTTCTGCATTTATATGGGAATAAACTGGACTGGTACCAAGGCAGGTCACTGGGCCAGCAGTGTTGGTGCCTCTCAGGAGCTCATTCAACCTACAGATGATTAACATGCACACATGCACATGAAACTTTGAGAATCACTGTCCCGAAAGATGCCCTCTAAATTTTCCACCAAGTCCTAGGAACCAAATTATGGAACAGTATAGAAATGAGGATCTGGTTCCATCAACAAAAGTTCATGCAGTTCATGGCAGTAAGATAATTTCACAAGCTAAACTACCCCTTTTTCATTGGGAGGAATTATTTTACACCCCCTTGATGTAGTTAATAATGAATTATTTTGTTTTTCATTTACTGCTTTGTGTTATTATAGTAAAATGTATCTAGCTATATTGTACAGTTTTTTACTAAGTATACTTGTGAATCTATGTGCTGAGGACAAATACAGTATCAGTTAATATTCACTTCAAAGATAAAGCAGGATCCAAACATCTATTTTTAATATACACATATATCACATAGAAGTGTTCATGTGCATTCATATGTTGATTTCTGTTAAAGTCCATTGTAATTTTGCATAAATTTCAATTCCATTGTGATGCATTAGTTTATGAAAGGTGGATCATATAGTATTTTTTCTGATTTTTCTGATTGTTTAATGCAATACACTCCCATCCTATACAGATGCATTTTATTTATTGTTTATCAGTAGTAGCCTCTAGGGTTTGGCATTTTAGAAAACATTTTCACAAAACCTTTTTTTCCCCATTTTTATTTTATGTTGTCTGATTAAACTCTTTCACAATCTTCTGTAGCTTAAATAAAAATAGCAGCTTGATCAAATCTAAGAGATTTATTCAAAATCTAAATGATCTCTATATTCTCTTCCAGATGCTAAAAATTATCCTTGAATCTGTAATTTTAAGTGAGGCACAGGATCAAAGAGTAATAAGTATAGTAACCATGTGGCCACAATTCTTCTCATGCTTTCTCCTCTACCTCTTTGAATAGGGACCAAAAGAATAATTTGGACAACTCATTCCCCATCATTTTCATTTCATTTCACAATCCTGCTAGTACCACATACTTAATAAATCAGTTCTTGGCAGTTTTTATTTTCATCTAAGGGGCATATAGTAAACAGTTTAGTCTTTGTAGGTCATAGAGTTTCTTACACTAATACTCCATTACACTGGTACCATGAAAACATCCAAAAGCACATCAACAAATGCAGTAACTATATTCTAATGAGACTTTGCTTGCAAAGATGTTTAGCTTATGAGCTACAACTTGTCAATCCTTGATATAATTGAATCATTACAATTGTAAGTAACAATTGCAAAGTTTATGTAATATATGAAAATAAAACAACTTTAATAACACTCCAAATATATGCCTTGTAAATTCTATATGGGTACATGATAATCAAATAAATTTATAACATGTTCCCTTACAGTAGTAAAAGCTCCATAATATGTTATCTAATGTTACTTTTATATTTGTGTGCATGCAATTGAAGCTTCTCACATTTAGTTTACAAAACTTGTTAAGATTCATAAGTTTAAAACAACTTTTTTTTTTCCCTTTTCTAATGTGTGGGCCTGATGGAGGTTGGGGTCATCTATCTACATCTTTTTTGTGCTGGTAGGATCAAGACTAACCTAAATCTTCTACATCTTCCCTCCCTCCCTCTCTCCCTCTCCCCTCTATCTCCTCTCTAACTGTTGTATATTAGTTATGTTTTTCCTCAATTTCTTAGTGGGCACTGACCTGTAACCCCCACTTCCAGCTTGGGGCTACCATCCACAAGGAGCTTTTGATCAGAGAAACGTACAAGGTTTCCTAAAACAATGACAGACTTCTGTCAGAGTACTTGATGACCCATGAAAGGCCGGTGGTAAGACCCTATTGCTGAAGACTCCATAGCAGCTGACACAGAAAATGGAATGGCATGGCTGGAAGCCAGGAGAGAATCAGTCTCCAGACAGTCAGCATGTCTAGTGCCAGAAGGTGCTACATGGGCGACTGGGGCAAATGACCAATATCTGTCCAAGCAACTCATTGTCTAACCTAATTAGCAACAAATAACCTGATATGATGCCCACACAAGTGCAATAATGGCACACAGCCATGGTGAGGAACCAACTGCTCTTGATTTGGCTAACTGATCCCCTCAGTGGTACTAGACCCATAGCTGGAGCTGGAAAACAAGTCAGAACCATACCCAAACATAAGCCCACTCTCCAATATCAAGCTACCATCAATCATGGGGTACAAGAGGGCCTACACCTATCAAGCGCTCTATCAAAAAAGTAAGTGTTATCTCAATTTTCCGGGTGCTAACTTACTCTCCGTTGGAGAATCTGCTTCTCTTTTTCAGATAGATGCAGATGCTAAGGAGAGAGCTACCCCAACATACCTCAAAAGGGGCCCAACTGAAACTAAGGACAATTGGCGAAACAAGCAAGGGTGATGTTTTCCTGTGAACCGGATACCAGCACAAAGGGGAAGGAGACCAACACAGAGAAAAATCAACTCCTACCAAATCAGAGAGCCAGAGCCTCAGAGGCCCCCAACACCTCAGCACTGAAGCAGACCAAAAATGAACCCAACATGGCTCAGGGAAATTTTGCGGAACAGGGGGCGGAAAGAATGTCAGAGTCATATGTTGGGTCATGATTTGCAGAGATATTTATCCTACCAATAACTGTGGGCTGACTCCACAATGCACGACCCATTTACATCAACAAGGAGGGTCCAATGGGAGGGGGTAGATCATAGATGAGCCTAAACAATGGTACCAAACTGCCTGTATTTGCTGAAAAGAATACTAATAAATTAAATTAAAAAAAAAAGATGTGAACCAACATGCCTGATTGAACTTACCTTCTAACCAAACAGCAAGACCCTTAGCAATGATATCCTTTGCTAATAGTCTTATAGGTAGAAGGTACCAACAAGTAAGTTAATTAAGCATATTTAAACAACAAACTGCCTTCAATTTGAATGAAATAGCAAACTAACCTCTTTCTGTAATCACCTTTGTGACCCTACAATAGTCTTTTAAGAATGGACACCTAAAACCTTAGAGGACCAATGGAGTAGCAGATACAATACCTTAACTTTTTCCCCATTAAAAAAAAAAAAATTAAGTAAAAACTTTGTATGGATACATCATGTGTTGGTACCATCATTCCCTTCATCCTTGCTCCCACTCCACTGAGGGTCCTCCTTAATGGTGTTGCTGGTATTTACAAAGGAACTGTGGGTTATGAGTTATGAGAGCAGCACTTAGTCATTGTGGGGTGTGTGTGTGTGTGTGTGTGTGTGTGTGTGTGTGTATGTGTGTGTGTGTTGTATGTAGTGCATGGGGGCAATGCCTATGAATAGTCTCTCCCACCTTGTGGCTCTTACAATCTATGTATCCCCTCTTCATCAAAATTCCCTGAGCCGAATTTAGGGGTCAAGATGGCGACCGCCTAGCTGCACTACAAACAACGAGGGAAAAAAAGATAGATGCAGATCCTAAGAAGAGAGCTGCCCCAACATACCTCAGAAGGGGCCCAACTGAAACTAAGGACAACTGGCGAAATAAGCAAGGGTGATGTTTTCCTGTGAACTGGATACCAGCACAAAGGGGAAGGAGATCAACGCAGAGAAAAATCAACTCCTACCAAATCAGAGAGCCAAAGCCTCAGAGGCCCCCAACACCTCAGCACTGAAGCAGACCAAAAATGAACCCAACATGGCTCAGGGAAATCTTGCGGAAGAGGGGGCGGAAAGAATGTCAGAGTTACATGTTGGGTCATGATTTTCAGAGACATTTATCATACTAATAACTGGGGGCTAACTCCACAATGCACGACCCATTTTCAATAATAAGGAGGGTCTAATGGGAGGGGGTAGATCACAGATGAGCCTAAATAATGGTACCAAACTGCCTGTATTTACTGAAAAGTAAACTAAGAAATTAAATTAAAAAAAAAAAATTCCCTGAGCCTTGGTGGGTATGTTTTAAGCTGTCATCTTGAAAAAATAATACTCAAAAATTTGGGCAAATTTCATGATACAAACATATTAAGAATTTCACATACAGGTAGTACAGAGCATGGAAGTGAAGTGAAACAACTGAAGAGAAAAAACCAACACACTGGAGCACACTATATGCTAGAGAGCAAAGAGTGAATTGTGTTCAGAAAGCAGAGGTTTCAACTGAACTGGGAAGTCTGGATTTGAGAAGTAAGAAGCCTTAGCCAGCAACAGATTGTATGTCTTAGTTCTAAGTAAAAAAGAATGTGTGTGTGTGTGTGTGTGTGTGTGTGTACACATATGTGTGTACATACATGTGTGCATGGAAGTGTGCGTATGTTTGTATGTGTCCCCATATATGTGATATGGAGCCACAGAACAACTTCAGGTGTTGTTTCTAGATACCATCCACCCGTTCTTTTATCTTCCTTCCTTCCTTCCTTCCTTCCTTCCTTCCTTCCTTCCTTCCTTCCTTCCTTCCTTCCTTCCTTCCTTCCTTCCTTCCCTTCTTTCTTTCTTTCTTTCTTTCTTTCTTTCTTTCTTTCTTTCTTTCTTTCTTTCTTTCTTTCTTTCTTTCTCTCCTTCTTTCTTCCTTTTTTTTAACTGAGACAGGGTTTTCCACCGGCCTGGAGCTTGCCAATTAGGCTAAAAGGGAAAGCAGAGAAGTAGAGGTTATTCCTATCTCCATCTTCCTAGCACTGGGGTCACAAGTATGGGAGCTGCCATTCTCAGCTTTTCCTGATTGTAGGATAGGAGCATTTGTGAAATTATAGGGACAGAAGAAGTCTGATGAGTACCTAAGCAAATTACTATAAACTGCAGTAGGACTAGGTGTCAGGACAAAATATGCCAAGAGTAAAGATATTTGAAACCTACAAAATTGAAGCTTTAAAACTAAGCCTTAATATATCAAATCACACCATGAGGAGCCATTTGCCAGAACAAAAACAATAATCACTAGAGAAAAATCAAAAAATCCAGAAATATAGCAAAATCTTACATGGCTTAGCATCCAATGTAAATTCCCAGCCACTCAAAGAAGCAGGAAACATGAGACATAATAATGAAAAAGATATTAGAAGGTTGAAGCCAGGCGTGGTGGCTCACGTTTTTAATCTCACCACTCTGGAGGCAGAAGTAGGAGGATCACCCTGAGTTTCAGCCCAGCCTGAAACTACATCGTGAATTCCAGGTCAGCCTAGGCTAGAGCAAAATCTTGCCTCCAAAAACAAAACAAACAAACAAAGATATTAGAAGGGTGGAGATATGGTTGAGCAGTTAAAGTGCTTGCCTGCAAAGCCTGATACCCTAGTACCAACATAAAGCCAGATGCACAAAGTGGCACATGCATCTGGGTTTAATTTACAGTGGCTAGAGGCCCATACTATGTGCCCATACTTTCTCTCTCTCTCTACTTGAAAACAAATTAATAAAATTTTTTAAAAGGTAATATAAAAGATAGAATTAGCAAACAAAAAGAATTAGATACCTACCATAATCACAATGGAACTATTTTAAGGCAAAATATAAATGAAGTAGGGAGATGGAGGATACAAAGAGAAATAAAGTGAGATTCCCTAAATTAAAATCAGAATAGCTCAGGTGAGAATTTAGGCAATAGGTTATAACAGATCCGACTCTACAAAAAAAAATTGATATATTATCCTTAAGATAGAAGAATTTAATTAACCTACGAGCTGTAAATAAAAACAAACAAACAAACAAACACTACAAAATACCTGAGTAACCATTATGATACCATATAAAAGTTGATGTCTTTGCAAAATTACAGTCAAATAAAAAAAAGAGAGTGAGGGCTGGAGGTTAGCAGTTAAGGTGTTTGTCTGCAAAGTCAAAGGACCCAGGTTCAATTCCCCAGGACCTACGTTAGGCAGATGCACAAGGGGGGCCTGGGTCTGGAGTTTGTTTGCAGTGGCTAGAGCCCTGGATCGCCCATTTTCTCTCTCTCCCTCTCTTTCTCTCTGTCAAATAAATAACAATAGATTTTTTTTTAAAAGAGAGTGAGCAAAACATTTTAAAAATTAGTGTCTGAATTTTCTTAAAGTTTTGATGCAAATTTAGACCTAAGAATTAAAGTGATTTTCTTAAGTTCAACCACAGAAAGAAAATTACATAATAAAACCACAGTCAAAATGTAAAATCTGGTGGTAAAGTAAATACTTCATGAGAATTCAGAGTGAGAACAAAACAGACAACTGTAAAGGATTTTTAATATTAGGGAGAAGAAGCTAGTGTAGGAAGAATCCAATAATTTGGATCCTTCTCATAAGAGATGCTGTAATTTCAGTAACCTGAGCCTGAAAATCTGGTGAGAAATCCTGTTCTAATATCTTGACATTATCAGTGGCTCTACCTGGTAACAGTGCCAGCAACCAGAAGGCAGTTTTCCACAAGGATACATTCCTTGATTGGTAGACCAGACAATGTATGCTACCTGCCTGAACCACATATACTCAAGACAAACTTTACTAATTCAGTGGATAAAGCAATGACCAAAATGTAAGCTGTCTCATTAGGAATGACAATGAAAGTTTATAGTCAAATTTCAAACAAGGAAAATTTGTATGGAAACAAAATTTCAACTTCTTTGGGGCAAATGTAGTAGGATAAAAAGTTGGAGTTTCCATGATACAACTTTTCCATTGCTTTGGGAGCCTTTAAAAATTAATGTATATTAAAGAAGAAGAAAATAGGAAGTGAACCAAAAGGAAATGACAAGCAAGAGAATCAAAAGCAGAGTGAATCAGGCATTGGAACTATCATACCAAGATCCTATGCCAGTTGATAGAACCACAATCAATTAAATGAAAAAAGCATGTTGGCAATGAATGAGCAATTAGAAATGAAAGTATGATAAAGCCAAATGAAGATTTTGGAAATGAAATGTATCCTATATTAAGAAAAATATAGGTTGCTTCAATAATAGCAAGGAAATGATAGAACAATCAGTGAACTTAAGAAGTTTACAGAAGTCATGTAATTTGAAGAGGAAAAATACTAAATTAAATACTTTTAAGTGTCAGTAGAATATCAAACACTATAAGTATAATTGGGTTCCCAGAAGAAGATATACAATAGAATAGTCTCAAAGGTCTTGGTGACAGATACAAATTTCCAGTATTAAGAAACTCTGCCTACCCCAAACAAAATTAAGAGGAACACACACACACATGCCTGCACACACCATACTAAGACTTACAAAGTGAGTGGAGAGAAATTCTTGAAGACATCAAGGGAATAAACACATAAATTCCATGGAAGTATGACTCAAACAGCTGAGGATTTTTCCTTTGAGACCATCTAAGCTAGGAGATAGCAGAGCAGGGGGAAAAAAAAAAAAAAAGTACTGCAAGAAAAACAAACCAAAAGCTCTTAATTTAGAAACATAGCTTCTGAAACTATTCATCAGTAATTGAGGCAAAAATAAACACATTTTTAGATAATAGGAAACAAAAGATGCAGCAACAGATTGATGAAAAATGATTAATATATTTAGCCATAAGAAAAATAAAGCATAAAAATGTCATTAGAAAAGAGAAAAATAATTCAGCAAGAACTAATATATATGTAAATGTGGAATAAAACCCTTCCTCTAAAGTGCTTAAAATATTAGAATTACTTATATTTTAAACTGTTGTAATATTATTTTTTTTTTAAATTGACAAATGTAAAATAAAAGGTTTCAAGTGCAGAGACATGGGGCAGTGAAACATAAACTCTAGTCAAACTGTGGAAAGCTTAGAATGCATATTTATTTTTTTGTTTGTTTATTTAACAGAGAAAGAGGGAGAGAGAGAAAATGGGCCCACTAGGGCTTCCAGCCACTGCAAACTCCAGAGGCATACACCCCCTTGTGTATCTGGCTAATGTGGTGGTCCTTTGGCTTTGCAGACAAATGCCTTAACGGCTAAGCCATCCCTCCAGCCCCAGAATGCATGTTTTACAAGTCTTACAGTAATCAGCAAGGTGAAAACAGATATAGCTAAAAAGGAAATAAAGGAGTTTGGAAATAAAAACAAAAGATTTTAAAACATGCATGGAGTGGAGAAAATTAAGTAAGAAATATAGGAAACAACAAAAAATATTGGATGAAATCTGATAATATCAATACTTAAATAAAGTGCTAAGGAATTTAATGATTGCATTTTTTAAATTATTTATTTATTTATTTGAGAGCGACAGACACAGAGAGAAAGACAGATAGAGGGAGAGAGAGAGAATGGGCGCGCCAGGGCTTCCAGCCACTGCAAACGAACTCCAGACGCGTGCACCCCCTTGTGCATCTGGCTAACGTGGGACCTGGGGAACCGAGCCTCGAACCGGGGTCCTTAGGCTTCACAGGCAAGCGCTTAACCGCTAAGCCATCTCTCCAGCCCTAATGATTGCATTTTAAGGGAGCTATGAAAAGTGTATAATATCAACAACAATGTGCTTTCTTCAGAGATTCAGCTAAATAAAAAATACAGATAAGTAGATAGTATGTGGGTAGAAATGTTATACAATGAAATTAGTAACAATTAAAAGGCTGGTATTCCTTCTTTATTATTCAGACAGACTATAAGAAAAAGAGTTTAAAAATAACCAAAAAATAAATAGGGTCTGAGATATGGATCAGAGGTTAAAGGCACTCTCTTTGAAATCATGACAGCTGGGGGTTGAATTCTCCAGTATCTACATAAAAAAAGATGCACTAAGTGGCACATCTGTCTGGAATTTATTTACACAGGCAAGAGGCCCTGGCATGCCCAATCTTCTCTCTCCCCCCTTTGCAAATAAATAAATAAAAATATTTTTAAAATCAAATAAATAAAAGAAAATAAGGAAACAGTTTTCCTGAGAAAATCAGTATTTCAAAAAGAAAATTAATAATTCATCACAATTATATTACTGTGGTAAATACATATGTGGGCCAAAAAACATCAATTTATAAAATACTTCACATTAAATGATAATAAATGGGTAACCTAATACATGTAAATGGTAAGCAAGGCATTTAGATATAAAACAATCATAATTTGTGGCTGAACAATTTGAATTTCTTTTTTAAATTTCTTTTCATTTATTTATTAGATATCTAGATGGTGAGAAAGTGAGAAAGAATGGGCACACCAGGGCCTCTAGGCATTGCAAATGAACTCCAGATGCACATGACACCATGTGCATCTGGCTTATGTGGTAGCTGGAGAATCAAACCTGGGTCCTTAGGCTTCGCAGGCAAGTGCCCTAACCTCTAGGCAATCTTTCCAGCCCTTAATTTGAATTTCAAGAAGTGTTGGAGGAACTACTTCTGGAGGGAAAAAAATGATACTAAATAAAGACTGGCATGTATGAAGGGAATGACAGTGTGGAAATCAAAGATGTTTGATAAACATGTAGTTTCTTCATTTTAAAATCCTGTGTATTTAAGAGATAGTGGGTACCTCAGGTATAACTCAGTGGTGGAGCACCTCTGTCACATGTGCAAGTTTCTGGGCTTGACCTTCAGCAACACCCATCAAAAACCGAGGGTGATACAGAGCAAAGCCATGTGAATGATATCTGAACTGTGGAACTTGTAACAGCATTAAAATCCATAGTAACAGGGCTCTAGAGAAGGCTAAGTTTCTGCAAAGCCTGAAGACCCTGGATCAATTCTCCAGGACCCACATAAAACAGATTCAAACTGGTACATGCATCTGGAATTTGCTTACAATGGCTGGAGACCCTGGCATACCCATTCTCCCTCTCTCTCTCTCCCTCTCTCTCTCTCTCTCTCTCTCTCTCCCTCTCTCCCTCTCTCCCTCTCTCTCTCTCTGACTCACTCTCCCAAATAAATACATAAAATTGATAATAAATCTGTAACAACAGCACAAAGGATGGGAAGAGGTGGAAATATAAGCATATTTTAGTCAAGTTGTTATGACATGAATTGGTAGTACTTGAAAATTGGTTGGACTACATTAGTTTACATTAATTGAATCATTGCATTTTAATATTTTAATGCCTTAATTAACAGCCAGACCATCTTATGCTCATATTTTACAAGCATCCCCTGTTCTGCCACATCATTGCTTCAAAATACTCTATTCTATTTTATTATAATTGTTCTAGTACTTTGAAGTATATATCATGTTGAGTTTGCAATACCTTTTTCATATACAATGGACATTTTCATCTACTTCTACATGCACTTTGGGGAAAACAGCCATATATGTGTGCTGGCAACTTTTAAGTGACTTTTTATATAATTAGTTCAGTTTTAAGTTCTCAATTTTTGATATTAGATCCTTATTATTCATGTTATTTCCAGATATCCTTTCCCATTCTATAAGCCAGTTTTCATTTCACATCCTCCTTTGATGTTTAATATTTATAATTTTTTATGAAATATAATCTCTCTCTTGATGTGTGCACTTGAGTTTGTTGGTGTCATTTCTAAAAATCCATCGCCAAATTTAAGACCATGAAGACTTACTCCTGTATTTTGTTCTAAGTGCTCCATGATTTTAGCTCTTACATTTAGATATTTGATACACTTTCAGCTAATTGTGTGCCTTGTGAGGTATGGATCTAACTTCATCCTTTTGTGTTTGGCTTTAAAATTTCTTAGTTCCATTTGTTCAAAGGATTATTTTTCCAACTGAATGATCTTGACCCTATTAACCCCTCCCCACTGCCCTGAAAAAAAAAAAAAATTCTATATAGTGAATTGCAGATCAGCTTGGGCTAGAGTGAAACCCTACTTTGCAAAACCAAAAAATAACAAACAATCAATCAAATAATTAAAAATAAAGCATTAAAAATCCACTCTGGTCATGGTGTTACATGCCTTTAATCCTAGTACTTGGGAGACAGATGTAGGAGGAACACCAAGAGTTCATATAATGAATTACAGTTCAGACTAGAATGAAATTCTGTCTCAAAAAAAAAAAAAATCTACCTTGCACTATATTTCTAACAGTAAATTATGCCTTCCATGCTCGTCATAGAAGTTGTATTAGTGATAAGCCTTGCTTAGAAACAACATGAGTATCTTCCAATAATATGCTGTCTATTGCTGCTACTTTCTCATTGTGGGGCGAACACTCAATTAGAAGCAAGTTATGGAAGGAAAGGGATTATTTTAGGTTTACAGATTCCAGGGGGAACACCATCAGTGGAGGAAGAATCTGTTACTTCCATAGATGCATAGCAGAGAGATACCACCAAACCAAATGCAAACACAAACTGCTCTTTCCAAACTCAGCAAGGCTGGACTACAGTGACACCTTCACCCCAGCAGGACTTCTTGCTGGAAAATCAAATTGTAAAATCCATCTTAATAAAATATCCCTGAGGCTATGGGGGTCATACATTCACATTCAAACCACCCTACTGTGTAAATGAATTGTTGTTTTGTGATAGTTAAGGTGATGTCAACTTGATCTGTTTAGTAATACACAGAATCCATATTTTGGGTGGGTCTCAGAGGTTGCTTCCAGAAAGGATCAACTAAAGAAGGAAGTCCTTCCCTCAGAGTGAGCCCTTCCCCCAGAGCAGGTTGCCCCACTCAGAGGGGGACTTCATATAAGGAAGATATAGGTTAAAAGAGCCCCCTTTCTTCCACTTGGCTGACGGAGCTACAAGGTTCCTTTATTCTCGGACCTGTAACTACGATTGGACTACTGTAAGATAATCCAATAAATACCCCTTTTTAAATAATTCATTCTAGCAGTTCTGTTCCTCTAGAGAACCCTGACTAATACAGATTTTGGTACCAGGAGTGGGGTTGCTTCTAGACACCCGACTGTGTGGCTTTGGCCTCTTGGAGCTGATTTTCAAGAGGCAGGTGGAAGGATTTGAAACCTTGGCCTAAGATATGACTTGCAGTGCTGTAAGTGCAGCTTGATGGACTATTATGATCTAAGCTGCGAGACCTGAATGGAGTAAGAACTATGGACTGTGAGGATTGGCTTATGAGGGTGAGAAAGAGCTTTGCTTGGATTGGGCTAGCACTAGTTTTTTGAGGCTTAGTGTTATGCCTATGTCCTGAGAGGTTGTGCAGGGTTGCTTTGCTTGGAAATGAACTGGTATGAGCAGAGGGATATGGCACAGAAAGAAAAATCTCTGGGTGGACTGTTGTCCATTCAGCTGCAATTGAGAGATTATAATCTTTGAGATTGGACCAGCTGACCTGGCACTGGGGCAAAGGGAAGAATGTAGACTCTTTTGAAGGGTTCTGAGTGCTCAAGAAGTGTCTTGTCCTTCAAAGTATGCTTTATTCCCTACTGGATTAATAAATTGGCACCCTACCTGGTATTGTGGAGTATAAGAATTGCTGGAAAGAGGGTCATTGAGTTTGCAACATGGTCTTGTCTGTTTTGTTGTTGTTGTTTTTCGAGGTAGGGTCTCACTCTGGCTCAGGCTGACGTGGAATTCACTATGTAGTCTCAGGGTGGCCTCGAACTCACGGTGATCCTCCTACCTCTGCCTCCCGAGTGCTGGGATTAAAGGTGTGTGCCACCACGCCCGGCTATGGTCTTGTCTGTTTTGGAAATGGCCATGGGCAGTGTGAGCAGGTTTGCTGGATGCCTGCATGGAGACCACATGGGGCCATGAGGATGAACTGTGGCTTGCACTGGAGACCCAGTGGAGGTGCCATGACCATGACATGGCTACTATGGGAAGCTGCCAGCCCCGATGAAGTTTTGTAGTACTATGAGTAGCCTAGCTGGAGAGGTGGAATTGGAATCCAGAGACTTGTTGCTGGTTAGAATTACTGGACTTGGAAATTTTCACTGGTTAGAGTTGTTGGACTTGAAGCTACAGAGTTTGATGTTTTCCTTGTTTTAAATTTTGTATTGGCTGAGTATTTCTTTGTGAGGCCCAATGCTGTCTTTTGCAGTGTATTTATTCTGTGCCATTATGAGTTTTTTGGGAGGGATTTTTGGTTATTATGGCTCAGTTAAAAGATCTTGGACTATGGGGATGTATGAACACATTGGAATTGATAAAAACTATGGGAAATTTTAAAGTTAGATGAATGCATTGCATTTACATCATGTATGGTTATCAGTTTAGGGGGGCCAGGGGTGGAATGTGGTGGTTTGATTCAGGTGTCCCCCATAAATTTAGGTGTTTTGGAGCTAGGTTCCTAGATGACAGAGATTTGGGAATTAATGCCTCATAGTGGGAGTGTATTGTTCAACGTGGGCTTAATGGGTGTTATAGCCATTTTCCCTGTGCCAGTGTTTGGCACATTCCCCTGTTGCTATTGTCCACCTTATGTTGGTCAGGGGATGATGTCCACCCTTTGCTCAAGCCATCATTTTCCCTGCCATTATGGAGCTTCTCCTCTTGAGTATGTAAGCCAAAATAAACCTCTTTTTCTCAGAAGCTGCTCTTGACTGGGTGATTTCTACCAGCAATGTGAACCTGACTGCAAAAAGCATATTTATAAAAAAGGTTGTATACAGTTTGGTTCTTGAGATCAATTATTATACATTGCAAAGATTAAAAGTTATGGGCATAACTCAGGGGTCTTTAGCTTTGTTCCACTTCACTATAGTGATACATTACAGTAGCTGACTATTTTTATTATACTGTAGCAGTGTACTAAGTTTGAAATAAGAAAATGTGAAATTTGCAAATTTTAATTTTCAAAAAATATTTTGTTTTCTTTTTTAATCTATTTGACAGAGATAAAGAGGGAGAGAGAGAGATAGTGGGCATGCCAGAGCCTCCAGACAAAGCAAATGAACTCCAGATGCATGCACCCTCTTGTGCATCTGGCTAACATGGGTCCTGGAGAATCAAACCTGGGCCCTTTGGCTGTGCAGGCAAACGCCTTAACTGCAAAGTCATTCCTCCAGCCCAGATTTTAATTTCTGTTGAAATAGTTTTCAACAACTGAACTGAGGATAATATATACTTAAGTTATTTCTATATTGAATACATTGATAATTTCTAATAAGAATCAGTCTCACCTTTTGTTGTAGTTAGCTTCATGTTGTTGGAAGAAGTCACCCAGCCAAAATAGTTTGTAAGAGGAATGGGCTTATTTTGGCTTACAGACTCAAGCATAAGCTCCATGATGGCAAAGGAAACATGGCATAAACAGAGGCTGGACATCACCTCCTGTCCAACATCAGGTGAACAATAACAACAGGAGAGTGTGCCCAACACTGGAAAGGGGAAGCTGGCTATAACACCTGTAAGACCACAACACACTTTCAATAAGCTTTCAATTCCCAATTGCCATCAGCTGGGGATCAAGTACTCAGAACACCTAAGTTTATGGCAGATACCCGAATCGAACTGCCACACTTTGCATTGAAAAACACAATTTATAAATGCTATATGAGCCATTGTATGTATGGCCAGGTTCATTTCACTATGATATTTATGTAGACTTTTATGCAGGTCATTGATCTAACACTTTTGGGAGAATATTTGTATAAGAGTAATACTATCTGTGGTGGTTTGATTCATGTGTTCCTATAAATTTAGGTATTCTAAATACCAGGTTCCCAGCTGGTGGAGATTTGAGAATTAATGCCTCCTAGAGGGTGTGTATTGTTGGGGGTGGGCTTATGGGTGTTATAGCCAGTTTCCCTATGCCAGTGTTTGGGACACTCTCATGTTGCTATTGTCTACCTTATGTGGGCCAGGGATGATGTCCACCCTCTGCTCATGCTGTTGTTTGTCCCTGCTATTGTTAAGCTTCCCCCGGAGCCTGTATGCCAAAATAAACCTCTTTTTCCCACAAGCTGCTCTTGGCTGGGTGATTTCTACCGGCAATGCAAACCTGACTGCAACAGTAAGGTGGTACAAAGGAGTGATATTGATGCTAGACACCAGACAGTGTGGCTTTGACTTTTGGAACTGCTTTTTAAGAGGAATGTGGAAGGATTTGAAACCTTGGCCTAAGAGATGCCTTGCAGTGCTGTAAGTACAGTTTGATGGACTATTCTGATCAGGCTTGAAAGACTCTAATGCAGTAAGAACTATGGACTGTAAGGTTTGGATTATGAGGATGAGAAAAAGCTTTGCCTAGACCGGGCTAGTGGTTTGTGTGGGAAGCTTGCTGTTATGCCCATGTCCTGAGAAGTTGTGCTGGGTTGCTTTGCATAGAAATGAACTGGTATGAACAGAGGAATATGGCACAGAAAAAAATGAATTCTTTGGGCCTAAACTGCTGGCCAGTCACCTGCAAATTGTTTGAGAGATTACAACCATTGAGGTTGGGCAAGATAACCTGCACCGGTCTAACAGGAAGATTGTGGACTCTTTTGGAGGGCCCTGAGTGCTCAAGAAGTGACCTGTTCTTCAAAGTCTGCTTTATTACCCCCTGAATTAACAAATCAGCACCCTACCTGGTATTGTGGAGTATAAGAAATGTTGGAAAGAGGGTCATTGAGTTTGCAACATGGTCTTGTGTTTTAGAAACAGTCCTGGGCAGTGTGAATCAGGTTTTCTGGATGCCTGCATGGAGACCCAATGGGTCCATGAAGATGAACCGTGGATTGCAGTGGAGACCCAGTGGATATGCCAGGACCAAGAGATAGCTGCTAAAGAAAGCTTCTGGTCCCACTGATGATTTCCAGAACTGTAAGTAGCCTAGCTGGAGTGGTGGAATTGGAACTCCAGAAACTTATTGCTGGTTAGAGTGATCGGACTTGAAGAATTGTCCTGGCTAGAGTCATTGGGCTTGGAACTACAGAGTTTGGTGTTTGCCCTGTTTAAGTCATGTATTACTTCAGTATTTCTGTGCCCAAGGCTGTCTTTTGCAGTGTGAATGTTTATTCTGTGCCATTATTTTTTTTTTTTTGAGCTTATTTTTTGGTATATGGCTCAGTTAAGAGATCTTGAACTATGGAGATGTATGAACATCATTGGAATTGATAAAAACTTTGGGAACTTTAAAGTAGGACTGAATCCATTGCATTGTACTTCATGTATGGATATCAGTTTGTGGGGGCCAGGGATAGAATGTGGTGGTTTGATTCAGGTGTCCGCCATAAATTTAAGTATTCTAAATGCTAGGTTCCCAGCTAATGGAGATTTGGGAATCAATGCCTCCTGGAAGGAGTGTATTGTTGGGGGCAGACTTATTGGTATTATAGCAAGTTTCCCCTTGCCAGTGTTTGGCACACTTTCCTGTTGCTATTATCCACCTTATGTTGGTCAGTGGGTGATGTACACCCTCTGCTCATGTCATCATTTTCCCTGCCATCATGGAGCTTCCCCTCGAGCCTGTAAGCCTAAATAAACCTCCTTTTCCCACAAGCTGCCCTTGGTTGGGTGATTTCTACCAGAAATGTGAACCTGACTGCAACATTATCTTAATATATTTAATTTTTTAGTATTATTTATTTATTTGAGAGTGACAGACTGAGAAAGAGGCAGAGAGAGAGAGGGAGAGAATGGGTGTGCCATGGCCTCCAGCCACTGTAAACAAACTCCAGATGCGTACGCCCCCTTGTGCATCTGGCCAACATGGGTCCTGGGGATTGAGCCTTGAACTGGGGTACTTAGGCTTCACAGGAAAGTGCTTAACTGCTAAGCCATCTCTCCAGCCCAATATATTTAATTTTGAAGTATGCTCATTTATTTCTGATTCTTTTGAGTTGATTTTAAATGAGTATTATTCATTGAAAGCCATCTGAGCCAAGTGTTTTCTTTCTTTGAATATTTATATCTGTAATTTTTTTTATAGACAAGAACAGTGAAATTATTCATATTATTTTTTTCTTCAGTGAAATTTAGACGCATGTATTTCAAGGCATTTTCTCTTTAATCTGTGTTGTTCAATTAATTTTACATAAAATAACTTACAATATTATTGATATTATAATTCATATTAGTACAACTTCTATTTTTTATATTATTGGTTTTATTTATTTGAGTACAAGACAGAGAAAAAAAAAAGCAGAAGGAGGAGGAGAGAGGAAGAGAGAGAGAGAATGAACAGACCAGGGCCTCCAGCCATTACAAATGAACTCCAGAAACTTGTGCCACCTTGCGCATCTGGCTTATGTGGATCCTGGGGAATCAAACCTGGGTCCTTTGCTTTATGGAAGTGCCTTAACCACTATGCCATCTCCTCAGCCCTAATATTTTAATTTTATAAAAACTGCTATTCAGTTCTATTTTCATATACAACACAAGGGAAAAATCTAGCCAATAAATACACAATTGTTACCACATAAAAAGGCACTTTAACAAATTTTAAGTCTAAGAACAAACAAAAATGTCTCTTTCATCATGTCAACAGTCATCATCTATGCTTTTCCATTCAACACTTTTAAAACTACCACATAGGGGCTGGAGAGATGGTTTAGTGGAAAAGGAGTTTTCCTGCAAATCCAAAGGACCTTGGTTTGATTCCACAGGACCCATGTAAGCCAGATGCATGAGGGGGCACATGCATCTGGAGTTCATTTGCCGTGGCTGGAAGCCCTGGTGTCCCATTCTCTCTCAATCTTCTTCTTTCTCTCCCTCTTAAATAAATAAATAAAAATAAAGTTTAGAAAGAAGCTACTACATAGCTCCGCTGTTATCTTCTGTCCTGGTTACAGTACAACGACAGGGAGAAAGAAAGTTGGTTAAACAACCTTCCTTAGCAGTTTCCTGCCGTCTTTTCTTTGTAATCAGAGATTTGAGTATGTGAGGAAGCACACCTCCTCCAGCTATGGTGACCCTAAGAAGACAATCCACCAATCTTTATCACTGATTGCACAGTGCAAGTGATATGAAGGGATATGCTTAAGATCAGTCGACACATCACCTGTAAATTCCAGCATGTAAGCAATGAGGAATCCCAGAAGTGTGACACTGTCCACAGCAACAGTGGCTCCCACCTGTGTGTGGCTCATGTGAGAGTCAAATGTCTATGGATGCAGCTTACAGGGAACTCTCGCCCAAATCTCTGTAAGGTGATGCCTTACTTTGCCCTGTCTACTATCCTTTCCACCTTTGCCTCCAGCCATGGCCTCAGATGACCTTTTCACTTCCGCTCATTGTTTCTTCTAATGCTTTAAAAAGTTATGTCCTGATTTCTCTTTTTACCTTAAGAATTTGTTTTTATTGGTCATTTCATACATGGAGCTCTTATTTTATTTATTTATTTACTTTTATTTTTAATTAATTTATTTTTTGTTAATTAGTTTTATACTCAGTGATACAGTCGAGTTGGTACCATTGTTAGGTTCGTCCATGTCCTACCCCTCCTCCTGGCCCCTCCTTGTTGAGGTATATGTGTCATACATTCTGGACTCAGCCCACAGTTATGGGGAGGAGAAATGTCACTGCATATCATGATCCAATGTGTCTCTGACATTCTTTCCACCCCCTCTTCTGCAAAACTTCCCTGAGCCATGTTGTGCTCATTTTGGGTCTGATGAGGTATTGGTAGCCTCTGTGTGAAGCTCTTTATTTCACTGATTTTTTTTTTTTTCTTTTTAGAGAGAGAGAGTGAGAGAGAGAGAAAGAGAGGAGGAGAGAATTGGCATGCCAGGGCTTCAGCCACTGTAATCAAACTTCAGATGTTTCTACTGGGGAATTTAACCTGGGTCTTTGGCTTCACAGACAAGCACCTTAACCACTATGCAATCTCTCCAGCCCAATTTTATTCTTGTCTGGTGTTTACTTTTTCTCCTTCCTTTCCATGTAGTTATTTTCTGGTGACTTTTGTTTAATTTTTAAGGAAATTTATATCATTTTGGCTTGTATTTTTTACATTTAGTTTTTTTTTAAATATATTTTTTTAAATTATTTATTTATTTATTTGAGAGCGACAGACACAGAGAGAAATACAGATAGAGGGAGAGAGAGAGAATGGGCGCACCAGGGCTTCCAGCCTCTGCAAATGAACTCCAGACGCGTGCGCCCCCTTGTGCATCTGGCTAACGTGGGACCTGGGGAACCGAGCCTCGAACCGGGGTCCTTAGGCTTCACAGGCAAGCGCTTAACCACTAAGCCATCTCTCCAGCCCTACATTTAGTTTTGAGTGGTTACTCAAAATAATATTTTGCATTTGAAAAATCAACCTTCAAATAATATACCATGTTAGAGAACACACTTCCATATCCACTCTGTTGCATATCTTCTGATGAGGAGTCTGCAGTAATTCTTAACTTTTTCACTTTGCTTTTACCACATATGTTAGATATTTGTTGCCCTTTTTCTGCATTTCAGAAAGTTGATTATAATATGCAATAGGATCATATGTATGGACTTAGATATATGTTCTATAGTATGTTCTGAATATTTTTTTAAGTTTTAACAAAAATGGCAATAATCAGTAGTTTACTACAATAGTGTGACACAATAGCCTCTCTTAACTGTTTTTCTTTCATCTGTACCATTTAGTTTGGAGGATTGAATCTAGAACCTTGTTCCTGATAGGCAAATGCTGTACTCCTGAGCTGGGATTACAGCTCTTGTTCCTAGACATTTAAAAGTAGATAAGGTTCTAATTTATTACACTATGCTATACTATAGCTTTCATCCCTTTCATTACAATCAAATTCATTATCCTATTTAAATATTTTTGGTAATTAATTCTACTGGTATATCAAATGTATACTTGTCTTATTATTAATGTACTTTTGATCCACATACTCTATCATAAACGTTTCACACGTTTGAAATCAACTGTGCTTTTCTCTATTTTAGCTATTGATGATATCTCTAAAATGTATTTTTTAAAGGTATCCTTTATAATTTTAGGCATAACATCATTCTTAACTACAAAAAGTAATTGATAATAAAAATCGATGTAAAATAGCATGAAATACTCTACCATCGCTTTTCAAAATATATTATGTTGACTTTCTTTAGACAAAACAACAAAGGCATCTTGGGTAAAAAAATGAGTAGTAAACAAAATATTTCACAAAAGCAAAGATAAGTTACATTTGTAATATTTTAGTAAGTTAATGCTGTCTCTTACATTACCTGCCAAACTGTATGATTATAGAATTTTTCTCAGTATAAATCAATCAGCCTAAGTAAAACATTTGAAGAGATATTTAAGTTTATGTGCCTCATATCCATGATGACATGAACCTTTCAAAGCTGATGTGGGAATTGTTTTCCAAGAGTAAAAAATCCAAATCATTGCTTTAGGACAATGGGAAACAATTTTCCATGTGAATAAATGGTACTGAAGAGTTGTTAAAATGATCAATTATCACATTAAAAGACACTTCAATATTTGGTGACTTAAAATAACAAACCATTATTACCTTTCATCGTTATTTGTGATAATTGAATACAGGTGGCCAGCTATTTCTTTTGATCTCTGTGGTAGTTATAGTCTGATGTTGAAAAAATCTGTAGAGGTTGGAAAATATCACATGTGTAGGTGTCTGAAATGGCTCACTCCTGAGGTCAGCACTAAATTCTGATTGACAGCTATGAACTCTGCTGGGAATATCAAGCAAAATGTAGACATCTTGAATGATGGCAGATAAGTTCTTGAGGGGAGAATAAAAGAGAAAACACTCTAAAACATATGAGTGGAAATCTGTATAGCTTCTTGTGAGCTAGAATCTGAAATTTCATCACCTTGCTTCCATTGCATTCTTCTGGCCATAGTAACACTTAGAGTCAGTTCAATATGAGGGAGAAATTTTTTATTTTTCTTCACAATAGAAAATGTAGGGCTGGAGAGATGGCTTAGCGGTTAAGCGCTTGCCTGTGAAGCCTAAGGACCCCGGTTCGAGGCTCGTTTCTCCAGGTCCCACGTTAGCCAGATGCACAAGGGGGCGCACGCGTCTGGAGTTCGTTTGCAGTGGCTGGAAGCCCTGGCGTGCCCATTCTCTCTCTCTCCCTCTATCTTTCTTTCTCTCTGTGTCTGTCACTCTCAAATAAATAAATAAATAAATAAATAAATAAATAAATAAATAAATAAATAAATAAATAAATAAAGGTGTGCGCCATCACACTTGGCAGCATTCTTTTAAAAAAGAAAAAAGAAAATGTAGCATAGGATTTGTATCTTTCAAAATTGTACAATTGCACTTGCAAACTCTAATTCTTTTAAAACTCTCAGACATTACAACAAAATGTCCAAGTTCTAAGCAGCCCAGGACTTTGTCATGCAAATCAGTTTCAAATGTTTATAAGTCATTTTGTGTGCACATGCTCAGTATGATTTCTCTTTGATGGGTCAGACAAGTTATCTCTACTCTAATCACTCATTAGTGGGCATTGATCCTCCACTAATCTTGGGAAAAGAAATTGACATATAGTCACTATGTCATAGGAAAATCTAAATTACAGTTTTGTACAAGTCTTATATTCTTTGACAATGGTAAATTCTTCTCGGGAGCTGTTTTCTTGTCAGTTGACTCCACCATTATATTTTTTCTTTTCCCGTCTGGATAGTTGCCTCTGTATTTATCATCCTTTCTATCTAAGAGAAAAGAAAATGAGCATTATTTGTAGCTGAATCCCCTTTCTTGCACATGAATGGTTAATGCCCAAGGACTCTTAATTTCACACTGCAAAACTCCAAAATGACTTTGATTTTGCCAAAAAGATATTATAATATATTATGGGTTTATTATATGGTTTGTTTGTATTTTCTGGAATTTGTAGCTCATCCCACTGGGCAATATGCGCACATATGAGATCTACCATCTATGATGGAATCACTGGCAGGGTGAGAAATTTCATTACAAGTCCACACTGAGGACGATCACGCTGGAAGTTGAACTCAAAGATACCATAGAAAATATAAGGGTCAAGAGTTGCGATAAGGAAGTGATTTCCCTGAATCATCAAAGACTAATCTTTGCAGGTGAGAAACTGGAACATGGATATACTTTGTCTGATTATATCAATCAAAGGAGTCCGTCTTTCACCTTCTTCTAAAACTTCACTATGGTGTAAAGAAAAGAAGACCTGACATACTCTAAAGAAGAGCAGAGAAAAAGGTTCATTTGGCTGTCAAGAAAGTGAGTGAAAATGACCAATTTAGTCACTTTTACTGACAGTGCCTTTTAGAGGAACATTGTGCCAATCATTTTGACAAACACGTGGCAAATGTATGACTGTGGAACAGAAGACATGAACTGAAAAGTGTACATCTACAGATTTCTTCAAGACAGGCTCTTTTTAAAATTTAGGTTGGAGCCACGCGTGGTGGCGCACACCTTTAATCCCAGCATTTGGGAGGCAGAGGTAAGAGAATCACCATAAATTCAAGTCCTGCCTTAGACTACAGAGTGAATTCTAGGTCAGCCTGTGCTAGATTAAGATACTGACTTGAACTCCCTCCTACCCCCAAATAAATTAGGTTGGGAGTTAAGGGGTCATTTAATTATATCCATAGAAAATTACTGTCTACTTGAAAGTGTTTATGATCATACCTTTGAATTTTTCTTCATTTTAGCCAAAGCTTTTACTTCTTTATGAATAGCTTTACCTTGACACACTCTTTTCACTTTAAGTAACTACTAATTAGAGACAGTTTTGTTTGTAAACATAAGGCAGTTTTATATCTTTTATGTTTTCTCTAAATTCTACTTGAAGAAAACAAGCTTCACAACTTTCCGTATTTCTTGTCATATACTACTAAAAGAAATCAGTTGGTGCATTCAATATTTTCCCTGAATATCTTTTAGTGAGTCTTCTAGTACAAAAAGCTTAGTGTGTGTGTGTGTGTGTGTGTGTGTGTGTGTGTGTGTGTGTATGTGTTTGTGTATGTACACATGTATGGACACATTTTCTAAATTTTCTAAATTTTGACCACTGCATTTTATGCCAGACTTCAACAATAATATATTTGTATACATCCAATTTACAAGTCCATTCCACAGAATCAAATGGGCCAACATTATCTGTTGTAGCATGTTGTTTGATCTCCCCCAAATAGTCCTTCATCTATAATGTTCTTGTTATAATACCATGCTATTGAAAACTCAGTAGTTTAAAACAATAGTTGAATATTATTTAGTGTCATTCTATGGGTTTCCTGGAAGAAGCAGGAGATTCTTACAAGGCTTGCTCCTGTCTCTGAAGACTGGGTTGGCCTGGATGTGTAGATGGCTTAGTCAGATGGCTGGATGTCAATATAGTTGTGACTGATGACCGCTCTCCTGGAACTGACAAGACAGTTTGTGCTTCTCATTGCATCCTATGTGCATTCAAAGTAGGAAGAGCCCAAGTGCAACTATTTCATGAGACCCTGATGGAACGCTAGAATGCTTCTTTGGTCCTAACTTTGAAAGTCTTGAAGCCTCATTTCCACAGAATTGTGTTATCCAAAGTAAGTCAAAAAGTCCAGCAAATGTAAGAGAAACTAAGTTCATTTTTCAGTAGAATAATAAAAAATTCACATTTTATATTTTACCATATTCAAAATTTTGAGTTGCGGGTTCAATTTCAGGTCTCCTACCTCTTAGCTCTGCATTTGGTACAATTATGTTTTTTTTTTTTTTAAATCTTGAACAGAGCAATAATGAATATGAAGTGTCATACTGAAAATAAGAGAAACAAAACATAAAATTATTCTAATAATCTTGTATCGATAAAAAAACCTTGAACCACTTTGAGTTTTATTTTTTGTACCACTTTTCCTCAATTCTAAAATGATCCAACATCAGTCACTCATAATTATTGGTTACTGACAACAGTTGTATTACTTCACAAAAATAAAGTGTTACTTCTCTAGCAACTAAATATACAAAATTGAGCATAAGCTGTCCTTCCTGAAACAAAATAGGATAAAATACTGAGATAAGTTCAACCATAGATTTTTACTTACTTATATCTTCAAGCATTGCTTGAACTTTTGTTATCTCTTAGCCAGCACACATTTGCTGATAGACCATGAAATTTAAGACAAAGCCTCTAAAGGGATCATTCAATGAGTGATGGAAGATAAATTTCCAGCCATGCATAGAGACAGTCAATGTAATTTAAGTAAAGAATGGACCAAAGAAACACATTTTATGCACTTGTCTCCAGAATTGATGATTTTTCCACCTGCTACTCTACTCAAGAATAATACTGCCATTGGGAAAAACTGAATTCAAAGATGGTAACATGCCATATAAACAGGGCAAAGTCTTGCATAAAGATTGAGGGATGACTCAAACCACTCACCTCTTCCCAAGTAGCTCCTCCAACAAATGTCATAGTATCAATCTTCAAATTTCACCCAAAATTTATGGTCATAGTCACATTTTCCAGTGAGGCAACAAAGATAGAGACATTGTTTTTGGAATGTATGATAAATAAAATATACAATAAACACACCTGTATGACTCTAGTGCACTAAACATATTTGTTTGTCAGACTGTTCATCACACCTTCTAAAGCGTGAAAGAGCTTCTGTTATACTGGAATTGTACACAGCACAGTGACTTTTCAATAACAGATGTAGATATAACACATGGTTATATTCATTGTGTTATGATTTTTGTTACTGGAACTAAAACCTGACTAAACAAATAAAAGGAGAATGAATATATTTTGGATCATGGTTTCAGAGGTTCAGTTCAAGATCAGCTACCTCAGTTGTTTCTAGGCAATGGTAAAGCCATATATGAATGGTAGAAAGACAGAACAAGTTGCTCAATTCATGAGTAAGGCAAGATTTACCTGAAAAACCCTTGACCTCTTAGAGGCTCATTTTCTCTCATATGGCTCTATCTTTCACAGTTGTGCCTTAGCATGATAGTCTATTCAAATTACAAATCCATCAATGGATTAAACAGGTCATTATAGCAGAACTCTTTTGATGTGATTATCTCTGGAAAGACCCTCTCAGACACACCCACAGGCGTGCCACATCATTCTCATCACACCAATCAAGTTGACAGTTAAGATTAACCATCACATTCATATTGACAGATGCCTCCTACATATCTCTCTCAGAAACTACTTGATTCCTTTAGACATGATTAAGTTCTAGAAAATGTACATTAAAAAAACATGTTTACCATCCAGGTGTGGCAGCACACGCCTTTAATCCCAGCACTCGGGAGGCAGAGGTTGGAGGATCACCATGAATTCAAGGCCTCCCTGAGACCACATAGTGAATTCTAGGTCACCCCGGGCCAGAGTGAGACCCTACCTCAAAAAACCAAAAAAAAAGAAAAAAAAAGTTCACATGATTCTTATATATACACTGAGATTGAGAGTCCTAGTCTAATCCCGTGCCCTTGATGCTATTGCTTGGTAAGGAGGTAGAACTTAGAGAAAATATATGTAAATGGATATGAATATTTTTGGTACATATCCACTGTCCCATCTGGACTTTTTGCAGTAGCTCTATAGCAGAAGTATATCAAAAGTTTTATTGCTCTGTGATCATCATCTCCTACCATTTATCAACGGGGAATCCTTCTTGACATCTGGAACCACTTGTGCTTGCTTGAATGCACTGGGCTTCTTCCTGTCTCATTGATTTTGCATGTGCTTTTCCTACTTCCTTAAATTCCTGTTATCATCGTATTTGTGCTGATAATCTTCACTAGCCATTCAAAATTTCACTCTAACATTACATCTCATAGGAAGACTACATGGACCTGAAACAACCTTTCCTTTTCTTTCCCATTCTAGAGTTTCCAAAATTTCACAAAGCTAAGAAAAGGTACCACATGGAGAATTTGTGTAAGTATGTTGACACTCTGTTTCCTCAAACCAATGAAAACACAAACATATCTGTCTACCTGGATTGGAGAAAGCTTGTCACAGAAAACTATCCAAAAATTATAGGCCAAAATAAAGATTTCCTCCTTAAAGTGACTTCTTGTCATGTATTTAACCAGAGCCATGAGAAAATTAACTAATACAGTTGTGTGGCAATAACTGGAAGAATACTTATAAGCATTTGAAAGAGGGACAGACCTGAAAAAGGGCTAGAGGAGAAAACAGTTAAGTATCAGGGGAAGACAGGTTCTCACTTGTTAGAGAAGAAAGAGGGAAGAGTCAGAGCGAATACTAGAAGACAATAAAGAAAAGTCTAGGAATAAGCTCAGTCAGCACGTGGAAGAGCCTAATGTACCATCAGGTTAGCATGAGGAAGGAAAGTTAGTTCAGATCTGAAATGATAACCATTTATAAGCTGTTGAACAATGCCTAAGGTCATGGCAGTATAAAAAGGGAAGTAGTCCATCCTGGCAGTGAAGACAGGGCTGCAGGATCACAAAGCAGCTGATCACATTGAATTTGCCACCAGGAAGCAGAGATAAGCCAAGAAGTAAGGATAAGTTAAAAAGAAAATACCCTCAATGTCTGTCCCCAGTGACACACTTCCTCTGGCTATGCTCCATTTCAAAGTTCACTTCCAGCTTGGGGCCAAATGTTCAAACACATAAGCCTATGGGGTATTTCTACATTCAAACCACAATAACAACTAATTTTACATATATATATATATATATATATATATATATATATATATATATATATGCCCTCTTCTTGATTAGAACCAAGTAATGCACTATGCTCAGAACCAATAGTGCCATGGCTACTGCCCACAGGCATTGTAATGTAAGGACAGAAGCAATATGCAAGTGTAGGATAAAAATTGGTTTTCCCAAAGACTTTTATTTCCTAGCGTTGCTGGTTCCTTCATTTCTGGTTGTGCTGGGGACTGCTGCATGAGAAGGACATACTTTCAGTTACAAAAGGAAATGACAGATTTTTAATAAACTATTCAGGATAGGACTTACTAAATAACCTTCCCAAGGTATCTATTCAGAATGGATCATATCCTTTAGCATCATTTAGTTGGATCTATACTAGTGTATTTACTCAGTGCCTACTCTGTGCTATATTATGTTATAATAAAACAAAAACCTTACTTACTCATGGAGGTTCCACAGCCTTGTGCTTTATTTTGAAAATTAAAATAGTACTTTCCTCATAGTGATTTTTGTGACTATTTTTGAGGAAGGGTCTCATGTAGCCCAAGCTGTCCTTAAACGTACTATGTAGTCAAAGATGATGTTGAACTTCAACTTCTCAAGTGCTGGGAATGTAGTCATGTGTCACCTCTCTTGGTTATTTGTGGGGCTGGGAATCAAAACAAGACTTAATTCATGCTAGGCATACACTCATATAATTGAGCTACATCTTCACCTGTTTTGTGACTACTAAATAAGATAATGATGGCATATGTGTCCTACTTGCTCTTCAGAACTAACCTAATTTTGGCTGGAAAACCTTACTTTATCTCAATCCCTCTGCGTTGGTGCTCTGGCCTAACACTTGCATATTATACCCTGGCAACTCTTTGTGGCTTGCATCTCACTCTCGGTAATTGACCCTTGCTGGCACACATTCCATAACAGGCCATATAAAGGCACAACTACATTTTGTGTTTCCTTGTTAATCTCTCCAGAAGCATTAGTTACTTCATACAATTGAATCACTTTATTATATATTCATGTATATAATTTCATTCTTTTGTTTCTTCTGCTATATGGTAAATTTATCTTGGAAGAAAATCTCATTTTGCTGAGCAGTGATAAAATAAGAGATTGAACACCTATTCGCACTCATCCAGTCATTCAAAAATAGCTTTGAATTAATGAATTTTTATATCAGTTAGCACATTTCAATCATGTCATTGAAAAGTTTAATTTGAGCTCTTTAAGGACAAGGAAATGATCTGATTTTGGTCTCTGTGTTTTAACAACTAACTATAACAATAGTTTAATCATGGAAATGAAAATTGAAAAATTGCTGTGAAAGAAGGGTTGCCAAAAAAAAAAAAAAAAAACGGTGGAGGGTTGGAAATCGGTGAAGATTTTCATCTAAAATATTTAAAAATACTAGTAAATCCATTAATTATACATGAAACAAGCCACTAGAAAGGACAGGAAGAATAGAGATATATTATGTAGAGAATGGGACAAACCAAGATGTTGTTTGAAGATATATAAAATATAAATTTTACCTCACCCTCCAATAATATCCCAGTAATTTAATACCACACCCTACCAAGTTGCAAGTGGAAATTAAATGGGTATACAGTTTCACCTGAACAGCCTTGGCTTCAGGGAAGCATGTATATCCAGTATTGTGATTATATCCAACTCAATCTATACTCAGTGTCTACCTTTGTCAGGATATGTTTTTGTATATGAAGTAACAGCAATTCAGTGCGCTCAGAATCTTCATCTCCTTTTCCAATTGTGACTTTATCTTGTTTTGTTTTTTCCTTTGTTTTTACTTATTTTGTCCTTAAGCCAGGTTGTTACTCCATAGCAGTCACTGTCCTGGGATTCACTATGTAGACCAGGATAGCCTCAAACTTCTGGTATTTATTTTTCCTTTTACTCTAAAGTGGTGAGATTACAGACTTGTACTACCATCTGACTTTATGTTCAACTTATTGTCATTTTTCTCATCTGTAGTCACTTTCCCCAAAACTAAATTTCAATATTGTTATAGTATCCCAGGGATTTGGGTTTGTATTTGATCTCCTAATCTAAATTAGATAGGATTCCAGATACTTAAATCATGCATTGTTCAAGATAATGCAGACAGAAAGTGAGGAACTGTTATTTGAACCATGTCTTTAGGTCATCAAAGACAAAACCCTTCCTCATATATCATACTACATCCCATAAGGAAGTTGTGCTATTTTTTCAAAGATATTCTTTTTGCCAATTCAATGGGATTAGAAGAATAGGTATATGAGAGAAAAGGGCTTTGTTTTAGTATAGATTTTAAAATAAGGAATAATCCTTAGGGCGAAAGGAGTTAAAAGCAATCATTGTATTGCCTACTGTGTGGAGGGTCACTGTACGACTCCTGGAACAAAGGATTCTGAGTCCACAGAGAGGCAGAGAATCAGAACTGTTCAGATGGCCTGCTTTCAAAATGAATCATAAAACTGTGATTGCCAAATTTTCTATTAGCATAAATTCATTTTGACTCTATATTTAAAAACATTCTTTTTACAGCAATGTAGTGAAACCAAGATGTACAAATAAAACTTCAAAGCAAGAAAGAGCCGTTTTGATAGAGAAGAAGCATCATGGAGGAAGAAACAAGTAGACACAGAAGAAGAGCCTAGTGGAGCCTAAGTAAGTTTGGTCAGACTACATGAAAGTTACTAGAGATCCTTTGTTGAAGAGACTAATGCAAAAATGTGTCCTTTTATTGCCCATTTTAGAATGGTATATTAAAACACTTGTGGAAAATTTTTAATTTTTTTTTGTCATTTTTTATTTATTTATTTATTTGAGAGCGACACAGAGAGAAAGACAGATAGAGGGAGAGAGAGAGAATAGGTGCTCCAGGGATTCCAGCCACTGCAAACGAACTCCAGATGCTGCGCCCCTTTGTGCATCTGGCTAACGTGGGACCTGGGGAACTGAGCCTTGAACCGGGGTCCTACAGGCAAGCACTTAACTGCTAAGCCATCTCTTCAGCCCTGAATTTTTTTGTTTTTAATTCACAGTTTTGGAGGTTGAAAAAGCTATCAGGCAGGCTTATCTTGGCAGCCTCTGGTGAGGACTTTCTGGATCCACCAAGGTATGGTGAATAGCACCAGGTGCTGTCGGATGGAGGATCATATGCAATTAGTTAAATGATAATAGAAGTTGCTGAGAAAGCCAAGCTTGCTTGACAGCAACTTGCTCATGAGTTAACTACTCCAATATCATAAGACTGAAACACGTTTCAGGGGGTTAATCTGGTTTACCAAGGAAAACATTAATCTGATCATGAGGGTAAATCCTTCAAGTCTATCTGCTCTGAAAGATCATGCTACCTCAGTACCATTACACAGTGGAATGAAGCCTTGGGATGAGTTTTGGCAGGGAGAAACCACATTCCCTGTTTGGTTCAGTGTGCATCTTCAAACAAGTTACAACAAAATGTGTTTTCATGGGTAAATCCTTATTGAAGCATCTATAGCCCCCACTGACATAAAACAGTATAGAAAGACTCACATTGGAAATACTCATAGTACTTGCTCCTAATTACTTAAAAGAAATTACTAAAAAGGCTACTGATATGTTAATAATTTAAAAAATAATTAAGTTGAGAAGAAACCAGCTTCTAGACTGTTACTGTTTCTGGGGAGGTTTTAACTTGGCACAAACTGAAATGCTTTTAGTTCTTCTACCTAATAAGAATGATTTTAATACACAAAAGTGTGTATTTCAACATAAGCTAATAAGATACATCAATCTTTTAGGGTCAAATCTTTATTAAACTGTCCAAAAGAATATACTACGTGGTATTTTACCACATGCTTCCAAATAAATGGTCCAAACAGACTGTGTATCAACATGTGGAATAAAAACCCCACAAATTAAAAGCAACAAATAAAAACTCATTTATTAGGTGCAGAGGGCTTGTGAATGCTTGGGTGTACTTTGCACCACTCAGTCATGATGGCTGTAACGTGTTCTCTAATGTAAAAGATTTTTTTTTTTCACTTTATAAGGTTTGTCTTTTCTGTAGAAGGCAGAGCTGCTCAAATGGCCAGTGTAGTTTCTTTGAAATGCCGGCAAGTGAAGGTTAAGGCACATCCTTGCCCTATTTGCATGGGTCCTTTAAATTGTATTCTACATACTGTAAAGACTGAACCTGACAAAAGAGCCACCAGGACTGAGGGGAATTTGCACTTTGTATGTCAGATGTCTGAGAGAGGTTCCACTTGTTTACTTTTGAGTCGCTTTCCCTGAGGAAAGTGTTAGTTACTATTATAGCATTCCATAGGGAGGGGGTGGAAGGCTGCAGACATCCTTTGGGTAACCTTTCCACTAAGGGCACACCACCTTTTTATATGACTAGTAAATCTGAGAATTACATCTACAAGGTTGTATCAGGGCTTTACTAAATCACAAGTGAATAGATTATTCTGGGACAAGTAGAAGGGTATACAAAGTTATCACCAGCTCGATTTGCTCTCATAAAAAGCAGTTCTCACTAGTGAGAAAACATTAAATATCCCAGATGATATATACAGTGTCAGTGAGTGTAGAAGCAAAACAAGATGCCTCACATCACATGGAGATGAGGCATGGAGTAAAAGGAAACATGGAGGATGTGCTGGTTTATCATTTTTAAGGTGATCAAAATATTTCCTTAGTGTTTTCAATAAAAAGAGAGTTCTTATGGCTAATTTTAAATTGAAAAAACATTTTTCCTCCCAGGGTGAATTTTTTAATGCATATTCTGTATTTCATTGGATTTAATTCCTTGATTTTTAGATCAGTGAGGCCAGTTGATATGAAAATCATTTTTATTTTTTGACTATTCATATGCCAATAAACTACTATTCTAATGCCACATTTAAGTCACTGGCATTGACTGCTAGAATCTCATCACTGATAATTTATCATAAACACTGAATCTACTTAAGTATGTCTAATTGAAGATCATATGAATTTTATCACATTGACTGCTTATCTTGCACAGTTTATGAAGAGCGAAAACTCATTTGATATATGTATAAAATGAAGCATAGAACAAACACATATAGGTAACAATACAATAGTATACCAAGTATAATATCTAAACTTTATTTGCTCTATATTATAATTTTTATCCTTCATAAAACATGAAAATAAAACTTTTGTTCCTACCAAAGTCCATTATTACTGTTTCCTTTTTTTCCTCAGTGATACCTTTAGAATATTCCAGATACTGCTTCCTACATCAAAGAAGTCATTGAGAAACACAATGTACACAAATAATCCAATTTCACTTTTTAATTGGAAGGAATGGAAAACATAAGAAAGATAAAGCAGAGTGGGGAGATGGCTCAGTTGTTAAAGTGTGTGCTGTAGAAACATGAAGTTATGAATTTGTAGGCACAGTACCCATATCAAATATTAAACATGGTGGCACATACCTATAATCCCAAATTTGAGGAAGCAAAGATAGGAGATTCTTTAGGGATTACCCCTAGGTAGTCTACATGAATCCATGAGCTCTAGGTTTGGTGAGAAACCCTGTCTGAAAAAAATAAGGTCCAGAGTTACTGAGGAAGACACCTGGCTTCAGTCTGTCTTCCATATGTATGTACACATACGTGCATATGCACCCACTCACATAAGAGCTTTCATCTACATGTGCTTGCACACCATACCCACATATATGCAAAAACAAAACAAAATCAAAGATTACGAAAGAATATTTTCTAATAGATCTACTTATTACATTTATTCATTACCTTTCTAGTTTGTCTGTTTGTTTATACACTGCCTGCAAGTGGAAATGAAAAACCCAGTTCATGGTGGAGCATCATGACCACTAACTATGCAATCACAACTATTACAATCAGACACAAAAGGGACCTAGGAGTACCCACCTGGTGGGCATTTGCACCTGTTTTTTTATAGCCAGCTATCTTTATACCTCAGCATCTATTGATTGCATTAGCAGTGCCTGCTGAAAACTGTTTGTTGAATCATTCCTTAAGCTCCTTAGGAGCCAAAACATAAGAGAAAGCAAAATACCATTTCACGCAGAGTAAAATTTGGTTACAAAATTACAAGCTGAATTTTCTATCTACTTGGCATTGTTGGGATTTATCTATAAGTAAATAAAGCAAAATATGTCTAAAATGTCTTTTTCAACACAGATATAATACTGTTTTAAATTCCAGTTGATGAAAGTTTACATTCTGATCAGCCTTGCATAGACTCAATAAGATGAAGACAATTTGGTGCCACCAAGATTCTGAAATAATGAATGGGAAGAAAGGGACTGTGATTTGGGCAAGACAGCATCACAAAGAATATTCTTATGTTTCCCAATATGCCTGAGAGTCAGAGTGAGAATAGTCAAAATCTTACTGCATAGCAACATACCCACAGGAGAGCCATTAGGCAGGCATCACTGGAATGATGATTATTTTTTCTGTTCTTTTTATTGTATTATTTCTAGTCTGAAACCTTGAAATTTCACTCTTGAAGGAAAATATATCAAGAAGGAATATCTTAAGTCATCAGTCCTTTAACATTCTGAAGTTTTTGGTTTTTTTTTTTTTTTTTTGCAGTCAAACACTTTCATCCCATACTCATAAAGTTTCCATTTCTCCTTCAATTTATTTTCTTTGATTCATATTATTTTCCAACACATTCTCCATTATCGGACTAACTCCTAATTTATCATGTTCCCTTGCTAGCATCTTTTTAAATCCTGTTTCTCCTCCTCCTCTTTGCTTTGAAACAGAAACTTGGAAATGGTGAAAATCCTAGCTCTCCTTTGGACTCTTGCAAAACATTACAGCCTGCCCTGGGTACCTGTTCTTCATGACACTCTCAGTTCCCTTGACATGACTATCACCTTCCAGCATCATCCCACACAGGTATCTTGACTGCATGCCTTTTCTCTTTTCCTTCTAGTCATTTGCTACCTAAATAGTGTTGGATAATTTGTTTATGTGCACACATACAGGGGATATGTTACTAAGAGTCTAGACCCCTGCTCTCAAATATAACTTATTTATAATTAAAGGAAAACAAATCTGAATTTAAAGAATCGTTCAATTTATAAAGGATAGGAATCGCTTAATGAAGAGAACACAGAGTGCAAATCAAGTGTTTGGATGTGACAGCAATCATGTAAATAAGGCTCTAATTACCTGTTTATCCACATAGATAGTAATAGTAGCATTTTACCCTCATATGTAATTGGGTATAAAATTGTTCTTTTTGATGAATAAAAATATAAATGAAATACTCTATTCTTTGAAATTAACTTTATACCTTTTGTTCCCTAATTGAGAAATAATTCTTATCATTATAATTACTGGCCATTAAAATTATTAATATAAATATGTTGTTCATGAAAATCCAATATAAATATCTTAGATAATAAAACAGAGGCATTCATTTGTGAATGTTTGCATTACAAAGAAATATAGCTTCACACACACACGCATACTCAGAGATTCACTGCTGATATTTTTTTTCTTAGCCATTAATGAATGCAATTTAATGCTATCACAAGGGTTCATCAAACCCAAGTATTATGTTATAGGCCAAAATAAGAGCATCAATAGAAGAAATATATGGAGTTTCCATAAAAGTGTAAGCAAGTGCTGAGTTATTTTGAGTCTTTCACTTATTTTACAGAATATTAAACAAGTAATACTGTGTTTCTTGTAAAATCAATAACTTTTCAAATATATATTTTTGCATAATATGAGGTAAATCTGTGTATTCCCCACACTTTGCAGTTTACCAAGCTTCTCACTATTACTCCTCTGGCTTATGTAGGTTCTGATGAAGTAAAGTGATAAATACTATTGCAGATTTTTACTTTTCTGCTTCAGGAGGTTGAAAGAATGTGGTGTGGGAAGGCAGAGTTTAGTAAATGCAAAAGCCAGCGGATCTTTAAAGACAACTTCAAAACTGTGTCAGGACTTCATGAAATTCCATCAAATCAAACATGAAAGTACATTACCTAGAAAAATATTATTCCTTGGTTGGTTGTGTATGACAGTGGAAGAGATCAGTGAATAGCAAAGACATTTTCCCCTTTCCGACAGATAAGGAGACAGCAAAGAAAAATGAAAGACTGCTGCCCGAAGCAGCCCTCAGAGCAATAACTTTCATGTCTCCCTTCATGTCATCCTGGCAGCTGGATTAACTTATCACTTAAAACACAGGGCTGAAAAAGAGAACCACAGAGACAATTGAGAAACCATACTGTTTCACTATTAGAAGAATAAGTGCAAATTTTATGGGTATAATTTTCAATGTTGCACACCTCTGGGGGAAGGGCAGGGTGAGGAAGGAGCAGAAGTGTGACAAATAGGAGGGGAAACTGAAGAGCCATGACACTCCTGTGATATGCCCACAGCCTTCTAAAATCCAACTGGAGAAAACAAAACTTCTCAGAGCATAAACATGAACAAGTACAAAATGCAGTCTTCAGGAGGAGCACATGTCATGTGTTCAAATACTGCCACCTCACCTGGCTTTTCTATCTCTTAGGTAGGTCTCTTTGACCTAGTTGATGGCCTTCTTACCACATTAGAAAATGGTACCTGTTGCTTCAAGCCAATACCCTCTCAGGTACAAGTCAAAAGAAAAAAGAAAGATATCTTCCCAGGAGATTTTATGCATTATTCGGCATGAGCTAATTAATGAATTGAGTGCACAGCTGTCTCCATTTCCGGTTATCTAGTTTTGACTCCAGGAGCACTCATGGACAACAAGGTCATGTGCTATTTTATGGAGGAAGTGCAGACTTCCTCCAAGATCAACTGAGAATCTGTAGGACTTAAGGGAGATAGAGAATCTTTTAAAAATTCAATGCTATATGATGGAGAATGGAATTTCAAAGGGGAAAGTGGGGAGGGGAGGGAATTACCATGAGATTTTTTTTTATAATCATGGAAAATGCTAATAAAAATTTTTAAAAAATTCAATGCTAAGAAAGCAAAAAATAAAAAAAAAATAAAATATCTATTAAGGAAAAAAAGGTTCTGTCACATAAGGAGAAAAGCCAAGTATTATATATTAAATATTGAGTTTGATAATTTTGGGCTGAAGTTTCATATGAAATGATAAAAAGATCAAAGTGAATGCAAAGAAAAACAGGACAGATAGCAAGAGCTGGATAACAGCAGGTCAGTTGCAAGCTTTAGAAAAATTAGTTCTACAATCTCTAAAATTTAGTTTGCTTTTAAAAGCTTTTAAATGATTAGGGAATGTAAGGATTTTATGACTAGATATATTTTGTATTTTGTAATAACTTCAATGGGAAAAGAGATATTTCACTTTTAAACCAATTTTTCAGGAGTGGACCTGTTTTACAAATTGAGAAATGCCTGTATAAAAACTAATTGTGTAGAAATGTTGAATCTGGAATGTGCCACATGCTGCACCTTTCACTCCACAATGTCTGTTTTCATTTTCATTACTGCTTTCCCTTGCCATGCATACTTAAATAAGTCAATAAATTTAGAAAATAAGACAAATGGAGATCATCCATAGGGAGAGGATAATGGTATATGATTCCTAGGGTACTAAAAGACCAGTGAATGATCACAGTTCACAGACCAATCATGGTTCACGTTTCCTCAGTTGATTCAGGAGAACATTCTGTTGCTATGTCAGTGCAAGTGCCTTTTTGAGAATGACAGAGGCCCTGCCCAGAGGTCTGCACTTCTGTTTGTTTACTGTGCGACAGTGGCAGTGATATGTGGTGAAGCACACACACAGGTTAGATGCTTGCTGTGAGGCAACACTTCCAATCTGGTCACTGATTGATTGGTTCTGTGTTGGCTCTTTATTAGTCTTTGCCAATACACTTGATTAAGACACACATTGTCAGGATTAGCTCTGATATTCCCAAGCCTCCAGGAAAAATTATGGTCAACATGTAAATAGTGTTTTTTAAATAAACCTTTTTAATTTTCAATATTCATGTATATACATAATGTATTTTGAATATAACCTACTTTCATTTATTCTCCCTTCCATCCCCTTTCCACGGAACCCCATCTTCTTTCTAACTTTTTAAATTATTTATTTATTTATGAGAAAGAGAGAGAGAGAGAGAGAGTTAAGCAGAAAGAAAGAAAAAGTGCATGTGAGGGCCTCTAGCCAGTGCAAATGAACTTCAGCAGCCTATGTTGCCTTGTCCATCTGGCTCACATGGGTACTGGGGAATTGAACCTGGCTACTCAGGCTTCACAGGCAAGCACCCTAATTGCTAAGCCATGCCACCAGCCCTTCTTTTCAAGTTTTAATTGGATATATCTCATAATGGGATAGTATACTGTGTATGGAGATATACATGTACAGCAAGAAAAAGCAGAGAGGTTAACTTGTAGTATCATATTAAATAACGAATATAAGATGGACTTATGACAATGTACACAATATCGTGTGCCATTGCACATTTAATATTTCTGGGATAATATATAATAAATTGTTAACCATTTGTCACTTCAAGGGAGGATACCTGAGGATGAGCAGGACTGTATTTCAACCTAGCCATCTGCTATGCTATTTGAATTTTTAAAGCATTATCATGAATACATTTTTAACTTAAAATGAAAAAGAAATCACTGTCACTTAATATCTTCATTCAAGATGAAAACAAAGATTCCAAAATTAATTTTCAGAGAAAAAGAAAGAAAAAACATGTCACATCCCATACTTCTCTGCATTTGTGTTTATTAAATTCCTTCCTCCTGAGCTGAAGAGATGGGTTAGCAGCTAAGCACTTGCCTGTGAAGCCTAAGGACCCTGGTTCGAGGCTCGATTCCCCAGGACCCACGTTAGCCAGATGCACAAGGGGGCGCACACATCTGGAGTTTGTTTGCAGTGGCTGGAGGTCCTGGGGTGCCCATTCTCTCTCTATCTGCATCTTTCTCTCTCTGTCTGTTTCTCTCAACTCAATCAATAAAAATCAACAAAAAATTTAAAAAACAAGCAAGAAAGATTTATTTTTAAAATTCCTTCCTTCCTTCCCTGTACTCTTCACATTACTCTCTGGAACTCACAATCTCTCAGCAGAAAACCATTTTAAACTGTATTTAGTTTGAGAAAATTCTCTCCCTTCTTTTGGATTGACTAAAACATGGCTAGATACTGAACACCGTACCCTTCTCCCTGTATATCTTATACCATATATCCTTTGGGCCCAGTATTGTAGGCAGGTGTCCTTTATCAATCATATTGCTTGCCCTCAAGTTCCACCTACCTTCTTCTTCCTTCCGAATTTCTTCCAAGTATGCAATACCCTTTGACCCTGCTGTGTCTCGAATTTGATGGCTAGTTTCATCTGAATCTAGCCCAAAGCACCAGTGCCATTATTATCATTACAAGTGACTGCAACAGTCTCACTCTCACTGACCCATTTCTCTGACTTCTTGAATGGGGGACTGTTCGCTCCAATGACCTCAGCCTTCCAGCCCAGTTGCTCTGCCCTACTCCCAAGTCTACCAGCATTTGTAGAAAACCCCAAGTCTCTACCCTGATATTTTCATTTCATTTTCTTTAGCTTCTCCATGCAGCACATCTTTGGCTGCATCAATACTTTATCCATGGACTATGCTGAAGTTCTGTCCTACAACACTGATCTCCATCTCCTCAATCTCCTCCTTATCCAGTCTAAATTCTATGATTCAACATGCATCATTTCATTGTAAATAACCTTAATTCCCATCTAATACTCTCCTCTTGTTTGGGAAAAATATCAAAGCCTAGCTGCATGTTAAATCACAGTATCTTTCTTATCATTCCTTTGCCAGAGAATCGACATGTTGAGGGAAGGCTCATGGTGCTACCCTGAGTGGGCTAAAAGAACAGTACTGGAATAGCCACAGATCTTTCTGCATTTCTCTTTCTTTGCATGATCTCATGTTTCAAATCTAGGGTGACTATTACTTTCTTTGTTTTGCTGTTAGTCTCTCTGGTTCCCCATCATTGCTTTTTATACTTCACAGAAGGAAAATATAAAATCAGACAAGGAACTCCCTTATCTTCTCTCCTAATCTTATGATATTTTTACATCTGAACTCATATACTCTTTTCTTTTTATTAAAAAAGACATCTCCAAATCTATTATTAAATGGTTTTCATTTCACCTTCCCAAACAATTTGTTCCTGAAATGACGTTTTCCTCTTCTGTAGTATCTCCTTGTCATAATTATTATCCAAACATGCCCCACTGTTCTGTATGTATCTTCAACAACAACAGAACCTCCTCTTTACCTGAAGTCACTTTTCACTACTACTACCAATTTTTCTGGACCTGAGTATAAATAACTCCTACCATCAGTTGTTTTCTGGTGATTTCATTTTCTCTGTCGCTAATGCCATTTTGGCACTTCCTCTCCCGACTTGCTGTTAATCTGTTCTTTCCTTCTGTGCTGTCATGGAGCATGGCTGTGTCCTTGAGCCTTTTCTTATCACCCTCTAGTCTTTCTTGTGACCACTTGTCTCTCCTTGTCAGCCCTGCCCCTATCTTCTTTGCCCATATTCCATCCCTCTGAGTTTTACATGGGGCTCTAAACATGGCTTCCATTGCCACTCTATCTCTTCTTAATGAAAGTATATTAGTTATGCCTTTGTTGTGACTTACTGCCTGTTTTCACCAGAATGGAACTCCTGAAAGGCAACAATATATCTTGCTGACTGTTATACCCTTAGCACTGAGTCTAGCCTTTGACACATGGGAAGACATCAACCAATGTTTGCTGTGTACCTGAGAAGAATATAATTTATTATACTTTAAAGCATGCATTTATTCCCTCCACAAGTAGTCTTTGTGTGACTTCAGAACAATAGGTTACTGTGGCAGACGAGGATATAGGAAAAAGGAGCAAGTGACACCACCTCTGTCTCTATGGACCTAATGGTCAAAGCAGTGGTAACCAGAGAAAATTGTATCAGGGCAAAACTGCAAAGTCAAGTAGAGCAAAAAGAAGTGAGAATCTTTTCAGTAAAATCTGAAAAGATGGCATGTGAGATTGATAAGAAAAGCAGTCCAACTTAAGCTTTTTGCACGCAGTTAAAGATACTTTGTGAGGAAAAGCATCATTTGGAAACAAGGACATAGATGTTAGCTTCTGATGTGATGTGTCTGCAGCCTCACAGAGCTCCATGTTGGCAGTCATTAGCTAGAATATACAATGATCTAACTGGGTGGGAGAAAAATTATTTCTAAAACCACACAAGTCATAAAATACTTCATTACTGAAAGATAACATCTTCAGTCATACTTTTCATTGTAAATCAGCAATCTTCTAGCACAAGATTTCAATATATTTAGTGACTATAGTATTATTTGTCTTAAATACACTTCCAAAACAGACGATAGCAATTGACAAGATGTGTGTAGTTAGAAGCTTGGACATTTGGTCCTAATAAGTTCTTTTATAGGCAATGATAAAAGACTATAAACTTTATAATACACTAACTACTACAAGGGTCCCCATTATATCTTCCCATCATTCAACTTTAGGTCTTTTTCTAAGAGCTATACTGCTATCTACTTTCACCCCAAACTTCTTTTTCATTTCACAAATTCCAAGAACCAGCAAATTACCTCCCACTGTATGTCAAGTTATGGGGAATATTCTATGTACAGTAGCAATAAATACTGGAAAATGCTTGATACCAGCCTTCAGACCTCTGAAGCCCAACATAGAAAGGGAAAGTTTTACCAAGAGCATGGCAAAAGATCTACACTTGGGAAGGCAGAGGTCATGCTTATCAGTGAAAGGATTTTATTTTGCAAATATTTGACTCATAAAAAATAAAATTTCAAAATTTAATCACATTCCCCAAAACATTAAAGTTTGGAACTTGAACATTTAAATCCATCTAGAAATTTCTGCAAAAAAGGGGCCAAAGATGATCTTAGATGAAAATATGAAGGGATGAATGTGGAATTTTGCTGTTAGGTCTGAAAATTTACTATAGCAACCAAGAGATTGTAAAGTTTGCTTTAGAGTGCATGAATGGACACAGGAATCAGAAGGAATATAAAATACAAGCCATGTGTATGAGCCAGCCTGTGAGAGCCAGGTATGGTGACTACTGTCTGTATTCTAGCATCTGCCAAATGTTGTCTGACACATATTTACTGAGGAATTGTACTGCTGTGCTGTGGCTATGTAAATGAATATATATATACATATACATATACATTTATATATATATATATATATATATACATATATATATATATATATATGTATATATATAGTACATGTGTGTGAGTGTTTGTATAAAGATATTGTCCTTTGTAGTGGTTAAATTTCAGCAATAATCATGAGTTTTGTGTCCATCTTCCTTAGAAAATCTCTTCATCTAAGTCTACTAGAAAATGTTTTGGCTCTCCATTTCAAATATGATGTTAATTCCCACCACTTCTCTCAATACCATTCTCATCACTGATTTCCAAGCTACCATTAGTAGCTAATATGTAATCAAGATGATTTTCTCACTTTGGCCTTTGTTGTTCCACAGTTTAATATGCCTGTAAAAATTGAGAGACTTTTGAAATGTGTTAGAAATATGACTTCTCTGTTTAAAGCTATTCAATAGCTTTTCATCTCCCTAAGAGCAAAATTCATAATTCTTGTTTTGACCTACATGCTCAGCATGATTTGACCCCTTGTCTCTTTCTGAACTTCTTTCCTACTTTTATCTCTCTAGTACATTCTATATCCTGCACACTGATCTCCTTGTTCATGCTTGAAAAGCCAAAAATACTCCTGCTCCAAGGTCTTTGCACTTGCTTTACCTGTCTTGGAATACTCTGGAGAGATTCAAATGCTTTCTTTCTCATGTTGTTCACATCCTGTTCAAATGTCAGCTCATCAAGAATAATCTTCCTGAATGTCAATATAAAATACTTCCTACCCCAGTCATTTTCTCCCTCATTCAGCTTTGTTTTTCTTTATACACTCATTATAATTTGACATGTGACAATTATTGCTTATTGCTTTGCCTCTCTCTCCTTTAGAGTCTGAACTCTAGAACAGGATGTAATTTGGTTTACTGGTATATTTATGCACATTTTTTATCTAATAAATACTTGTTAAGATATTCACTGAAGGGCTGGAGAGATGGCTTAGCGGTTAAGCGCTCGCCTGTGAAGCCTATGGACCTCCTTTCGAGGCTCAGTTCCCCAGGTCCCACGTTAGCCAGATGCACAAGGGGGCGCACGCGTCTGGGGTTCGTTTGCAGTGGCTGGAAGCCCTGGCGCGCCCATTCTCTCTCTCTCCTTCTATCTGTCTTTCTCTCTGTGTCTGTTGCTCTCAAATAAATAAATAAATAAATAAATACTAAAAAAAAAAAAAGATATTCACTGAAAATCTCACAGATTATTTCCCTTGCTATTTTATGAAGAAACTTTAGCTAAAACAAAGTTGGGTTTGATTTCCTTAGCATTAATTTACATATTTCCTTTGGACCAAACAAGAATCTATTCTTTTTTAATCTACTCCTCTGTGTGCATACCAATTATCCTTGAATTATAAAAAAATACTTAATGTCTATAAGGTACTGTACATTTTTGGAAAACTTTTTTCTCAGCCTTGGCTAGAACTAACAGTTACTCACAAGTATTGAATTGAATCCAATGCAACATAAGTGTCATTAAATCTTTAGCTATGTCTGGGTGGATACTGCTGATGTCTTCAGTTTCTGCTTAGTCAGACTAGATATAATTCTTTTAATCTTTTTTTTTTTTTTTGTATTTCTCTTTTTCTAAATTCTTTCCAAACTGATAATTCCTCTATGCCCAGTGGTCATAGCTCTTGGCATTTCCTTCCACTCCAAAGGCAAAGAAATAGATTATTACATGTCTAAAGGAAAATAAAATTAAAAAGACAAATTCCAGAATAATTTTTTAAAAAATTATTACCTTGCTATTTTCTTTTCCTTTCATGTGTTTGAGCTCTTATATCATTCTCTTTATGCTGTTCTTTAAAAGTTAGAATCTTTTGTACAGAAAAGAAATTTCAACATAAAAGAGAACAGAATTATATACTCACTAGATATAGCTGAGGTATAAGTTACCCTTGCAATAAATAATGCAGTATTAGGACAATAATCCAACCTTCTCCATGAACTAAATATATTTCTATAATAGTTTATCTCCACACATTCCCTTATTTCTTCTGATGAATATTTAGTCATATTTTCTGCCTGCAAATATGAGGAGGTTTGGCCATTTAATTCCATCCTTGAGGTGCTCATGAGTAGAAGGCTCCTTGCAATTAATGGGTCCCACTTTGATATCTTTTCAGATAGAATTGGAGCTAAATTTCCAAAGAATTAGAGATAGTATCTTGGAAATGACATAATGCAATATTTTATTTATAGGCAATAAAAATAAAATCCTGAAAAGCTTAAGTTAATGTATTTAAGATCATATGGACATTTCATAACATAGTTGACACCTTACCCATTCTTCCTGACCTATATCAGTTTTATGCTACATAATCATCAAAAATACAAGATCTCAAGTAGACTCAAAATTTTATCAAAAGTAAATTTGTGGCTGAAGAGATGGTTCAGAGATTAAAAACACTTGCTTGCAAGTCTAGGTGTCCTGGGTTCAATTCCCCAGTATCTATGTAAAGCTAGAGTCAATATTTATATTGGCAAGAAGCCCTGGTATGCCAATTTCCTCTGTGTGTGTGTGTGTGTGTGTGTCTGTCTGTCTGTCTGTGCATATGTCTTTCTCATTCTCCCTCCCTGCTTGCAAATAAATAAAATATTGTAAAAATTAAAACTGGATGCTTTGAAATAAAATATTACAATATTACATTTAAATTAAATTTAAGGGAGTTTGATGTCATGTCCAGTAAAATGGTATTCTTGTCACAATTTAGCCAGGACTATGATAGCTAAGCTGAGGCTAAAACTCACATCTTAATTTCTTAATGTTACTCATGGGCCTAGCTAAAATCATTATGATTTTAATAATGAAATATATTTGAATTAAAGAAGTTTTGTGAGCCTGGCTAGTTGTAGGGAATATTTCAGACTCTTGATTCAGTAGCCTCTTTAACATGGATTCCCTACAGCTAGTGAAAAACTGGTTTAATTCCTTTTTCTAAAGGTCATGTAAACATGTATGCTTAGTGAATTAGATGCAAATTCAATTCCCTGAGCTCAGTGCTTCCTAGTTAAGTTCCTTTCCTATTCTTCACATGTAAGCTCACATCTAATGGCAGAATATTGACTTTGGAGCTAAGGTAGAAATCACAATGAAACAAAAACATTTGACATTTGTTCTATGAATCAGATTGGGAAGGAGTTTGATAAAGAAGTATTCTTTATCAGAGTATTTTTGGTGATACTATTATTTCTCTTTCTTACTAGGCATCTGCATGCCTTTCCCTTTTATTTTTGACTTCTTTACAAAATATATCTGTTTCTATATTTGCTATTGAGTTAAATAAGGCAGACTTAAATACAACACAGGATTAAAATTATTATGGGATACAACATTTAATGAAATGCAAAATATATCTTGCATCAAGTCAAAAGAGGTTTACAAAACAGCACACACATTGGGATTCCACGTCTTTTCATGAATACAAAATGAACAGAGGCCAGATTATTAATCACGGAAATCTGGTCGATGATCATCTGAGGATTTTACATTTTTCTTTGCACACCTCTCTTTTTTTAAATTTTGCTACAGTGGATATATTTTATCTTATGCTAATAAAAAGATATTATTAAAATAATTCCCTTTTAGCCTTTATATTATTAGAGACCTAAAATAAGTCCCTATCTTGATCTGAAAATTCAATTTTTTTTTCTCATTTAAGAAGACAAAAACTATTCTACATCTGAATTAAGTTCACAAAACAACAGTAAATATGCTTTTCAACAACATGGAGCTTCTGAAACCTCCATACTCTTAGGAACTGTTCTGTTCTCAGTATGTTATGTTCAAGCAAAAGTATGCACAGAAAAATGAAATGGTGATCACAACTATTTTTGATAAAATTACCAAAAGTTTTCTTTTCCTTTTTAAAAGTCAACTAACACAAGAATAAGTAAATGTAATTTTAAATGCATTTGAAATACCATTGCTATTTATAAAAATCATCAGTTTTAAGTTTTCAATAATGAAAAACTTCATCCATATGACATCTTTTTTCTGCCTTTTGGATTATTTCTATAGAACGAATTCCAGAAAAATTAGGTTAACGTGAATGTGCATATTTATGGCTTTTGAAATATAAAGTAAGTTTTTTACCATCAAAAATAAACTGTTCAATTTTAAACTTCTAATCGCAAACAATGAATTTATACTACCTTACAAACATTTACATTCACATAGGGATTTTAACACTAACTTAACATTTTATTAATTTAATAATACTCAAGGACACATTTTGTTCAATTTACAGTCTTTTAATAACCAGTAACTCTGAGCACTTTCCCATATGTTTGTTTACTAATTATCAGCTATCTGTTCATCTTGTTTTTAAAACCATATTAGTGCCTTGATGATTTCTTATGAATTTTTATGAGCTTTTACACATTAATTAACCCTATCTTACAAATATTTTCTTCATGTATTTTTATGTTGTGCTTTATATGGTATAAAATTTTGAAATTGTTGCAACTAAGGTTGATATTATACTTTGGTATATTTTATATTATTTAGAACTTATAATATTGGTAAATTGCATTACCAGAAAACATGACCAGTGCAAACATAGATATAATAAAGTCTTGTCTCATGCCTGTCTTAAAACTTCATTCACAATTTTGTTGCATTCTCAAAATATAGATTTCAGTCCATGATATACTTGTTAGTCATGCAGATTTTGTTGAAGATTAATAGATATGAAAATAAGAGTTATTATAATATATGTTGCATGACAAAACTAAATATTTATACTAAGCATTCCTTTATCTGATGGATTCCTTTAAATATGCCAAAATAGCTTTTTCTTCTACTTTGTCCTTTTTTAAATTTTTTATTTATTTATTTTTTTTACTATTTTGCTTTGTCACCAAATTCTACTTTCTGGAACAGCTCTATGTTTGCTTTGTGAATTAGAACAAGAGAACCTCTTTATTTAACTCAACTGGATTTCTTAAAATTACATAAGTGGTTGTGCATCATCACTCATTCTTGTTTTGTAAGGTCTTGCTTTGCACTCCAGCTAACGAATCAGAGTATTAGCCTAACAAAAATTGATCATTGTAGAAAAACAAATTCAATTGTTATAAATACATTTTTCTGGAGTTTTCCATTGACTTCTTTTTCATTTCAGTATTTAAAAATATAATACTTGGGCTGGAGAGATGGCTTAGTGGTTAAGGCACTTGCCTGCAAAGCTAAAGATCCAGGTTTAATTCTCCAGGACCCATGTAAACCAAATGCACAAAGTGGTGCTTATGTCTGGAGTTCGTTTGCACTGGCTGAAGGCCTTGGTGTTCTCCCTCTTTATCAGCCTCTGTCTCTCAAATAAATAAAATAAAAAATAATAAAGGTGTGACCAACCATGCTCTATTAAAATAAAGATGTACACTGTCATTCCTGGCTCTAGCCATTATATATACAATATATAGCAATATAAAAATAATAATATATATTGTTTTTCAAAATACTAAGTACCTTGAAACATTTATTAAGCAATCAATTGGTTAATTTATGCACACTTCTTGGCTGGGTGGATATGGTATTTTCTTTTAGGCCATTTAGATGAGAACATAGAAAAAACTCACTATAATAGCACATCACCAGAGTAATAGTAGAGAGAAATTCAAAGTAGTATAGAAAATACTGATAATATAGAATGTTAATTGGTTATGTGAAGGCTTTATAGAGGTCAAAATGGAGGACAAATATGGGTAAGCTAAGAAGAAAAATTGCAAATGTATTTTTCAGAAGAGATAGCATGCAGATGTAATAAATAAAAAATTATGGGTTCTCAATATACTCCATTCCTCACTCAAGGGAGCAAAATAACTGTAGGCATCACACAAAAATTCAAATGGCTGCACTTTCATTGTGGGGATGCGGATCTCTTGAAGCGGAGGTAAAAATAAAGTGGTACTCCACGTGGCGATGTTTCGTTATTACAGGAATGCTACACTGGCCATGAGTACTTATTTCTGTTAGTGTTGTCCTATTCGCTATTATTATGACCCTCTGGTAGTAGGTATTTTTTTTTCCTTTTCCAAAGTGAAATCAAGGAAATATAATCATTGATACTGCATTTCTAGAGACAACCCTACTTCTGACAGTCAGTATAACTTGAAAGTTTTGACAACCATTAGGCATAAAGGTTTATTTTCCCTACTTGTTGTAGCCTTCCAGTATCATACATCCAATGAAAAGAGCATAAACAGTAGAAAAACCATTGAAGAATCACATTTTAAAGAGTATGTTATGATATGCTACTCTGAATAACACAATGTGGAATGATTGACAATGTAGATATTAGGGAATAGTCTATACTCAAAATATTGAAAAATATATTATGTGCTGAAATATAGCACAGAGGCTCACAGAGCATATTCTTAAACCTATTTTTTAATCATCTCTTCATGTAAATAAAGGCTGCATTTTATTTAAATATTGGTAGTTCAGGTAACGTATATTTTTGTTTGTAGAAGTACGTGTATAGATCTGTGTTCATGATTACGTGATGAATTTCAGAAAGTAACCATACAGAATTCTAAAGGTATGCTATGTACAGAGTATTTCAGGCTTATTCATAAAGTTTTATTTCCCTGGACTGTCTTTAAAAACATGTGTCTTTCTATGATTTTTGTCATCTATCACTTTTCTTATATAATGTGACACAGTAAAGCAATTAAAAGAACTGAACTAAAAGGTCTGCATACAAGGAAAAGAAAAAAGACATAAAAAGAAGACAATAAATTTCATTTTTTTCTTTCTATTTTTTTAATAAAATAAGCAATTACTATTTTCAAGCTTTTTAAAAATAGGTAAGTCTTCTCACTTCTCTCTCAAACTACAGGATGCATGGAGGGGTTGAAGAAAGATAAAACTTTAAAGAAATAGAAATAAGACTAGCTCATAAAAACTTAAAAAAAAAACACATTTTAACTGACGGATTTGATAACTGAAAATAAACAGTCATTAGATTGTCCCCAGTTCATTATATAAAGTCAGCTGCTCTGGAAGAAGGGGAAGAGGAACCTGAGTGGAGACATCTCAAAGATCTAAACTCTTGTTTTGAAACTTGCCTAAGTGTAGAACATTCATGCAAGCCAGTCAAAGCAATTCTCACACTTGTGAATCCATGGAAAGCCCAGCAGGTTGGAAGTCAGTGATTGCTCCTGGTGTCTAGACGCAGAGAAACTATGACCTCAGTTAGAGCAAGCCAATATTTACTTTTTCTTCTCAATGTGCAGCGCACCTAATGACCTCAGTGCTCACAGCAGCTGGGAAGGGGCAGAAAACATTCCCTGAACTTGATGCCAGTTTTCAAGCACAGGGAAGGAATAGGCTCTACAATTTAAGAAAATTTTCATAAGGAGAGCCCAAATCTAAAGTAGGCTATATGTAGAAATATTTTGGGATGGAAAAGCCATTCTTTTTAATTTATCCATTATGAGGCAAGATAAACTACCAGAATCAATCCCTTCTTTCACCAATTTAATAACCTTTGAACATTCATTCCATACCATTGATAGTGGGAACGTCCTTAAATATGTACTGGATTAGTCCTGTGGATGCTGGGTTTTTAATTCTTCCTTAATCCCTGAATTGAATTTTTGTATCATAGTGACTCCAGATAATCAGAGCATTTTACATCTGACTTAAATGCTTCATACTTTTCAACTAGATAAGTAAGCTTTCTTGTTAAGAGATCATAGAAAACTACTTTCCCTCAACCCTTTCTTATTTCTCATATTAAAAATCAAGTTATTTGGTATCAGTAGTTGTGACTTAGAGGTCTCAAAATAGGACAAGGCGTCTAAAATTCTTCTTAAAATTGTCTCAGGACCCTGCTTAAAATTGTGGACATCCTTTCTTCCTGTGCTACTTGGCCTCACAGGTTCCTTCATGCCAGGCTTCCTTTGGTCTGGACCTGGGGCATTTCCTGCCAGGACCTGCACTGCTAACAACAAAGGGGCTAGATCCTAATTTTGTATCTCCCTGGACTTGTGTAATCCTGAAGCTGTAAACATACTCTATCCTGGTAATTAAGAGCCATTAACAAAACACATGATAAAAAATGAATTGACCCATAAATATCACCCCTAGCCAATCAAATAAGTAAAGCCAAGATTTTAGGAGTGACCAATAAGCCTTCTTTATTTCTTTCCACAATTGCATCATTAAACATGCATAAGAGCCAACATAGTGCTGTGAATATTTTCCTTATCTAAAAGACAGAACACAGTGAGGCCCCTAGGTCCAGATCTCACATAATGGTGAGGAAAGAGCTCTAAGGGAAGGGACTTAAAAAGAAGGTATTACCATGTTCTCTGAATATCAACTTGCTATATTTTACTCTAATAGAGCCAGGGTTTCTAACAAAGGCAACAGCACAAAAGCTGATGGTGCTGGGAGTGTACTTAAACTTGTTTGAGATTTTTAGTCTGTAATCTCCAAATCATTCTCAAATGAAAGGCCACATGGCTCAAGACCTTTCTGTGAATGATCAGAGCTATGTTACCTGGGGTTGGGCTCTAGAAGGCAAGTCTGAACAGGTGCTGAAAGTTCCATCATCGCGGCTGTGGAAGGAAGAGGATATGTTCTAGATTTACAGTCCAAGATTGCAGGAAGTGTCACTGCCCACAGATGGGGCCAACAGGGAAACTGCACTGTTCCCACAGCCAAGCTTATGTTTAAAAGGAAAAAAGAATCTAAAGTCACAAAATCATGATAAGTAAATATGGTTGCAATGTTTTATATATTCTGCATATGGTTGTAGCTTCTTTCCCTAGAAACTAAAGGCAGTGTCTCTGCCAATCTTGGCTACTACAATGCACTGGACCTGTGCAGGTGAGAGGATGCTCAGTTTACTGGTTGGTGGGAGAGTCTTCAGGTCTTTACATCAATTGCACCCTCTACCAGAGAACAAGCACGAGGTCTTTATACCTCAACCCAAACAATACTTCTGACTTTAATAAAGGACATTTGACTCATTTCCTTTAACACTTTTTTTTATTTCCTTAGGGCAAATATTGATTTTTTTTTTAAGACTTCAGATGAATAAGGCCCTGGTTTTACAAAGGTGGTTTTGACTTGTCCTTTTTCCCAGATAAAGATAGTCATGTTATGGCTTAATAAGTCTGAAGATTCATGGGGTATAAAGCATAGCTTTGAGGTCAGCTAAACCAGGATTTATGTCTTAAATCTTGCTATTTTGACAACTGATTTAACCTTCCAGAGCATCAGACTTCTATTTTTTATTTTGCACTATTATATGTATGCATAAGGATATTTAACACAGGCTCTTACCTACTGGATTTTAAAAAGTATCTTGTTTGTCTCTACATTTATATGGTTTCATTGACAATAAAGCAAAAGCTTTTAAATTATGTAGTAGAGAAGAGGAGGCTGGGGCATACAGAAGAGAGCTTGAGGCTAGTTGCAGGTTTTGAGACATCCAATTAAGGTAGTTTCTATTTAGCTTGTCATTTATGCAGAAATTGAGTTCCAGTATTGTTCAATTTGCTTAATTAATATTTATTGAGTGCATACTACACTCTCATTTTACTGAAAAAAATAGAGGCAAATAAATAAACAATGAGCCAAATCAGCCAAAATCCAAGCTTTCCTGGGCCGTAAATAACTGAATGAGATAAATGCCATAATGAAGACTGTAAATGCTACAGAGGAAAGCAAAAGAAAAGAATATGATTGCAGCACAACAGTGCAGTTTTTGAATGGTCAGTCAGGAGCAGATTATGAGCCTGATGCTCTGTGGCTAAGGGCTTGGAGAAAGCAAGAGAAAGACTATTGTAGGCAGCTGAGCAGTAAGTAGTACCAGAGTTCCACTTTTAACCGTCTTTAACTGCTGAGCCATCTCCTAAGACCCAGACTTCCAATTTTAAAACAAAGAAAGGAACCTGTTTTCATACGAAATCTCATAGCCAATTTAGACTTATTTTAAGCCCAGCGTGATAGCACATGCATGTAATCCTGAAGTTCCAGAGGCTAAGAGAGGAGAATTGCATGTTTGACACTAACTACAGATGTAGAGTGAAGCCAGGCCAGTCAGAAATACATGGGGAGATCCTGTCTACACCATACACACACACACACACACACACACACATAAAACCAAATTACCTTAAATACTACATACATCAAACAAGGCATGTCAATGTATAATAATTACACAGCAGATAGTCAGTTTGTAGTTCTTGTAAAATTCCAACTATTTCAACCTATTTCTTTCTACCCTTATGCCAAGATGGCAAGTCTCCACATTTATGACTCTTCTGATCACTGTAGCTCTCTCTATTTTCCCTTCCTGCATTTCCTCCTTGGTGCTAGACATTAGACAGTATAGAATCTCAGATGTGTTTGCTAGAACCTGTTTGGCACATTTTTATCACTTCATGTTTGAATTATGATCCTGTCTTCAGTTTACTTGGTATTTAGCTTCTTGATACTAGAAATTGGGCACTGTTTCATGAGAAACAGAACTTTGGAAGTATGTTGTATACTGATTTCTGAGTTTTGTTTTTCTGGAATTACTAGAGGTATAATTTGCCTTGGTTATTTACATAGTAAACTTTACTGATTATTTTTTGTTTGTTTGTTTTTGTTTTTCTAGGTAGGGTCTCACTCTAGCCCAGGCTGACCTGGGATTCACTCTGTATTCTCATGGTGGCCTCGAACTCACAGCAATCCTCCTACCTCTGCCTCCTGAGTGCTGGGATTAAAGGCATGCACCACCATGCCCGGCTGATTATTTTTATTATCATTGAATATTATCTTGCTGGAGCTACTAGAAAAAGTGGACAGGTAATATCCCTCTATAGCCTGCTGGTTGTGGTTTTCTTTCATTTGGTTGTTACTAAGCATACTGATGGATCTAATTATCCTGATGCCATCAGTTCCCTGTATTACAGGTCTTGTTTATTGTTCCAAGACCTTTATGTTATCTTGGCAGATTGCATTCAAATTCAAATACATCTTATCAGTTTGGTATCATTCCTTGAAAATGTATACTACTTTATAAAATGAGCCATATGTATTTTTGCTTTTACCCTCTACCTCCAGTAGGTTTAAATTAGATCAAAAATGAAAACATTTCTCATGCTCACCTCTGAGCATGATTAACAGCACTCATGTTCATATGGGTTATATTCTAATTCCTAAGCCAAAATAAATTCCTGCATAAGAAAAGTTACTTTTGGTCTTCAGCATAAAATTACACTTTCAAGTAGTATTTCATCTATTCATTCATTAGTGAAAGAACTAAGGAAGAGGAAGCATTTTAGCAAGGCCTTGGAGTACAAGAGGACACTTTGGAATGGAAGGGAGAAAGGAAATTGTAGGTTGAGGAGATCCATTGAGGAATATATTAAGTCCACCCCCCGCCCCCACCAATTTTTTCATATCAAAAGGTTGACCAAAATCTTTTGTGTGGGCTGGCAATCTGGCTTAGTAGTTAAGGCCCTTGACGGCAAAGCCAGAGGGACCCAGGATTGACTCCCCAGTACCCAGGTAAACCAGATGCTCAAGGAGGCACTCCTGTCTGGAATACATTTGCAGTGATTGGAGGCCCTGACATGACCATTCTCTCTCTCTCTCAAATAAATAAATATATATATTTTTAAAAAGTATTATGGCTGGGTGTGGTGACACCTTCTTTTAATCCCAGCACTAGGGAGGCAGAGGTAGAAGGATCACTCTGAGCTTGAGGATACCCTGAGACTACATAGTGAATTCCAGGTCAGCCTAGACTAGAGTGAAACTGAAACCCTACCTCAACCACCCCCAACCCCAGCAAAAAAAAGAAAAAAAAAAAAGAAAAAAAAAAAAAACTTTTGTGTTTTTTAAGTCCCAGGCTAAATAAAATCTCTTTTGAGAATTCCTCCACAGTGGCTTCTATAGTCTCCCACCCACATCAGGTTAGTGAGCTCCCCATAGAACTTCTATCTCATCTACTTCTCCGTAGTTCTTACATTGTCTTGCAATGGATTACATGTCTGCTTTCATTCCAGCTGGTGCATTATTTACATTTGAAAAAATCTTATATCCCATCTATTAATCCAAGAATATCATAAGTAGTATGATCTGAAGTATTTATTGATATTTACCCCATGACATCCATTATGATAGGCAATTTGCACACATCTGTATCAGATAGCCCTTCCTATGTTATACTATGCTCTGAATTTTACTATGACTTTCACCATGTTTATAAATGAGGCAAATAATTACTAATGTGGCCAAATTTTTTGCCTTGAATTTGATTAATGAGTTACCAAGCTGGGGTACCATGAAAGTGCATGACTCCAAAGACTACAATGCTATGTACCAGTTCAACCTCCTGTTCTCTAGCACAATGTGGTTTCTTTCTACGTGCTACAGAAGTGTGTATTTGGCAGGGGTGGGGGAGGGGGGATGCATAATGGAGAATGTTTCATTAATACGATCAAATAACAAGACTGCAGAGCTTCCATGTGGTTTAAAAGAATCTGTTATCAGGAAGACCCTTCACAGTGTTGGCAAAATAAACAACCTCTTGGAGTTTTCAGAATGGGATTTGCCCTGCATATGTTTAAAACAGAAACTCCTTAGGGCATCTCTGCAAATGTGCATCCGCCCAGACTTGAAAGGCAAGTCAGTCCTATCCCTGTAATGATGGTAGGGACCGAGACAGACTACAGAGGCACCACATCCAGCTTTCTAAACAATTTCATCAGCATCATCTCCAAGCCGCGTTTAATCTTAACCAGCAAGAAGAAGCCCTTACAACCAGCTTTTGGAACACAGCCAAGCTCCCAACAGTGCCTGCTGTAACAAGTCCCTCTGACTTTGGGCACGTGCTCAGAATGTATGACGACGGGGTGAGCAAGCACTGCTTCAGGTGTACTGCGGAGGGGAGAGGATGGGCAGAAGAAACATGTCAATGGACAAGTCGGGGCCAGCCAGAGGTGAGCAGGACACAGCTAAGAAACCACAAGAGCAGCAGGAGCAGCAGAGGCTGCGGGAGTAGAAGAGGGAAAGCTAATCTGTTGTAGGTTTTATTGTCAGGAGGACTTGGCAGACCTTCCATGGCTACAGGAGGGGTTGCAGAGGTGGCGTCAGAAAACTTGAGGTCACAATGACCTACTCTGTGGAGAAAATCTGAGGGTGTTTCTGCACAGCCACGGAGAAGTCAGCCTGGCTTGACACCCTCACTGCAAACTTATCAAGCTGACCTGCTGGATTTGGGTGCTGGTTGCTCCTAAGTAGATGAGTGCACGCAAGGCCTTTTGTAATGCAACCATCAGGAATGGAAAAGTGAGTCATCCACTTCCTAAATTTGTAACCAACTCATCAAATGTAACACAATGATTGGTAAAATTTGCCTGAGTGAGCAATCCAGTGGTTTCTGTCTGCCTTTTCTTCTACTAAGTAGTTTCTTTCCCTTTCTCTGATCTCTGTGGCTGGTGGCCAGTAACATCCACTATTTTGTAAAGGTATTCATAGATAAATCTTTATATCTCAAGCTCTCCTGACTCACAGTTTTCACAAAATAGTTGTTATGGAATCATAGTCATTGTGTTATGTAATGAAACATATCCATTTTCCACAATTCAACAATATACAAAGGACCTGATAAAAATCTGGATAAAGGACTTGAATAGACATTTCCCCCAAATAAAGTTTAAAAAATGGCTCAGAAGCACATAAAGAGTCTCAGCACCGTTAATCATTAGAGTAAGTTAAAAAAAAAAAAAAAAACTATATAAGGGCTGGAAAAATGGCTTAGTGGTTAAGCGCTGCCTGTGAAGCCTAAGAACCTGGTTTGAGGCTCAGTTCCCCAGGACCCATGTTAGCCAGATGCACAAGAGGGAGCACGCATCTGGAGTTCGTTTGCAGTGGCTGGAGGCGTTGGAGTGCCCCCCCCCCCTGCCTCTTTCTCTCTCTGTCTGTTGCTCTCAAGTAAATAAATAAAAATAAAAATAAATTTAAAAAGACTCTCCTTAAAAAAAACAACTATATAACATTGTGGAATGGTGATAATCAAACAGAAGAAGAAAAGAACAGGTGATGGTGAGAATAAGGAGATATTGGAACTCTTGTGCATTAGTAGTAGGATTGTAAAATGGTATAAGTGATAGGAAAAATGGATGGTGGCCTTTCTCAAAATATAAAAGTAGAATTACCATTTTATCCAATAATTGTACTTCTTTAATGTGCCCTAAAAAACAGAAAGTCAAATATGTATTTGAACACCCAGATTTAGGAGAAAACAGCATGATTTGCCTCAGATAAAAGATGGAAAACAACTTAAGTGTTTATTTATGCATGAAAAATAAAACAGTCTTTGGAATATACAGAAAAGATTATAATTCAGTCTCAAAAAAGGAAAGGAATTCTGACATATGGTAAAACATGGATGAGTCTCTGTGAAGCATGCTGAGTGAAATAAGCCAGGCAAAAAGACAAATCCCACATGATTCTACCACAAGGACCCAGAAGCATGACATTCATGGAGACTTGAAGCAGAATTGCTGTTAGGAATGACATGGGAATGTGTCCAAAATTGGTGAGAGTTCATTTTTAAGGAATACATAATTTCAATTCTGAAATATAATCATGGGTTGAATAGAGATGGTAGTTATACAACAATCTAAATGTACTTAATGGCACTGTATTGTATATATAAAAAAGTTAAAATGGTAAATTTCATATTTTCACAATTTAAAAATGGATTTATTACTGCCTATGATGATTTACTACATGCATGATATACATATGCACTGGCTTAATGTACTTTATAAACAATATTACAATTTAAAGAATTTTTAAAATATAACTTTTCCACATGTAATTGTTTTAACATTTTGTTTATTTATTTATTTATTTATGGGAAAGAGAAAGAGACAGATAGCGAAAGAGAGAGAATGGGTACACAAGGACCAGCCACTGCAAATGAACTCCAGACGCATGTGCCTCCTTGTGCATCTGGCTTATGTGGGTCCTGGGGAAGTGAGCCTGGGTCCCTAGGCTTCAGAAGTCAGTACCTTAACTGCTAAGACATCTCTTCAGCCCTCTACATGCAATTAGTGATTTACATCCTGCGTTTCTAACTTCAACATTGTGTAGGATGAAAGTCTGCTGAATTTCTGCTCAAATTTTACAAATATTAGTATCGGCAGAAAGGTGAAACAAAGTACTTCACATGTATGTTATGAACTGAAATATGGGCACACTAGAAAAGGCAATTGTCAAAATTCCCAAAAGTCTTTTCTTAATTCATTAGATCAGTAGGCATGAAAATCTTGAATGACATCACTATTGCCATGTTGAATGAAGATCTGCTGATAGCTGGGTGCCCTTATATATATTACATATATTTTCAAGACCTGAGCCAAACTTGTATTTCCTGGAAGAAAATTCTAAGGAAGTAGACTTTATATGAGTTCATACTGATTTATGAATTTTTACTGACAAAACAAATCAATATAAATTGCTTGTATAAGTTTTTGGTATTATAACCAGCAGTTTAAAAGGAAAATGCATGAAAGCCATAGTAAATTGGAAAATTCAGCTTTATTATTTTCAAAAATTATGTCAATCTTCTAATCATCTGTCAGTTCAGCAATCCCTTTGTAATGTTATAGAAAAATACACCATTGTCTACAGTCTCGTTCCTAAAGCAGCCACACATTTTTCTCTTTTCAACATAAGGAATTCATTTTCTACTCACAGTACCTTTTGTTGCCATCGCATTCAATTCTAGGGATCTTGGTGACAAAGTGGCCCTGGGAGCTATTACTGGAAATAGCAATAGGAAACAGTGGGATCTCGGGGCCTGGTGATTTCCTTATTTCAGACTCTTAACGAGAAAGTGCAAAAGGGTCACTGGAGAAGAAAAGACAGGCCTTGAAATGGCTGAAGCTTCATCTGCAGAATCACACTTACTTTTATAGCCCTATGAGAATGTATTAATTCCCTTTTCCAGGTGAAACATGCTAGAACTCAATCACAGGAAAGCCTATTTCTGGCCCCTCTTAGAATCAGTTAAATCCAAGCCTCTTGATAACCTAGAAGGGAAATATAAACCCCTCTGTTTAATATACTATGCAAAAAGCAAGTGTTAGACAGTCCATGTGGCTTTGTGACAGTGGAGTGGACATGGAAATATATTGGCCATTAGCATAGGAAACCTCAAGGGAAATCTTCACTCTGCCACCAGACGAGGAAGGGCAAATCTTGCCAGTCTTCTCATACCCTCCACAGAAATTGCCGGAGGTGAGTGTGGTCTCGTTCTAACCTAAGGCATAGTTGTGTGATCTTGTCTTTCTTATTCTATGAAAGATAGTGCTGTCAGGGTATTGGAATGATGTTCGATTCTATACTTAGAACTATGATTATACTTGATGGCACTATCAGAACATCTGAAAACCATACTCCATGACCTACCTGGAAGCCTGACCCTTTGTCAACTGGGGAAACATGTATGGGTAATATTTCACTGTAAAAGTTCCACAGCTTTAGCATGTTTAGGGAGATAGTAAAGGGAAAAAAAATTACATCCATTTCAAGTCTGTGTACCTCACAATTATATTACCAATTGTTCCTGGACTTTGGATACTCCTAAACTTTGCTCAAATCCTCTCATGTACTTGTGATGTGTTTTGTGGGAATGAATTCATTGATATTAACTTCCATGGTAACTGCTTAAAGTATACAATACTTTTGACCCATCCACAGCTCATCAAGGTACGCAGTGTTAGGCAGAAGCATGTCATTTTAACTTTTGTATGTTAGGGAAAGATCTTGACTTAGCTTTGTGCCTCCACCATTCAACAAGTACTACATGTGGCTTAGCAGTGGAGGCTCTCACTTTTTGCTTGTTGAACTTGTATGTTAATGTGAGGACCTTTGTTTATCTTAGCAGCCATCAGGGTATAACTTTCTCAGAAAATTCTGCCTGATTTAAAACTGTATTAAGTGAGGTTTTTCAAGAGATTTTTTATTAGTATGGTAAGATAAATCCTAAGGACTTTAATTTTGCCTTGTCTGTATCAACTTTAATTGTTATACAGAACTATTTTTGTTCTATACATGTAGATGGTGTCTAATGGCTTAGAAAAGGCTTGGAAGAGCCAGGCATGGTGGCACATGACTTTAAACCCAGCACTCGGGAGGCAGAGGTAGGAGGATTGCCGTGAGTTCTAGGCCACCCTGAGACTCCATAGTGAATTCCTTCCAGGCCAGCATGGGCTAGAGTGAGACCCTACCTTGAAAAAAACAAAAAACAAAAACAAAAACAAAAAAAAGAAAGAAAGAAAGAAAGAAAGAAAGAAAGAAAGAAAGAAAGAAAGAAAGAAAGAAAGAAAAGGCTTTAGAACATGTCACATGGTCATGGTCAAACTCTTGTGATTTATAAAACATTTTAAATATCTTAAGAGTTTTATTTTCTCATATTGGGGAGGAATTAGTTTGGTGATAGTCTGTGATTCATAATGCCAGACAAGGCTTTATAGTTACTAATGTAGAGAGTTCCCGGAATTCTAGGCTATGAGTCAGTTTCCACCAAGTCCCTGTTGCTTTCTCTCCCTTCTGCTAATGGGTAGACGGAATGATTTACTCAGTAATTGCCACAGGCTTTGTGTCATGTGAGAAATGAAACAAAGGAGTGTCCCCAATCTCTGTTCAACACCATTTATAATCTGCTGGTGAGAGCAAAAGAAGAGATATGAAATGAGAAGATTGGAAGAGCTAAGTCAGAGATACATTATTACACTGAAGTAGTGATATTGATATGGGCCTTGAATATGGAATATAATTTGTAAGCAAGAAAGGAAGCTCACTACAGGATGTGAGGAATAAATATATGAGAGAAGGAAAACATGGAAAGGATCAAGAAAGAGATTGCTATGGATTTGATCAAGGCAGAGGTGAAAAGGTCAAGGGCTGAAAGCAAATGAACTTGGTTGTATACTTTAAGCTTGGTATTGTTCTTAGGAACTCAAAGACTGATTCATGGTCTCTACTCAGTAATTGCTTATGGGCTTACTGCATAGGCTAGGGAAGGTTCTTTGTTTCTAAATCAAGCAAACAAACTGCGATAGGATGCAATTTATTAATGAAATCACCGCAGTCATGAAAATGTTACAGTATACCTAAATCATCATGTTCTTGGAGACTCAAGTGATGCTCAGACTTAGTGATAACTGGACTATATCTCCTCCAGCCATCCTGATTCCAGCAATGTCTTATTAGAGTGTTCTGACTCAATTCATAAAGGGGGTCCTCTTTAAAAATGAATAATAAAAAAGATTATATGAAAACGGTATAAATATGTCAATGATATGATAGGCTAAGTAAAGGGGCACTTATAAAGGTTAGATATATAATTCAAACTTATGGATTAATTTATAAATTTGAAGTTATATTACTTTCCAGTGAACTAGAGGGACATTGAATTATATTGACAAATGATTGTATTAAGAATTGTACTATAAGCAGCAGTACAGCCTATGGTATAGTCCTTGAATGATAAGTATACACGAATAAAATTAAAATATTATCCAGAAGTGGTGGTACACGCCATTAATCCCAGCACTCGGGAGGCAGAGGGAGGAGGATAGCCATGAGTTCAAGGCCACCCTGAGACTATATAGTGAATTCCAGGTCAGCCTGGGATAGAGATTGAGACCCTACCTTGAAAAACAAAGAAAAAATATTAAAATATTTTAAGAACCAATGCTTCTTTAGACTACCAGTAATCGAAATGTTAGTATGCCCTAAGAAGGTTGCAGCAGGCCAAGTGTTAAAGTAGAAATACCTTACTAGAAGCTTGTTTTGAATAAAATAATCCCCACCTCCACTTCCCTGAGCAGGAAAAGAGCTAAAGATGAGGCTTTCTGTGTACTCTGTTACCAAAACGATAAATTTTAGTAGAAAAGTTTCTTAATTTAAAGCATATCTTTTATTGAAAAATCTTTTTGCCTTTGGGATTTACCCAGTTATCCTGAAAGTTGAAATATTTGTCCCAAGTCACACAATACTGGAAGCAAACAGACCTGGTATAAGCTGCCAAAAGCAAGTCAACATCAAACGATGAGCGAGGCTGGCTGACGAACCAAGCTGAGTTTAGAATGAACAGGAACTCTTCCACAGCTGTAGATGTGCCATTTTGGATCAGAATCAGTCTTTCCTTATATGATAATAAATTCTCTGGGATCTTCACCTCTTTATGAATCTACCCTAAGCAGTGGTTATGATGATAACTATTTTCTCCACATAAGGGGTTCTTTTGTCTTGCAAATGACTATCTCCAATCCTCACAGCACCCTGTTTTCAATCATAGGAAGGAAAAGTGATATGACCATGACACTTCTTATTTTGAACTGCTTCAATAGGTTCTGAGCAACCAGCATATGCAAGCAACAGACTGGAGCCCTATCCACAGTATAGTATGAACGCTCAGCTTTGTGAGAATTGTACTCACACTCCAGTATTAAAGACCACATGAAGTTCACTGATCTTCCTTCCTGGGCAGGGCTAAGACACCCACATCCCCATTCTGTATTGAATCCTGGACATTTTAACTCTGGTACTTTATTGTATAACAATTCATCTTTGGTTTTCTAACTCAAACCTCAGTGAATGTAAGGGGAAGGGATCATTCCTGTTGAGGAGACAGTGAGATGGAGCAGAAGATTGGAATGCCTATTATCACTGTGGTCCTTCCTAAAAGATAACTCTTCTAGAAAGTAACCCTTCATTACAAAGATAGGATGAGATGATGGGTTCTGTTTCAAAATACTGCCAAATTTAAGAAATGGGAACTTCATTGATTTTAAAATATATTTGAAGATATCAAAAATCAAGGTCATGCTTGTTATGAATACAGCTTAGATAAACCTGTATAGATAAACCTGCAAACTAAAAGAAAAAAAAAATGGTTTCTTAGACCATCAGCAAAATGATTGCCTTGCAAGCATGAGAACCTGAGGTCCATTTCAGAACCAACATTGTAAAACCAAAGCTAGGGCAGACATGGTAGTGCATGCTTGCTATCTCAGCACTGGGGAGGCAAAGACAAATGCATCCTTGGCCTTGCTAACTAGACAGACTAGCCTATCAGATGAGTTTTAAGCCAGTCAGAGACTGTATCCAAAAATGTGCATAGCAATATTGGAGGTTGACATTGTCCTCTGTCTACCACAGACACCCATACACACACACACACACACACACACACACACATACACACACACTCCCCCAGAATATATAAGTTAATGTTTTAGAGCTAAAGTTTCAGTATCTTGACACAATATAGTATTTCATTTGAGAGTTTCATGTTATCCTCTTCTTTGCTGGTTAGAAAAAGAAACTTTAGTGATCAAAATGTCCTAAAATGAAAAATAACTTCAAGCAAAAATAATCAAAATATGTTCCTCATAAATTAAATGAAAATATGTATTAAAATATCACATTTTGCCAACAAGTCTTTATCCATGGTATATAGAATGAAATTAATGATGTTTTTCTTAATCCAAGATAAATTTTTATTTTGCCTTTCATTCATTGGAGTCACATGAGTGGAATTACTTTGAAGGTTAGCAATCTGCTCCAAGTCTTGGAAAGCAATCAACTCCCCAAAGAAAATAACAAAGTGACTTGCTACCCTTAGAGTATAGAAAATATATGGATTTTAGTAATGAAGAGGAAATGATGAGGAAAAATATTTCTGTTCTGCTATTGATCGATGTTGTAATGTTGAGGATAGGGGAGTTGGTATGTCCTAGAGGTATCCTGGATATTAATGTGTTATTATATATTAAACACTTAGTTTTGTGCCTGAAATATTTTATGGGATCTCAACCAAATGATTTCCCATGCTCTCTTCTCTCCTACATATGCTTGCTTTCAAACTGTGTTGACTACTTTTTTTTCTTTTTTTTTTTAAAGAAAATAGAGGAGCAAAGGGCTGGCTATCCTGACATCTAACAGTTATGAAATCTGTGGTGCAGCAGACACACCTTACTTGTGGCAGGGTGAGTTACTCAGTGGTATTGGGCAGACACAGTTGCTTTTCTAAAAGGAGCAGCCTCATGTTGCCCAATAAAAGGACTTTTTAGGTAAAACACTCCATTAATCCCAGATACCCCACCACAGAGTCGTTTGCTATCACTGAATTCTGTTGACCTAGTTAAGCCATCTCAAATTCTATTCCTGATAGCCTATAATTAGGATGGTCTGAAATAGCCTGAAAACACTCAGTGCCAGCACTTTTCCCTAAAGGCCAGTCACAAAACCTTCAGTAAATCCTTTTCTGAGATTTATCCTTTTAAGTCACTGAATTTGACAATCTTTAAGCGTAGATAGAGGTGGGAAGAGGGAAGGAAAGAGAAGAGAGAACTCTAGAGGAGTAGTAGAGACGAGAAAAGTGAAGGAACTAATAGTTTCTTAGTTTTGTGAGCATTATCAAATTTTAGACCAAATTGTTGCCCAAATTTGTTAAGTATATGTCTTAAATATGCACGTATAGATTAGGGAAGTCACTCCCAATCAAATAAATTCAGTAAACAAATAAATAGCAAAGTGCCTGCGACTAATATGAATATAGTATCATTTTTCAGAAAAAGCTAAACATGGGTAAAACTGTATTTGGATCCTTAAGTGCTATCACCATCCCCATCCACCCCAAAATAAGTTTCAGAAATGCAACACCTATCAACTATTTCTTTGAAAATACCAGATTGCTGGGATTTAAAAAGTCCTACTTTTTTTTTTCACTTTTTGACATTTAGACAGATTGAGTTTGAGAGAGGAAGTGACTCTGAGTCCAGACTGCCCCACACCACTGTCAGAGGAAATAACTGAAGCAAAATGAAGTGATAATATACTGTAGAATATTTAACAGAGGGAGGATGCAGAGGGGAAAATGGCAATCTGAGAAAATACAACGTATTCCCAAAATAGAGGCCATCTCTGGCACCAGAGCAGATGCCAAGTACAGTAGATCATAAACTGGGAAAACTACCTCTCCCTGTGGGCTGTGTGTTGATGCAGGAGTGCTGAGTCCCCAGTAGAAAGAAGAGCTGGGTCTTTCTTCCCAGTTTCTATCATTTGTCATGCATGCTGCCAACTTTCCTCTCCATTCCTTTCTATGTGTTCATCCAAGAAATGGCTGGTAAGTGAACCCTGTAATGAACGCAGCATGCTGAAGTACAATTCGTGACAGATCAAGTCCAACCCTGGGCCCTCATGTCACATGATGAATGAAATTAAAAGCTTCAGGGAAGGATATTACCAAAGCCCTTTCTGTTTTGAAGAGACTTAAGGTGACTAGGGACATTGTGATTTTCCACCAGAGGAAATGTGTGATAAATATGGTGGTAAAAGTAATACATACCCCCATTCTGTGAGCTGGGTGAGAGACCTGCCACCTCCTGGGGGAGGGGATAAGAATGCTGGTGTGGTGTCCTAGCATCATGCTAATACTGAAAAATGGGCAGAACAAGGCTTCTTCATTTTTGGAAAGCTGCAGCAGGAACAGTAGATATCTTGCTAAAGGATACTGCTGCCTCTCATTCATGAAGTTGTCATGACATTGCCATCTGAAGAAGGCCTGTTTGACTTCTTCACTGTATAGGTAAATGTGGTGGTTTGATTCAGGTGTCCCCCATAAACTTAGGTGTTGCGAATGCTAGCTCCCCAGCTGATAGATATTTAAAATGAATCTCTTTTTCCCAAATATCTATCAGCTGGGGAGCTAGCATTCGCAACACCTAAGTTTATGGGGGACACCTGAACCAAACCACCACAGTAAAGGAATGTGTTCCTTTTAGCTCACTTCCTGGAAAATTCCAACTTCTTCTTTGTGCTAAGGTTTCTGGTATGTGATTCTGAACTGGCCCTCCATGAAGGCTGGGAAGATTATGAATATTGGGATCTAGAAAAAGTTCACATATGAATTCTTGCCCTTTGTTCTTTGCTTCTCTTTTATTGTTTTTCCCTCCATTTCTTCATTTGCTAGTTCTTTTCTTCCTTCTTCCTTGTTTCAACTCAAATATGCCTTTTAAAATCTTACCTAGGGCTGGAGAGATGGCTTAGTGGTTAAGCGCTTGCCTGTGAAGCCTGAGGACCCCGGTTCGAGGCTCGATTCCCCAGGACCCACGTTAGCCAGATGCATAAGTGGGCGCACACGTCTGGAGTTCGTTTACAGTGGCAGGAGGCCCTGGCGCGCCCATTCTCTCTCTCTCTGTCTATTTGCCTCTCTCTCTCTCTCTGTCACTCTCAAATAAATAAATAAAAATGAACAACAACAAAAAAAAATTAAAATCTTACCTAAAAGAGAAATAATCATAGTTTAGGTTACAGAACAAGAGGTTTAAATGGAGAAAGGTAACAGGGAAATGTTATAAAAGGCAGCTAACAGAAATCTGGCTTGGAAGGTTCTCTGTAATGATGATACATTTAAGAATACATGTAGGGCTGGAGAGATGGCTTAGCGGTTAAGCACTTGCCTGTGAAGCCTAAGGACCCCGGTTCAAGGCTCGGTTCCCCAGGTCCCACATTAGCCAGATGCACAAGGGGGCGCACGTGTCTGGAGTTCGTTTGCAGAGGCTGGAAGCCCTGGCACACCCATTCTCTCTCTCTCCCTCTATCTGTCTTTCTCTCTGTGTCTGTTGCTCTCAAATAAATAAATAAAAATTAAAATTAAAAAAAAGAATACATGTAAATGATATGGAGTGTTTCCCATTAAAACACAACTAATCCTGATTCCTAAATGCACAAAAAAAATAAAGTGATTTTAAACCCTAGATGAATTTTCTCTGTGTGTCTGAATCTATAGAGTTTCAATAAAAAGATAGTTGCATGGGGCTAGAGGGATAGCTTAGTGGTTAAGGTGTTTGCCTGCAAAGCCAAAGGACCCAGGTTCAGTTCCCCAGGACCCATGTTAGCCAGATGCACAAGGAGGCATACACGTCTGGAGTTCGTTTGCAATGGTTATAGGCCCTGGTGTTCTCTCTCTCTCTCTCTCTCTCTCTCTTTCTCTCTCTTTCCTTCTCCCCTTTATCTGTCAAATGAATAAATAATAATAATAAAATAATTTTTAAAAAGAAAGTTGCATGATTGTAGGGGTGGGAAAGGGAAGTAAGAATTAGAAAAATGGTTAGCTCTGAGTTTCCATTCAAACTGTGCTTTTTCAAGGCATCATTTATTCATCTTGGTAAAATAAAATAAATCTTTTAATTCAGAGAAGAAAAACAAATATTGGAAACTTTCTTCACAAGAGAATTCTACTGGCATTTTATTTGAAGAGTTGAAACTAGTTTTCTTTCAGATTCACAGGATTTGGGGTGTTAAAGGGAAATGATATTGGCATATCAATTACAAATTTATCTAATATAAAATGAGTTTTAGTGTGGAAGCAGAAACAACTGTGTTGTTATTTATTTTTTTAATTCTGAAAAAAATCTGGGAAATTAAGGAATGACTTTTATGTAAACAAACAGCTGCTAATACTTTAACATGTTTCCCCTTTTCCATTTTATCCTTTGAATTCATTTTTTATAAAATTTAGTGATAATTACATTCCTTGCTTAGTTTAACAATTATAATAACAGCTTTATTTTAATCAGTATAAATAAGGTACGAGATGTAAACCTTACTTTTAATCCATAATTTAACCATATATGGTAGAAAGGTAAAGAATCCAGATTCAACCTTATCAATAATGGTAAGTGCCACAAGCAGGACTTGAATTCAAGTTTGATTCTTTCTGCTAGTTCTGTATCACTGTGTCTGTATATTCAATCTAAGATGACTTGAGCCACATATATGGCATCTGCAATCATTTTCCACTATAAGCAGGGAAAAAACCATTTCAAAGTTGGGTCTCAACACAAATAGCATTATAGTGGATCCTTGGTGGATGGTACACACTTGTGATGTTGTTTCAATTATATATCTTAATTATTTTTATTAATTAACTTATTTTTTGGTTAATAGAAATAATTCTGGTTCACTCCATAATATACCCAGTAGTAAAAACAGATACCATATACCTTGGGGACCCTACTTCATTATTAGCTCTTTATCTTACATATTGTTATGATTTTCATTTTGATGAGGTTGTAAGATCTTGTCCTGGCCTTTCCTTGTGCTGTGGTCTTGGATGTTAATTATATGAAAGTAGAACAATTTTCCCATACAAAGGAAAAAGATGGGAAAAGAAAGTCTGTCTGACAGTCTCAATTATTCTGCTTCTCTGTGATACACAGGGCACTATTTGAACCTGTAGCAATTTGCTGGCATGAAGAGTATCAAAAGCATACTCCATGGATGAGAGGAAGGATAACAATCCTTGCCATTACGTACAATTGACCATCTGCTGCAGAGCGTAGTGTTTAACCTGCAGGTAATCATGGTGAAATAGCTGGATGATGTATGTCATCCTCTTAATTGTTTCCTAAGTGGGGGCAGGGTGGGAGATGAGTAGTTAAAAGTGCAGATCTGTTTCTGTTCTACCAGCCAGTGGAATCACAAGCTCTTCCACCACATTTTCCAGCACCTTCCCAAGACCTAGCAGAGCATGACAACATTCAGTAAAATTAAAATAAGCACTAACCGTGCTCACTAATATATTGTTAAGAATTTCATAGTGTTTCATTACTAATGATGTTTCATTTATCTTAGAAGCACTAAGACTGTCAATGATAAGGAATTTATTTGGAAATTTTACTTATATGCTGTTTTATATTTTCATAATATACTATCTCATATAGTAGAGGCTCTTTGGAAGTTTTTCATATGTTTTATTTTTATGGGACCTGGTAAACGTTATGCAGTTTTGAGAGAACAGATACTTTTGTCAAATGGATTTTTACCTTCTTATGTACCTTGGTTTTGGAGGCATGATACTGGTACGTAAGAAGTGCCAAGTAGCTGCAGCTAAGTCAGTCAGTTTGATAGTTTAAGGCAGTCAGCTGCCATGTAGTAATTTGGTATTTGAATATTTCATATAACACACATGAATATGCATGTTTCCTTCCTGCTGGATTGTTTCAATATTCCATACAACACACATGAACATGCACGTTTCCTTCCTGCTGGCTTGCTTCTCTTCCATCACTTTTCAGCATTCTCACCAACTCCACTACCAACACCGATGCCACTATTTGAAGTATTAATTGTTATTTACTCATATATGCTTATTTCTTTCTTTCTTTTTTTTTCACCATCCCAACTTTTATTTAATATAGTACAGGAAGTTTTAGCTATAGCAATAAGGCAAGAGACACACATAAAAGGGATACAAATTGAGCCAGGCATGGTAGTACATGCCTTTAATCCCAGCACTCAGGAGGCTGAGGTAGGAGGATCTCTGTGAGTTTGAGGCCACCCAGAGACTAAATACTTAATTCTAGGTCAGCTGTGGTGGTTTGAATAAATGGCCCCCAACATATTAGTGTTTTAGTACTTTGTAGTTTGTACCTGCAGCCACCTGGCTGAAGGCAGTGTCACTGGGCAGATCTTAAGGTGTGGTGGTAGGTTTCAGATTTCAATCTAAAGATATGCAAAGTGTGCCAAGCTGAAGTTCCTGAAGTGTGCTGTGGCTTTTGAAGCTTGTGCTTCTCTCTCTCTGCTTGGTCCAGTGAAGGCAGGCCAGCTTCTTCTGCCATTTATGGAACTTCCCCTGGGTTCTGTACGCTTCAATAAATATCCCTTCCTCCAGAACTGTGTCTGCTCTTGAAGTTCATCTCAGCCTGAAGCTGTCTGCAATATCAGCCTAAGCTACAGTGAAACCATACATTCTTCCTACACCTTCATACATGTTAGTCTCATCTACCAAAGTCATAATCTCTGTATCTGTAAGATGTGCGTGCTTTTTTGTTCTGTTTAGCTGTTCAATCTGTATGTCTGCAAGCTTCACCTTCTGTTGAGTATCAATAACTTTGGCTTGAAGCTCTGTGAAAGCCTTCTTCAACTCCAGATCCACGGGGGCCGCCATCTTGGGACGCTATGCCTGCTTATTTATTTCTATATTAGCAAGTGCTTTGAACAAAAACCTACTGAAAATTAAAAAAATGAAACACAATTAAAATAATATATTCCCTGCTCTCATAGACTTTATAAGCTAGTGGGCATCTAATAAGCATATGATACACATATAGTATAATATATAGCAGTAAATGCCAAAAATTAGTTAAGGGGATACCACACTCTGAGAGTGATGACATTTTTTTGTACAGTGGAATTAAAGACCCCAAAATAGCAGTGAACCACCACAGATGTATGTGCTCTCATAATAGCCTCTTACTATACTGCGTAGCATAGCTGTGGCACCTCTCCATCACTCAGAAACTTCTAGTGGATCATACCACTACTAAAAGAAGGTAAAGGTAAGTATACAGGCTGTGAACTGGAAGGGAGCAAAAGAAGAAGCACGACAGGAGCGAGTGTGGCTGGGCTGAGTGTGAGTGACCGAGGGAACAGAAGATACAGTGGGAGGGAGCAGACACAAGGCTGCATCACTTTGAGCCTCTTGTAGGCCATGGTTGGACTGTAAGATATTCCTCTGAAGAGGATGGAAAGCCTGTGGAACTGTTCTGACTGCAAGTTTGGTGTGATCTGGTTTGCACTGTGTCAAGGTCACACTGACTGTTATTTGAGAATTCAGTAAGAGCCAAGAGTACTAGTCAGAAGTCCATTGCAGTCATCCAGAAAGAAGGGTGATGACTTGGAATAGTGGGTGGCATAAGCTATGAGGAGTAGTAGACAAATTGTAGATCTATACTGGAGCAAGATAGGCAGATAGAGACACTATTTAGAAACACTTTTACAATGTAGGTCCTAGGAGACCTACTCCTGGAAGTTATGATCTGGCTGAACTTTACTGCACATGTGAATATACATGCTTCTTTCTTCCTGAATTCTGTTATAGGTGGCCTAATCCTTACCCATGTGTGCTTCCTCTATATTCCTGAAAACTGTGAAATTAAGTTTTTGGTGATGCATAGCATTAATTCTGTAACTGATGCATATTGGTTGCTAATGATGAGACAAAAAACATCATCACCTAAGAAAGAAAACACTTATTAAATGCTACTTTAATACCACTGTGGAATATGGAGTGTTTGGCAAGATTTTGTGGGTGTTATACTGTTACATATTTATGCACTCCTAGAATTTAACTAAAAAGTATATGATTAATGTATAGGTTAACATTAGATACTGTTTCCACTGTTTTCTTTTCTTTTTTTTTTTTTTTTTTTGCAGTTTTTCAGCTACCATTCAGCAATCACAGAAGATAGACACACAAATATCTCCAGATGTAATTTCTTAAAATTTCTCTATCTGAATGAAGAAGAACCCATTCCGTGGCCTATATCCTCTTTCATATAAAGAGTACTGTCTACCATTCTCATAAGATGACTTTCATATGCAGTATCAAGCAGTATTTATAAAATTAACACATATTTCATTTTAATATTGAGATTAAGATCAATACTTTTTGCTTTTCCATGTCTTTAATAAGTTCATGTAAGGACTTTCTTTATCAGTTTTTCAGTTTCTTATTTTCCTTTCACTGCCAAGGAAGACAAAATGATGCTAGACTTTAAGAAAGAAAAACAAGTGATGCAATTAGGAAAATCAAGAAGTAAATATCCATTAGATTGAAGTCAAGAGTTGCAATTTGCATGCCACTATTCTATAACTGTTGTCATTATATAAGTATGAGGAAAATGCCTGTAAGTTTTCCCATAAGTCAAACAGTAAATGAAGTGGAAAGGTAAACTTAATAGTGTATTATCTACAGAAGGTGAAAGACTATATTAAAATGCCATAATTTTTATTATTACTATTACTATTATTATTATTATTATTTGTTTTTTTAAGGTAGGGTCTTACTCTAGTTCAGGCTGACCTGGAATTCACTATGGAGACTCAGGGTGGCCTCAAACTCACAGTAATCCTCCTATCTTTGCCTCCTAATTGCTGGGATTAAAGGCATGTGCCACCAAGCCAGGCTAAAATGCCTGAATTTTTTAATCTTTAAACCATATTTCTATAAATTTTATTATTCTTCATGTACTAATTATTCTAAATGATCCTTAATACAACCAAGAGGAAATAAACATATTTCAGACACAATCATTTCAATATGGCTTAATTGATGGGATCACTTCTGTCTTGGCAGAAATGGCTGAGAAGTAACTGTCATCACAGGCTTGAGAAGGAAAAGGAATAAATATAATATATTTTGTTATTTTTTTAGTGTCTGCTATGAGATGATTAAGAACCTACACAGAGGAAGTAACTTCTGGAAATCCAAACGTGTGGTGATGCTTGTTAAGACAGGATGCCTGGGACCACTGTGCAAGAACTCCTCTATCATTCCTTTCACTGGATTCACAAGGTGGTAGACAAGAACATGACTATCATGGAGCCAACTATATTGCTTCATGAAGTCCTAGACAAATGACACCTGATTTATCGTACCTCATTTGGCCAGCTAAGTTTGTAATGAGAACAGTGAAAGCTGACAGACTTAAATATAAATGAAGAAAGTGTTGAGAATGAGGATAAGTAACCCAAAGAATCCATATGTCCATTTTCCTCAAAAACTACCCCAATATTATTCCTTGAATCAACCATCATTAATTTTCATTCTGTCTATTTACAATATCCATTTTCTCTAATAGTTTGCTCCCATTAAGAATTCTTTAGAGTCTGCCTTATGGAAAAATATTTGAGGGCTTTACTGTATTTGAGAGTGATGGAAAACATTCCTTTCATATACGTCAGTAACATGAGAACCAGTCTTGGTGGGACTTTGTGTAGGAAGCTATGCAAGCAGGAAAAACCTAACTCCTCAGAGGTAAATGGCAAGAGCAGTTGATAATGAACTAGAAACTGTCACCAAGCAATCATGGGTGTGTATATATTTTCATAAAATCGCCTGTCTTACAGCTTTGTGTCTTGGCTAAGTTACTTGTTATGAAAATCACTTGTCTCAATGATCTTGATCTTTCAAAGGTAAATGAATTTTGAGTGACTGAGAATGAAGAAAATAAGAAAAGAATTTTACAAAACGGTTTAAAGCATTCTTTAGATGGCACCAAAATAAAATATAAGCATTTGATAATAAATGTATTCCATCCAACCTTTGTAGAGCAATAGTGAAAATTGAATGAATATTTCAGTGTTTCAAATTCAACAAATAACAGTACATATAGCTTTGGACAATTTTCTTTAATAAGGGTTTCTATGCATTGCCTCAGCTATAAAATGCACAAATTCTATAAAGTGACTGTGATTATACTCCATGTTATGCAGAGGTAAGTGAGACCCTAAGTCACTCAACTAGAGAGAGACCAGTACTGCAAGGTGGCTAATGGGGACAGGATTTTTCTAGCTTGGGCTCAAAGGATGATGAATAACTACGATCACAAATCTACTGCAATAACTGGCTCGGCATTCAATGGCTCAGAAAGTTCTAGCACCAATATTATCGCTTGAAAATAAGACCATTTAATTCAGTCATTCATCAGGTCTCACCTACCTTCACTCACCTCCCTGCTGACAATCTCTACTTTTTATTGACCAAATTACTGTTCTTGCCCGCAGTATGCTTACTCAAAGACCCTCAGTGTAGACCACACCCATTTGCTTCTTGGCCTTTTGAACTCTTAATGGATATTTTAAAGATTTTTATTGCTCTTTCTTCCCAATATTGGTAAGTGACTCCCCTTTAATGCCCTGAACTAGAGCCCAGAGCCCAGTGCCCAGGTCTGTTTAGAGATTCACACACACACACACACACACACACACACACACACATTTTTTTTCCCCCTGTGACTTGTTATTTAGCACGGTCTTGAACCCCTTCAACTAACTACCTTGGGAACTTATCCTTTCTGATATTTTGTCACTCAATTATATCCCAGATCTTTTCCTCCTTCTTACTTGCTATCTAATAAACTTCCCATCATTTCAAAATAAGTAATGATTTTGAAACTGATGTATAAAACTTTGTTAAAAGGAAGTTTATTGGGACCAGATATATGGCTCAGTGATATATGGCTGTGCAAGCGTGAGGACCTGAGTTTGATTCCCCAGCCCCCATGTAAAAAGCTTGGCGTGGCCACACATGCCTCTAACCCCAGTGCTGAGGGAAGACAGAGAGAGGGGTGTGACTGGGCCTCATGGGTAGGTCAATCTATCAGAAAAACTGTAGGATTAGTGAGACAGTAAATAAGACAGAAGAATTATAGAGGAGAAACAACAAGCCATTTCTGCACATATGTGCGTGTAGCACACTCTTCACTACATACAACACACACATGCACACCACACATTCTACACACACCAAAAAATTGTACAAAATATATTTATGAGCCAGAAATGGCTTAGCAGTTAAGGTGCTTGCCTCCAAAGCTAAAGGATCCACAGTTTGATTCTCCAGGACCCATGTAAGCTAGATGCACAAGGTGGCACATGCATCTGGAGTTCATTTGCAGTGGCTAGAGCCCTGGCACATCCATCCATCCTCTCTCTGTCTGTCTCTCTCTCTCTCTTTCTTTCTTTCCCTCTCAAATAGATAAATAAAAATAAAATATTTGGAGGAAAAGAGTTAAATAGATGTAAAGGATATATATTAATAATATATAGAACTATAACAAAAGAATAGCAGTCTCTAAAACCTGTAAACCTGTAATAAATCAGTCCTAGCTCTTTAAAAAGCATTCATGAACCCATATCATCTGATTTGCGCTTGCTCACATCTCAATCATTACTCTTCACCTCCATCAGTCCACTATTCATAATAAAGAATTCAGTTGCTCAGAGAACCATCTCTTTCTTACTCACTTTTAACCATTCTCAGACTCTCTCTTCTTCACTATCCTACACACACACACACATACACACACACAAACACACACACACACACACTTATTTGACTCACTTCAGTGTTTCATTTTCACAAGCCTCTCAACCCCATCGGATTAGAGATGTTGGTGCTGAGAAGGGGAAATTGACTCCATAGCCATTTCTGTCCTATCCCCCTGGTGTGGTTTCACAACTATCCATTACGTATCTGTCTCCCACTAGACTGTGGGCTTCTTTAAGGGATGAACTATGCAGTGTAATCGTCTCTGTATACAGCATAGACAACACACTGGAGAATGTCTGTGGAATGAATAGATACCACTAAAGCATTTAAGGAAAAAGATACACTTAAAAATATCTTCCCTTTCATTATTCCCTGTAAACTCCTTTCATCATTAGCACAAGGTCCTAAATGTGATTTCAAACTTGTAATTTTGCATTTCAGAAACAGAACTTATATTGTGATTTATTTTTTCTGGAGGCCTGGCTGGCTGCCTTTTACATTTCAGACTAAGCTGAGTGAGCACACACTTGAAAGTTTTGCTTGCACACTCATGAAATTGAAAAGTAGCCTAATTCCAAAAATAAATAAATAAATAAATAAATAAAATAAAATGCTTTAAAAATTCCTACCTCTTTTGTTCTAAAAGCAAATGATGGTTGGCATCCCCTGAGTAAATTAAATGAAAACCCAATCTGTATTAGAGAGAATATTTAAAAATTTTAATTGCACTGCTAACCTCATCAACTCCATCATCTGATATATAGGCTCTCCATTCTCATTTCCTGAAGCAGAGTGAGAGGTGTGTCTTGATCCAAGATGTGCATTATTTGAGTGCCACTTAATCAGCACATAGACGGTTTTGTCTCCCAGTATGCTTTCATTCCTTGACTCCACTTTGCTGTGTTCTTCCGTTCTGCCTCTAGTTTCCAGAATCTTTGTTAGCTCCTACTGAGAACTCCAAAACATAATGCGGATAAGTTTGGCTTTGAATAAGAAAAGTTCTGTGATCTCAGGGGCATTTTCCATATGGATGGTTACAGAAGCAGACACTGGAATGCCTTCTTAGAAGTCTCCGGAATGTTTCCCGAGACACATGCATGCAAACTAAAACTCCTGCAAGGGCAGGACAGATTTACTGTACGAATTTGCTAGAGGCTTCACCAGAATTTTTTGCAATATGGATTTGTAAACTGCTTTTTAATGGTTAGAACAAGCATAACATTATGAGCCTCACTGTTACATGACATATATACCAGAAGGGGCAAGCAAGAAAGAGGCAAGTGGATAGATTTTTATGTCTAATAAGTTATGGCCAGTGTCCCCCCACCTTGCATTGGGTTTATTACAAAATTTGGTTAGCAACTATAGCTGTAGAAAAGTTTTCAATAAAAGACCTCAATGTGATGGAGAATAGTGCTACATGTTTTTGCCATGGTCATTCTGGATCATGCTGAACTGGCACCATGAATGTAACGAGAAACAGGGATGCCACCTGATTAGAGGGTTGCATGTTTCTTTATGCTCTGAAATAGTACTGTGACATGCCTGAATGCCAAGGGGCATCATTAGTATTTCACTAGCAGAATGTCTGCATAAAGGGACCAGGAAAACAAGAGCAGCAGAGAACTTGCTGAAGCTTTAATGGAATTTAAGTTTCCAGAGTTTCTCACTGGAATTGTAAGTATAGTTTTATAGGAAAATATAAATCGATATCATCACCTGTCAGGCTTAAGGCTTAAAGGTGGGCAGAAACCTGATTAGAAAGGAATTCTTTCCTTCTGTCCCCATCCTACTTCCTGATGTTCCCAAATATTAATACTTTATACCCACAGCTACCACCTGTGCAACTGTTCACAAATGACGATCTGAAAAGTTACCTCACAGCTTGTGTATTGCACAAATCTGAATGGGCGATACATGGAATGATTTTCCAGTGGTGATTATTGACCAGCAATGACTGCATACACAGTTTTGTACATTGGAAGTACACGTAAGAGGATAATTAATAATCTAGTTAATTCAATAGCATGTGAGTAGATCACATATTTTAAATTGAAAAAAATAATTTAAAAGAATAATTTCTGAAGCTGAAATGAATTATTGGGACAATAATTATGACTTGATATTCCAGATCAATTTCTTTAAATTAGTAAACTATTATTAGTACAAAATAATTAGAACAAATGCCAAAAATAATTTTAAATGTATCAAGTTATTTAGTAATATTCAAAGATTCCTAAGACTGTTCTTTTTGATATACTAATAGCATAAAATTATCAATTTGGCAAAAATCATAGTTTTTTTTAAAGTTACAGCTCTTTTATTGATGGAGCAGAAAAATGTGTAGCTAATTAGTAAATATTACTTAAGAACAAAATTTATACTAATTAATTTTTTTAAATCTGACAATTAATAAGTTTGCTTTATTTTCAAAGAGTACATACAGCAAAATGAAAGTAGACTCATGTATTGTCAATCTTCAGCTGCACAGGAGCATAAAAATATTGCATGAGGGCGATGGAATGACTAAAACAATAGGGACTTGGGATCTGTTTATAATGCTGATGCATTGATTCCTAGTCATTTTTAATACTAGGAACAGTATTCCTGTAAATATTTTATCATATGCTACTACAAATCACTGATTTCTTTACATAATAATGGACCATCCCAACACCTGTCAATTCATCTATTTTCCTCTATCTCCATTACATTTTAATTCTTCTCCTTTTGGCTGATGCATACTTACAGCTGTTGATCATTAAGGTTACAGCTGGCTTGCAATGAGGTAGTCTTTGCTAAAAGAAAAATTATTTATGTTTCCTCTCATATTGCAGTGGACCTTCGCTAAAGCAAGTACAGGAGAAGATCGCTAACATTGTCCAGGCAGCTGGTGAGCAGTGCTACATGCTGACCTGCAAATCTCTCTCTTTGTGGATAACTGGAGTTTACAGACATTGAGTAGAGAATATCTTATGTTGTCAACTAGATTCCCAAGGATTTACACATGTTGCAAACTACTTCTCTGTCTATATATTAAAAAATACATAAATAAATAAATACAAGTATGAACGTGTATTTGGTGTAAGAGCCCTTAAAATTTTACCTATGTAGATGGAGAAGTTCTGGTTTTGCCAGGGTCTCCACAGATTAAATCAGGGTAGTTTCTGCACACTTGTTTGACAGTGAATAGTGGAACAGCGTGTTATGTCAGTGAAGTAACCCAAGAATGCAAATTGAAACAAAGAGGACATTTTTTTTTTCTTAAATAAACTAGAGAATCATTAGAAGTTCTGAGTCAAAGCTGAGAAAAGAATCCCACGTCTATCAAAAGCTGCTTCCTAAAATGATGTCATTGTTTCTTCAGAAATATGTCCACGGAAGTCAGAGAACTGGCACAGTAGATTTTAAACAATTAATAATACCTGCAGTCATGACCTGTCATGTCAAAAAGTCATCTTTCCTTATTTTATCCCATCATCAGCTCAGCTACCTAATAATTGTTGAAAGCAGTAGCAAGATCAAATTAAAATGAATCTACACCTTAGCATTTGCCAGATAAGCCACAAATTAAATATCATCCTAAGTGAAAAAGAAAAAGGCATTTCAAGTCTAAGAAGTAAATTCTGTGCTGGTTGATAAATATTTCCATTTTAAGTCATCTTTATGTGATAAAAATCTTTGCTGTGGCAATGTGTAAATTGTCAGCAATTTTTCTTCTGTATTTAATTCATCATTGAAGCCACAACAGCATGATTTAACTGTTACATGACCTTGTGACAGTGATAGTTTAAAAGTGAACTAAGAAAAATATAAAACAGAGAGTGATCAAAGTATCACAGTGTGCGTTGTAAATCTGTGTCATTTGTATTTTTTTAAAGTTAATGAAAGCATGTAAAAACAAAAACCAGAGGCAAGGATAAATTTCAGAACAGCTAGCTCTCCTCTAAAAGCATGAAAAGAAACTAGAAAAAAAATCTAAAGACACATAATTCCTAAAATCTTCCAAAACTCAGAATCTTTGGGAATGAAAAAAAAAATCTGCCAGGTAGGTTTCATGACATGTGACTATACCATGTCTGAGGAGGTGATACAATATTCTTAGAAGAGTTAGCTGCTTATGTCTTCGTGTGAGTATGAAGCTCAGACTGCTGGATGCAGCGAGCAAACGCCGAGGTAGAAGTCACACCCTTACAATACATGCCATCATCCAAAGTGGATTATTTTCCAATGATAGAATGTTTTTTGGTAGTCTTAACACTTATTACAGACACTAGTCCAGGTATCCATGGTATAGATATTTTAACTCTTAATGTGCTGGTAAAATTTCAGTTTGGATAATGTACTTTACAGCAACAGAAAAGTCTGGGACTCCATTTCATGTATGAAAGCATATGGCTTGAAACTAAATATAGTTGAAACATATGAAGCATATTAAATTAATTATTATAATTTAAGTGATTTGAAAAAAATGTCCTCAGTTTTTATGACATGTGCTTCTAATGATTCACATTACCTGTAGGCACTTCAAAAGCACTGGGGTTCCGATTCTCTTCAGTAATTAGGGGGTCAGATGATATGCTGGGTACATTAGAGAAAAAAGCCCTGTAAAAATGGGCCATGTACCAAAATAGTACCCTTCAAGACAGATGGAAACCAAGCCTCAAAATGAGCAGCAATTGGAGCAGTTTTGAGTATCACACTTCAGAGCTCTGAGGAAATGTAAGGGGTGAACTGAAACTCAAGGTAATACCTACACCAGAAGCGACACATAATGTGTCTTTACCTGTGGGTTGTTGCTCACTGAGAGATCTCATGTCTACTTCATGAGCTATTATTCAACAGATGTGTCTTTATAAACTGCTATATTCAAATATCCCAATCTGGACCACAAAGTCTAGTCATTAGTTCATTCATTCATTCATTCATTCATTTCACAAGTCTTTTCTGAGCATGTACAGATAGGTGTTGCTGTAGGTATCAAGGAACTGTGATGAAAAGAAAAGTCTATTGTCCTTTGAGGTCCTAGATTCCTGAGGACAAACAGACCATTGGAAAGAAAAGACAATTAAATAACTCCTCACCACTTGAAGAAGCATGTCCTTCCCTGGTTGTGATGCTTCACAGAATTCCCACTGCCAAAATAACTCTGCTGAAAACTTAGGGGCAGGGGGGCTTCAATGGAAGTTCTGTCTTAAAAAAAAATTGTTCATTTTTATTTATTTATTTGAGAGTGGCAGACAAAAGGAGGGAGAGAGAGAGAGAGAGAGAGAGAGAGAGAGAGAGAGAGAGAGAGAGAGAAAATGGGTGCTCCAGGGCTTCCAGCCACTGCAAATGAACTCCAGACTTGTGCACCCTCTTATGCATCTGGCTTACGTGGGTCTTGGGGAATCAAGCCTCGAACTGGGGTCCTTAGGCTTCACAGGCAAGTGCTTAACTGCTGAGCCATCTCTCCAGCCCAGCTATTCTTTTATTCTCTTCAAGAAACACTTGCTTATGGGCCTCCACCTGAAAATGAGTTCTTCAAGAAACAGAAAAGAGGGCTGGAGAGTTGGCTTAGCGGTTAAGCACTTGCCTGTGAAGCCTAAGGACCCTGGTTCGAGGCTCGGTTCCCCAGGTCCCATATTAGCCAGATGCCCAAGGGGGCGCACGCATCTGGAGTTCGTTTGCAGAGGCTGGAAGCCCTGGTGCGCCCATTCTCTCTCTCTCTCCCTCTACCTGTCTTTCTCTCTGTGTCTGTCGCTCTCAAATAAATAAATAAATAAATAAATGAAAAATATATATATATAAATAAAAGAGCTGCTGCTTTGACAGTGCTTATTTAAAAAAAAAAAACAGAAAAGAGGCACGATAAGGGAAGTATATGGAGAAAAAGAGCCAAAATGAAACTGAAAATTTGGCATGAAATCATGGAGAGCTACTGAAGTTACAGTAAGATTTATATTATTGAATTCAGCTTAAAATAATAGCAATAGCAATGACCATACTGTGCTAACAAAATGTAAGGTGTTTGCTATGCATTAGTCAATGCCTTATGTACCGCAGACAGCCTTGGCTGCATATAACCGTTCCTCATCTCACTGCTGGAAGTGAAGGCTCCTGAGAGGAGCAACTCCAGGGTCCCTTAGCTAGTAAGAAATGCAGTCATTTGCTGATATGCACCATGCACACCTGTTATGTTGCACATCAATTGAAAATGCATGATAATTCCGAATCTTTTAATTTCTCTCCAAACCTCAAATTTGAATCTTAACGCCTTCTCTATGTAGTCAGAACACTGTCTTCCTCTTGTTTGACTGGCCTTATGTCTGATAGGACATGCCATGTGGCACACAGCATGGCAAAGTGAGAAGACACCAGATCCAGGAATTAGTGCTCCAATTCAACGGACCAGATGAAGAAGGGATTAAGAGCACAGGCCTAGCCTTCTATGGTCGAACAAATTATCAGCTCACCCAGGGACCCCTCCCTACTTGTCTGTTGGAAATACACAGATGATAACACCTCATGAGGCCTCCTCCATTAATTCATTTAATAGTTCATGCGTTCATTCAACAGATATATTTTCTTATTTATTAAGTGAAACAGGAAGCAATAACAGCAGAAATTTCTCTGACTTCATGAAGTCTGCATTTAATTCAGATAAGCAGAACTTAGGCAAGGTTAATAGGTGCTGAAACAGAAAATTATAGAGCATGTTAGTGTTAAGTGCTATGGAGAGAGAAACAGCGATAGGCTTTAAAAGTGAGGAGAAAATTCATTTTAGATGGTTTGGGGACCCAGTGCATACTTCATTACTGAACTGAGGAAAGATCTACAGAAGGAAGGGAGTGGCAAGGAAACAGGGGTGAACCTGTAAGTTGGGAGCAGGCCTGGAACATTGGAAGAGGCAAGGACCTCCACGGAGATGGAGGAAGAGAGGCAGAGGGGAAAGTGAGGTAGGATCTAATAAGATTGAGGAATATCTGTGCTTTCTATTTGAGTCATGTGGACAGCACGCAGAGGGAAGTGAGTAAACCAGAGGTACAACCTGACTTAGGTTTTGAGAACATCACACAAGCAGCTCTGTTTAGATAAAGTTGGCTATGATGGAAAAAATACAAACCTAGAGACTCTAATATACTGTTGCTATATTTCAGCAGAAACTAGGGAGGTGAAGGCTTGGTCCAGAATAGTAGCAGGAAGGAAGGAAGAAACAGTCTACTCAACATGGTTTTGAATAGCAAGCAGGTAAGTTTTGCTGATGAATCTGATGTGAAGTCAGAAAGAAAGAAAACTGCAAAGTCTTTGGTTATTGTAAGGAACATATGAGATCTGTCCTAAAAAGCATTCCACGCACTACCTGTGAGAGTGAGTGTCACAGAAGTGGTCATTCTGATGTAGGTTCTGATGCACATGTCAACATCTTCATCTGTAAAAATGGTTAGGACTTCTTTTCATATAACGCATATGTATTCAGGAGTGCGAATAGAAATCCCAAAGCTGTTTCTGCAGTAAATTCTCACCATAGGTATTCAATAAAAATCTGTGGTAAGAAGCTCGCTCTTGGCACCTATGAACACTAGGCAGTCATTCCCTAACTTTGGTTCAAAAAGGGTCTTTAGACATGTTTCCAAAATAAGGAAATGAAGAGAACTAGGTTTCAAGGTATACAAATATATTTGTGACACAGAAATGTGACAGGTTTGGGGAAGTTACTAAGACAAGTCTAATTCAAAGTTCCATAGAGCAAATTGGATAGTCCTGCTAAAACTTATGGCATTACAACGTTTGGAAGTTAGGTTTGAAACATTGAGCGAACATTTGTAATAAGAATGTCATTAGCCTAGATAAGTAGGATTAAATGTTTAAATAAAGTAACATTTATACTTTCCTTTGGTTTAGAAAATATTTTATATAAATGACAAAACAAATGAAGAGGTAGATAATTTATTTTATCTTTTTAATGGCATTAGTACAACAACTAATAGAGATATAAAATTTTGTTCATATATGCTAATCAGAAAAAATCTACTTTTATAATATCAGAATTTTATGTTTCCATTATTTTGAGAACTGCTGTTGAACTGCTTATAATACAAATGTATTTTTAATATGAAAAAGTATCTCTGATTCCAAAACTGACAGTGTTACTTATGGTATCAATGTGTGAAAACACTGCAAAGCAGAGGGAGCCATAGTCAGGGAACAGTGAACGAGGATTTAGTTCCCGTGATTGAGATAGTGGCTATCACGGTGAATGAGGAGCGAGTGAGTGAAACGTTACTTTAATGAGCTTCCTTAAAATTTTTCACAAAGTTACCAGCTTTATAATGATATTATTGACAGACAAATGCTGTTACAAAAATTGTACCTCCACCTGCTAACACATGGCACTCAGTTTTGAAGGCTGCTTGACATTTTTGAAAATCAGGTGGTTTGTGGCTTTCTTTTGAAAGGTATTCCCCTTTGGAACTTGCATTTTAATTACTGATTTTTTTTTTTTTTTCTGCCTTATTTCTGTGTACTAATCAAGGTGCTTGAGTGAGCTTTATTTAACTAGGACATATGAATTGTTTCAAATGAATTTTGTCTGAAATGTGAATGCAACAATGAAGAGATTTTATTTGTACCTCAGATACACAAGCAACCATTTCCTTCTGTCTTTCATTTAGCTGTAATATACTAATATTAAGAATATCACATGTGCCTGAAATACTAAAGAATTATTTTAACTTTGATTTACATATTATTTACTTAAAAGTAGTGATGTAAAATTGTCTTTAATGTTTACTGTTTCAACTTTAAAGATTTTGTTTTAATCAGAGAAAATCAAGTTGGAAAAATATGACGATTTTCTCCAGCTCAGCTACCTTGAGGCAGTGCTGTCTTCAAGATTTGTAACATCCTTTGTAATGGAACTATGGAATTGGGGAGTGCACAGAATTCAGGGTTTGCCTCTCAAGTCAACAGATTAGACATTCACAGAAATCCCACATCACATATATGCAAAGCATTTCTAGCACTTAAATGCATTTCTGTTATATGTTTTATGTCTCAAACAGCAATAATTCTGTCTTGAATTAAAGACCTTTGGAAAATTTGACATTTGAAGGGCATATTTTTGAATTATATGGATAATATTTTAAGTGTAAGAGGATATGTCAATTCCCCTTTAAGAATCACCAAAATAGTTCTGTTAATTTCTTCCTTAAATATTTTTTAAAATACAAAAAGTTACTATTGGCCGGAGACTAACTATGGAAAGTTTTCTTCCTAAAGGAAAATTATTCAGAATATTATAAGCCATAAAATTATAAATGAGAAGATTTAAGTAAAATATAAAATATCTCAAGGATCTCATAGAAAAGGCTTTTAAGTATTTATACTTATATTATTTATATAATGCTAATATGAATTTTCAAGAAAGATTAAAATAAAACTTTTATTTTTTTCCCAAACAAGAGTAAACTATTTGCCTTCTGTTTAAGAAAACCATTATATGTTTTGCGAACTTTTATAACTAACATCAGAAATCCCAAACCATTTTCCTATAAAACTTAAAAGCTATGATTTTTCTTTTAATGAAAGGCTCCAACTAACTTTTCCACTCTTTCAGTTACAAATATTCTTTTTCATCAAGAAAAGAAAATCATATTGTATATCATAGGCTGGTAAATATTATTGCTAACACAAAATAGCCTACAAAACTCGTTTTTTTTTTTTTTCAAAATTAATATTTCCAGTATGGTGGAGTAGGATTTTGGCATCCAGCATCTGAAGTCTTGATGGTGTGCTTATATTCTTACTCTAGAAATCCTAAAGTCGTCTGTTATGAAAACTAATAAGTTCATTCCAAGCCCTCTGTAGTACCTTAAAGGGCAGATGGTACTGAAGATATTTTTATCCTATGCATGCACTTAATTAAAGGAAAGGAGAGGGACAGCTATTTGCTCAGCATTTCTTCCACTGAAAGAAATTTTGGCAATGGTTTATTTGGCCCCAAAAGTATCTCAGTAAAGAGGTTTTTCTTTCTTCTTTTTCATCTTTTCCTCCTGCCCTGCTTTTCTTTTTTATTAATAAGAAAATGTTACAAACTGGAGGGGGAGTTTTAGACTACATGAGTAACTTACAGGCGAATAAAAGCCAAATTAGGAAATGATGTAAATAGGGCCGTTTAGCCTCTGTGTCAAAAGTTGAACCAAACAGCCCATTCTTATGGGTTAGGAAACTGGAGAAAAAATGGACATGCTGAAAGACAGAGTGCACCTGAGATCAAAATCATGAATCATGAGCTTACTTGGGCTTCCTCTCTCACCTACTCCCAGACTTTGGCCCAGCTGCTGAGAGCTCCAGTGGTTTGTCTACAAAGTGGGGTTACAAGGGTGGCAGAGCACAGCCATGCTCTAGGACTGCATGATGTCCTTCAGAAAGCAGTGGGTGTTATTCAAACGCGTAGGAGATTATTATCTCAGAGAAAACAGCTTTTATGGGGAAAGATGAACACAGCATTCAGTAACCAAAAGTGGTATTTCTGTTAGAGAACTTATGCACATGCCTTTACTTCTCACAGCCCATTATCTTCCTTCTCTCTATGCACAGTGTCAAAAGCAAAATGAAGCAAAGCTTTTGAAGAAAGACATTACATGATTTTTTTTTTAAAAAAAAGTTAAAAGTACAAAATGAAATAGTGTCTATAACTGATAGACAGAAACTACATAAATGCTTTCGCATTCTGATAATATCAATTGTTATAGGCAAATTACTTGGGAACATTTGAAGCAAAAGCCTTTAAAGGAAATGGGGAAAGATCTGGAGGCTGTGTACACTTCTGCTGTGTCTTTCAATTATGCAAACTCTTAGTCATAATTTTCTAAAAATGGGGATATATGCCGAGAAACTCCTCCAAGTGCACTGTTTGCAGCATACCACATCAAACCATTGCTTTTGGAAGGTAATAAATAAGGACACTTCGCAAATGCAGCTCTCCTATGGACTATGGGCCAGCTGAGCTAGAGTCCATGGTGTCAGAACAGTAGCAGCTGTACTTAGAAGAAGCGGGTTCTGCTTGATGTCCTATTTTGAGAAGATGATTGAGTCAATTCCAGTGTGCTTCACCAAACTTCTTCAAAATCATTTCAAACCAAGTTAAGAATTGTGATTTATTTTAATTTTTATTCTTTCCTATAAAGCACATCATTTTTCTTCTTCTTGGAGGTGTTCAATACCTTGTCACATAGCATTTATATTGTTTCTAAAATGATTTAAAAATAAATGTAAATAATTCTATCATAATTATTTTACAGGAGCATATGTTATGGTGTCTTCAGGTCTTAAGTATATGTCCTGGTTTTAAGCAAAATTGATATGAGCAAATCTAAATTCAGAATTTCATTTACAAACACAAAAGCATATGTTGATTTCTGATATTAAAAGGTACCTGTGCTCTTGTTTGTCTTGTAGGAGTATGAAAATATTCCCCTCCCTCTCTGTCATACATATACACATACATACATGTGTACATGCACACACACACAAACATACACACATACATACTTCTGTCTCTTTTTTCATAATTTCAATCCCTTCTAGAATAATCACAGCATGCCTCCAAAATTTGAAATCCCACAAATATTTATTGTATTTAAAAAAAACACCTTTCAATTGATATCTAATACCATTAAACCTTAAAGATGCCAACTGACGGAAATGGAGCACTGGGCCAGGCGAAGTTGCCCAGAGCACATATACTAGTCAGTAAGAAACAGACTGCTTTGATGTGTTTTGGCTATCACAAACCAAGTTGCTATTAATTATAGGTTGTTTTATCTTTATGTGCATAATTTACCTATATTAAATTTAAAATATATTTTATGTTCTGACTATACCATAGCCAGGCTGGCTAATGATCCTTTTCTGTATTTTGTGATGACAATAAATGCTATTACAAAAATATTTTTGAGTGAAGAGGATACAAAAGGTAAAATCTTAGAAACACCTTTGAGGGTCATCTCCTGAAAGTAAAAATAAAATTTTAAATTTATTCCATCCAGCTATACAATTCCCATTGTTAATGGAATCTGATGTTCAGTGAAGTGATTTTGTTTTCTTTTAACCCAATGTCCTAATATAACTCTATTTTCATTAATGCAAATTTAGATTTACATAGCTGAAATTTAGTACACAGAATATATCCAAAACTTCTTAACTCAGTCCTTATTTTACACTCCATTATGTACACAATTTAGGTATATATTTCAGCTTTAAAAAAATTCCTTCATGATTTATGGTGAATAGATGCAAATTTTTATCTGAAAAAATATTCATTTTCTTTCTGATCTTTTCCAATAGGCAGGAAAGTATGGGCTACAGAATTTGTAGGGAAAGTTTCACAAGCAAGTATGATTTTTTTGTAAATATTAAAAATCAAATCCATGAACTAAATGCATTTGAGTTCAGTTTATTTAAATCAGAGGGATAATAAAGGCTCAAAATTACCCAAAGCCAACTGTAAAACTGCATAGGTGACTATTAAATTGGATAATGCAAGCAAAAAGGATTTTGGATCTGGCACATTAAAATACACAGTTAAAGAAATATTAAAATTGAAAGCACAGCATTTTATTTATTTTCATCATTATTAAGTTTGTGACCACTTAATTGATTGAGTGCAATGTGTAAAAAAAAAAGTAATCATCCATCTGTGAGAATTATTCTTGCCATAAGCATAGTCATATTGTCATTGGAAAAGTCATCCTTTCCCACTGTCCTCCACTGCACTTTTACAACCCACAGAGTTCTTGCAGATAATACAATCACTTTAAAGGATACATTCCACTTCTACAAAACAGTGGATTTGATAGGCACCAGTGCTTATTTATCATTTGATTTCATTCAAATGCAGTAATTGAAATTAACTAACATAATTAAGGGTTATATTCCCATTTCAAGAAAGACAATCATAATGGAATGTCAGTATGTCACTCAAAAGTTGGAGACACACAATTTCCAAATGCCACTGGGTTTATCCTTTCTTTCCAGCTGTCATCCCTAGAATTAGTAGTATTTGTGGCAGTAATAGAAGAAAAGATCAAAGGACAAACAGTGCTTACATGGCTTTTCAGAAGAGCCGGTGACTGTCCTGTCCGCTGGTACAGGAGATTAAACTAAGGTAACTTAGGGTCCAACAATCAGGCTAGGACATGCTCCAGCGATAGAAATCACTCTACCAAAAAGACTTTGTTCAGTCCGCTGTAACTCAGAGTCCTGTCGGGAACTGATCTCCACCTCTGAAACTTTCTCTACTTCTGCAGCTTGATTGTTTAGGATCAAATAGACAACTAGATACATTCACCTGACCCTAGAAGGCAAACCTGTTACTCTCTTCAAGTATTCAATTGACCTTTCAAAGTAAATATTTCCTCCTGACCTCTTCTACCACTCATTTTCTCTTAAATTGGTTCTAATGCTTTGAAAAGTCTCCTGATAATTTGCAACTAGCTTTTAAGTAAACAACCTCTGACTGTATAATTTTAGCTTTATTGACTGGTGCGCTGATAGAAAAGCAGGCAAGGGGCCCAGCAAACCGTACTGTGGTAATCACACCAATGCTGTTTTCCTATTTCCTCAAAAGACAAGTTAGAGATCTTTTCAGCAAGTTTACAAATCTGAAGCATTAGAATACCTGCAGTGTTTTTCTTTTCCTTTGTTTTCTGAGAATACCTTTTGCAAAAAAGTGGATCAAGAGTAAATGGAGTCTATCAGCACCCTTAGAAGAACTAGGATTAATTTGAAATATTAAAATATAGGTCACAGCAATTTTCGTTGCTTATGTACCACTAGCTGCATCACTTATTTCCAGACAATGCTGGAAAAATTATCAGCAACACAAAGTGCTTAAGTGGACAGCAAACACATTTTGTCTTAACAAGGTACTTTAGTTCCATTTACAATCTGTTGAGCTTAACATCACTCAACTATATTGCCTATCTTTTAAAAAAAATGTAAATGAGCTCGAAATCAAATAGTCGCTTTGCCTGTTCTTTTTTTTCTGCTTATGTTGAAGTGATAGGGAACATGGAGTAATGAATACTTCAAAACCAGCTGCATTACTTTAATATATAGAAAACAAAGGGGTAAAAAAGAGAACATAATTAGGTTTACAACATTAGTGGCCCATTCTGAAGGAATGCCTTCTTGAATCAAACACAAACACACCCCTTATGAAGCACTTCCAATTTCAAGGTATTGAAATGGTGGTAACTAACATGGAGAATAATGCTTCAACTCCATTTGTAAACAGACATTTTCCTGCATGGGCATATGTAATCCTGCTGACATTAATGGGAATGACACACAGGCGGTGAGGAGAGAATGGCCCCTTTTGTTTGTTCTCACTCACATTACTTCAGAGTCCATTTTACAACTTCAACTTAAAGCTGGTTGAAAACGCACCCTGTGGATTGATAATGGAAAAATGAGATTAACCAAGTGAGCAAACAAAACGGCCTTGCCTCTTTCTGTGATGTAGAAAGCCCAGCAAAGCAAGCAAGCAGAAAGCATCCTGATTTTACCTTTTCTCCCCATTCTTTCTTCTTCCTCCATTACCCGCTCTATTTAAAAAACCTCTTCATGCTTGTAAAATTCTCTTTCCTGGTTCATGTAAAAGTGTAATAAAATCATTATAGTTTTCCTTCGCCAAGAAGCACTTTAGAGACTAATCTTAATTTAGATCCAGACACTGCTATGTCAAATACATCAGTGTTGGGGAAACGAATTAGAAACGAGGTCATTTTTCTTACTAATTTTTTAAAAAGGTGTTGCAGATTGAAAATGCCTTAGGACTCATTCCTAAACACTATGGCTATGTTACCAAGTCATAATTCTCCCACGATGACATTTGTATTTTCAGTGGTTGCTTTTTCTTAAGGAATCTGCTGTACGATACTTTTTTTTTTTTCTTATACTGCTCTGTGGGAAGGCTGAGATTTACTAAAATGAAAAAAACCATGAAGTGTTCAAATTACTGCTCTAAAGATTTATCTCCCCATGATAGAAAGAACCCCAAAATGCATACTGTTAAAACACCTTTCAGAAAGTATTTTGATACAGTCTATACTGTCTTACAAAAATATGCAACCTAAAATGAGTCTGTTAAATTGAGCCATTTTTATTTTGTATCTTATTCACATCTTTTACCCCTAACAGAAGTTATCCATTCATTTCTAAATTTTGATTCTAAGAGAAGAACTGATAGTATCTTGTTATGAACCACATCCTTTATAGGTGGAAAGAGTATAAAATCCACCTTCTAACACTAAAACCCTGTAAGAGTGTGGACACACAAAACAGTTTAATGAAGTGAAACCTGTTTTATTTTTTGTTTCTTAAAGTCCCCCCAAACTCAAAGACTTAACTGAAAGTCAAATTTGGGAAAATGAAGAGAAGTACTTCTTAAGAGCTGAATATATTATGAAGATAACAGTATTGAAACTGCATAACGGATTTGATCTATTAACTGAGTCCGTTGGTTGAGGTAAATGGGAAGGTTGCTTGCCTATAGTCTCCACAATATCCTAAAGTTTGGCTTATATCTCTCCTTCCTTTTCTCCCTATTCTTAAAATATGAGAACTGAGTCTTTCATAATCCACTGCTATGAAGCCCTGTGAAAACGCTATGAAATCCTCTGCAGATTCTTTACTTATGAACAATTGATTTTATCAGCTACTAAGTTACCCACGTTGGAGGCACTTGTCAGCACTCTGACTACACAATATGAAAAGTTGCCAAGAGCATTTCACTGTTTTTCAGATGCACTTGTCATGAGAAAATATGTGATTAAGTTCTATTTTCTAAAGGAATTTTATTCAGTTTTCTACTTAGGAACAAAAAGAGGATGTGGTGGTTTGATTCCAGTGTCCCCCATAATCTTAGGTGTTCTGAATGCTAGGTTCCCAGCTGATAGAGATTTGGGAATTAACACCTCCTGGAGGGGGTGTGTTGTTGGTGGTGGGATAATGGGTGTTATATCCAGTTTCCCCATGCCAGTATTTGGCACAATCTCCCGTTGCTATTGTCCACCTTATATTGGCCAGGGGTGATGTCCACCCTCTGTGCATGCCATTGTTTTCCCTGCCATTTTGGAGCCTCCCCTCGAGCCTGTAAGCCAAAATAAACGTCTTTTTCCCTCAAGCTGCTCTTGGTTGGGTGATTTCTACCAGTAGTACGAACCTGACTGCAACAGTAAAGTGGTACCAAGGAGTGGGATTGTTGCTAGACACCTGACTGTGTGGCTTTGGCCCTTTGGAGCTGATTTTCAAGAGGAATGTGGAAGGATTTGAAACCTTGAACTAAGAGATGACTTTAGTTCTGTAAGTAAGGGTTGATGGACTATTCTGGTCAGAGTTGAAAGACCTGAATGCAGTAAGAACTATGGACTGTGAGGTTTGGCTTATGAGGGTGAGAAAGAGCCTTACCTGGACTGGGCTAGTAGTTCATGTGAGGCTTGCTGTTATGCCCGTGTCCTAAGAAGTTGTGCAAGGTTGCTTTGCATAGAAATGAACTGGAGTGAGCAGAGAGATATGGCACAGAAAGAAAAATCTTTGGGTGAACTGCTGCCCGTTCAGCTGCAACTGAGAGATTACAACCTTTGAGATTGGGCCAGCTGACCTGCACTGGGGCAACAGGAAGAATGTAGACTCTTTTGAAGGGGCCTGAGTGCTCAGGGAGTGTTCTGTTCTTCAAAGTCTGCTATATTCCCTCCCCCCACCCTCGGATTAAAAATTGACTCCCTACCTGGTATTGTGGAGTATAAAAATGCAGGAAGGACAGGGTCATTGAGTTTGGAACATGGTCTTGTGTTTTAGAAATGGCCATGGGCAGTGTGAACCAGGTTGGAGACCCCATGAGACCATGAGGATGAACCGTGGGTTGCAGTGGAGACCGAGTGGAGCTGCCTGGACTACGAGATGGCTGCTCAGGAAAGCTGCCACCCCGACGAAGTTGTCCAGGACTGGGAGTAGCCTAGCTGGAGGGGGGGAATTGGAAGTCCAGAGACTTGTTGGTGGTTAGAGTTATACGACTTGGAGATTTGTCACTAAGTAGAGTTGTTGGACTTAGAGCTACAGAGTTTGGTATTTGCCCTGTATAAATCATGTATTGCTTAAGTATATCTTTGCTATGCCCAATGCCATCTTTTGCAGTAGGAATGTTTATTCTGTGCCATTATGTTTTTTTTGGTTTTTTTTTTTTTTGAGGCTTTTTTGGGTATTATGGCTCAGTTAAAAGATCTTGGACTATGGGGATGTATGAACATCATTGGAATTGATAAAAACTAAGGGGACTTTTAAAGTTAGATGAATGCATTACATTTCACATAATATATGGATATCAGTTTATGGAGGCCAGGAGTGGAATGTGGTGGTTCGATTCAGGTGTTCCCCATAAACTTAGGTGTTCTGAATGCTAGGTTCCCAACTGATGGAGATTTGAGAATTAACACCTCCTGGAGGGAGTGTATTGTTGGGGGTGGGCTTATGGGTATTATACCCAGTTTCCCCATATCAGTATTTGGCACACTCTCCTGTTGCTATTGTCCACCTTACATTGGCCAGGGGGTGATGTCCACCCTCTGCTCATGCCATCGTTTTCCCCTGCCTTGTGGAGCTTCCCCTCAATCCTGTAGGCCAAAATAAACCTCTTTTTCCCACAAGCTGCTCTTGGCTGGGTGATTTCTACCAGCAATATGAACCTGACTGCAACAGAGGATGTAGAAAAACATAAATATATAAGGTTCAGTCACTCTTTTTGCCCTCACACTAGCATCTAGTATGGTATGACCATAAACCATAGATTATAAAAAGTACTATTTTAATCTTTAAAGAAATCTTCATATTTTTCTTCAGAAGGTAGCATTGTAAATGCACATTCAATGATGAATGATTGTCATTTGTATTAGGAAATAGTATTGAGTTTTCATATTTAAAACATGGTTGCAATTAGTTGCGTATTCTGAACAGCCCATGACTACATAGATCATGCTTCATTTTCTCTCTCTCAAGGGGTCTTTGGTACTGCTTTCAATGATTTCAATGAGAGGTGGCATCAATGGTTTCTGCTATTGGAACTTTGTAGACTTCTGAAGCCATTTTGACCAGCAGAAGTAAGTAACCTTATGTGACTTCTGAGAGTAAATCATCACAGAATTTTTCAGTTGCCATGTAAGCAATCCCAGACCTCCATACTCAGAAGCCTAAAGTAATCCCTGCCCTGAAGCTTTCTCACCCAGGCTCTGGCAGCAGATCATGAGAAATTGAGCAAGGACTGCCGAGTTGAGAATCCAGCCTCAGAAGCTGATGGTGTATTTAATCAGATGATTTTAGGCTATTTATCAGTATTTAGGAATTTAGGTGAAGTTGGTAGAACTCAGGACATCAAGTATGGTACTGGAATGAATTGAGTGTAGAAAATAGACATGTAGCTAGATGGAGTCCAAGGACACATTTACCTCAGTATCTGAAGAATATGTTATTGCTAATTTAACAGGAGATAAAAGAAAGAGGAGAAAGAGAAGGAGAAGAAGAAAGAGAAAGAATTTTAGAGAGAGAGAGAGAGAGAAGATGACTATGACAGACTGTTAATGAGAATGCCTACTTTAACAAGAACTATTTTCCTCTCAGATACAAAGCTGTTACAGTCAAATGAATATTTGGAGAATCACAGATTATATTTTCTCTCCTGGCCTATGCTTCTGTCTAGCCAGCATCTATAGCATCCCACTTCCGGATCAGAATTCTTGTGTTTTACATTTGGATATTGCACTCAGATATTTGGATTGTATGAAAATAAAAACAAACATTAAACTGTTGATTATTTAAGTTATAATAAACTGGCACACTTTGTTTTTTTTTAATTTCTGATTAAAATTTTATGGTGAGTCACCTGTACTGTATTAGTTAGAAAATTAATAAAAAATGTTTATGTTCTGAAAATAATTATGAAATTCTAATAAAGTCTGAACCAGGATTGTGATAATTCTTTTTTGTTGTTTGTTTTGTTTTTCAAGGTAGAGTCTCACTCTAGCCCAGGCTGACCTGGAATTCACTCTATATTCTCAGGGTGGCCTTGAACTCATGGTGATCCTCCTACCTCTGCCTCCCGAGTGCTGGGATTAAAGGCATGCACCACCATGCCTGGCTAAGATTTGTGATAATTCTAATAGGGGAGCAATTCTTGTTCCAATGCTTGCTTAATTTTTGTTGGGCTGGAGAGATTGCTTAGCAGTTAAGGCACTTGCCTGTAAAGTCTAAGGACCCATGTTCACTCTCCAGGTCCCACATAAGCCAGAGGCACAAGGTGATGTAAGCATGCAAGGTCACACATGCACATAAGGTTGTGCACATGTCTGGAGTTTAACTGTAGTGGCTAGAGCCCTTCTCTCTCTCTCTCTCTCTCTCTCTCTCTCTCTCTCTCTCTCTCATAAAAATAAGGCATTCTGTTGGGCTTGCCTCAGATAAAGAAAGAAAGAAAGAAAGAAAGAAAGAAAGAAAGAAAGAAAGAAAGAAAGAAAGAAAGAAAGAGAAAGGAAGGAAGGAAGGAAGGAAGAAAGGAAGGAAGGAAGGAAGGAAGGGAAAGAAGAAAGAGAAAGAGAGAGAGAGAGAAAGAAAGAAAGAAAGAAAGAAAGAAAGAAAGAAAGAAAGAAAGAAAGAAAGAAAGGAAGGAAGGAAGGAAGGAAGGAAGGAAGGAAGGAAGGAAGGAAGGAAGGGAAAGAAGAAAGAGAAAGAGAGAGAGAGAGAGAGAGAGAGAGAGAGAGAGAGAAAGAAAGAAAGGAAGGAAGGAAGGAAGGAAGGAAGGAAGGAAGGAAGGAAGGAAGGAAAGAAAGAAGGAAAGAAAAGAAATGTTTAAATTTAAGGCAGCTTTTGTTTAAAACTTAGCTGTAGCCATGCCATGAACAAGGTGTACAAGTCTATATGGGACAGCCTACCGTTCTTTTCAACTTGTATATGCATGAATGCCAACATCTTTGGCCAGGAACCTGAACAGCCCACCCTGCAAGCTCTCTCTGTGCTCATCCTCAGTTCCTATTTCACATCACAAAGAGGAATCACTTTTTGGTCATCAATTTCAAGTTTGGATTTATATCTAGATTCTTTCACTTAGCTTTGTGTCTGTGAGAGTTGCCTGTGTTATTCTACTAGTTTCAACGTATTCTTTGTCACTGATATGTCTTTATTGTAGAATAAACCACACTTTATATACCAATTCTTCTATTGACAGATACTGAAGTATTTTTCGTTTGGTGATATTATAGAGCGTATAGAGAATACTGAACATGTTACTTTTGTGAATATATGCATATATTTCTGTTGATCATACACCTATAAGAACAATTGCAAGTATAAAAACGTAGACATATGTTTCATTTTATTAGGACATTAGGCTAGCAAAAATTAAACAATTTTCCCTGACATACACACATACTAATAACGTTTCTTTATCATAAAGTTTCTTCCAGTTTCTTAAGTCAGGGTAAATTACCAATAGTAGAAATGAACTCCTAAGGAGATATTTTAAGTGTCAAGAAAGTTTAAACTGCATGGGGACTATCCATACCCAGCTGAGCTTTGTATATAGTTAATTTTGTGTTGGCACAGAGGAAGACCATAAAAATATTTTTACTAGTTTATGTTAATGAAAAGTTGTTTCCATTCTGAAAATAATTATAAAATTCTAATAAGGACTTAATCAGATTGGTCACAATCTAATGCAGCAGGAATTTCTGTTTAAATGTTCACTTGAAATCCATTGATTATTTTTTATTTTATTTTCACTTAAGAAAACAATTTATATAAAATTATAGAATAAATATCTAAGTTAATATGAGTAATAAATAAAAACGAGTGCTTTCAAAATAAAGTTTCCCCTTACATAACAATATATTTAGGAAAAATATTAGAACCATAGGAAAAATTTCAGGATATTTTATAAGGGTTTCATGGCAAAATCTTCATTCTAATTTTTAATTACTTTTGTTTATTTATTTGAGAGAGACAGAAAAAAAGAGGGAGAGAGAGAGAGAGAGAGAGAGAGAGAGAGAGAGAGAGAAAATGGATGTGATAGGACCTCCCACTGCTTTAAACAAACTTCAGACATATTGCCACCTTGGGCATCTGGCTTATTGGCTTAGGTGGGTACTGGGGAATCAAACCAGGGTCTTTAAGCTTCACAGGTAACCATATTAACCACTAAGCAATTTTGCCAGCCCAAAACATCCTTTCTTTTTTTAAATCTTCTTTGTTTATTTTTTGTTTGTTTTTATTTATTTGAAAACGACAGACAAAAAGAGAGGCAGATAGGGAGAGAGAGAATGGGTGTGACAGGGCCTTCAACCACTGCAAATGAACTCCAGAGGCTGAAGATTCACAAGTTTGAGGCCAGCTAAGGTTTCAAGAGTGAAATCAAGACCAGACTAGGCAGCTTAGCAGGAACCTGTCTTAAAATAAAACTTTATTTAAAAAAAAGTAGGGATTAGAAAGATGGCTCAAATGTTAAAAATACTGATTTCCAAAACCTGCTAACCCAGGTTCAATCCTCTAGTACCCACATAAAGTGGCATTTGCATCTGATATGGTATTTTAATACATGTGTGTGCACACCTGCATAAAACATGTATTTACATTCATTCATGCATATACACATATGTACATACACATAAAAATGCATGCCTGGGAATGTAGCCCAGTGGTAAAGTCCTTGCAAGGCCTTAGGTTCAATCTCTAGTACCACAAGAAGGAAAGAAAAAAAAAGAAAGAGAGATAGAGAAAAAAAGGGGGACGGAGAGGAGGGAAGGAAGCAGAAAAAGGAGAAGGAAGGAAAAGAAAAGAGAGGAACAGAAAAAGATTTCTAGAATTAGTCACTTTACACTCAATTTACTTGAAACTCTTCTCAGTGAAAATTAGGTTACAGCCATTATATTTAAATTTTTCCTAGTGTAGCTTTGGCAAAATTCTTAGCTCATGGAGCATGAAGATACACAGTCTTTATTCTAAATACCTAGTCCACTATATATTTCAAGTTGAGTCTCTCAGTATATACCTTGAACCTTTTGGGTATATAATATTTCATAAGTGGATTATATTCTCTGTGCATTAGATTGAATAACTCCAGTCATTAGTATTATATCTGACTTTGAATCCATCAGCAACCATGTGAATTCCTTAGCCCTTATTTTAAACGTATGGAGTTGAGTGAGACATAGTTATATAATTCAATGTGCTCATACCCAATGCTAGCAGAATACACAGCAGTGTAGATAGCAAGATAGCAGCTATAACTTAAATATTAATTCTCTTCACCTTACATCACTGGAATTGTAGCAAGTAGTTTTAACCCTTTCTTCTTAAGAAAGAAAAATAGAAACATAATCAGTAACCTCAGAATTCAATGAAAAAGGATCCAGAAAATACATACTTCACAATTCTGTGATGTGTTTACCAAATAAATATTCTGACTTAATAAATAAGAAAGAAACACACACACACACACACACACACACACACACACACAGAGAGAGAGAGAGAGAGAGAGAGAGAGACAGAGACAGAGAGAAAGAGAAAGAGAAAGAGAAAGAGAAAGAGAGAGAAGGAGAAGAAATGACAGATTAGACTATGAGCTAAAGAAGGGTAGGCTTATAGACCGGATTATTTACACACCAAACTTCAAGACTGATTGTGTATCCTGAATGCCATTCATTCATTTCTCAGCTGGAGTGAAAATGGTAAACAGTTTGGTCTAAGACAAAGAATGTGGGCTTTGAATTTGGAAAGATTTAGCCTTTACTGTGTTGATTTATTTCATTAAGCTTTGGTTTTTGTTGGTAAAGTGGGGATAATAAGATTTAGTCTTATCAGTATTAAATAAAATGACAAGCACAAAGCCTTAAGGTATCTCTGTCACAATAGATTAAACACTACAATATATTGGCTTTACCTTTTTTTTAATATTTTACCTTTCTTCTACTACCTTTACCAGATAATGACTCAGCAATTTGCTAAAGGGGGCAGGGAAAACAGAAAGAAACCAGAGGTATTACCCTAGTTGAATTGAACTGAAACTTCTACTCCTCCTCTGAACATAAATTACAGTGTTCTCTATATTTTACTGATTTTTTTTCATATTAGGAAAAGCTGGCACAATAATCTGTATATATTCCTAATTTGTATTCCTCAAAGACTAGTAAACTAGTCTCGTTCTTAAATAGTGATATTTACTGAAGGCAACTGAAGCACATTTGATAGACAATACCAGCCTTTCACTCTTTTCCAGTCAGTCTCTCCTCACAATATGACTAGCAGCATTTCATCAAAAGAAAAGTATCTAAATAGTTAAAAAATCTTAATTGTTGTTATTGGTTTGCCTAAAAGACAAACAAAGATAGAATATAACTTTTACTAAGCAATTTCTACATTCATCATCTCTTTATTGAAGCTCAATAAGCATTCATTGACAAATCTTTCCCATGAAAATCATATATGCAAACATGAGACATATCATCTACTCTGATCCTAGCAGAACTTCCCTCTTTGTAGGAAAGAAGGTGATACTTTCTTTATTCATAAGTGTTTATTTAGAGGGGCCACTAGCTTCCCAAAGCCCCTGCCTTCCATTCCTGATTTGAACAGTAAGCCAGCCTTGGCTCTTAACAGAAGCCAGATCAGTTAAAGCACTTAGGAATTGACCACACTATTCAGCTTGCTCTCTCTCTCCCTTTTCCTCCCTCCCTTCTTTTTCCCACTCTCATCCTCATTATAGTAAGATATAATTAAAGTACAACAAACTACATTTAAAGTCTGTAATGTCATCAACTTAACATCTTCATTCACATTAAAAATCATCACCAAAATCATGAAGAATTTCTAGCTTTAACTTCTGAAAGCCATAGTCTGAAATTGGAGTGAATTGTTTGGCCAGACACCTGACCCACTTATCTCTAAGATCTAGCTATTGCCTGCCTGCCTGAAAAGCAGATGAACCAATCAAATCGTTCTTATGTCAGATTTAGTTCAAGTTGTCTTATAAGGAGTAGGAAGTAAATACTCTAATTGCTAAGCCAATCGGAAAGCTTTTCTGTAGTCATTTTATAAGCAACATTGAAATTAATTTTTAAATTTCTGTTCATCCCTGGTAAAATATACAACACATTTAATCCAAAATGAGCATCTGTGATGGGGGATCCTGAAGTAATTCAGAAGCTGTTTGCTGCTATTTCAGTGTACAAAAGATCCAGAAAGTGGTATATAAGATTTAGTCTGCATGTCTTTTTTTTCTGCTTTTCATTAGTCTCAGCAAGCTACCTTCTAAAATCCACTATGATGTTTGTGTTCCTTGGGTACCTGACAACCAGAAACTTCTCACTAGGTTACGCTCAAGGAAGAGGGGTTGTGAGAAACTGAAGAAAGCTTAATGTCTCATTTCCCAGTATCCATATTCTTGAAAGATGGCTGTCTTGTTTGGAAGAGAACTGATTTGGTGAAACTAAACTGAGCAACACTTTGTCACAAAGATTCCTTCCTGAAAACATAACCCTAAATAGCTCATGTTATTCTCCAATTCCTCTTAACTTGAAAAACATTGGAATTCAGTTTGGAAATCTAAAGATTATTAAAGTCAATTTAAATAAATAAATGATGGAGGCGAAAGAATAGGGATGGAATTTTGAAGTGTCATAGTGTTGTTATTATCTCTTTTCAAATGACTTTAGTGAATGTAGGATAGATTTAATTCAATTTATACCCAATGTTGACAATATATGTACTTTTCATTTTAGGATATGATTGTTGATGCCACTTTGAAAAATACACTTTTACCAGCTAAAGCAGTAACACAATATATAAGTGGATTTGAGAATTAAGTTCAGAAGCAATAATTTAAAATCTGTACATAAAACACAATGTAAAACAATTGTCAATTTCACAAAATTAGGAACAAAGTTCACTTTGTTAGTCATAGAATTAGTCCTATTGAGCCCTCAGAAACAGTTTGAACATCTTTGCCTCAAATCATCTTCCCAAGAAGGTTCAACTCATACTTATTAATCCATTAAAGAAAGAGAAGACAATGAATTTCATTTCTGGTTTTCACATTGTCCTACATGTCACCACATGGAAAGCTTGGTGCTCATCGTTGCCTTTAGATCTCTTTCAATATATTTCCCCTTTAATGCTGATCCTAGCTCACATCACAGAAAGAATGGTAAGTATAATTTGCAAAATGTTTGGCAAATTTGCAAACATTTCTAGTGATGTGATTTCCCCTGGGTTAAGTGTAGAAATCTTTAGCAATCTGGTATGTGTTAGCATTTTGGTCAGAGATCACAACAGCAATAACACTCCACAACGGGAATAACAATCTACTTTTGACCCAGAGGAGACTCACAATTGAATAGAAACAACATGTAGCACAGAGCAGATGATCCATGCACTTCAATTTTATTTATCACATTTTGTAGTTGTCCATATTCTTTCCATAGCAATATCATGCATCTTAACATGTCTATGTCTCCTACCTTTCATGGATAAACTTTTGTTCATCTTTTCAACCAAGGTGCTCTGTTCAAAACAAATGCCTAGCTTTTATAAATGTATGTACAATAGCTTTAGTCAGACTCTCGTGCATCTAGTTAAAGAATAATCTCATTGATACTGGTAGAAAGGGAGGCACAGAATTAGCCAATATTGGGGAGGGTGGTGCTTATTTTTATGTTTTATCACATTTTTTAGAAGTGGAGTATTTGAAATATAGAATGTCCAATAATAGTTCTAGAGTCTTTTTTGGGCTACATGAGTCAATGGTACACAAGGAAGATATGAAGGAACATTATACAGATACAATATCGGACACGAAATAGGTGTGAAAGTCAAAGGAAAGTCAAATTTGTCAAGATCTTTAGTGTAAAGAGCAAGCTTTCAAAAGGTCTCTCTTAGCATGTGATTCAATTATAAGTAGGCATTGTGAATAAGATGAAATATATATAAATTAAAGTATGGAGCACAACAGAAGTGATCAAGAAGGAATTATTGAGAGACTTCTATGCCAGTACTCACTTGCAAACAAGCACGTTCTCACCCAATGCTGTTTCCAGTTATGATTGAATGGAAGCTCTAATTCAATATTCCTTTGTGGGATCCACAGTCTGAGAAAGCAAGTAGTTCTTTTGTATGGGTTCATAATTTTTCCCAGAATTAATTATAAAACACTCATGATTTCCCTGATTAAACAGAGGCAAGCTGGCTTACCAAGTTTCAGGCAAATGTATTAAGCAATGCAGACATCCCATTTAATCCCAGAGTTTAAACAACATGTAGCTAATAGAAATTAGTAAATAAAACACAGACATAAGTTAGTTGGCCATAGAAAGATGTTAAAAAGAAAAGTAAAATAAAATATATATGAAACAGACTGAATAGGTCAGTGTTGTGTACATGTTGGAACAATAATGCCCATCAATTTGAAAACCTTCTTAGGGATACTAGAAGATTTTTCTAATCTAAGTCTGGATTTATCTTCTATATTGGAAAAAAGGGGTGCAACATATCTCTTTATATTAAAGATATGTTTAGTAGAAATAACTTGAAAGTGCTTTGCCAATTAGACTGAACTACGTATCCCTTAGGCATACCTACTATCCACATATATTTAGCTTCTTGATATATTTAATGGTAACCTGGGAAAGGCTGGATAGCCAGAAAAAAGATGATAATACTAAAGTTTGAGTTCCCATCTTATTCCATCCACCACAGCACTGGGAAAAAAAAACAAACAACTTGAATTTATTGCATTTGGTTGCAACATAAAAATTGGCAGAATAAATGTTATACATCACATAATGATAAAATATTACAGAGAAAGTAAATAGGAGCTATCAATCAGACCTTTGCCTCAGTTCTCCACCATCACCGTTTGACTTTGAACTAGTCTTCAGCTCTAAAACTCATTGACTACTTCTTTATAAATAAGAGGATAATGACAAATCATTTATAAGTTCCTCTGAGAGCCTAAACCATCTTTTAGTCTAAAAGAACCTGCAAAGTTTTGTGCATAAGTTATTGGAAAAGTATTTATATTAACACTCTCATTTACATATAAAAAGACAATTCAGCAATAAATTGTCAATATACTTCCCAAAGAGATCATTTGTCATCAAATCTCCCCAAAGGAAAAGTCAGCAGATTCCTGTTTTAACATCCAGTTCATAATATTTGCTAAAAACATTTAATTATTATCTACTGTGATATTAAATTACTTTGGTAAAGTATTACTTAGTCTTCAAATTACTTTTTTAAGATAAATACTAATTTATATGTATTTTGCAGTCAGGCAAACCTAAATATAGTAAAGGGTTAGAATGATTCAAAACAAAACTGGAGTTAGCCCCATGCTCCAAAACAACTCCTAATACTTTCTTGCTAAGCAAAATATCTATGAAATATGCTGTGCTTCTAAACCTACTTCATAGTCACTATATCCACCATGAAGTCATATCCATCAATGCTAAAATTGTCCCATCATGGTCTCCTTGCCTTTACCTTTGGCCTACATTCTCCCAAGCTGTTCAGCCAATTCTCTGCCCTGTGACCAAAGGTATACATTTAGAGCACAATGTTCAGCACATATACTTTATCCCTGTCTGAGAACACTTAGCAATGTCAGGAGAGTATTCTGATTGTCACAATTAGCAGACAGTACAGGATACTGAAAAACATCCCATGATGCCACAAGATAGCCTTCAGCAAATTAGCTGATTAGCCCTAAATGTGAATAGTGGCCAGCTGAGAATTTTTTAAAGTATAAGCCATATATAAATACATAGATATATATGTAGATGTGTACACAAAGCATGCACATGTCTTGCCTTGAGTTCTCCCATATATGTACGATATATCCTAGTCACACGTTTTGCTCCCTCGTTCTAGACTCTAAATTATAATTTCATATCCCTCACTTCTGCATTTTCTTTCCACACTTAAAGCAGAATGGCCTTCATTTGTCAGATGTAGCAGGATCCCGCCTTGGGCCTTGTCTGGAATACTCGTTTCCTAAATTTTAGCATCCACTCATCCTTCAGGCCTCAGTTAAAATGCCACACCTCTGACAGATCCCTGAGCCTCCTGAGAGCTGAAAGGTCATGATTGTCCCTTCGGTTCCTATAATGTCACACCCAATCTCACTTCTGATACAGCACTTTTAAATTGAAATTATTTCACTTATTTGTTTCCAAGGAGTTTATTTACATCCACTTATGTAAAATATAAACTCATAGACTTCAAGGGCCTATAAGAAAAGATGTTTACCTAATTTTAGACATTGGTAACATGTAAATTTAAATACTTAGCTTCCAACTCTTCACCCAGACTGGCCATCTTCATGAAATCAAGCAATAATGACAAATATTAAGACGGCTGTAGAGGAAATGGGATTGGAACCCTTGTACACTATCAGTGATAATGCAAATTAGTACAGCCACTACAGAAATCAGAATGGAGTTTCCTCACAAAACCTAAAAATAGAAGCAACAAAAGATCCAGGTATACCACTTCTAACTATATACTCAATTGTATCTATGTCAACATACAGCAGAGATGCTCACATATTCCTGTTTATTGTCACTCTATTCACAATATTCAAGTTACAAAATCAACCTCTGAATATATAAGGAAAAACTAATATATAAATTCCACATTTGTGTGTATACAATCTTATATACATATGTATAATATTTTATATATATGTATAATTTAGTTTTATTTAGCCACAAATATGAATAAAATTAAGTCATTAATAAAAATATGGATAGAACAATGATCATTATGTTATCTAAAATGAACCACATTCAGAAAGATAATAATCACATATTTTCTCACACATGTAAATGCTACATGCAAAATAATTTTAATAAAAGGCATAAAATAAGAGGAACTATTTTAGAGGAGGAAGGTAACTGACAAGAAGGAGGTGTGAGGGCAAGAGTGTGATTTAAAGGTGAGTATGATCAAAGTAAATAATCTACCTACATAAATATCATAATCCAAACTATTCTTCATATAATTAATATGTACTAGTAAAATATTAAGAGAGGGAAGATATGCAAAAAAAACTGATACTTCTTAATGTGTAAACTTCTATAATACATTATCTGATATTTTAAAATGACACTGGATGTCAGAAGTAAGCTCAAATGAGAATTGGGATTCCTGATTGGACAATAACCACAATAAGTTTACTGACAACAATGACCATTTACCAAGTGCTTACAATGGGCTAGGCACTCTGCCAAATCCTTTTCATTCATCTCCCTACTGAACTCATTCGAGTTCCCAGTCAACCATCAATATTGAGCCCTACACAGTGCTGCCATATTTGACAAGACACTCTTGCTGTGGTTTCTAAGCCTATGCACATGCTGTCTATGCCTTCCACTTAGACCACTGTCTCCCTCTTCATCCTCCCATTTCTCTGAGAGGCTGACAGGTGACTACCTATGAGAAATTGAATTTGGAATCTGTTTTGATGGGATCATGCTACCATTACAAACTTAACTATGAGTAGCTTGTCAACAATAAGTATTGAATGTCCTTGAGAATGGGAAGCTCAAGAAGAGATAGCTACTGATTGAGAATTCATTTCTCTTGCAGTTCCTTCTCCCTGTGTCCTCCCATAAGGAAAGGAGTAAACAAATTCACTTGCACCTCTTTTGTAAGGGAACTACTCCTATGCATGAGGGTCATCTCCATGCAGTAGTTAACAAAGTCTCTACCTTCTTATGCCATTGGCTTTGAGTGATGATGCCACCAGTGAATTTGGGAGGAGATATATGATCATTCAGGCTATAGCAAAAGTGGTGTTCTCTGATAGCAGTGTAACCAACTTCCTGGTTCATGTTTGTTGAAATCGTGAACACCATAGGCATAGGCATTATTTTCTCCATTTAGAGATGAACAAATCTAATCACACAATTTGAATCTACAAAAGTTAAATGGTATGTATGTAGATTAGTTTCAATTTTCCAGTCTACTGAAATACAGAATTTGTATTTTAACTACTCTTCTATGCAGGATATTTGGTTTTGTTGAAGTTATACAACCTCACAGAATGTTTTGTATATCTATGAAATCTTTACTGTGAATGGATGGGAAATTGAGTGTAGACCAGAGGAAATCTGTAGCTCATTTCAACTGTAACACTGATGCATTTAAATCCTTATGTACTTATAGAGAAGATGTTTAACAGGGAGAAAGTATTTTACAAGCACATAGAAGGTGTCCAACATATCGAATCTGAGTATATGAAACACTCTTCTGTATTCTACACTACCCATAGCCATTTTTTTTTCAAATGTTGCATTCTTTCACTGGCTTAGGAATTCTCATTCTAAATCCAATAGCCAAAACAGGTAGGCCTGTTCTTTTTAACAGGAAAACTGCTGTTCCTTGATAGGTTAAGCTCCTCAGCTTTCAAGCTCCTTGTTTATCCACTCAGGAAACTGGTTTACTGCCTCACAAAACAGCACACCCATGTGATTAGCACTTAATTATGACTAAGGCAGTAGCTGGGCTATAGGCTCAGGTTGAGTTAATTCACTCAAAATGAGTCTGGATTTCATTTGTTTCATTTGGATAGCAAAGTGATGAAATTTTGCATGCTGACATGTACAGATTTCACTTATTCAGTAAGAATATAAAACTTTCTGCCACTTTCTTTTTAATGTCAATATAAAATGCCTCTTTCAATTTAATATAGAATATTTCCATATACAAACAAAAGAATTTGAAAGTTGGCTATCTTACCTTATACATAAGTTTAAGTTAAATTAATGATTGTAGTATTCCACTTATTAAAAAACTCACTGTCAAAATTTTGTGACAAAAGATGGAAAGATGGCTCAGTGGGTAAAAAGCATGAATTGTAAGTGTCAGCACTAGAAATGGGACCCCCAAACTCCTATAAAATGGCAGGATGTACCTATAAGCTCAGTGTTAGAGAGGTCAGAAAAGGAGAATCCTCAGGGCTCAGTAGCTAGTTTGTCTAGCCAAATTAGAAAGCCCTAGACTCATTGAGACACCCTGTCACAAAATCCCAAGGTGGAGAGTGATAGAGTAAGATACCCACATATATCTCTAGCCTCCATGTGAACAAGCAGATATATGTGTACATATGCATGCAGACACACACACACACACATACACACGTGCATGTGCACACCACATGTTTGCCCACAAACATAGTAACACAAATACACACGCATATGCATACCACACACAAACACACACAAAACCATGGTGAACATGACTAGGCTACTCTAAAGTCAATATATGTCTTGGGATTTTCTATTTTGATTGCTTTGGCCAGATATTTCCAAGTTGAAATAAGTCAACCCTATTAGATATAGGGAGACCCTATCTCACAACTCCTGTCAGGGAAAAAAAGAAAGCAAGATGAAATATGAAAGGAATTCCCTTATTAGGCATAGCAGACAGTCCTCAAGATGGCATTAATCCACTTCACATAGAGCTGCTTTATTTGAGCAATAGAAGATAACAGAATGACAGCATACTCCTCCTCAGAAGAGATCATGGATGACATTGTGGCTTCTTGTTCATTCTCTCTTGCGCTACAACATGGTGACTTGAAGAGAAGCCTCTAGGTAACAAGTCTGAAATTATAAGACCTTCCAACAGCCACTTGAATGAGTCCAAAAGCAAATTCTTCAGATCTCCTCAAGCCTTCAGAGCCTGCAGCCTAGGACATCGTCCTGAATGCAGTCTGACATGAACTAGCCAACTGACACAGGGAATCATGTGTTAAGAAAATGTTTCCTATTTACACTCACTACATTTTGGACATTTATTTTTATTTATTTATTTACTTTATTGACATCTTCCATGATTGTAAACAATATCCCATTGTAATTCCCTCCTTTCCCCCACTTTCCCCTTTGAAACACCACTCTCCATCACATCCTCTCCCCCTCTCAATCGGTCGCTCTTTTATTTTGATGTCATCATATTTTCCTCCTATTATGATGGTTTCATGTAGGTAGTGTCAGGCAGGTCATGGATATCCAGGCCATTTGGTGTCTGGAGGCATATGTTGTAAGGAGTCCTACCCTTCCTTTAGCTCTTACATTCTTTCCACAACCTCTTCCTCAAAGGACCCTGAGCCTTGGAAGGTGTGATACAGATATTTCAGTGCTGAGCACTCCTCTGTGACTTCTTCTCAGCACCATGGTGCTTTCTGAGTCATCCCAAGGTCACCACCATCTGAAAAGAGAAGCTTCTCTAACCAAAAGTGAGAGTAGTGTTGATATATGGGTATGAACATTGCTGTGCGATTTGGTGAGCACAGTATACACATTTGGCCAGACACCAGGAGATATTATACCTCTAGGACTCATGACTAACCCTGTTGTAGATTTTCAGTATCAGGGATGTATTCCCTCCCATGGAGAGGGCATCCAGTCAAATTAGACGGCGGTTGGTTTCTCCCATAACAGATATGCCACTGTTGCACCTGTTGGCTCATTTGGCCTAGGTGGCCAATATAAGGCTTGCAGTGTCTACTGTTGAGTATCTTCACTGGTGATTTCTCTCTCTCCCATTGAACTGAATGTAGTGGGGCTTTTCCCAGCTTTCTGTTAGCTGGTCTACATGGAGGACGTTTTCAGCTCAGCTCCAGCATGGTTTCTCAGTGACTCTGCAACGCAAGTATGTGGAGTCTTCAGTAATAAGGCCTTACCATCTATATCTGGTGGGAAACAAAGGGACTAAGCAATGGCCTGTATTGTTTTGGGGGCATCAGAGACCTCCCTGGCCCACAACTCATTAGAAGGTATCCTATCCCGGGCATATAAAATTTTCTTGTAACAATTTATGTCTCTTGTGTGCTCCATTGCCCCCAAAAGTAGGTTTCCATATGAATTATTTATATCCTCTTAGATTTTGATTAGCCCTCCCTCCACCTTTACTTTACTCTGTCTCTTCCCCCGATCTCACTTAGGCCTTTTCAGCCCCAGTAATCTATTCTTCTACATACATATATACAATACCATCCTATGAAGTCCTCCTCCCTCCCTTTCTACTCCCTTTCTGTTCTCTTTAAATTGTCTCATTTTGGAGAAATTTGATTTGTATTAGTAGATAGCTCACACGACAGGAATCAAAGACATTTAAGTTATCATTTATATAATTGTCTTCCTCCCTAAATAGTATAAGACTTCAGCAGATCACAAAAGAATATTAAATTTATTTTGTTATTTAATGATAGATTTAGCAAATATGTTATAATATTTGAATTCTGCTTATAAAATCATTTGGGACCATAGCTAAACACTTAATTGCTAAAAAATAAAGAGGAATTTAGAAAACATAGAAAATCAGATTAAGAAAGTGGAATCCAAAACAAATGGAGAGATTAGTCCTAGTTGAAATCAGACATTCAATTATGGGCAATCATAAACATAGTTCAGATTTTTTTTTTAATGTTTCCATTCTTGTATTTTGGATTAAAGAAGGTTTTTACCATCTTACGTGGAGACCATAGCTAAAGGCTCAGAGTTTGTTTATTTATTTATGTAAAACTCAGAGAAAGGCAGAAGAGAAATGGGGCCAGGTTATAAAACATGGAATTGAATGGGTCTCCAATTTGAAATTTCGTGAGTTTAAAGAAAAAAGTGGTGTCAACTAATTTTACCTGCCGTCTCATCTCAGACAGAAACTTCCTGCAGTTCATCTTTCAGTATGACACTCACATTGAGTAAATAAATAAATAAAATATTTAAAATATATTGAAAGGGATAGTCACATGCTAGATAATTCAAAATGATATAACTTGTATAGCAAAAAATAACAAATGCGTGGAAAAATTATTGAATATGTTGCCTTTTTCACCAACATTAATTCTCATTTTAATTCACAAAATTGCATATGAAGAGAAAATTTCTATTATCCTGTTTTTTTGAGTAAAAGTGACAACATAATCAACATATTACCATTAATGACCATTTTTCAGTGTCCATTATTTTTAAAAACAGGTAGACATGAAAATTGAATCACAGGTTATACCATGAGACCATAGTAAAATAGAATTAATTCTAGAGAAGTCAACATTAGGGTCACAGTGATCCACAGGGAGAAGTGATATCAGGCTAATAAAAGAGTTGTCCATGGGCTGGAGACATGGTTCAGTGGTTAAAGGTTCTTGCTTTCAGACTGACTACTCTGGTTTGATTCCCTAGGAGCCACTTAAAGTCAGATGTTCAAATTGGCACATGCATCTGGAGTTCTCTTTCTCTCTGCCTGTTTCTTTCACAAATAAATAAATATGTTTTTACTTTTTTTTTTTTTTTAGTTTTCTATTCATCAAATACAGACAGTTTTGTACCATTATTAGGCTCATCCATGACCTACCCCTCCCCATTGGCCCCTCCTTGTTGAGGTATATGGGTCATGCCTTGTCGAGTTAGCCCACAGTTATTGGTGCAATAAATGTCTCTGCATATCCTGACCCAACGTTTTAAAAAATTATTTATGGGCTGGAGAGATGGCTTAGTGGTTAAGCGCTTGCCTATGAAGCCTAAGGACCCCGGTTCGAGGCTCGTTCCCCAGGTCCCACGTTAGCCAGATGCACAAGGGGCGCACGCGTCTGGAGTTCGCTTGCAGTGGCCAGAAGCCCTGGCACGCCCATTCTCTCTCTCTCTCCCTCTATCTGTCTTTCACTCTTTGTCTGTCACTCTCAAATAAATAAATAAAAAATGAACAAAAAATTAAAAAATATATATTTAAAAAAATTATTTATTTACTTATTTATTGAGAGTGACAGACAGAGAGAGAAAAAGGCAGATAGAGAGAGAGAATGGGTGCACCAGGGCCTCCAGCCACCACAAACAAACTCCAGACGTGTGCTCCCCCTTGTGCATCAGGCCAATGTGGGTCCTAGGGAATCGAGCCTTGAACCGGGGTCCTTAGGCTTCACAGGCAAGTGCCTAACTGCTAAGCCATTTCTCCAGCCCAAACATTTTTGTTTTAAAAAGAGTTGTTCATGTGCAAAATCTACAGAGAAGATTTGTCCAATCTCTGTCTTGGGCAACATGCTTAGAGAAAAACTGTCCCCACCTCTCCCTGAGGAAGTATTGACAATTAATTATTTCTAGGGTGAGAAAGAAGGATGTTCCTTCAGTAACGTAGATACTAGTAAGTTATATGTGTTCTGGTAAACAATCCCCACCAATTCTCATACAGGTAACCCTAACTAACTCAGTGGATCACAAGTGCACGTGTGCATGAGCAAGTATGCACATACATACACACGAGAATAGACATCAAAGCAAAAGAAGAACTACCTGAGAAGGATTTTATGGGAGGAAAATGGAGAACAGGATCAAAAAAGATTAAACGGTAATATTTATGATCAAAATATATATGTGTATAAAAGTTGTCAATAACAATAAAATAAAACTTTCGAGTGTATGGTGACTCAGCTAAAAACTACAAAACTGAGGATTCTCATGTGAATTCCTCATTCTGGCTTCAATCTCCCAGGATCCAAGTGATGAGCTGCAGAGGGGCTAGAGTTAATACAGTGACTGGACAGACAATGTCCTTCCCAAGACTAACTGTTTCTGAAACTCAGGAGGTGAACTCACTGCTGAAGTTTAGGTTTGTTAACCTAATATTAGAGTAGGGAATTTTCTTCACAGTAATCCAGATTTTTAAATGACCTTATGTCCAGGTGAACCACATTAGCAACTATCCTCCCTATAAAAACAACAAAAATATTTCAAAATCATTTTTCCTTCTTTCTCCCATATAAAATTATAAGGTAAGAAGGGATAATCATAGTAGGAAATATAAGGGTAAAAGTAACAAAATGCAAAGAAGAAAAATAGGGTAGACAACAAGAAAATAAAGATCTCCTCACCCGAAGATGCTATTACACCCATTTACTTTTCTCTATGACTTCTCTGTATAAATAAACTGAGTCCTATAAATAATTTGCCCATGGTAACATTAATTCATAATATAACACATTTGCCTTAAAGCCTCCTACTTTTTCTTGACTACACTCTGTTGCACTTCACTTGCATGTCAAAGATGAACTTTGAGATAGGAAGTAAATTTCAAATATTCTCCATTTGAAAGAATTGAGTATTAAAAGGCACTTCTTACCATCTATTCCAGGTGGGAAACCAAGGGTCTCGGCAATTGCCTATAATGTTTTGGGGGCATCTGGGACCTCCCTGGCCAACAACTCACTGGAGGTATCCCATCCCTGGCACTGAAAATTTTCTCATAATGATCTATGGCTCCTGAGGGTTCCATTATCTGAAACCAGAGGATTCCAAATTATTTATTTGCATCCTCTTAGATTTTGATTAGCCCTCCCTCCACCTTTCCTTTACTCAGTCTCTTCCCCTGAACTCACTTTAGGCCTTTTCACCCTCCTGTTAATCTATTCTTCTACTTACATATATACAATACCTACCTATTAAGTGCCCTCCTCCCTTCCTTCCTCTTCCCTTTCCCACCTGGAATAGATGGCAAGACCCTATTGCTGAAGAGTCCACATACTTGGGCTGCAAGGCCACTGAGAAATCCTGCTGGGACTGAGCTGATAACCTCCTCCATGTAGACCAGCTGACAGAAAGATGGAAAAGGCCATTCTACATGTAGTTCAATGGGAGAAAGAGATACCACCAGTGAAGATACTCAACAGTGGACACTGCAAGCCTTATAGTTGGTCAGCCAGGCCAAATGAGCCAATGGGTTCAATAGTGCCATGTCTGTCATGGTGGAAACCAACTGCCCTCCAATTGGACTGGAGGCCCACTCCTTGGGGAGAAACATATCTCTGATACTGAAAACTTAAAACAGGGGTACTCATGAGCCCTAGGGGTGTAACATCGCCTAATGTTTAGAAAAATATATATACTATGCTTATCAAACTGCCCAGTAAGCACTTCTCTTATATTCATACCCTGATATTAATGCTACTCTCACTTTGCATAGAGAATCTTCTCTTTTCAGATGGTAGTGACCTTGGGATGACTCAGAAGGTATCACAGTGCTGTAAAGAAGTGACTGGAGTACTGAGTAACATCTTGATCATACCTTCCAAGGTTCAGGGTCTAATGCAGAAGAGGTGGCAGAAAGAATGTAAGAGCCAAAGGAAGGGTAGGACTCCTTACAACATGCTCTTCCAGACACAAAATGGCCTGGATAGCCATGGCCTCACAGTGCCTGACACTACCTACACAAGACCATCATAATAGGAGGAAAAGATCATGACACCAAAATAAAAGAGAGACTGATTGAGATGGGGAGGGGACATGATGGAGAATGGAATTTCAAAGGGGAAAGTGGGGGGGGGAGAAGGGTATTACCATTTGATATTTTTTATAATCATGGAAAATGTTAATAAAAATTGAGAAAACATTAAAAAGGCACTTCTTCTGAAACAGCATATGGATATTCAAATCCACCATTTTGACAAAGCCACCAAAATATTTAAGGAACAACAGTATTGTTTATCATTACATATATTTTTTTATACTAATGATATCTGGTGTGTGTGTGTGTGTGTATGTGTACGTATTTTGTATGGCCTTCTGAATTTTCCAGTTCCTATAAGTAACATCACTGTATTCAGAATCTTTTGCAATGAAGTTTTTTTTTTTTAATCTTCTTATACAAATAATGAAGATCAAGCCAAGTATTATGGTGCATGTCTTTAATCCCAGAATTTGGGAGACTGAGGTAGGTAGACTGCTGTGAATTTGAAAGCAGACTGGGACTGCAGAGTTAATTCTAGGTCAGTCTATAATAGAGTGAGATCTTGCCTCACAACAAAAAGAGACAAAAGTGAAAATAATGAATATGTTTTCCTACTATATCTTAAGGATTAAGTGCATGGACTGTGGTGTCAAAGAGATTTGGACCCATTCCTCCCTCATCATTTACTAGCATTGAACATTGATAAGCACTCAGATGCATTGACTGTCGAAGTCTTCCTTTCTCTAAAAGGAAGATGGAACAGCCTCCAACAAAGGGGAATTGAGATAAGTAAAACATATACGTCAAGCACTAACTCAACACTGACATATACTTGCAGTGCTAATGAACTTAATATAATCATAATGAAATGTGGAATAAAACTTTCAATTTCTCTCATTTCCTCCTTGGTGATTCACAAGGACCTTTCAGAATAGGAGAGGGTGACAGAGTGAACAACCTCTTTAGAAACTGTAGCTATTTGAAAGCAGGTGGAGAAGAATGCAGCCATTTGTAATCTAGCATCTTGCACAGTGTCCAGACAAAGGCCTCTGTTCAACAACCAAATAAATAAATAAATAGAAGTTGCAAACTCCATCCCAGCTGTCCCTAAGCCTGGAAATTCAAATCAGCAACAGCAAATATCAGTTTGTTTTTGATCACTGCCGGGCTTGATGTCTTACTCATTACTCATCCTGAATATAGGACCATTCTTCTAGGAAAATGGCTCTGTTGTGGGTTTAGCAATGAGGGCTTCAGTTCAGTTCAGCTAAGCTTATTTCTTTTGTTTAGAGAAGAGAAACTGCTTACAAATAATCTGTGTATAATTAGTTACCTGTTTTTAAAGCTGTTTCATTTTTATTTCCACTCTTCCTCCTGAAGCCATCTGGGAAAGTTGATTACTCCTAAGTCATTATAAACTAATATGTAGTCCATGTGGGCTGGGGTTTGAATCTCTCTGTTAATGCTGCTTAAATACTTAAAACTAATTAGACCATTTTAATAGGAGTCATTTATTATACAATGCTTCTTAAGAAAGAATCTTATACTTCATGCTGATAGATGCGACCACTTCTGTATTCATAAAGCTTACTTTGTGCGTTCAGAATTCTGCTATGCAGGTGCATAGGAAAAAAATAATTCCCAAGCGAAAGAAATAACATCAAAGCTATGAAACCCTCACTAATAAAAGGGAAGAAACTTTCAGTCTCAAACAAAGCTTACACCACCGTATATTGAACACCTTCCACATCTCTCTATTATTTCTTGCTGTAAATACACAAATTTTTGCAACAGAGATTGGTTAAAGATGAAGTTTTTCAGATAGCGCAAATGTCTGCACAAAGTTTTCACACCTAGCCTAAATGATGAGGTGAAAGATCTACCACCTGTCCAAATCTTAAAAGAGTTAACCAAAATTCAGTATCCCAAAGCTTGTAAAGACACATCTATTACCAGAGAGACAGCTAATTAAAAAGGAAATACAAGTTCTCTTTATGTCCCATTGAGATAAATAAGAAATGAACATCTACTTAAAGTGGAATTGTGCTAATTGTGCTGTGTGTACACATACACTATGTTCTTCCCTTCACACTTGTTTCATTTTTTGCCTTTATTCTAAGTACTATGTGTTTTATTTAGATTAATTTTTTTAAATGTAGATAAGTATCTCTCATTCCTCCTGGGAGCTCTGGTATAATCAAGAGACCCAAATCAGAAGTAAAATGGATTGTAGTTGTTTAATGATTCTAGTAACCACTCACCACATGCATTTAAAAAAAAGCATTTTTAAAATGCTTTAAAAAAGTAACTGACTTTCAGTTAACATATTGGAAATAAGACTCCTATCTCATTGGATTTGAGTTCATTCCCTTGAATTTTCACATAGTTCTGTGTAGAGATGTCATGAAACCTTATTAATGCATCTAATTAAAGTAATGACAGAAAACTTTCACAAGCACCTAATGAAAGAAAACAAAGATTAAATTTAAGTTAATCAGCTCTGAAATGTAAACAAGCACATTCAATCATTAAATGATTCCATTTATTTTTAACAGGTTCTTAGAAGTGAGTCTAGTAAAAATCCCACCATGTTTTCTTCCTTTACCCCAAATGTTTATTAGTACTATTAATCCATTAGTTCAAATGCAAAAGGACATTTCACCCTGGTATAAATCCATTCCAGGTTTTTGATGAATGATGGTAGCCAGTAGTTAACCAGGAATTTTAACAAAATAAATTCTAAAATGGTGCAAGGATGCTTCAAAAGTAGACACTTGTAAAAAATTAAAATAAAAAGAGAAATCTGGCATTAATAGTACAGATGCACTCAGATTTGCTCTCCCCAGATGCGAGGTCTCTACTTAGAGAAGGGTGATCATATTTTTTCTATGGAAGACAGCAGAAGTGGTGTTCCTGGCAAATATGTCAGCAGAGGATTTGGGGATCTGTTTCTGAAACCAGATAGTCCAGAACAGAGGGAAACACTTTTACATTATGCAGAGTTGGGAGATGAAAGGATCAATCCAAGGCTGGAGAAGGGAGAAATCACTCAGCGGGTGTTGAGCAGCCATGATGTAATAACATTCCTCCAGTTTACCAGTAGCAACAGTCAGAGGCCCAGATTCCATTTAGACACCAGCAACAGCCTGTTTGATTGTGGATATACTTCCTCAACCAATCAGTGCTTCCTTTTGTTAGTCTGGGTTTTAGTTGCAATGCTTTGCATTTCTAATTGTGCAGAAATTAATATAATCTTTTCTTATCGAGAGCTTTTACATAGAAGCTACATAATTTGATTATATTCCTTTCCCATTATCTTGTCTGTGTCTCCTAAACTGATTCCACTGAGAACCCTCCTCTGTCTATATAATCCTTCATCTGTTCTGTTGTTCTGTTGTCTCTTTTCTGTGTTCTCCCCCATCTTCCATGACAAAATGTTGATGGGCTCAGAAGGGCACAGGGCTTGGGAGGTAACAATAATCACAATGGGGTGGATCTACAGTGGGCTATCTAAGTTCCTTATCATTCCTATTGACATAATAGAATAATCTAGCATTCCCTGTCCAGCACCCTGGTTATTCGTTAATTTCTGTATGTTAAGTTTTGCATCACACAATTCTTTCCTCATCAATAAAATATATTAGCAAGCCAATGATGAAGGATTATTTTACTAAGAGTCCAATGTAATATATAAGGGAAGTAAACTATTTCTCAATTCAGGATGTGACCTTGTTTGACAGCTGTATTCTTTGCATATGTGTAGTATGGTGCATGTGATATGTGTTATGTTTATATGTGCTGCATGGATGTGTGTGTGTGTGATGATATGCACGTGTTCCGTGCCTGGGTGGAAAGGCCAGAAGAGGATTTTGGACTCCCTTCTCTATCACTCTTCTGCATTTTTCCTTGAGGCTGAACCTCTTCCTAAACCTGGAAGTGCTGTTTTCCAGGCAGAAAGTACTAGCAAGTCTCCACTCCCTCATCCTCCCCTTTAGAGTTAGGTTACATATGCCTGTGGCCATGCACATCTGTTCATGTGGATTCTGCGAGAGTGGAACTCTACAAACCTCAGGCCTTAATACTTAAGTGGCAAGTTGTCATAACCCCTGAACCACCTCCCTAGTCCCAACACACTTTTTTCATAATAACTTTTAACATGAATTCTAATTTTTAAGGAAAATTTTGTGTGTAAAATATGAATGGTAGACTATATTCATAAGGTTCTATGATTAATCTTAGAATGTGTTCATATGGCATAACTGAAACCCACTGAATGTTACTTCCCAATGCCTCTAACCCTTCCTCTGTCAAAATTACATTCTCTTCTCTTATTCTGAGAGGTTGATTATTTTAGATGCTTCATGTAGGTAGAATCATGTAATGTTTGCACTTCTTTGATTGTCTTAGTTCATGGACGGATTTGTTGTGACACAGAGCAGAATATCTATCTATCTATCATCTATCTATCTAATCTCTCATCTGTATTCCGTGTTGTAGAAACTGAGGGCATTGTGCCTGCTAGGCAAGTAATCTATCTCTGATCTTTGCACCTTAGAATTTTTGAAGTAAGTCCTCACTATAAAGCTCAGGGTAATCTCAAACTTCTGGTTCACTTCCCAAATTCTGGTATTATGAATGTGTATCACCATACCTGACTCTTTTCTTTGCATAAACAACATTCCATTGTATTTATTTACCACATATTTGTGTATGTGCAAGTGTGTATACTTGCTAGTGTGGGGGGCACGTGAACATACCCACATGAACATGACAGAGGACAACCTCAGGTACAGTTTTGCAGGTATGGACCACCTTTTCTGTGACAAGGTCTCTTATGGGCTTGGAGCTTGCAAAACATTCTGGACTGGTTGGTCAGCAAACATCTGGGATCTTCTTGCTTCTGCCTACTCTGAAATGTAGTTACATAGAAAGCTTTAAAAACAAATATATGGGTCCTAGGGACCAAAGTGAGACTCTCATGTTTGCATGGCAAGCACTTTATTGACTGAGTTATCTCTCCACCCTATCATACATATCCTCAATCCATTTGTCAATCAATAATCATACAGAATCTTTCCATTTATTGGATATTATGAAAGGTGCTTGTCTTAGCATGTTTTCCACTGCTACAGTAGGTTATTAAAAAAGAAAAACAGAATGTGATTGGACTTATGATACTGGAAGTCCTAAAGCATGACCCAGGAATGTGGCAGGGGCCCTTATTCTATGTCATAACATTAAGGAACAGCAGGCAAGCTAGTGTATGACACAGAAATCAGGCCAAAATAATCCTCCCCAATAATGACTAAACCACTCCCATGACAACAGCATAACAGTATTAATGTACTCACACAGGTTTTATTCCCATGGCCTAGTCTTTCTTAAATACCCCAACTCTTCACACTGTTACAACAGCAATGACTTTTCTGCATGAACTTTGAAGGATGCTGAAACCACAGCCATGCAGCCATGGATGTTGCTGTGTCAATATCTCTTCAAGATGCCCACTTCAGTTCTGCTGGATAAATACCTGGATGAATTTCTGTGAGGTATGGGATATAGCTCAGGGTATGAACTTACACATGAGATTGTCTTATTCATTTGTTACAATATGGGGGTAGTTTGAACATCCATTATCCCTACAAGAAAATGCAAGTCTTGTCATAGTTCTTTACTGCTTCAAATAACATTAGCATTATTTGTCCTCAAAATAAAATCCTCAAAGCTTGTCATGGCCATGAAACATGGCATAGCCTGGTCTCTTTCACTCCCCCAGCCTCCTCTGTCATCCTGCACTTCTGCCACCCTTTCAGCTCCCAGAAGGCATCAACCCTTCCCAAGTCTTTTCCTTGAATAGAGCACTTTTTAGTCCAAATATTTAGCCTGTTGATGATTAGTTTAATTTCAACCCCAGCAGAGAAATCTTTCCTAAGTCTCATACTAAGATTGGGTCTCTCTGCCAAATTGTTCTTTCTGTGCTTTCTACCTTTCTAGGGGAAGGAACTAACCTCAGTTTAAACACAGTACTTCTTTAGTGATGCAGTCCAGAGACCATGAGAACAAAGACTATGTCTGTCTTGCCTCGTTCAACCTTCTCAATGGGCAGCAGTTCCTAATACACTATAGGATCCAGGTCTAAACGTGCTGAATTATTGCCTGAAGAAACGCTAGCTTTCAAGATCTTTTGAGACATAAGATCACTTGGTTTGACTAGTTGTTGTGGAAATGAGTTTACTTTAATTAACAACATTTCCAATTTGTAAGCACACTGTGAAATGCAGTTTTTAATGTTTTCCACTTAAGATTATCTCTTACAATAGAACATTATTTGGCAATGAATCAAATTGATGTCTACTATATTATAGATTGAACTCAAAAATTCCCAGATACAAATTGCCAAACACAAAAGATCACATATTATTTGATTTTATTTATATGACAGACCTAGCGAAAGAACATTATGTCTACAGAAAGAAGGTTAAAGGCCTACATAAGGGACATAAGTGTAGAAACAGGGATTTCAGTGGGCATAAAAGATCTTCGTGTGGGTCATAAAACTGTCTTAAAGCTAATTCATGATGACACTTATACTACTTGGAGAGTCACTAAAAAGTACATACTTTTAATGGAAGATTTTTATTATATGTAAAGTATAACTTAAAATATTTTCAAATCACTGTTAGAAACTATAGCCTACAATGAACATTTTCTCAAAGTGATTCTCAAATATTATTATTATTATATTTTTATTTTTGGCTTCATTGCTTTTAGTCTGGAATTCAAAAACGAAGTTAAACTTCCATGATTTCCTAATAATTTCACTGAGACTCATTTTGTTAAGGATGGGTAACTGAGTGGTAGCAATCATATTTCCCTAAAATTACTATGGACATATAAATAGGTCACTAAATACTGGTTGGCTGGCTGATCCCTGGTTATAGCAACCTTCTCTGAGATGCTGTTGTTTAAATAGTTTTATGGTGGAACAACATTGTGAGGAAGGTGAGATGTGGAGAAGGAAAATGTGGCCTCCATGGATGAAATGGATGGAACTCTGAACAAGCAAATGGAAAACATCACACTTCCAGGCAATTACAGAGTCTTGGCTGAAATTCAGCTGCAGGCTTATCATGTGTGGAAGAATTTTTAAACATTACAAAGTCCTGCCCAGTGTTATATCTGTCACTTTAATCTATCCCAAAAGCAACCATTTCAGAAAGCTAAAGTTTCAGAGTATATTGCTGAAGAATTCTGTAATTAGAGTAAAATACATCTATGGTGCCTAAAGGAATTTTTTTTCTTTTGATATTGTGAACAAACTAAAGAGAGAGAGAAAAAAAAACATTCTAGCAATCTCCTAAAGCTGTATATAAAGAATTAATGTTTCAATCCTGAAGGCCAGGCAGAATATGTCTCAAAATAAAATTTATGATTTATTATATCAAGATACAATTGCCCATCATTATCAACTGTGAACACTCAGTAACTTCTAAATGAGCAGAATAGTAGAGGAATGGACTATAACCTCAGGATTGAATAACTAGAAGCTCTCCAAAACAATAAAACAGAGTTAAAATTATATTCTATTTTTAGATTTGTTTTCTGTGGAGGATGTCTATCTGATTATTTTGGCTTATACTTTCTAGATCTCAGAAATATATTAAGGCAAAAAACTATATGCATTATTATGGTTTTAATGTTACTGGTAGTACAGCACATATTTTAATGGCAAAATTTTCATTTGGATGAGTTGAGAAAGTCATAAGATACATATCTAGCTTATTATTTTTATTCTTTGAACTCATATTCTTTATATGTATTATTTCTTTTTACCTAGTATAAGAATTGTATTTCTTTCTTCAAGTTTCCTCTTTAGGATGAAATAAATTCAAATTTTCAATGTTTGTTTCTCTTGCACACCAAAACGCAGGTGGACAGCAAAAGTTCTGGGTAGAGTCTTACCTGAATGAGTCACTGAAACGTTCTTATAATGGTTAGATATTTAGATGCTTTTGTATGCTAAATCATTTGCCCTTTGCTTCTTGTATTTAAAGCATATGCAGAAATATCTATTCCAACAACTTTATCATATTTCTTCAAGGGTTCGTGTAGACAAAGTTAGGCACACGTTCTTCTTGTCTAGCATGGTCATCCTTGACCCTCACTGCTATGCTTCAGTATCCTCAAGGTGACCACGGCCTCTTATAAGTCCCAGTGTAAGTAGAAGGTAAAATCTCTCCTGCATTAAAGGAATAGAAATTAACCATTTTAAAGTGATATACAGCATTGTAAGTGTTTCATGATGTAGAATTTTTGCATAGGAGTATGACAGAGGATCTTGGGTCTTGGTGGTTATTAGGGGAAGCAAGTGGAGGATCATATGGCCTGATCTGAAATTAACTTTCATCAAATGATCAACTAGTCATTTGGCTATTTTGCATAAGAAAACTGGTCCATCATGAAATCCATAAAATTTTCAAGATGTTGGATCTCTTTCAACTTAATTTCAAATTAATGGGATAAGTCTAATCAAAGTGGTTTTTAAGGCCTCTTCTAGCCCATGTAAATACAATGATACCCTCTTTAATGAAAGCTCAGAACCATGCAGAATAATAGGTCTGTCCATATCACACTTGCTTATTGTTGTAGGCCATGGACAAGGGAGCCAGCAAGGTTGCATGTAGTGACAAAGAAAGTGCATAGAACGTTGGCATGCATAATCCTACCAAAACATATTCACATTGTGAACATCTGAATATATTTCCTTTCATTTTTATCATATTACTTGTTTATAATTTGCTTGCTCTCTCACTTTCTCTCTCTCTCTCTCTCTCTCTCGTGTGTGTGTGTGTGTGTGTGTGTGTGTGTGTGTGTGTGTGTGTGTAAAAGGAACACTTGTGGCAGGCTGGAGAGATGGCTTAGCAGCTAAGGTGCTTGCCTGCAAAGCCAAAGGACCTTGGTTCAGTTCTCCAGAATTCACATAAGCCAGATGCACATGTTTCTGGAGTTCATTTGCAGTGGCTGAAAGCCTTGGCATTCCCATTCTCTCTCTCTCCCTCTCTCTCTATTTCTCTCTCTCTCAGCCTCTTTCCCTATCTCAAGGAAATAAAAATATAATATTAAAAAATAAAATAAAAAACTCTTGTGGCATTTATCACTATCTAGCTTTGTGATTAGTTCCTCATCTAGTAGTTCCACTGATATGTATATCCCACTTTGAGGCCATGTGGATTGAAGATTTGACCATACATGAGATTAGGAGCAATTAGCCATTTTGGCCATGTTGATTTTCTGAGAAATAGGTATCTCTTGAACCAGAACAATGGATTTCTACCTTCAACTTTCCTAGAAAGACAGAGCATCCATATACTGGTAGACTTTGTGAGATGGGGGTTGGCCAGAGTTGTCTGTAAGTGCAGGTCTAATTTCCATGAGTAAAAGTTACAAGAGGAAAACGTAATGAGAGAGTCAAATCCAGGAGATAGAGAAAAGAAGGAAGAAGGAAAGGATGGAGGGAGGGAGGGAAGGAAGGAGGGACAGGAAGAGGGTAGGAAGAGGGAGAGTAAGGAAAAAAGAAGAGAAGGAGAAGCAGAAAATATATCTGAAGACAATTTTTAACCTCCAGACTTAGCTAATCTGGGAGTTTCTCTCAGACTTCAGCCATGTCAATCAATACATTGGCATATCCTTTCAGCATGCAACCAGTTTATGTTAAATTTGCAGACCCATGATAAAAGTGAAGCAAGTTTAGAAGATGTCATCTTTCTCTCTTCCTTCCTTCTTTTCTTTCTTTCTTTCTTTTTTTCTTTCTTTCCCTTTGTATACATCTTTCAAATTTAACTTGAGAATTCTACTCTCCATAAACCTTTCTGGAATCTTTGTATGTTGAGTAAGTTCAACATCCTGTACATGATATGGAGCTAGACTCATTATATTGCGACTACTTGTTAGTATTTGTGCTTCCTCCACTAAGTTTTGAGCTTCATATGGGCAGGAGCCTCCTTTCTCTTCAATGTATCATCAGAACCTATCAGAAGCAGTCATCTACCATTACATAATTGGCTAAATATGGGCAATGGACTTTTCAGCCTTCTAAATTTTATAACAAAAGCATGGTGTGTCCTCATGGCCTTCATATCTCTGGGGCAGTATATTTCACATGCACTTTAACTTTCTATCTTAATCTATTCTTTACATTTGTCCTCCAATGGTCTCTCTTTCCCAATCTTCCACTTAGGAAATTTAACTTATTTCTTCATTCATAACACAATAGTTTAAAGATTTCTCCTGTGGCCCACAAAGGACAGACAGCATGACACAGGTTCAACCAAGGGTGTCTCCAAGGTCTTTTTCTCTTTTGTTTTTTGCCAGTGTGCATACAGAGAAGAATGGATCCTCTTAGGCTTTATAAGCATCCAGGACATGGTATCATAAAGGATGTAGGAAGAATATGTAAACTGGTTTTATGAGGTCACTGGAGGCTTGCAGCAGGTAATGAATTCAATCTCAGTGCTGAGGAATAGGTAGATATTTAGCTGCTCAAGAAAGATGAGAAGTGAGTGAAAGCCAAATTGATTTGTCAGAATGATAGTGATTGATGCACAGCAATAGAAATACTCTGAATTAGGTGGTTCATGTCCTTAATCCTAAGTAGTTGGGAGGCTGAGGCAAAAGAATTGTAATTTGGGAAGCCTGCAACCTAGTTAAACTATGACTCACAAACCAAACAAAAACAAAATAAGAATCTCTTATTTGATTACTAGGAAATTTATAGCAACAGTAGAGTAGATTTTCAATATTATTTTTTATGTGACACACTCAATTTCCAGCTTCTTGCTCAGTAAAAATTTTGGAATTATAATTCAGTCCCTTTTCATTTTACTATACTGCCTTTTCACACAATCAACCATGAGATGTGTACATGGCTATTGGAAAAGATTTTCTAAAGGACAAATCCCACTGAAAGTGATAAGTCCCTCCAGTTTTTGAGAGTCATTATGCATACAGTGGTGGATGCTTTCCCTGCAAATTAGCCATTGTTATGCCATTTCATAACTGAATGACATGAGATTCAAAGATGGATCTAAATGTCTACAAGAAATCTGTGATCAGAATTTAGGTAATCTAACTTCTTCATATCAAACAGTTTCTTCCTAACCTATAGCTCTCAGACAGAGAATTTTCTTATTGTATAACTTTTGGAAAAGAGAGAAAGTAAATTGCAATGTTTTAAAACTAGGGTAGGGGGCTGGAGAGATGGCTTAGTGGTTAAGCACTAGCCTGTGAAGCCTAAGGACCCTGGTTCAAGGCTCAATTCCCCAGGACCCACATTAGCCAGATGCACAAGGGGCTGCACGTGTCTGGAGTTCGTTTGAAGTGGCTGGAGGCCCTGGCACGCCCATTCTCTCTCTGTGTCTCTATCTGCCTCTTCCACTTTATCTGTGACTCTCAAATAAATAAATAAAAACAAAAAATAAAAAATAAAAAAAAAAACTAGGGTAGGAGAAGGAAGCATGAGCTATAGCAAGACTAGACTTTTGGTTCTTCAGAAGTGAGCAGTCAAGAGTGAAGAGGACACCTTTCTAGGAAGGAAGGAAAAATGAAGAGGTTTCTCATAGAAAACCAACTTATTGCACTATCTTTGCCTCATACTCAAAACTGAGACCTGTTCATTAAAATTTCAAGTGCAATATGGGTGTTACACTTATCATTTAATCTAAAAGCTTCTTTCCCAGCCAGGCATGGTGGTGCATGCCTTTAATCCCATCCCTTTGGAGGCAGAGGTAGGAAGATCACAGTGAGTTCGTGGCCCCTCTGAGACTACAGAGTGAGTTTCAGGTCAGCCTAGGCTAGAGCAAGACCCTCCCTTGAAAAATAAAAATAAGTAAATAAATAAACAATAAAAGCTTCTTTCCCATGATTGACTTTCACAGTTTGGTCATTTGTCAGGACACATAGTACTTCTCAAGGCATGACCTAGTCTGTCTTCTGTGGTTAAGTTTATTCACATTATTGTCTTTGAGGAAATGACACAGCATGCCCATGGAAGGTAAATTTAGGTAACTCTCTTCCCAACTATAGTCTTTTAGATCATAATTAGGTTTCTTGATATGTAGGGATGATGAATGTCTCACAATTTTTCACAATTTCATTAAAGCTTTACTAGATGAGAAGGGTTTGTGAAACAGTAAAATAAGAGAAGACAAAGAATCAAAGCAAAAATATGTTAACAAAGTCTCATAAACATGAGTTTCCTCTGCACATCAGAGAGTATTTTTAGTAAAAATACAAAGGATAAATAGTATTTTGACATTTCAACAGAAGAAACTCATATCTGCTTCTTTGTGTAGGGCATAGTATGGGGTGGTGTTAACTTCCAAGAAGCAGAAATGAGGACCACAGATGGCAAGAAATGTCACTACTGTGGGCATTCTGGTGGCAGAATGTTCTGATTTTAGGGGCAACTTATTTTGAATGTTCACTTTCTATCTACAATGAAAACAACTCTGATTTCAAGTAAAAGATGTTTCACATATTGATTAGGGTACATCTAGCTACTATTTCAAAGAAACCAATATCACTGAGGTTAATTTACTTCTTATGTGGAGTCCAAAATGTCTGTTTCCAATCAGCAGGTGGCTCTCCTCCAAGCTCTTTGCCACTTTTGGCTCCTCTGTCTTCCACAGGAAGCTTCCAAGGTCATCACATTCATTTGCATCAGGCCAAAGGCAGATGAGAGAAAAGAAGGCTCATGCAGTTAAAGTAGGGGATGCATGTTGCTGTACTCTAATTTATCCAGCCCACCAATGGAGCTTGAAATGTACATCCTGCTAGGCAACTGCTTTCCAGAAAATCTTTATGTGATAGGGGCTGTGAGTGAAGGTGAGCCACACAATTCAATGAACAGTTAGCTAGAATAAGAATCAGCTAAAACATCCTGGTTTCTCTTCCCGGTGCCCGGCCCCACACAATCACCAGCCTTTCTATTCTGTAACAACAGTGATATTCTTATGTTCTTCATGCTTAGTACAGGCTTTTAGAACCAGAATCTACCTTAGATTTGTGAGCTGGCTAGATGAACATGGAGGTACATATATACATGCATACATGTACAAGCACCAAAAGTTTACTACCTATCAAACACTCAGATAATTTAGATATATAAGACTTTTTCATCCTTCTGAGATTGCCATATGCCCCTTGATAAATTTGATAGCAGGTAAACCTACTTTTACATACTGCTTGTAATAAGTTTACCTGCCCTAAATACTGGTGATATTATCTTTCTGTGTTCAGTCTTCTGATTCCTATTTTTTTTTCACAACAGGGCCATGTTTCTGCAATGCTTATGTTAACTACCCACCAAGTCAACCCATTAGCAATGACATGAATAGTGGCATTTACTACACAAATTGTTTCCTAAAAAAATTCAAGAACAAGGTCAAGAGCAAGATTTGATGATGTTGGCCATCTCAACTCTGCTCTAGTAGTGCTTAGATCCACAGAAGGCTAATTAGGACTTCAATTCCAATTTCCTTTGTCCTGAACTGAGGACAAAGAGTGAGTGAGCTGAGTGTGGCTCAACTGCCAGCCTGAAAGTCCTTCTAGCTCACTGTCATCCATGCTGCTTCTCCTGACGTATAACTGAGGAGAACAGGTCCAGTTTTAGAGCATGCCATTTAACTCACAATTGTTACACAATTTAACACAATTGTTAGTTCTTTACACTTATTCTATCTCAAGGTTAAATACTGTTTCTGTGATTCTTTTTTCATTCAATTTGCTTTACTGTAATGTTTTGGAAAAAAAAATCCTTATGCTGTTGCATATTTTTCTAGTTGAATAATCTCAAAATTTCAGATTATGTTTTATCTGAATTATGAAGTTGTATTGGCAGTAAAGTCAGGTCTTGGATTTTATGTATCTATTTCAAGACTATTCATTGTCAACACTTCCAGAACAAATTTGAGATAACTCCGTTCATGTCTGGTTCTTTGGATGTCAACAATGAGAACAATATGAGGCTCCTTGAAATGACAGTAGGCAGCTATTCATTGTCAACATTTCCAGAGTAATTTTGAGATAATTCCCTTTATGTTTGGTTCTTTGGGTCTCAACAATGAGAACAGTATGAGGATCCTTGAAATGACAGTAGGCACATTCCCCATTTCTGTTATAGGACATGAACTGAAGCATCCTCAAGAAGATTTGCTATATTACTAATAACTGGTAGAAAATAAGAATAGAAGTCAAGCATGGTGGCACATGCCTTTAATCCCAAGACTCCAGAGGCAGAGGTAAGAGGTTTGCAATGAGTTCAAGGCCACCCTGATACTGCATAGTGAATTCTGGTTCAGCCTGGGCTAGAGTGAGGTCCTACCTCATAAAGAAAGAAAGAAAGAAAGAAAGAAAGAAAGAAAGAAAGAAAGAAAGAAAGAAAGAAAGAAAGAAAGAAAGAAAGAAAGAAAGAAAGAAAAAGGTAAGCCACCAGAAAACTACTGAGATTCAGGTGCTCTTAAAACAGGTAGTGAAATATACATTTGCACTGGAGAAAATATCCTTTGCATTAGAAAATAGCCATGGAATCTATAGGGCTACTCTTGAAATCTCACCCCTATTCCTACTCCCTTTGCACTTAAAGAGAGTCATCTTCCTCTCTGAGCACCTAATGATGCCCAAAACAAAGCAAGACAATTTGGTGGCTTGACTATTTGGCTGAAATACATTGCAAAATGGTTAGTTGGTTCTACAAGGGATGGATCTGTTTTCATCTTTAAATGGATACTAATATTGATGAAATATTTAGAATACTGTGGTAGATTGAAATGGTCTCCTATTTTGCCACTGAGATTCTGTGACAAGTTTAACTGTCTTTTTAGTGAAAAGTGTGCTAGAGAGTTTACATTATACTTACTGATTTAGAGGTTACTTGGGTACTTATTCACATGAAAAACAGATAAATATCAATACAACCAAGAAGAAAACCTTGAAATGAAACTAAAATTCTTCATAACTCATTTTAGAAACATAGCCCAAAATTTGGGGGTATAAAAGCACAAAATGTCTTAAAGTATTAATTTTTTAATTTATATTTTTAAAGGTTTCCTTTCTCCTACTTAGTTGTTTCTTAGATAATTCTCAAAAAAAAAAAAAAAAAAAAGACTCAAGTGAAAGCAATTCTCCCAACACTGGGATGAGCATTCTTCCTCTCTAGTTTCGAAAGTTTCCAGTCCTCCATCCGTCTGGCTGTAATGATCATCTCTACCACTTGTGATAAGAGAGGTCACACATGAGAAAAAACTGAATGAACAAATAAAAATATTAGACTGTGCTATAGAGCTAGCAAAGTAAATAAAGCACTTCCTGAGCAACTCTGAGTGCCTGGGTTTGAATCCCAAGGCTCACTTGAAATCCCAGAAGCTATCCCAGAAGAATAATGTTTCTGAATAAAGCTATAACATCTAATGAGATGATTGAAGGAGTAGTTGAAAGACTCCCACTAAAAAAAAAAAAAAAAAAAAAAATTAATAAGAAGAAGAAGAAGGAAGAAAAAAGCCGTCCAGATGGATTTACTGCAAAATTCTACCAAACCTTTATGGAAAAACTAAAGCCCATGCGTTACAAGTTATTTCACAAAACTGAAAAGGAGGAAGACTCTGACTTCTTCTATGAAACAACATTACACTATTACCAAAAGCAGATTTACTCAACAATAAAAGAAAACTATAGACCAATATCCTTATTGAACTTAGATGCAAAAATTCTTATAAACTGAATCAATAAATCCATCAAAAATATCGTCCACCTTGATCAAGTAGATTTTATCCCAAGGATGCAAGGATAGTTCAGCAGACAGAATATGAAAAATATTATATATCACATAAATATACTTAAAGATAGAAATTATACAATAACTTATAATAACTTCAATAGATGCAGAAGAGGTCTTTGACAAAATACAACATCACTTCATGATTGAAACAATGGAAGGATTAGAAATGAGGGGGCAATTTCTCAACATAATAAGCTTAATTAAGCATAATAACGATAATAACATAAGTGATCTAAAGTCCATATAATACTAAATAAGGAAAAACTCAAAACACTTCACTAAGTCTAGAACAACATAGTACTTGATTCTTAGCTTAAGGAATAAGACAACCATAAGAAATAAAGCTAATACAAATTGGAAAAGAAGTATTCAAACTAGCCTTATTTGCAGATGATATGATTCTATACTTAAGAAACCTGAGAAGCTCCATTAAAAAACTCCTAGGGGTGCTAAACTCTTTCAGTACACTGGAAGGATATAAAACCAACAGAGAAAAATCAGTACCCTTCATATATACCAATGGCAATATGCAGAGAATGAAATCATAGAAGCAGTTCCATTTACAATACCCGTAAGAGAATTCAGCATATTGAGGGCTGGAGAGATGGCTTAGCTGTTAAATGCTTGCCTGTGAAGCCTAAGGACCCGGTTTGAGGCTCGATTCCCCAGGACCCATGTTAGCCAGATGCACAAGGGGGAGCATGTATCTGGAGTTTATTTGCAGGGGCTGGAAGCCCTAGTGTGCCCATTCTTTTGCTCCCTCTCTCTCTCTCTGCCTCTTTCTCTGTCTGCCACTCTCAAATAAATTAATTAATTAAATAAAATAAAATAAAGGCCAGTCTGTTGGGCTTGCCACAAAAAATTGTTTAAAAATTCAGCATATTGGAATATACTTAAGCAAGGAAATGAAAGACCTCTACATTGGAAACATTGTGCTTATCCCATTTACCCTGTTCTGTACTCTGTTGGAAAATCTGTTTGTTTGTTTGTTTGTTTGTTTGTTTGTTTGTTTCTCTCTCTCTCTCTCTCTCTCTCTCTCTCTCTCTCAGAAGGTAGTGAGACCAGTGGAGGTAAAGTACCCCTTGCACTTCAGCCATGCCCCAGCCGAAACCACAGAGGAATTGGGAAGATGAACAAGAGTGCTACTTCTATGGTGAGCCTGACAATCAGCATCAGGGTGAGGAGAATACTCAACACCTACCAAAGCAGAGATCCAGAGGCTCCTAAGAGCTCATCCACAAAGCAGACTTAAAACTCACCCACTATAGATCAGGGAATTTTGAGGAAGACGGGACAGAAAGATTGTAAGAGCCACAGGTTGATACATGGCTTTCTTCCTGAAACTGAGTGCATAACCCACGACCCCATGAGGAATACCTGTAACCCCACTGAGGAGGGCAGAGATGAGGGAAAGGATAGCACCAATGCATTATGTATCCATACTAAGTATGCCCATAATAAATAAATAAAGAAAGAAAAAATTAATTAATTTAAAAACATCATTAAAACACTGAAGAAAGAAGTTAAGGAAGGCATAAGAAGATGGAACAATCTCTGATGCTCACGGACAGGAAGAATTAATATTGTGGAAAAGGCCATCCTACCAAAAAGAATATATTTATTCAATACAATTCCAGTGAAAATTCTAGCACCATTCTTCACAAAAGTTCTAGTGGGCTTATATAATCCCACTGCACCTGTAGTGACTGAAAAGGGAGGTGGAGACAGGACAATTTCCCAGAGCAAGGAGAGACACTGCCTCAAATGTAGTAGGAGCTTAAGACTGACCTGAAAGTTGTTTCATGACTTCTACACACACATGATGACCCATGTTCACCTACACTCACGCGTGATCATCCCCACACATACACCAAATAGATAAATAAATAAATTTAGAGCAATTATTTTGGTAATTTATTTTTGCCAAGTTTCAGCGTTACTAAAATAATTATATATATTATTATGAGTTTTCATAAACAAAAGATTGCGTATGTATGTGTTTGTGTGTGGGATATGTGATATGTGACATATGCATGCTTGTGTACATGTGCGTGTGAGAGCACAGAATGTCTTTGTATCACTTACCTGCACATTCCTTGCCTCCAGAACAGAATATGTCCCTCTGTTTGGAGCTGCTATCAGTTACTGAGCCCCCATGATTCTCTGGTCTCTCCCTCATGGACTAGATTGACAGCCATCTACTGACCATGCTCAGCTTTTTATGTGGGTTCTGTGGAGTTGAAGTTGGCAGTCTCCAGACTGAAAATCTCTCATCCTTAAGCAGCAAGCACTCTTGACTACTGAGCCCTTTCCTCAGCCCCAACAAAAGACTTTTTATACCAAGAATATACCTCCTATGCAAATCCAGTTACATTATTCTTACTGCTCATTCAGTCATTCTTTAGTGCAAGTCCATGGCTGACTGAGAATTGCACTTTTGTGCTCTGTACCATATGATAGCCAAACATATCTTAATAAGTTGTTCATTCATGTTATTGAAAATAAATTTGAAATGTCCTAATGTACATAGGGGCATTTTCTTCAGTGATATTACTTACTTACTAACACTCTGAAATAAAAATGTAGCTTTAACTGAATGAGGAAATTGTGTAGTAGAATATCTCCAAATTTCTCCTTTTTTAAATTTTATTTTATTAGTTTTGTATTCAGAAAATACAAGCAGTTTGGTACAATTATTAGGCTCATCCGTGACCTACCCCTCCCTATTGGCCCCTCCTTGTTGAGGTAAATGGGTCGTGCATTGTGGAGTTAGCCCACAGTTATTGGTACGATAAATGTCTCTGCATATCATGACCCAACATATGGCTCTGACATTCTTTCCACCCCCTCTTCTGCAAAATTTCCCTGAGCCATGTTGGGTTCATTTTTGATCTGCTTCAGTGATGAGGTGTTGGGGGCCTCTGAGGCTCTGGTTCTCTGATTTGATAGGAGTTGATTTTTCTCTGGTCTTCTTCCCCCTTGTGCTGGTATCCAGTTCAAAAAGAAAACAGCACCTTTGCTTGTTTCACCAATTTTCCTTAGTTTCAGCCTGGGCCCTTTTGAGGTATGATGGGGTGGCTCTCTCCTTCGGATCTATATCTATCTGAAAAAAAGAAGCAGATTCTCCAACGGAGAGTAAGTTAGCACCAGGACAAATGAGATAGCCCTTACTATTTTTAATAGAGTTTAATAGGTGTAGGCCCTCTTGTAGCCCATGATTGATGGTAGCTTGATATTGGAGAGTGGGCTTATGCCAAATTTCTTCTTTATCAAGAGTGTTGAGCTCCTTAAGCAGAATGATGAATATATAGTGATATACATCATGGCTTCTAAGACCGTTTCCACTCATGATCCCTTTTCCCATGAGAATATTTTTATGACCCAAGGTATATAAATCAAACATTTACTGATAATAAAAAAACTTCAAAAAATTGTTATAGTTACAAGTTTACTATTAATTAAAGAGGAAAGAAAGTTTAAATACCAATGAGATGTATATGCTTATTTATTTTAACAAAAAGAATTAAATCTTGGCTGAATATTTGATAGTGTAGAACATAGAACATCTTCAACATTTTTCAAAGCTAATCAATATTTTGATTTTATGTTTGCTAATGCTGAAAATACCATTTGGCATGTTATAGAACAAAATGGCAGAAGTATGTTTAGGGCCATTTCATTTAAAAATATTGGAAATTCTGAACTAATAACATGCCAAGTTTAATCTGATGTTGTGTGTATGTGTGTGTGTGTGTGAGTGTCTTGTTAGAGATCAAACTCAGGGGAGCACACATGCCAGGCCAGTCCTCTACCACTGAACAACATCCCAAATCCACTTAATTTTTTTTCATTACACTCAAATCAGCAACTCAAATGGAAAACTTCAAAACCAAATATTTTATAATCCAATTCAAAGATATACTAATTTTATATTGGCTTAATAATTATGGTACAAAAAAGTGTTTGCTTTCAATAATTAATGCGCCTCTATAAAAGGGAAAATAACTTTGTATGTACACTGTAAATCATAACATGCAATAATCTTCAACCTGAGCTGAGGTATTTCAGGCAGCGTTCACTGGCCTTGTATTGTTTGATTGCATGAATGCTGCAAAGTTCACATACTTGTTCATAGAACCCTGACTGTGGTGAAGCCATGCGATGCAACACAGTAGCACCTCAGGCTTATTATTCATTTCATTTTGAATTTAATTTTGTGACCATTGTATGATCGGAAACATTTTACAGTTGCCAAAGTTTTTAGGATCCCCATATTCAATGTAGAATACCATATGGAATTTAAGTTTTAAAACCACAGTTGAAAAAGAAGTCGGATACAGTATAATGGATTTGCCTATGGATAAATATCCTTATATAAGTAGGCAAGCAGATCTTGTAAATTGCCTAGATGCTCAGTCAATGTGTCTTAAGATGTAGAAGGTTCACCTTATAAATACTTGAGAGGAAAAATTAAGGATGAAGCTTATCATCATCTGGAGGTTATAGAAAAAGACTTTTTCAAAAATGTAAGCTACAGGTTTTAGTTTTAGGAAGCATGAGGGTGAATGTCTGAGTTGTCACACTGGTCACCCACCATAAAATCAATGTAATAGCTTTCACCCTCTAGTTCCATTTTCCCCCTGATGCCAACTAGAAGTCTTTTCTCTGCTGTGAGTATCTTCTTTACTTTCCTTCTGCTTTCTCATTATTTCTGCTTGCTTATAAAATCCCAGCTTACAATACAGGATAGTAAAAACAACCCTGGGTTATTAAATGATATGTGTGTGATTTGAGTCCATGATTTGCAAATGGATAGCTGTTCAAGACATGTGCATTGTACTTCATCTAGGCACCTCACTAAACCCAGGTTCTTGGTCTCTAGGAAAAACAATAGTGAGAATTTATTTTTTTTTTCAAGTTTTATTTATTTATTTATTTATTTATTCTTTTTAAAATTTATTTGTTAGATACAAAGAGGAAAGAGGGAGAGGGAGAGAGAAAGAAAATGAGATAAAGGGCATGCCAGGGCCTCTAGACACTGCAAATGAAACCCAGACACATGTGCCACCATATACATATGGCTTATCTGGGATCTGGAGAATCGAACCTGGGTCCTTGAGGCTTTGCAGGTAAGTGCCTTAATCAATAGTGAGTAATTTAACCTTAATTTGATACAATTATGAAAGTAGATATTATAGTGGAAGTAGTCAATATTGTTAACCCTCATTTTGCTACTATTCAAATGGTTGTTATTTGTCTCACAAAATTATCAGAAAGCTTTAAGCTAATATTCTAACTTTCTAGTTATTATTTGAAGTTTTCAAAATAGAATCTGTGAATGACATTAACTTGCATAGCAGTGTATGTCAAAGGCACTTTGTAGACTATAGATGGGCTGTCTTAGGGTGAGAGATACATGATCATGTGCTTATGGTTTCAGGAAGAGTTAGAAGTGAATATATAACCCATAATGAAAAATATGGTTTCATAAATTTATCTATGTGGTAGAAACTAGAGGCAGGCCTATCTAAACATGTGGCCCTCATTCACCAAACAATAATCCAGAAGATTTTCTTTCTTGAGATGTGTCAGTGCCCTTGTCCAATGATTAGCTCTTTGTATTATATTGAAGTTTGAAAGATTGTGGTACTTGACTGGTATTTTTCTGGTGTATAAATATAGCCTGCTAAAACTAACAAATGGGAACCAACCAAAGTGAAGCAAATAAACATGTAGTTAAAAGGTTTTGAAACTGCAGACGTGTTTATCCAGGTTCATTTTGACAGATGGGCAGAAAACTCGGTTAGTTTATTCTTACTGTATCCAAACCCATGATAATGTCCTCTTTTGCAAGACAGAGATATAGAAACGGTATAATTACTGATGGAAAACTGGAGCAGATAAAATAAGAATAACCTAAGCTCTAATTCAAACCTCAAACCATAGGCCCAACCCAAGACTTTTTTTAGGTTCATATAGGTTCAGATAACTTTGGACTTCTAGAAAACATCATTTTCCAAAAGCAATACTTCTTATTCTGTTCCCTTAAGAATGAAAAGGGCAAATATAGAATGCAAGGAGAACTCCTTTTAAGAGCTTTGGATTCTAGCTAGTATTTTGCAATCATTGCTCACTCATTACCTAAAACAAAGACAGGATACAAGGGGTGTATATAAATAATCCAATTAAACACTTATTGATTCTCTGAAAGATCTCAAAGTGCTATCATATGACAAGAAACTTAACCTTAAAACAATAATAATTACATAATATATAACCAGCAAGGGTATTTAGATTAAAATTTCTTATCTGTATATATCTTTCCTCTTATTTTACTTCTTGCCAAACTTTGAATTTATGAGCTAATATGTGATTCATTTTTCTACCCTCTTAGTCTGACCACTATCTTGTTTCTCTTCTACTTTTTACCTTTCCGTCCTTCCCTACCTCTACTTTTCTTCCCTATGTGTTGCTGAGGTTTGAGTATATGGCAATCTGGTAGGCAAGTTACTGGAGTATTATAGGCCCATCCTTTAATTCTGGAAGCTATACCCCCAGCTAGGTATGGTTTCCTTGAGAAAGGGGGACTTTATATCAACATAACAAAGACAGATTGCAATTTTAACTTATCTTTAAAAGGAGTGGATTTTACTCCTCTTTTTTTCATTAGAAATATCTATAAAATCTTTTTTTACTTAATCAAGCTTCCAGATGATACTGTATAGGAAAAAAGCATTCATTTACCCACCCTTTTTCTTCCCTTAAGAAGCCTTCTATCTTCCTGTACTTTATGTGATTCTGATGATAGTGGCTTCTGTGGCCACAGCTGATCCTTATAGAAGTGTGCTTCAGCAAAAAGGGCAGTAGTCCTTTCATGCTTTATGAATGAACCTTAAAAAAAATCCCTTGTAGTCATGTTTGTTGCTCTCTAGTGGTAACCAGGCTCTGAATGACATCAACTATTCACAATAAAGAAAACAGGAATATAGAAGTAACTGATGCTGCTATTGCCCCTTCCTCTAACTGTGCTCTGGGAAAAAGCCAGATCATACCATGTGTGCCTCTTAATGGTTATGAGATATTCCTGTGGGATCCAACAATAAATCAAGTTATGACAGAGTGTTGTGCAAAGTTATTTTTTTTCAGTTTGATTAGTTCAATAAAGTTTGCCTCATGGTAATTAAATAGCTCTGAATAAAACAAAACACAAATACAGTTTAAAAAGAACAGGTTTAGGAGAAAAAAAAAACTATGATTTGTTGAGACAATGAAGATTTTAATTGCTATAAGAGGGATCCCTGTCATTAATTCTCAAAGAAAAGTTAGATGATTTGGTAAAACTAGGTATATGTATATGGTAAGACAGACTTTGGTTCGAATTATCATTCTGCATTTTAATAATTAACTTTGGACACGATACTTGACCTCTGTATTCCCATTTCCTTATTTTTAAAACAGGACCAAAATATTACCCAATGAGTAGAGTTATTTTGAGACTAAAAAAAGTGACATTTAAGTAGAATTCCCAGAAGAATGCAAAGCATACTAAACGGTGCATAGATGGAAGCTGTTATTATTGATGAACCTCTTGAGAGAACGATGCAAGAGCTCACTTCTTAGAGTTACTTCCAATCTTCAGAGTGATGAAATATACAGATACAGCTTGAGCCTGGTATTTCCCCTCAGGCTGAAAGGTGGAGTAGTTGCCGGCCAAAGAAGTCTGTGCTTCAGAAAGAGAGTTATAGCTGAAATCAAGTAATGCCAGACTGTAATGGGGTGGTGCCCAGATTTGATGGCCAAGGAAGAAGGGAGTTGCCTGAAATCAATTAGTCATAAGGTTACGTGTCACTTCTGATCATAAGAGTTAGGGTAGCTATATTCAGTACCTCAGCAGTGAAGTCTCATGTTGATGACCTCGGATTTATGCATATTGAATCGTATGGGAATACCGCCTCCTTCACATCATTGGGTAGGTATGTCCAGTAGTGTTGCTAATTCACTCAGTAATATCCATTGATCCCTTATGACAAGTAATACATTATTCCATAGATCATGGTGAAAATAGAATTATGATTTTTCACCCTCATACAACTTCCAACACATCTATATCCTTGGTTCTTCATTACCACTGACACTCATTTCCAGATGGTAGATTGCATGCATTCACTGTCCCTATAATCATTTTGTGACTTTACCCACAAAGCATGACATCAATAAGTACTTGGGTACATGCTAAGTAAATGATTATCATTTCCGATGTAAGCCACTTCTGTTCTTCATTACTCCTTTGAGACCTTTGTAAAGAACTTGTAAAGTGTTGTGGCTCATTTACTAAGGTCAACTCTTCCAAATTCTACATGACACTACTTTTCATTTTAATTGGTTCAAGTTTTCTGTTTGTTTGATTTTCCATTTTTAACTTTTTAAAATTTCTTCTCCCATTACTTCCCACAAATTTCTGGTCACAAATCATCATGAAGCTTTACTTTTATTCTTTTTAATTTCTTTTGTACAAAAGATGTACGTGACATATTAATAGAATGGCATATTACAAGGAGAGAGTGCAAAGAGAAGGGAGAGTGTAAAGATGCTCAAAATGCTCCTTTGCATTATTATCAGAGGTCTCCAAATTGGTCACAACTTGAAATTTTACATGAAAATTGCTACAAGGTACAGAAAATATATGGAATTCTATTTTGAGGCTATGAAACTGACACACCCCAGTGGTAGTCAGATGACAATCGGTAGTGGTGTTGAGGAAGGAAGGTCGTTCAGATTTCTATTCAGATGTGTCATCTACTTCATCATAGTGCAATTGAAATAGATGAACACAATACTGTTGTCATTTCAATGAGTCACTTGCTTCATTATTTTTTACTTCTGTCTCCCATGACCCATGTAGGTTACTAAGTCACAATTAAACAGTGAGTCACTTGTTGAACTTTACCACAACCTATGCATAAAATAGACTCTGCCTTGTCACAAACTTACTTTAGTCATAACTGACAAAGGCAAATGCAGGAAAAAAAATGGCTACACATATGTCTGCACATGTGTACCCACATGCACACCTGAAAAAAGAAAAAAAAATTAAGTTGATAATTTAAAAAAAAAAAAAAACACTCAGGGCTGGAGAGTTGGCTTAGCAGTTAGGTGCTTGCCTGTGAAGCCTAAGGACCTGGTTCAAGGCTTGATTCCCCATGACCATCGTTAGCCAGATGCACAAGGGGGCACGCATATCTGGAGTTCGTTTGCAGGGGCTTGGAGGCCCTAATGCACCCATTCTCTCTATTTCTCTCTGCCTCTGTCTCTCTATCTCTGTCACTCTCAAATAAATAAATAAAAATAAACAAAAAAGATTTAAAAACCACTCAAATTGTGATTGGCTCTCATAGCAAAAGAAATCTCCTCTGAGAATAATCCACTTTAAAGTAAAAATTGCTTGGGAAAGAGAAATGGATGCAAGCATTTAAAAATTTTCTATTAAAATTTTCATATGTTGCATTTTGAGCATATGTACCTACAATATACTCCATTATTCTGCTCAGATCAACTGAGTTTCTTCTCTTATCTCTATCATTAACTCATGGTGTCTCAAGCTCTTGTCTGTCCATAATAAAATGTCATCTGACCCAATCATGAGTAGATCCTGCACAGGTAATGGGGGCAGGCAAGATGGTACCCACATTCTCCATAGAACTTTCTCTCTTGCTGATGGTCTATAAAAAGCTATCTTTATACCTTTATCCTGTTTCTCCATTAGAATTAATTTCCACATGTCAGGATTCACTCATTAGCTCAACTTTTGTTCAAAAACCTAAAACATTCTAAGCACCATTCAATTCCATTTTGCTCATTTTCTCAGCTGCGCTATAAGTGAATGAATAACAATGATGCCATTTTGAATTAGTTTCATTATTTCTATGTTATTTCAATGATTGGATTTACAGGGAAGATTCCACAGTACCCTGATGACCTAGGTGCTGCAGAGCCAAATGGGTGCTAGAAAGAAAAGTGGACATGAGGGAATGTGGCCTCCTGGATGTTTCAACTAGGAAAAATTGAAATACCCAGAGTTTTAGAAATGATACCGCACAAGCCAGTCTGGGTGTATCAGGACTTTCCTTCAGACCCTTGCATTCTTTTCTACCATGTCTAGCGTACACTATGTTCTTCTATAATTATAAATGTATGTTTCCCATCATCACAAAGACTTCTCATTGCTTAAAGGAAATGCAGCTTCAAAGAGTTTAAATTGTGAAGGGCAGACCCCCTCTGAGAGCTACCATGGCTTAGGGGTGATTCTTCCCTTAACTATTGGCAGTAATACCACTGCCCCCACTTGGCTGGCTGCATCCTCCCATTCCCTGGGTAAATTGGCCTGGGGCGTTGGGGTTTTCAGCTTTTGAAAAGAGCATCTTTGCTTTTCTGATAATGTAAATCTCAGTATTGTCTTCTTTAAAAAATTCTTCATAGCATGCTTCCATATTCTCTTAAAAGGCAAAAAGGGTCCCAGGCTTTTATGATTCTGAACTTCACACACAAAGGATTTTTGAAGAAAACGGGGCACTTTGATTAGAGGATAAACTTCACAGGGATACTGACTTTAAGTTTTAAGTTGCTGAGAGTCAAAAGTAAAGTGCCATGCAAAAGAAGAAAGGACACCAAATATAAGTTTAAAATGTGACAGTCTAAAAAAGAATGCGGCGTACTTTATCTTTATGACAGAGCAGTTTGAGAGAAAACTGTTTTATTTTTAACTGTCTTTTTTTAAAGTCTAACAATTACGCTTTTTGAAAGTTTCTTTAGGATAGCAGCTCCAAGAACAGAGTCATGCAGTCACTAATTATAAAAGCTTGCACAACCTTGCGCCAGGCACTGCATTAAGCTCTTTTTAAATTTAATATATAATCCTTTCAATGAATCCATGGTGTTACTAGTGTTATTCCATTTGCCTATGAGAACTATGAGGATTTTAAAGACTCAGACATTGGCCCCAAGTCATGCAGCTAGAATGGTATAAACTATGTTTGAAAACTAGATCATATGGCCTATGCTTATAATATAATTTTGGGGCTGTGATGAACATTTCTTTTTTAGAGATAATCTTTTATATAACCTTGAAAATACAAAACACAAAGCCATCATCTATCTGTACTAAGAGTTACTAGGCTTGTTGCTGTCGATCCTAAAACAATATCCCTGGGAAGTGGCCTTAATAATCAGTAGAATTGACTTACAATCCTTCAGAAACATAATCTTTCTTAACTGTGACTGATAACACTGGCATGATATCGTTTAATGAGACTTCACAGGCTCTTTGTAGCAAACATTCCTAGCTAATCCTCTCACTAGTCATCATTCCAGTATTATTATTCTCCTTTTGCATGGGTGCTGATTTGGGCCCAGAAATATTATGTAACTTGTTTAGAAGCACACAACAAAGGGTACAGCCAGAGAAAAAATAAATTACAAATTTCCTGCTTTAGAATTAACCTGACTTCACACACGGAAGGACATAAACATAAGCAGACCTTTCCATCATGCATGAACATTGTAATAGATAACCCACCAGGACATTTGCAAATATCACTTCTTACCCTAGCCTGTCCTTCTCTGTATCAATTTTCAATGCTTTGGTTATTCTGATGAAAAATTACTTGTCAATCACCCCATACATAAATTCTTTTCCACATAGTGTCCAGAGAAGTAAGAGGTATATTTCAGAGGCCATAGAAAGACTTCAGCACAGGTCTGCCTGGCGCCAGCCCTTTACTCATTACATAATACTAATAAAGCCAGAGGGACCTCTGCAATATGACATTCAGAGGAGCAAATCTAATCATGATACTATGAAAAAAACAGTTGCATAACCTCCTTGGATTATTCATGGAAATTTTCACATCTCAACCTTCACTGTTACAAAGGCCATGCTGAATCTTTAATGTAAATAATGTTCACTTCTCCTCTTAGATCTAACCACAACAACTTCACTAATAGTCAAAAGTAGTGTAATAATAACCGATTTTTATTATCCTTTTACTGTTCAAAACGACTATTTTTCACAGCACTGGTGAAAGGCAGCATTATCAGTTCTGCTTCCGTAATGTGCTTGAGCAGGTTTCAGCAAAACTGCTTTTATGAACCTTGTGCTGTACTGCTGGCCAGGGCTGAGAATGTTTGATTCGCCTCATCACTGACTCAGCAATGTCTAGATAAGTAGAGTCATGTGTTACGGCATCATCTGTTTTAGCTCTTCTTTCTGATATTCTCCTGCTGCAGATATGCTGTTCACACACAAGACTGGGAAGAAAAAACAAATGTTAGGAAGCAATTTTCCCACCTCTGTGGACTCTGGGGAAGATACAAGCCACGCTGTGAGTTGCAGGATGGATAGCCTTGTTAGAAGTTCCAAAGATGCTCACTGAGTGAAAGGCCACCAATGACTGTGGTGATCTCTCCTTTAAGAAGTCAAAGGATTCAAAGGTAGCAATGGAGATAGAAGGAATGAACTGGGAGATCCAGTAAGATCTGAGAAATCAAGTGTAGTCTCACCTGGACAGCTGCCTCTAGATCAAGGGCTGAAGCATGCAAACTCCCACGCGTGGGCGTGTTGGTTGAAGCAGCCATCAGTGTCAGAGAGACGACCCTGAGTCATTTTATCTCAGTGACTCACAAGCAGATCTAGGCCATCCTAGTGACATTTTAATTGCTTCATGTGGAAAATGAGATAATGAACCTAAAAGCAACCCAGGATCTAGTTTTGGCTTTGTTCTATATCTAGCTTAGATTTGGGCTTGTCTGTGATAACTTGCCTATCCTGAAGTGCTAAGCCTAGCACTTCTAAGCATTGCCAAGTTCATCCTCAGTATCAACTTGTTCGACTATTGTCTGCTGACTTAAATATTCTCCCTACTCTGCTTGTCTCTGGGACTCATTTTTCCTATCGGTTTGTTGTCAGTAAGTTTAGAAGTTGTCAACAATATGTGTATATATAGTGAGTCACAAGGATTAAGAATTAGAAGCCATTCTGAGCTACAAAGTAGACCCTGCTTCAGAAAACCAAACCAAAACACAACAACAGACATCTTGGGAATCCCCTTAAAGTTTGTGACACTAGCCGGGTGTGGTGGCGCACGCCTTTAATCCCAGCACTCGGGAGGCAGAGGTAGGAGGATCGCCATGAGTTCGAGGCCACCCTGAGACTCCATAGTGAATTCCAGGTCAGCCTGGGCTAGAGTGAGACCCTACCTCAAAAGTCCCACCCCCCCCAAAAAAAAAATTGTGACACTAACACTATCCTCTGAAAATACCTTAGATATTGTGCGCTTGCTGTCTGATTACATTATTCATAATTTATCTGCTCTCTACAGGACTAGAGCTATAAATTAATGCATTTCAGGCTGCTCCTCCCATCCTCCTACCATTATCTTCTTTCTGCTCAGATGTCTGGGGACAGTAGTAGCACAGGCTCTGGATCTGGACTCTTGGCTCAAAGACCCTGTCAGACAGGATTAAGGAAAAATATTTCTCTTTTCTCTCTTCTTCCTTCCTCTCTCCCCTTTCTTCTTACCTCCCCTCCTCTTTTCCTCCTACCCCATCTTTACTTCTCTTTCCATGTTAACTCATTGTGCTTTCTTAAAAGTGAAGATATAAAGTGTGCCACCTTAAAAAGTTCTACTTAAATTGAAGAAGGTAGACAAAGTACATATATTATTCAATAGACACTCAATTACTGATCTCTATTTGCCCTTAGAAATATTATAAATGAATGTAAATTTTATTTATGTTTTTGTGTTCAGCAAGGTTACATGACATTATGTCATTAGGTGCTTCTATATTCCATGCTTTCTTCTGAAGTCCACTTCCATCTAGACTTGCACTGCTGTCTCTCAGTGGGGTTCCTCCTCTCCTGTGCTTGTTATAGCAGCTATTGTGGGTAGGACATGGTTCTTGTCAGTGCTTGGAGAGAAGTTCCTGTGTCAGTCCTTCATAGTTGGTTTCTCAAAGCACTAAAACACCAATTATGTTCCACTCTATGCAACAGGGAATGAGATTTTCTTAATGTTGTTTTTGATTCAAAATTAGTTGTCATTCATACCCACTGACACCAAAATAAATCTTCAGAGACAACATCAAGAAAACGTATGTTCAATTTCCATTAAAGGATCCCTGTGGCAATGAAGGAAGGACCAAAGCCAAGAATAGCCGTCAGTAAATTGCTCAGTGTTGCTGAGTCAGGATTTGGTAGGCTGCAGGATTTGCTTAGCTCAATTTCTCATTGTGAACTGAGATATTATGGTTCCTTTGGATAAAGCTTAAAGACTTTTATTTTAAAACAATTTCAGTTTATAATTTCTTCTAGTTGTCGAATTTCTGCTTGTTTTCTTTAATTCCCAAATATTCTTACTTCTAGTCTGAAACTTAGTTATTGACTGGAAATTGATTCATTTGTCTATGAATTGCTTAAAAATGCCTCTTCTGGACAGAAAAGAGAATGGGGTAAACACATGCATTTACTCTTTCTAGTTCACTAGAATTTCAAAACTATCATAGTTGTCATTAGTATATATTGTCTCAACTATAGCAAACTGCAGTAAGTGGTGAGGAAAATGCCAAGACCATTGTCAATGTCAAGACTGAATAAAAGAGTATCGTCGTAATTTGATGCGTGGACATAGGTCCTGTAGCAACAGTGGGAAAACAGAAGTGAATGGCAGCCATAAGAACACTTTTAAAGGGTTGCTTAACTTGGAAAAATGACACCAAATGATAATAATGCCTAAATATATCACATTGAAAATAGCTAGCTCCTTTTTATTGTATCCTGAACACATAAATCTTTTTTTTTTTTTGGTTTTTTTAAGGTAGGGTCTCACTCTGGTCCAGGCTGACCTGGAATTAACTCTGTAGTCTCAGGGTGGCCTTGAACTCATGGCGATCCTCCTACCTCTGCCTCCCGAGTGCTGGGATTAAAGGTGCACACCACCACGCCCGGCTTTTCTGAACACATAAATCTTGAAGAAATGCTGTTTTAGCAAAAATGCTGGTTGACGAGTGGAAGAGTTCCTTAACTACAGATTAAGTGGAATTCTATCTTAATGATCTTTGATTTTCAAAGATACTAAAAGTATATACAATATTGGATATTATATACAGAAGATTATAAAAAAGAAATATACTATAGTCCTTATCTAAAAGTGGCTTTAAAGGGTTTGAATAAATTGCCCAAGATATTGAGTTACAGAGCTAATATCTGAATAAAATCCACTTTGAACCTAACATTCAAAACATTTATTTTATTTGTGTGTGTGTGCACATCAGTGCATATGTACAAGTGTGCATGTACCTATGAAAACCAGAGGACAAACGTAGTGACATTTCTCATTAACACTATCCACTTTTCTTTTATGCAGGATCTCTCATTGACCTAAAGCTTGTTAAATCATTTAGATGGCTAGGCCAATGAGCCCTTGGGACTTTCCTATCTCCACCTCTGCAGCACTGGGATTACAAATATTATAATGTCTAGCTTTCTTACATGGATTCTAGGGATTGAACTCAGATCTTCATACTTGCATGGTAAGCCTTTTAACAACTGAGCTATCTTACCAGCTTTACAGCATTCAGTTTTTAACTATCAAGTGCATAGTGCCACCAAAAAATTGAGCTCTCTGTGGGAAAATGTTAGTCAAATTTTGAAAAGCAAGCATGAGAACGTGTTTAACAATTAACGTAAAAGACTGTTAATGCCTTTAACAGGGTTACCAAAAGTGTACACTCAATATCAGTTTGTGTTCCCTAATGCTTTTTATAGTATGTAATCTATGGCTCCACACAGCTATCTGCATAGCATCATAGTATATTGTCCATGTCAAGATACTATCTCCTTCTCCCACCCCAACACACAGTGCTTACTGCCGGGAACTCTTGTGACAACTTCAACTATACCTGAACCACCACACACCTCCACTATCCTTGAGTGCAGAGACTCTCTGCTGTATCCCTCATCCTACTATACGGTCCCACTAAAGTCATCTGAGCTCTCTTGCATGTGTTAACTTCAATTTCACACAAGCACCCTCTGCCCCATCAGGAAAAGTTCTCTTTTTAAGGGACTATCTGTCAAATTAACTCTGATGCCCTCTAAAATGTCGATCTTTAACCCAGTCTTGTGAATTGCAAAGCCCTATGTGCTCAGTGTTGGGTGACATGTCCTCATGAGGGAATGAGTAGGGTTTATTTTTAGTCTCAGCTAATGGACACAGAATGTCATCATGAATAAATAGAGACTTCTAAAATAACAGAAAAATTACCCAAACAAAAGCATAGACTTTTTTTATGTCTTCTCCCTTATATTTCTTTCCTTCTAGGATACTTTCTGTTTTGGTTTTCTCTTGCTTCATTAATCATAAATTAGACATGGGTTTTTTTAAGCAAGGATAGGTCATTTTTAATAAAAATGAGTGAACATTCAATATTTTGACAAACCATGATGTCTCTACTTGGGCAATGGGATTTTTATTTTATTTGAGAAAAATCATATCAGACCATGTTTTTATGTTATTCCATTGGTATTCTACTGTAATCGTGAAAATTTCAAGTATAGAAATACATATTTTAAAACATTTTTCGGTCAAACTAATTATTTCTTTTAAAAGTATATAAGTACAAAATTGAACTAAATGAAGTTTCTGGTATTTACCCATTTTAACTACTTAAATGTTGCATGGTTCAACCAGATGCTTACATTCACAAGTATATTTTCTGAATGTGTATGTCTTATGAAGTGGTTCTAGTTCAATAAATTCTTAACTGCTTATTTTTTAGTGGGGGATATGTGGAAAAAGTAAGTTAATCAGATTAAAGAGATTTCTGGTTTAATGATGAGTCAACTTGTACATCAACTCTGTGATTAGAGCAGATTAAATGGTGAGGAATCAACCAACCTACTGGATAAGTACTATTATGATGTGACCACTACAGATAATCAACAGGTTTAGAACCAGAGGCTGCTTTCTTTCTCCCCACAAAGAAAGATGAGACCAATCATGTAACAATTGCATATGTTGGTCCACATTCTATTACTGTCATAAAACTAAAAACTAAACAAGTTTATAGACTATCTCAAGCAAAACAAAAATTCCATGAAATTTTACACACAATTTCTATGACATATATGTTATATCCACAGTTAGGTAACTTTTCTTAGTAAAACCCAAAGAAACAAATATTTCTATTCCCTGATGCTCTCAGGCATAGGTTTTGAGCTGGATGTGAGTGATTACTGACAAGTGGTTTATGTGTACACATTTCAAGATACAGGTTTTGAAAGAGATAAAACAATAAAATGTTTAAAATGATGTACTAGTCGATTATATTTTCTTCAATGAGATTAGTGAATTCCCATCCTCTACCATTATTCCACAGCCTTCAAAGTTTAAAGAATGGTCTGTAGTTTTCTAAAAATGCAGATTTTACATATTTGAGTGACATAGCAAACTGGAACATGTAATATGGGAAGATATGTATAACTCTTTAGTTATGGTACAGCAGATATGGACCTCTACTAAACATAGAAAAATTAATGAAATTTTAGGAAATAATACTCATAGTAAAATATCTATTTAAATTTCAGGGGAAAATGGTTTTTATATTTTGGTCAGATTCCAGGCCATACAGCATTTACAATATTTCTAAAACTACAAATTGTTCAGACTGTACAATGGTGAAATATATGTTTGAATCCAAGATGCTACGTTATATTAACCAAAAATTTTATTTTTGTGTAAAATCTGAAGCCTTCTTATCAATTGCAAATGATTCACCATGTGTGTTTCTGACCCTCCACCACTTTCTACTGTAGTCCATTGCTTTCCTTTAAACGAGATGGTGACTCAATGAGCACTGATGTGACAAACAAGAAGAAAAAAACGCTTTGCATTTTTGAGAACTTGTCAGCATATACAAATGAGATTCATTCTGGAGGTTTTAAGGAGAAAGTTTATGTAGGTCAATTCATGCTCTGGCAGAAGACTATTTTATTCCTGCCAGATGAGAAAATGTATCGAAGGGAAACACATCAACCTGAATAAAGCAAAGCACTTCTATTAGCCTCGGTGCTCTTACTTTTGTTTTGGAAGAATTCACACCACATTTAACTCAGTGTCAGGCATTGTTCTAGTTACTTGGAATAATTAATGTAACACTCATGAGCATGTTATGGAGTAGGTACTGTTTTTATCTCCATTGTATAAATGGAAATTCATACACAGAAGAGTACTAGTAAGACCAAAGTAAGGAATGATGTCTGCTCAAGTACTTTGGAAAATGCTGTCATAGCACTTCCTGTTTCGAACTTACCAGGGCTAGATTTTGATTCATGCTCTCCATTTTTCAGTCCTGATTTTGAACTTTTATAGGTAAATTTTGGTTTTGTGTTCTTATATATGAATCCGTAGAATCCTGGCTGTATTAAACAGAAATACTTTCTCAGAAGTAATTTCCAAATATCTGGATTTCTATTCTTGAACTCTATAGATTCAGTAGAAGGTGAGGTGTCTAATGGGTAGTGCTTTAATAATTTCAGCCTAGCACTTGAAGTTTCAAGCAATACCTGTTCTTGAGGGTTTCCTGTCTCTTTCTGTTAGTCAATTCATTTGAGATTCCTACCTTCATATCCTACCTGAACTTGCATCTTATTTACTACATTTTTTGCATGTGTATGGATATGTGGTATACATGCTTATGAACATACATGTGTACATAAGTGTTTATAGGAACAGGTAGTATGTGTTCAGGATCATGTATGTGTGTTCATGTATGTAGAGGCCAGAGGTCAATGCCAAGTGCCTTCTTTAGTTTATGTCTGCCATATTTATTGAGACAGGGTCTTTTGCTTGAACTCAGAGTACATGAACTCAACTAGTTTAGCTAGCAAACTTGCTTCAGGGATCACCTGTCTGCACATCCTTATTGTTGGGACTATAGGTATGCTCCCATGCCCTTCTAGTTTTCCTGTGTTCTGGGGATCCAAAGTCATGACAAACACATTTATGACACTTTTAAAAAGTGACAAACATTAGCCGGGTGTGGTGGCACACGCCTTTAATCCCAGCACTCGGGAGGCAGAGGTAGGAGGATTGCCATGAGTTCAAGGCCACCCTGAAACTCCATAGTGAATTCCAGGTCAGCCTGGGCTAGAGTGAAACCCTACCTCGAAAAACCAAAAAAAAAAAAAAAAAAAGTGACAAGCATGTTCACAAACTAAGCCATTTTCTCAGCACCCAACTTTACCTTTTTTTATTAAAATTCTAATTAGAATAATGAAAGTAACAATGTGATCACAACGAATTTTCAACACACTATAACACTTGATTTTTCAAATAAATTATTATAAGTAAATTGGAGCTCCCGGTATGCCTTTCCCTTTTGAGTACATTTCCCAGACTGAAATGAACCAGCCATTAGAAAGTAGAAGAGTGCATGTATATTTTTTAAAGTATGATGTATTCATAAAATATTTCATAAACCCTCTAGAGTATGTTTTAGCTTTAAACATATTTACACTGATGAGATGGCTTGACAAATTGCTTTATTCACTAAACAATTCTTTTTACTTAACACTGCTAATGACTTTAGTCTATTTTTATTAACTGATATGTAGTACTCATTATATAATTATACTATCATTTATTTATCCATTTTAATATTTACAGGCACTTAGGCTATTTCCAAGTGCATAATAATGCTGATAAGCTTTCAGTATATTTCCAAGAGTGGCTATTAGAAGCTATATTCTGATTTAAAATCTCAACATGTACACCTGCAATATTTTTTATCTAGTTAATTGTCTTCAAAACATTGCCTTTAGGACCAGGAAGATAACTCAGTTGTTAGATGAATTTGCTTACAAAACTTGCCAGTTCAGATTCAACTCACCAGTACCCACATGGAGCTAATACACTGTGGCTGATGCAGCAGTGGGTAGTTGGTGCTGCTATACTCACTCAATCTCTCTCCCTCTCTCTCCCCCCCCCCTCCTCTCTCTCTCTCACTCTCTCTCTTTCTCACTTTCTCTCTCTCTCTCACTCTGTCTTTCACAAGTAAGTAAATAAATAAATAAATAAAATTTTAAAATCCTGCCTTTGGAAGATGTGCCCTCTGGTGGAACAGTGGCATTACTGCTATGGTGGTAACCACATGCACCATGATTGGATTTGAAACCTACTCCACAGGATCAAATTCATGCCTGGTATAAAAGACCTAATCAAATGCCTGTGGCTTGTAAGGTCATATGCCCCGATGGGAAAGCTACTATTGTTGTTTGGCTAAGTGGATATGTCATTCCTAATTGTCCTAATTGTCCTCTAAATATTTATGTTTATGCCCATAGATTAGTGCTGCTCTCACTTTTGATCAGACAAGCTGCTTCTGGCCAATGACTACTGGGTAGTGCTGAGAAATGCCAATTAACTGCTCAGCACTAAATGAAACATTTCTATCACACCCACTAAGGCTCAGAAAACATTGTGGGAGAGGTTGCAGAAGGAATGTAATAACCAGAGAATGGGAAGAATTACTTTGGACCATTGTTTTCTGGAGTGAAAGTGATCATTGCATTGATGATCAGAAAGTGGATGTTGTCAACTTGCACACACTGGGCCCTTCAACTTGTCATCACAAATGCTAAAAGAAGAATAAAGAGGAGGAGGAGGAGAAGGACTACTTGGAAAGTGGAATATATTCATTGTTAGGTGTATGATGGAGGGGTATAAAAGAAAGTAGTAAGAAGAGATTATGAATAAAATACATTATTACATTATGAAAATTGTCAGTAAAATGCTTTTAAAACTGGCCTATAAAACCCTTACAAGCACATTTAATCTTTTTAAATTTCTCTTACATATTTCAAGAACTAAATTTGTCTAGCATTTATTTGAATTTCACCACATATCCATCAATGGCATCTTTGCTTTCAGCGTACCATCCAGACTTCCTACTGTAATGCCCTTCCCAGTATTCTTCTGGTCTTCCCTGTTTTTCATAACCTTGTCAGTATTGGGGAATATTGACTAATTATTCTGCAAATATTCTCATTTGTCTTATGTGTTATCTACAATTTTCTTGAGTTTATGAGGTTTTGATAGACTATAAAAAGAAGAACATCCTTTTGATCAGTTTAAAGGATTTCAGGATTTCATTCCTGGTAACGTTAAGCTCCACCAAATAGTTGATAAATGCTATGCCAGATTCTTCCATTGGAAAGTTATCTTTTTCTTTCTACATTTTGTTATTAAGGAGCAAGTGGTAAGGACTGCTTACCATCAATGGATGCAGGAGGCATTTAGTTAGAACTGAGAAAGAATTTGTTCTAGATGGCAATATTAATAGAAAAATATACAGAAATTATGTTCTTCTGTGTTTTAAAATTGACATCTGAAACTGATCATCTGCAGTTATCTTTAAAAGTTATTCTTTAAATACATCATAATACTGGCATCTTTGAATAAAACTTCTGTGTTGTACTTTGAAAGATGTCCAACAGAATCTAAATACCATTTAATAGCCACTATTATGTATATTTAAAAGTCATACTACAGATCTTTTTAATGGGCAAAATTTTATGTAATTATATTTCCTATTTGAATACCTATTCCCACTCCCAGGGAGAAATTTTAGCTATTTTAATTCTTGAAGTATTCTATTGATACAGACTTGATTTTAAAAGTACTTCCCATGGTGATTAGGTTCTAATTGGCTTTTCAAATGTTGTTTGGAATTTACTTTTCATTGTAACTGTTTTTAGTAAATGATTGAACAGTATTGTTAATATGTTATATATTTTAAAGTAATTACTAAATAGAATGATAAAATGTACTACCATTATATGCTGTCCTAATGGTATTCAGGTTAAGAAATAAACACCTGCTTCATTCAAGAGCCTTTAATTTTTTGTTGCTTATAAAAGGCTCAATGAAGTAAAATAAAAATGGTTATAGTATGCTTGTAATTTACTTATTAAGTGCAGTATTCATTTTGATAATTTCTCAAAAATAAAATGCATATGAGGAAAGTATCAATGATGATATAAATGTTAAAAATTTTGCCATTGTAACTTTATGCATGAAAAGTTGCTAATTTTTCCAGAAATTAGTAAAATTTATAAAAGTAACTTTTTCAAAATTATCGCATTTACTTTATATTTTATAACTGTGAGTTTCTCCATCTGAAATAAATTAAAAAAAATAAAAACTACCTCCTTATATTACTAATTATACTTTCTATTTACAAAAACAAATTGTATCATCATAAGTCATTTGTGGAAACAAATTAAAATAATTAAATGATAACACCTCACTATATTAAATAAAAAAGAACATGTACAGAAATGTCTTTGCAATTGATATATCTTTTTGTGTGCATGTGTGAGACAGAGAATGAGGTGTTTTTACATAGTGTGTGAATGTATTTGTCCAGAGGCACACATCCCAGGTCCATGTGTGTAGGAGCCAGAGGAGAATCAATGTCCTCCTCTATCACACTTCTAATTTTTTTTTTTCCTTGAAATGGAGTCCCTCACTGAATCTGGAGCCGCAGTTTGGCTGTCATACTTCCTGATCATCAGCCTCAGTGAGTCTCCTGTCTCTGTCCCACTCAAGAATGGTGTTACAAGCATGCATAGCCACTCACAGCTTTTTACGCATTGGTGCTAGGGATTGAATTCATGTTTACATGTCAAGGGCTTTTATATACTGAACTATCTCCCCAGGTCAGGTGTTGATAATTTTCATAAATTAAATAATAATTATATGTCTCAGAAGTATGGAAAGTACTTTACTAGGTGTATATTGTGTTGTTGTTTTCTAGCAAGGAAAATAATTTAAAATAATTGGGTAGTTACAAAGAAGCACCATTTCATTGGTGATATCAGTTACTAGCTGAAAATAAGGAGGCTCAAAACAGTGTGGGATCAGGCATATCAAAGAAAACACACATGACAATGAGCCAAATGATGTGACAAAATGTATTAGCTTTAATAATATTATGATCAATATTAATAATAACATAAGTATGATATTAAGATATTATAATGATAAGGCAAAGAAGAAGTAAAATAGAAATGCAATTGAACTTGATTAGAATTTGAACTACTTTATCATGGCTTAAGTTGTATCTGTTAATAACATTTAGTTTTCATATGTGTATATGTGTGGTGTAATGTGGCATAGTATGTATAGATGTGTGTCCCATGTGCATGCATGTGGAGGCCAGAGGAGAGTGTCAGATGCCCCCTCTCACTCATCCATGTAGTTTCCTTGAGACAGTCTCACACTGAACATGCAGCTACTGTTTTATTTATTTGTTTTTAGGTTTTTGTTTTTATCAGACTAGCTTACCAGCAAGCTCCAGTAGTTCTCCATTGTCTGCCTTTCCATAAAAGGTATGTATGGTCACGCCTAGCTTTTTATTTGGATCCTGGGGGTTAAACTCAGACACTCTTAGGACCCCTCAGGTTCTCATGTTTGTGCAGCAAGCACTTTTTAACCTGCTGAGCCATTTTCCCAAGACCAGTAACTTCTAATAAATTAGAATGCTACATCTCTTTAAATTTAAAAATAGAAGAACAAAAATGCATTCATGAAATTGTTAATTTACTAAACATATATTTAAATATTTTCACGGATTTTATAATTTAGATGGTTATCATTGGGCACCTAGTTTCCTGACTAATTACATAAATGTAATTGTAATTATTGTAATAATTACAAAACACTTGTGCCTTAAGAGTATATAATTGATAATGAACACAATAGGCCATTTCATGTAAAACTTTATACCCTGCCCAATTCCAAACAAACTGTTCTGCCATTTTTCTCAGTCTTGGAGCTGTACATCGAATCTGGAGCTGTCACTCCACACTTGTTTAACCTGCCCATGAGGTTCACAACAATTTTCCCAGCTCTGTGATCATTAATGATTTCAAAGTCACCAACAAATGTTTCATCATCACTGTTAGAAACCAAACAGTGACTTTGCAGCATGGCCTAATAAGGACCTGGCATTTGCCCTTTTGTTCAGTGTTGTTAATGCTCTTGACAGCATGTGCCAGGACATTCCTGCACAGCATGATGGCTGCCCAGAAAGATGGCTGAAAGAGTGTATCAGTTATAGATATAAATAATCCAATATCATTTTAGAACTACACAGTCAGGGGACATTTTCACTTAAGATGTATGCTTCCTTAAAACATGTGCTATTTTATTATAACAAGTTATTTGATAACAATAAACCTACATGTAGAAATACTTCTGTTCATTGTTTATCTACTGCTAGATGACACTGACTTATAAAAAATCAAAAGTGAATCAATTCAGCTTAATTCACTGTATTACAATAAAGATAAAATATTAAGGTGATTTTTATAATGAATATGCTTCCAGACTTTATCAGTTAATCAACTGTTTTTCTGATTTTATTTATATATTTTTACATATAGTTCTTGATTTAGGTCAAAATTAATTTTTAAGTCTAAATAAAGACTGTAGATTCATAACCAAATTATGAATTAGCCACATTGCAGTAAGATTTCCTAAAAATTGGACATGGCCCTACAGGTGAGAATTTTAAATCATCTATTTAAACCCTTTAAACTGTTTCTTTCTGTGGTTGAATGCAATTGTTTCATGGATTTTGTCTTCAAAAGATTTTTGGCCTTTGTTGCAGTCACAGTATTGTGGGCAGTCTATTGTAGAGCAAAATAGACTATTCAAGGTAAGTCTATAATTCAGAAACAAATCCAACTAGAAATGTTAATTCCATAAGTTTGGTTATAATATTGGAAAAGATATCAAACCAGCTAATAAGTATCAGATTAAAAATATAGTTTACCAGGATCATAGCTATTTGATATGAGCAAATGTGGGTACATGAAAATAAGCAGGAATTAATTCCCAGGAAATGTTTTAGATGCTGTTTAGTTATCTCAATGTGACTGGCATTGTTCACTAGTTTCTACTGTGTCTTGGCTAGTCTAACTGGCCAGATTTTTGTCAAGTTTCTCATCAGGAAAACAACCATTGAGGCTACTAACAACTGCATTGCCAAGATTAGGTATTTCCTAGAACTCCTTTGAAAGTCCTTTTAAAGAGGGAACACAAAGGAAGACAGGTATTTCTGGGTACTGCCATCTTCAAAATATTCTTATGAGGAAATTTGGTCAATACAGAGGCATATTGTTATAAAATATGTTGAATATTACGGAAGTAAACAGATATTCCTGGGGGCTGAAGAGATGTTCCAGTAGATAAAGGTGCTTACTTGTAAAGCTTGACAGCCTGGGTTCAACTCCCCAGTACCCATGGAAAGCCAGATGCACAAAGTGGCACTTGCATCTGGAATACATTTATAGTGGCAGGAGGCCCCATTGAGCCCATATTTTCTCTCTATCTCTCAAATAAATAAAATAATATTAAAAATCAATCAATTAATAAAATATCTATTTACATTTCAATTTTCATTTTATTTTTATTTAGGGCATTTAAAATAATATTAGAACAATACTAACTTTTATGAAGCCATGTTCTTATGAATAATTAAGAATTTATAAGATATCCAAAGTTGTTTATCTTTGTGTCAAGTTATATTAAAATTCCATTTTTAAAAACAAATTTGCCTACTTCATCTGATTATTTATTAATGGCATTTATTTTGATGAATTTATATGCTACTGAAGTATAAGTATAAATTACACCATCTAGGTGTTTTTTTAGGGCCTCTCTCTAGCCCATGTGGGCCCAGCATTCACTATATAGTCTCAGGGTGGCCTCAAACTCACAGCAATCCTCTTACCTATACCTCTCAAGTGCTGGGATTAAAGGTGTGCATCATCATGCTGGCTTAAATTCCATCATCTACATTATCCACATAGTCTGTATCCATTGTGAATGAGGTCTCTTGGTTCTCATACTGCATTCATGAAAAAGGGATTCTAGTTCTTAGCTTTACAAAAAATTCATTACAAACTCCTATCCCATGCACATCAGGGAAAAGAAGACATTGTCCTCAAGACTTCTTTGAAATCCTGGAAACCAATATGACCAAGAGCTCTAATTGCTTATACCCATTGAAGTGTTTCATGCCTGTCTTGACTACTGCAGCTGAATTCCCCAATCAGCTCTGCCTTCACAGAGAATGATTTGTGGTAAGGCACACATTGGTCCCAGTTGTTATTAAAACTCAAAACATTAAATGTGGCTTTCCTAATAAGTGTTTGGGGCACTGCTTATGGGAAATTTTGATTTGTCTTTATTCCTATCTCTGTTTATTTTCACAGAGCTCAGTCACAACCCATATCTCATGGCCTTTTATTTTCTCTGTTTTTTTAATAGTATGCTTGGTTCATTTACACATACATTTGCAATATTTCACACCATTATATTTATATTCTCTTTTAGCATGGAGCAGCATGAGTATCTCTTAAGAGTCTGTAACTAGGGCTGGAGAGATGGCTTAGTGGTTAAGCACTTACCTGTGAAGCCTAAGGACCCCGGTTCGAGGCTTGGTTCCCCAGGTCCCACGTTAGCCAGATGCACAAGGGGGCGCACGCATCTGGAGTTCGTTTGCAGAGGCTGGAAGCCCTGGAATGCCCATTCTCTCTCTCTCTCTCTATCTGTCTTTCTCTCTGTGTCTGTTGCTCTCAAATAAATAAATAAATAATTTTTTAAAAAAAAGAGTCTGTAACTATGCAGTCATAAACACCATTCATATAACCTAGTGAGTCAATGAGAAATTTCCTTTAAAAAAAGTCACTTACGTTTCTCTAGAAGAAAACTTTTCCTAGACTTGACACATATTTACCATGATTAATTAGAGACTATGTTGTTTCCTTAATTCTTTGTTTATTATACAATGTAGGCAACTTTTAGATCCCCTTCCAATACTTGAATTTAAGAGTATACTGTGATTTATCAAACTTCAGTTTATCATATAAATGACTTGGGTCTCATTCTTAAGTAGCAATAGTAAAGTTAGCTTAAATTCCTCAACTAATCATAACCTTGCCATCATTCACTATAGTAGACACAAATGCATTCATGAATCCCTTGTAGAAGATTCCATGGGAATCTTCAAATCATTAAAGACTATAGACATATGACTTCTACACTTTCCAAAACAATGTCAATACCAGTTTATTAAGTTCTTCCTAGACACACAGTTTTTGGAATAAAATAGTTATTCATTTAAAAAAAAACAAAAAACCTACAGGGCCTGGAGAGATGGGTTAGTGGTTAAGCACTTGCCTGTAAAGCCTAAGGATCCCAGTTTGGGGCTCAATTCCCCAGGACCCACATAAGCCAAATGCACAAGGTGGCACATGCATGTGGAGTTCATTTGCAGTGACTGGAGGCCCTGGGTTTTCCATTCTCTCTCCACTTTCTCTCTTTGTCCATCTATCACTCTCAAATAAATAAATAAAAATTAAAAAAAATTTAAAAAATTAAAAAAAAACAAAAACACCTACAAACATTTCTTAACTTCTCCATACTTATATGGCAGATTACTAGGGTAATCACAGGACCCTGAGATTTTCTTAAAGACATTGGAGTGTGGGTTCAAGGTGGTGGTGATCAACTTTATTTATTTCTCAACCTAAAGTCTCACTGAGAATGTAAAGTTTGACAGATATCTGTATTAGTCAATTATCTCACTTTTGCCCACCTTATTTTTTTAATTTATACACTTAGCCTTAGTGTCAAACATAGGTTATGTTTGACTGTCAAGGTCCTTTCCTATCCCTAAGCACCAACTCCTATGCCTGCTCCACCTTTAATATCTGATGTTGAATAATATCAACTACAATGCAAACAAGGCAACTTCCAAACCTGAACTGTCAGGAAACATTGAGAAGAACAGTAATGGGAGCCAAATGTGGTGTGAGAATGCCTTGACTGAGGAGGAAGCTGCCCAGGAATGGTTGTTCCTGCCTTCCTTGGGAGTGAGCCCCATGTCCCAAAGCTTCCCACCTTCACCTTTAACAATATGTGAAACATTGGCTGTGTGACTGGAATTTCCTAAAGGTGGTTGTGCTTTCTAAATAAATTTCCCCATAGTCTGACCAAGAATAGAGTTAACTATACAGAGAAAGATCTACTGTTCAATTTTGGAAAATCAAGATCCCAGAACAGCTAGAGGAACAAGTAAAGTTATCCTGTAAAACCTTGGCATCCAGAAAAAAGGGGTGTGCCACATCCTCACTACATAGTGTGCACTGCTTAGCAGTCATCCAAACCATGCCAGCCTTGATAGGAGAGGAAGCTGAGTTACCGTAAATCTCACATGGAACAATAAAAATCAAGTAAGTCTACTCTTATTGTCCCAAATGGACTCAGAAGAAAAAAAAAATGAAGGTAGCCTATCATCATCACTGAAAATTAAGCTTTTAGGGCTGGGGAAATGGCTTAATGGTTAAAGCACTTGCCTGCAAAGTCAAAGGACCTAGGTTTGATTCCCTAGGACCCATGTAAGACAGATGCACAAGGTCGCACATGCTTCTGGAGTTCATTTGCAGTGGTTGGAGGGCCTGGCATGCCCATTCTCTATATGCCCCTCTCTGTCTGCTTCTCTTTCTCTTTCTCTCTCTCTCTCTCTCTCTCTCTCTCTCTCTCTCTCTCTCTCTATATATATATATATATATATATATATATATATATATATATATACCAAATAAATAAATAAATAAAAATATTTCTTAGAAAATTGAGCTTTTTTCAACATATGACTTTCACCAGCTCTAAAGACAGCTTAGTTCAAATAAACTTTTGTAATCCTGCTTTACTTTTATATAAAATCTATAACTCATTAGAGCAAAACATTTCATATGACCTTCATAAGTGTACTAATACAGAATGCCTCGAGCTGGGCGTGGTGGCACACGTCTTTAATCCCAGCACTTGGGAGGCAGAGGTAGGAGAATCGCCATGAGTTCGAGGCCATCCTGAGTCTCCATTGTGAATTCCAAGTCAGCCTGGGCTAGAGTGAGACCCTACCTCAAAAATCCAAAAAATAAAAAGAATGCCTTATTGGAGCAATGTATTGTTGGCATGAAAACAACTTAGAGAAGAGTTTACTAACCTTTCACATAGTAAGCTGGCTAAAACTCTTGTCATGGTGTCATGGAACTAATTTCATTTTATACCATCCCATTTCCCTTTAATTCAGTATCTTTATGTGTGCTCAATAACTTATTTTAGACTTGTATTTTTCCTTGCTTATGAATTTCCCACCAGAGTTGACTCCATTATCATTGTAGAGTATTAAAAGCTTGGATTTTAATTGGTAGACATGACCTTCTATAAAAAAAATAATAATCACTGAGAAAAGTGGATAAAAGAACTAGGAAATGAGGAAAAGGTATTGCTAAATATTCCTTTCACATAATAAAAGTAATCATTTCCTTAAGGATATTATCATTTTATCCATGGTATTTTACTTATCTGTGTTTGCAAAGAAGTGGATGGTCCATTGGCTTTTATCATTGACTATGCATATAGCCAACATTTTATTTGACAAAGTTGTAATTTGTTTTTATAGTCTAAGGTACAAATTCTCTGGTCACTGTCTTTCTTCTTTCTTTTTTTAAAATTTTTATTAATTAATTAATTAATTTTCTGTGGTAAGGTCTGGCTCTCTAGCTCAGATTGACCTGGAATTCACTATGTATTCTTAGGGTGGCTCAAACTCACAAGATCCACCTACCTCCTCCTCATGAGTGCTGGGATTTAAAGGTGTGTGCAACCACACCCAGCCTTGGTCATTGTTTTTCTAACATCTTGAAAGATAACAATCAAATTGAAGTCCAAAAAGATTCATAAAGTGTGACATGATGTTCTAATCAGTGACAGCCATGCCCAATTATCTTTGATTCCAAAACCACTAAGAACTTACTGTGTAGAGAGATTGCTCTTGATAAACAAAAGTGGACATAAACAAAAGTGGACACATTGTTTTCTGCACTGAAGAAAACAAAACATTTACCAATTCAACTAAGAGAGATGGGTTATTATCTAAAATGAAATTCAGTGTTACATTTTCAGTATTTTTAGTTGTATTTATTTTATGTCATGTTGGACATTGAACTCAAGACTACATGCATACCAAGCAAGTTCTATACCATTGAGCAGTCTCTCCAGCCCCAGTAACTATTTTAAATTTCTTGGCATTTAAAATAGCAAAAAAAAAAAAAAAAATGTTTACTACTTTCTACAAAAAAGAGATAACTTTAAGTAAGTATTGAAAGGGCAAGCTATAAAATGTAATGCTGAAGATCCTGGAGCTGAGCTTCAGAAGTTGTGAGGGTTTCAGCAGATATGGACAGAACTGCTTAAAGACCCAGAGCTTTCAACGAGTGACCTGAATTGCAATGTTGTAAAGTTGAAAATCACATTCAAATGGAAAATACTGCAATGCAGCTTTAAGTTTAGTAGGTTTCTAAAAGACACATAATGGTATGTGATGATGTACTGAGTTGATTAGAGTCTTCACTTCACTCCAATTGTTGCTATATTGTCCTTGAACGATTACTCCATGGTATTTGCTATGATTTGCATTTATTAAAATATCAATCTCAAAGACACTACAGCACAGCTACCCTTGTGTTATTATGATTTGAAGCAGATTGGATAATGGTCTCAGACCTACTCAGAATGTCAACAGCTTTGGGTCTCAGCTGGGAAGTAATGGCTCAACAGTGAGTATCAATGTTTTTTTTTTATTTGTGGTATGTCCAAGATATTTTCCTTCTCCTAACTTATATGATTGAGGCTGTTGTCTGTGATTAGAAGTTTTTGCTTATGCTGTTCACCGTGGAAGAAGAGACTAACCTCTGTGGCTCAATAGTTTTCTCCTGCATTTTGGCACCACTGCCAATACATGCACTGAGATTCCCCCATGGCCATCAGGTTGTCAGATGGCAAGGCAGCTGTGATGAGTTTATGCAGATCTTTGCGGAATTTCCTTTTCACTGGTATGTATGACAGTTGGGATATTTTCACTGACAAAAGAAGTGAATGATCATTTGATATGTCCACACAATGACCCGTCAAGTTGGAAACCATTAACCACTTGAACACCCAGTGCCTGAAAATCCTTTCCTCCAAACTCTCATTTCTTCTCATGATTCCTCTGTAATTGTGAGGGAGAAATATTTTTAAAATATTTTGTTTCAAATATAATTTCTTAACAGGAGTTCCTCCTCATGTTTTTGCAATTAACAAAAAAAGACCAACAGAGAGCTTTATTTTCGTGTGCAACCTCCCTGTGTCTGAAATGACCCCACCCTAACATAACTGTCATCTTTGAGTGCTTTACTATCATCTCCAAAGGGGGAAATTAACCCAATTACACTTCACAAATGCACTTGTAATATTGCAAATTGCAATTTACTTGGAGGCTCCAGAAATTTCACAGCAAACCAGGCTGAATACTTCTACAGATCACGTTTGGTTGAGGAGTCAGGCAGATTTTCCCTCTCTAGGGAGATGCTTCAAAATATCTGTTCCATGTTATGTCCATGAGATAGGAACAGAGTCTCGGGAGATTCAGTATTGTGTTCATTAAGGTGTTTATTTTATTTCTGTCTCTTGGACTGAGAAGCAGGACACAAAACATATGTTAGGGAAATGGGAGACAGTTCATAGCTTACAATATTAGGATTAAAAATTATAATATTTATTGTAAAAAAGACTCCAATTACCATTTTACTGGGAAGAATCTTTGCAAGATGTATGCAAACTAGAAGCGGAATTTCATATTTGACTCATTATATTTCCATAAGAAGCCACATGGCTGGACTTTAAAGCACAGTTTCCATGCTTTGGTACACTCTGTGCTTTCATTTGTTTTACCTTTTTTTTCCCTATAAATTCTAACAATAAGTTCATTCTACAAAAGTTCTCATTTTGCATGTCACATTCAAGTGAATAAAAAATATAATTCTGATTGAGGTAACCAGGAAAAATTAAGGCTAAAAATCAAATTTTAATAAAGAAGAAATAGGCTTTGATTTTTTTTTTAATTTTTTATTTATTTATTTGAGAGCAACAGACACAGAGAGAAAGACAGATAGAGGGAGAGAGAGAGAATGGGTGCGCCAGGGCTTCCAGCCTCTGCAAACGAACTCCAGATGCATGCGCCCCCTTGTGCATCTGGCTAACGTGGGACCTGGGGAACCGAGCCTCGAACCAGGGTCCTTAGGCTTCACAGGCAAGCACTTAACCCCTAAGCCATCTTCCAGCCCAGGCTTTGATTTTTAATCCACTTCTGAAGGGAATTTTCCTAATTTTCTCATTGAGAATATACCAGATGCTTTCTTATATCACTAAAAGGAGATGGCTTGGGAAATGAGAAACAAAGTCTTGATTTGCTAATGGCTGTTCACCCTCAGGAGTTGACTCAACAGTCCCTTCCTGTGAAGTAAACATGTTAGGAAAGAGAACAGACTGCACCTGAAATCCAATAAAGTAAAGCTTTTGTTAAAGGTGGAAGAATAGCCTTACTTCTCAGAGAAGAGAAGGAGCTTCTTTATCTCTTGGCCACTTCACCAGGAGTCAAGGTGTGAGAGGAGCTCACGTGTGCTTTATACCTTACGCATCCTGTGGAAGAAGCTTTGACTACAGTCACCTACAATTGCCGTGTAGTGTAGGCAGCCTCATCATTCAAAGAGCTCACCTTTGATGCATAAGGGTTATGGATTATGGAACCTCTGATCTAGTGCTAGACAAGTTTTTAGAGTTGTTCTTTATTGGTTTGTGTTTTAAGGACCAGATAATATTTTGGCTTTTCAAAACCATCTAATCTTTCTCACAACTGTTAAACGTTTCAATTTAAAAATTTACCAAAATACAAATAACACACCATAATTAGGAGAAATAATTCACCACTTTTTAATTTTTTCTAAGAAAACCATGTCTCTGGGCTGGAGAGATGACTCATCAGTTATAAACACTTGCTTGCAAAGCCTGATGGAAATTATCAGCCCAGGGTTCAATTCCCCAGTATCCACATAAACCCAAATGGATAAAGTGGTGCATACATATGGAATTTGTTTGCAGTGGAAAGAGGCCCTTGCGTACCCCACACACATGCACATGCAGACCGACTTTCCTCACAATAAAGAAAAAATAAATTTAAATAAAATTTAAATGAGGATAACTATGTTTCTCCATGTCTTGCTGACCCTCAGCCATAAGTCCTCATGTTATGCATATTCAAAGCAGGCACAGGCACTCAGTCTCACATTGCTGTGAGATACCAAGTCAACAAAGGGATTTTTTATACTTCTTAAAATTAGATATTATATAGAAAGTTAAGCTGGTGTCTAGATGCAGACATTTCTTTCTGAACACTAAGAAATAAAGAGGTAGAAGAAGTATGGCATGGATAGGGAAGGAAAAGAACATTTTTTTCCAATGCCAAAAGAATTGGCATCACTGTTTGTTTCTCTTTTAAAATGTCAATATGATTTAGAAACACATGTTTAATCAGGAAATTAAGTTATCTTAGGGATAGCTAATGGAAATTCTGTCAGAATCCCCACTGCCATTATTAAATGCAGTAGAACTGCCCCCTTCAGCATTTTTCACATCCTCATTAGTCTCATCCACTAAATCTTGGATGAAAAAATATTTTTCATCTAATTGCTAAATCTTTAAAGGGAGGAAATCAAACTGAATCTTTTACCCTAGTATCACCCGATGTCCCTCTCATATGATTTCTTCTGAGAAGGCTTTCAAAAAATAATAGCTCTTTCTTTGTTTCATTCCAACTTCAGAAATAAAAGATGTTATTTATTGAAATGTCCATGTGATTCCAGAAAGCGAAAATGCCCATTGAAGGGGTAAGAGCAAAAAGATAAGAAATCTTAGAAGGCCCTGCAGTAAATCAGTGTCTATTCATTTCCAAGGATTGCATACAGAGGTCTTCTCATTCCTATCTCTGATGTCCAACTCTGACTGAATTCTTTAGAATTCCATTGGAATCTCTCCACTAGAGATCTTTCATGTGGGTCTTGATTGAACTCAATGAAGCCTCTGCAACTTAGTCTAGACTCCAGGTGGAAAATAAATCTAGATCTTAAAAATAAACCAATGGCTCATTCGGCCTGGTGTCTGTTAAAGCTGAATTGACCATCAACATCTCCCAATGGCTATTTATATTTGCAGGCAGAGAGAAACACACACACACACATGCACATATATATACACAGAGAGAGAGAGAGGGATGGGGGAAACGGGCACAACATGAAGAACTTCTTCCACTGCAAATGAACTCCAGATACATGTACCACTTTGAACATTTGGCTTTATGTAGGTACTGCTAATCAAACCAAGGATGGCAGACTTTGGTAGAAAAGTCCTTTAACCACTGAGAAATCTCCCCAGATCCCCAATATCTATATTTAAACATTTAAAGTTTTCTGGAGCTGGAACTATGGCTCATCAGACAAAGTGCTTGCTGTATAAGTGAAAAAACATGGTTCTGAGTCCCCAGAACTCATATAAAAGCTGGATACTGTGGAGGGAGTCTGTAGTTACAGCACATCTTTGACAAGATGGGTGGCAGACATGGTAGATTTTCCTGGAAGCTTGGGGGTTGGCTAGGCTTGCAAACAGCAGTGGATGACAAAAATAAAGACCATATATCAAAATAAGGTGGAAAAAAAAAGATTGGCACCCAAAGTTATCCTCTGACCACATGGGCCATGGTATTTGCTTGTCCCTGCTTGCACACAGGATATGTACACACACACACACACACACACACACACACACACACACACACACACACACATACACATACATGCATAAACATGTACACACATACACATCAAACACAAAAATTTTTCAGGCTTTGAAGATGCTCTGATTATGAAATTCTGAACAAATTGAACCAGTCTTTACCTCCAAACTGGATTCTATATGAATTTAAGCTTCTTGTCCAAGGGACAGAGTTTGAATAATTATTTTAATTTGATGTCTCACTTTACGGATTATAAACTATATTTTCACTGGTCAAATGAATCAGCAGCTAATCCTTCCTAGTGAGTCCATACCAAAATGCCCTTCTCAGGACCAGTGCAATCTTACCATAACTGGGCTTTCTTGGCATGTTGCTCCAGGTAACCAGCACTGATAGAGTGAGCTGTCACACAAGACGAAACTTTTTATACCAACATAGAATAGCAGTTTCCCAGACATTCAATGCTTAAACACATGGTATATATTCTACATTTCCATCCAGTAAACAAAGAAAGGAATGAAGGAAGGAATGAAGGAAGGGGGCTGGAGTAATGGCTTATAGTTAAGGCATTTGCCTGCAAAGCTAAAGGACCCAGGTTTGATTCCCCCAGGACCTATGTAAGCCAGATGCACAAGGGGCACATGCATCTGGTGTTCATTTGCAGTGGCTGGAAGCCCTCACTTACCCATTCTTTCTCTGTCTGTCCCTCTTCTATCTTTCTTTCTTTCTTTCTTTCTTCCTTTCTTTCTTTCTTTCTTTCTTTCTTTCTTTCTTTCTTTCTTTCTTTCTTTCTTTCTTTTCTCTCTCTCCTTGCAAATAAATAAATATTTAAGGAAAGGAAGGAAGGAAGGAAAAAAGGAAAGGAGGGAGGAAGAAAGGACAGAAGAAGGGGAGGCATGGGCAAAAGAAAGAAAGGAAGAAAAAGAAAATTCTCTTCTGATTTTTTTAGTTATCTTTATTTCAAATCATAACCCTTTTTGAGACTAGACCTTCCATGTCTGAATGGAAAGACATGAGGGCTATTCTAAAATTAGTAGAATAAATATGTTTGCTGTGGTTCTATGGGGTGAAAAAAAGCAACTTCTTTGGGGGCACAGAATAATGTGGGAAGAATCATTTCTGAGGATTTTCAAGTCAGTATACATATAGATTATGAATGTATAATGGTCCTTTTACAGCACTAGATATTGATAAAATTATACAAATTCAAATCCTTTATGACTGTGCTATAAAGTGCCTCATTTAGTAATGCATAATGATGCACTGAACTGAGAGGAGGGATATATTTTTATAGATATTTGGCAACTGACTAGTCTACATATACATAGAAAAGAGCAAATGATCAGCAAACTCTATGAAATCACATGTCTAAATAATACATTCTCAAGAGTCTAGAATAGGCTGGCTCAAATGAGAAGAAATAAATTTCAAGTCTCTGAAAGTTATCTTATAAAATATGACAATTTTCAAATGGACAGTGTTAAATGGTACAGACCTAGCTGTTACTGGTAACAACCAGTTTTCAGGACAATCATTTCATCCTTAGAAGACTGCCCTTAAATCAAAGACACTCTCTCACTCTCTTTATGAATCTGTATGTACATCTAGTCTCAAATACCCCAAAATAAAGCACATACGTGCCTTTTCATCATGACTATGGTCTTGACTGTGTTTCTGAAGACAGGATCTACAGTGCTGACCATGTTCTTTGGCAATTACTTCCATGGCTGATATATAAGGTGAGCTCAAACAGAAGGCCAAGCCTCTGTTAATTAGACACGTACATTTCCCCATTATTGGTGTTTTCTTGCATGTATGTGTGTGGTGCACAGTGTGCACATGTACATACATGGTATATATGGGTACACATGCACGTGACTTCATGTATATGTGGAGGCCATAGATTGACATTAAGCATCTTCCTCTTTTGCTTTACTGCCTGTTTTCATGAGACAAAGACCTACAACTCATGAGTTCACTAAGACCAGCTAGCCATGAAGGCCCAGGGAGCCTCCTATCTCCTCCTCCCCAACCCTGGAATTACAGGCATGTCAACATTTGTTTTCATAAGTAATATAGTTTTTACTCTTTCTGTAAATAGTTCTGCTTGTCCTTCCCACGTCCCTGTCATTTTCTAACATGTTATACAAATAATGACTTATGTATACATGATGTCCCCGATGCATGCAAAGATGTTGCAATTATTGAGGTTGTTCCATTGAGCACCCATCATGATTGATGCTTGTCTTCCAGATAGAAATAATCCTTTCAGATCGTTCCTTGTTGCTTGCACATTTCTTAGGCCTATAGTAAGGAAGAGAGTCCCTAGGGGTGTTTAATTAGCATGCTTAGTAGACTACGGTTGTCAGTAAGCACTGTGTTTCCTCTGCCATTGACTGTCAGTGTGTCCATGCCCTCAGCAGTTTCCTCGAACAACCTTCCTGCTCTCCTATACAACTGTCTTCCTCAGCCTCACAGCAGCTGATTTGCATCTGTGGGCCACTGATCCTGACAAGCTGCCAGGTGCAGAAGGCTTGAATTCATTTTGTCATTTGTTAGGGAGCCAAAGTGTTAAATTATATATTTAGCAGGCTTATTGGATTTTGGTTTAGGATAATACATGAGACAAAATAAATAGGTACCATATATAAAGCTCAGGGGGAATGAGCTATACATATACCCTAGGCCAAGCATTATGGAAAAATGCAAATGTTGAGAGCATGAAAGATGAGATATTTGCTTAGGAATAGTGTCTTTTTGACAGATAAAATTGAGGAAAATCATAGACTTCATATAATAAGTAGAACTCTGATAGTTAAGACTGTCCTTGAAAACACAAGTATGTAAGCATGTGCTACATTTATTTTCATACTTTTTTTTCTTCTCCTTTCTTCCCTTTTCCCTTTTTAACTCCTCCCTGCTGAAAATGAGGAAATATTTTATTAATTTCCATAAACATAAAAGTAAGTTACACATGTTTCTTTGCTGACAAATACACTGTGCAATCCATTGCTCTAATGATATAGCCATCTTTGAAATACAAAGTGCAGTGTGTAGTGTTCAGCATCTATCTATGACATTCAGAGTTTGCATGTGCAGAGTCTATACCTTATAAATAGCCTGTCTAAATGTCTGGATTGATTAGAGGATTATAATGCAGTTCAATCCACTTAAATTCCATGACATGCATTAACGAATTACTACTGATTACTAGCATAATTTGGGGTGATATGAGATTACCCTTTCCATTTTTACCTAGTGTGTTCAACAATCACAGTGAAGTTTTCTCTCTCAAAGTATGTTCTGGAGACAATACTAATATTGTATCTCAGAAGACTTCTCTTTATCACCCTTTTAATATTTTTATTCTAGTAAATTTTCATTGTCATAGTATCTACATGAAAAGGTCATGGTATAGGAGTAAGGCAGAATGCAAAGACTGGATGTGTTGTAAAACACCTATGGTCCTGTAAGTCTTAATGTTAGCTACTAGCTCCACATTGTCATTCCATGAGGCACCTTTATTATGTAATTCCAATAGTTCAGAAGTCTGAAAACAAAAAAGAATATTTTGAAGTTTGAGAGGCTCTTTTCCTTGGCCTAAGGCTTATTAGATAAGTGAATTCTATATTTTTAATAATTAATTAATCAACTTATTCAGTCACCAAACATTTACCAAGGACGTTTTGTGGCACAAGAATTCTCCTAGACCCTTGAAAATACCCAGAAAGTAAAACAGACAAATATAACTGCTCAGTGGGGCTCACATGTCTAACTAAATTAGCTTGGCCACAGATACAGAGCACTGCTGTTGTGATGAATTTACTTCAATAGATCCTGTTATCTCAGGATTCCATTGCTTAGGCACAGAGCGGATGACAAGTGGGTGTGGTTAATGAAGCACACAATCTTCAAATTCATCACTGGAATTGTCTCCTGAACTTCTCATGATAATATCTCAATTCGTGGTAGTATTGGGAAGTCCTATTTGAGCTATGCATCTGTTTTAATCATTCGGGGCCTCTTAACAGGACAAAAAAAGCCTTTGGAAGAATTGCTTTCCGAGGGAGTCCTCTTTAGTGCTAATCTAATAAGCAAGCTAAGAATACGGCAGATACAGCAATAAAGAAGAGGAAAGGAAGAGGAGCAGGAAGGGCTCCAAATACTAACTCACATTCTACACAAGTTTCTTTCAGAGCAAGACCAGATTATGCTATGCGTTTTCACCTAGTATGTTGAATAACAACAGTGAAGATTTCACTCTGAAAGTATATTCTGGAGTCAATACTAATATTGTACTTCAAAATACCTCTCTTTTCTACCTTTTAATATTTTTTACTCCAATAAGTTTTCATTCACATTGCATCTGCAAGGACAGGATCTCACTGTATATGTGAGCCATTGAGAAGAGCTGGTCAATAGTTCTGATGATAAAATTTGAATTTGTATTTATACAGGACAGTCTTAGGAGGCCCAAGAGCAAAGGTAGCAAACCACACAATCATGATAATAGAATGTTAAAAATAAGTTTACAGAGCAGGGCATGGTGGCACATGCCTTTAATCCCAGCACTGAGGAGGCAGAAGTAGGAGGATTGTCATGAGTTCTAGGCCACCCTGAGACTACAGAGTGAATTCCAGGTCAGCCTGGACTAGAGTGAAACCCTACTTTGAAAAAACATAAAAAAAGAAAAATAAAATTAGTTTACAGGTATAGTCAAAGAACCTCAAAGACCTTAAAAAAACTAAATTACAAACCAAGAACTCATCACCTTAATCCCATTAGTCTTTCACTTGACCTTTAGTTTTGGAGGTCAGTTTGTGGCAGGAAGTGATGCTCAAGAACAGATGTCATTAAGGATTTATCTGTGGAGACTGAACTCACGTGTGATTAAGAATCACACAGTGGGGCTGGAGGGATAGTTTAGCAATTAAGATGCGTGCCTGCCAAGGCTGAGGATCCAGATTTGATTCTCCAGGTCCCACGTAAACCAGATGCACATGATGGCGTATGCATCTGAAGTTCGTTTGCAATGGCTAGAGGCCCTGTAGTGCTCCCTCTCTCTCTCTCTCTCTCACTCTCATAAATAAATAAAATAAAAATAAATCTTTAAAAAAAAAAAAAGAAGAATCGCACAGTCTGTCTTCCCCACATTATCCAGGGCTCTCTGTTGTACTGGCAATGGGTTTACGCTTAACCTGTCACTACTGTTACTGATGTATGACTGTTTTAACTAAAGCCAACTTTTTCCTCTGCTCATTTCTACTCTTTTATTTTTGAAGATTAAGTACAAGAATATTAATTATTTTCATTTCTAAACTTCACTGATAGCCTATAAGTGCAATAGAGTCATTTTTTGTTTCTTTAAGAGGATGTCTAGTTTATGTAACTATCTTATTTACATTATTTTCTCCTTTTCCATCACAATATGGTAAAAACATTAAACCAAGTATGTTTTCTAAGATGAGGGAAAGAAAGTGTTTATTTCAAGTCCCTATGGATTTATGAATAATAGTTTACTTCAAATGACTTAGTTCTCCCATAAGTTAGTAATTAGGTTTTAGAGGAATTTTTTTGAGAGAATAAATTCTAAGGAAAAATTTGCTTTGTGACCACCAAATCAAAATGAATTGAGTGGGCTTAGGGAATTTATAACCAAGCAAAAAGGCTAAATACCAGAATTTTTACTCTGAACATAAAAATTGAACAATACTACTGTAACACAACATTGACTAGACAAGATTAACTAGGATGATTCAAAGTGAAATATGTGAACTATCATCAGGGGCATCCAATAATCAGTAATAACTTGGTCTTTTCATCCCATCATCCTTTCTGCCTTTACAAAAGCACTAGTTCTTTATGTGAGTCACTGTTAAATTGCAAGTATTGTAGAGCCACTGGAAGTAGAAAGGAGACAGACAGATCTGCCTCCAGCACTTTCTCATCTATGAATCTTCAATAAGTCCCTTATTATTTTGTAGCTTCAGTTTTTATCATCTATAAATTACTGATGCATTCATGAAATTATTCAAATAGAAAGAATGAGTGTCCAAATCTTTAATTATAATAAATACTTATTAAATCATAGGTGTTATTTTATTAGTTCAAGAAATGAACTGGTTACAGATATTATATGAAGACCTAACTCGATCCCATGGGCAAACACCTTAACCATCATGCTTTGTAGTGGTAACTTTTGTAAATTGTTAATATTTTCTATTTAGTATTTACATCTCTGTATTGTTTCAGACTTTATATGAGAACTCAGTCATGAAAACAAAGACTATAAGAAAGAGATTTTTAGTCTGTTTTGTAATGTTAAGATAGAATAGCATGGACTGGGTGATTAATGATGAACAAAAATTTATTGGCTTATATTTCTTAAATCTGGGAAGTCCAGTATCAAGATACAGACATCTTAAATAGACCTTCTTGCTCTATGTGTGTTGGATTGGGAGACAAAGAGAAAGAGAGAGGGCACACTTGCCCACGTACACAGAATTCATTGCACTCTATGATAATAAATACTTCTTCCTTCTGATTTAATGACTTTTCTTAAAGGTCTCACCTCTTTGTACAACTAAATGTCAACATGAAGTTTGGAAAGTATACCAACACTTAGGCCATGCTAGGAGGCATAAAAGAATCCAAGACATAGTCATAGTCTTCTTGACCTGAAGAACTGTTTGGATCTTTCAAGCATCTTCAGGAAAGCAAACCTACCTGCCCATATCCTAAAACCAGGCCCACATACAGGATGAAGGTGAACACTTCAGGACCTGCAAGCTTCTGGGAAACAACTGGTGCTGAGCATCTACAGAAGCATCTTACCTGATGCATGATGCCATCTGCACAGGCATCATTTAGCAGCAGCAGTCAGGAAGACAAGCTAGACTCTGTTGGACACTAGGATCTTCACTCATCACCAAGTGTGACTTCATAATCTAAGCACGGTATCTTCTGCATCACTTCTATCCTCCAAATCTAATTCCAGCTCCCGTGGTACCAGCTCCACACCAAACGCTGTAAAGAAGGGAATTCTGGCATAAAGCTTCCATCAGTTATGCAGTTAAGGATACATCAGCTTCAGGTGCCTGAGAGGATGGAGCAAGTGTTTTTTTGTTTGTTTGTTTGGTTGGTTGGTTGGTTGGTTTTTTTGTTTTTCCCTTTACCATCCTTTACATATTTCTCTTAAAACCACATAGTTCAAAAACTAGTACTGAAATTAGTGCTGATGGGGTCTGCTTTTTGATGTTAGAGTTAATCATTGCTAGTTACTGACTACATAACTATAAATACATTTTGAAATATTTATAAAATATATTCATATGCAAGCTAGCCTTTCTTTTTGACTCCTTCGTTTTAGCAACTCACACTACATGCCTAGAGTGTGGGCCCCTGCCCTATTTGTACATACCTGCCACATACCTGGTTGAACTTGACTTTCTCTGTGTAAATAGTCCATACTTTTTTTTTTTTTTTTCGAGGTAGGGTCTCACGCTGGTCTAGTCCGACCTGGAATTAACTCTGTCATCTCAGGGTGGCCTTGAACTCATGGCAATCCTCCTACCTCTGCCTCCCTAGTGCTGGGATTAAAGGCGTGCACCACCACGCCCGGCTTAATCCATACTTTTTTTGTTGAGAGCCCATGTAAACTAATTTTGAATCTAGTGAGTAAAATATAGTTAATTAATTTTCATTTTTAATTGATTGCAAAAGTTTTTCCATACATTTTTGTGTATACATGAATATGTATGTATATATAATAATTTCTTGAGTCAGTCTGATGTCTAAATGTGAATATAAAATTAAATTTTTTTCTCACATGCTTAATATTCACCGAAAGGCCAAGAATGTGATTAAGCTTTTCATTTTAAAGATTCATCAATTTTTCTATGAGGGGGGTTGGGTACTGATTACAAATTGTTATTTTTCCTTCCTACTCCAGAAGGGAAAATTGTCTTTCCCATCGGAATACCACATCTTCTCTGGAAAATCCTTGTTTCATTACTATGCATCATAATAGTTGCCACCTTCTCTGGCTTTCTTTGTCCATATTTTGGCAGCTCCTGTTTTGTTTCTTTTCTTTCTTTTTTTCCTCTTATCAAAAACACAGAGGAAGTCATTTTTTTTGTTGTTTCTTTAATACACCCAGACTGAGAAAGACCAAGCTTAAAATATGCCTGGAAGGGAGGCATATTGGAGACCCATACAGACTTGGCAGAGATGGGAGGGGGCGGATGTGGGACTTGGAAACATACAACTTATGTTGCTTTTTAGGTCATTTAGAAAGACTTTGCATTATAAGAGTTGATGGTGGACAGATGTGTCTCTACAGGCCAAAACTTTTAAAAGAACTTAAAATGTCTGATGAGAATTCAGGAAATCTTCATTTATCATTATGCAAACTGATTTGTGGGAAGTGTTTTCTCTTTTTCCTCAAGGGTAAGGGAATGGAGGAATGAGAAAGCACTTATTAAATACTTTGGAATAAAGGTGCAAGGCACAGGATACACATTTCTTCAGTACTTAAAATGCAATGTAGTCACTTTCTTTAAAATGTAACTCTAGAACTACCCATTTAAGACCACACTAGTTTAAATAAGATAATGATTAAAACATTTCCACAGTGTAGTTTAAGAAACATATAGCTAGATTCTTTTAGGAGAAGGATGGCTTTCATTCCCATAGTTACCTTCATCCAAAGCCAGAAAGACACATTGAGGGAATTTTTCACACAAGTAATTATTTTAGCACTGAATTTACAAAACTGCTCAAAGACTCTACAATGGAAAAGACAAAGTTCACATCCAAAGTTTGCAAGTTTTTAGCCAAACGAGATTGACTTTCTCGGAGATTTTGTTATTCCATTATCAAATCTTCCATGCTATGACTAGGTCACTGTGAACATATCATAGGTAAAGAATATGATGGTGCTCTGAGAGCCGATAAAAATATCCACAAAACTTATCATCTTATCCAGAAGTTCAGGGAACCAGCAATGTTCCTTCCAAGAGATTAAGATCTCAACTTTGCATCTCAATGAAAAAACATTACTTGCAGAAAGCAATGCCCTCCTCCTAACATCTCTCCAGGGGAGCAAATGCCTTCCACTTAATCATCAACATCACCACTTCCTCCGCTGAGAGCCATATCTGATGATGAATCACCCTAGCAAAGATCTAGCCTCACCCCTTGCTAGGCTGAGAAAATCAAAGCTGTTTATAACATTTGTCCAAAGGGGACAAAAACAAAAGTCACCGTCCAAAGAAAAATTAGCATTGCCGATATATATTTTCTTGCTTTATTGTCTCTATTTCTTTATGCAAAGTTGCTCACCCAGTTATGTCTTTCTCATGTGTCCTCCTTCTACACAGTAAATGATTAACAATCATTTCCACCTTTGTTCATGCTTTCCCCAAATATTTGATAGAGATCAGTTCTATGGTATGCAGTGTGAAGTGCTAGGAATACCACAGTACACAGACGAACATGATTTATGCCCTCAAAAATACAGAGTCAGTTGTAAGGAAGAACATAAGACCCAGAAGGTTCTCCCTGGCCCGTATACATGCTCAGACCCAGAGAAGAGAATATTTGAAAAGGTAACACTCTGAAACTGATCTCAGTTCATCTCTTTATCAGTTTTGAGAAATCCCGATTCAACATGAAAAGAGTAACACAGGTTTATCAAATGCAGAAAGATCTAATGTGCATTGTGATTTTAGCTTAGCGACTTATATAACTGTACCTGTGGCCTTGTCTTCTCTTTCTGGCTACTTTACCTCTTCTCTCCTCTTTACCCTCCCAGGCTAGTCTTTCTGTTAGCCTGATGCTCCGTCAATCTTATTGAACGTGAACATGGAGCATCCAAGCCACCATTACTTTTAAGTGCCTGTTGGTGATAAGCAACAATTGAAAGAGTTTGGTTACGTTGGAATTGTTGGAGGAGAAAATTGGTAATGTGAAAGGACAAATACTTAAGGAAGCCTGACAATATCTGCCTGTGATACCCTACTGCCATTTCCTCCTCATCTCCAAGAACTATTTATCTATACCATTTCTGGGGAGTCTGTAAACTAGTGTATATCTAACTGTTCCCTCACTCTTCACTCTCAAGGGAATTTTTAAAATGCTAGTTTCAACTTAATTAAGACTATTTTAACTGTCATAGGGTGGGTAGTAAAAGAATACTGCACTTATTTTAGCATGTTGATGGCATCCACTACTACACTAATTTGTGCAAATAGATAAGCATATCTCTGCGCAAATCCCAGAGGAATATTTCTTCTGCCACCCTGCAAGCTATGTAAAAGCTACTACCATGTGTAACTTCTTTTGTATGAGCTAAGAATTGCTGAGTTCTGTGGAAATGTTGTGCATATGTGCATTGAATGCTGAAGCTTATTTGGATGTGTCATTTTAAACATTTGTTTTAAGAATTTTTATTCATTAAAAAACTTCTTTAGGTGACTTAGTGATTCATGACTATTATAAACTTCAACTTGCACAATAGAAAAAAAGCTGCTCTTACATATTGGTGCTATGTCATAAGATTTTTGCTTTGCAAAAGATTCCTTTGCTAAATATGTATGAGAATGTTGATCTAGGCTCCTGTTCTGCTTCACTTTTTATGCAGTCATGATAAATTACCAGTATTTGCATATATATACATATATATGTATATGTATGTATGTAAATATGCAAATACACATAAGTATTTATATCATTGTCAAAAGTAATATGTGTACACATATGTGCCTACATACATAATATATGCCTTGCCAGTTGATTTGGCTAAAGAGGATGTACCTATAGCATAATATTTTCTAGAATAAGAAAACATCACCATTTTCAGATTCCTCTGCTGTAATTTGAATGCCTACTTTTTATAAGTTATAGAAAAATAATACCAGCAACAATTTAGAGTGTCAACATTACCTTCTGGAATAAGAAAAAAATTAATGATGTTTGGGATGATAAGGTATTTGTAATACTTAATGTGTTGTAAACTTGATTTGTTTAGTAATCCACAGAAATCCCTTTCAAGTGGGTCCCTGTGGTTGCTTCCAGGAAAGATTAACTGAAGGAGGAAGTCCTACCCCCAGAGTGGGTGGCCCCACTCAGAGGGGGACTTCATATAAAGAAGCTCTGGCTAAAAAGAGCCCTTCCTTCCTCTTGGCTGCCAGAGCTGTTTGCTGCCTTCCAGCATGGATTGAAGACCAGCATGGACTGAAGACCAGCATCAACTGAAGACCTGCATGATTGAAAACCAGTGGGTCCTGTGGAAGTCTCCAGGCCTTTAGTTCTGGATTGGGACTGCTGAGGTATCTGGCCACATGGACTGAGCAGCTACCAGGTTCCTTGATTCTCAGGCCTGCAAGTGCTACTGGACTACCATAAACTAATCCAAGGAATTCCCTTTTTAATTTAATTCATTCTAGCAGTTATATTCTAGAAAATGCTGACTGATACAGATTGACTGGTACAAGAAGTGATTCTAGAGAAACAGAATTGTAAGGATGAATTTCTCTAGTGGACTTGGTGCTACCTGGGGTTGGCTTTCCAACTTCAGGGCTACTAAAGGCCCTACTCATAAAAAGGAGAGCACTTTTACTGGAAATTATAAGGGCACTAATAAACTATGGTGTGAACTATGTACAGATGTGTTTGGTGATCCTGAGTTATGTCTTGTGAAGAGCAAGGAATTTAGTGACTCTGTATTTTAAACATTTGAATATTTGTGGAAAAGTAAAACAAATTATGAGGCTGGTTGGTTGCTTCTAGCATCTCTGCACAAACTATTGAGGGAAAAACAGAAGCTCAGAAAGGAAAATTCAAAGCTTAGTACCCACATACATGATCTCAAGGTTTCTAAGGGACCCCTGGAGGAGAGTCTCCTTTTTGTACAAAACAGGGCTCAGATTGTAGAAAACCAAACCCAAGCTATCATTGTAAGATTGGCTAACTAATGTAAACTCAAGCCCCAGCCTCACCCACTAGGCTATCAGAAGTTAAAGTGAGGACATTGATTGGAAAAGAGTGGGATCCTGTAACTTGAGATGGAGATGTGTGGGAAGACCCTGAAGAATCTGGGGACATCGAAGTGTCAGATTCTTAAGAAGTTGTTTTGCATGAAAACATGACTATCCCTCCCTTAGCAGCAGTTGTATCTTTACCTCCACACCCTGAAGTATTTCCCTCCCCACCCTTGCCTGAGAGAATGAATCCTTTGTCTGAGGAATAAGCAGGACATGCTGATGCTTCTCAGTTCCCACCCAACTTTGCCTCTAGACCTATCACCAGACTTAAGGCTAGGCAGGTCCCTAAAGTGAGATAGAAAATGTGACACAAGAGGAAGTGAGGTATACCCCTAAAGAACTTCAGAGTTTTCTAACTTGTACAGGCAGAAGTATGGGAATATGTGTGGGAATGGATTTTAAGTGTGTAGGATGATGGAGGAAGGAACATAATATTAGATCAGGCTGAATTTACTGAAATGGGCCCATTGATCAGATTTTAGATTTAACACTGCAGCTTGTGCAATTGGAAGAGGTGCCAAGAGTTTATCTGATTGGTTGTCTAAAGTATGGATCGAATGATGGTCTACTGTGAATGAGCTCGAGCTGCCTGATATCCCTTAGCTTAATGCTGATCAGGGATTAAAAGGCACAGAGAACTTGGAATGCAGGAGTGGATTTGCCATGTAAACTCATCTCTGTCCCCACAATGGGGCATTCAGAAGATGTGCCCTACCCTAAGACTATAGGAAACAGATTTGTGAGGGGAGCACCTGCATACCTAAAGTGTCCAGTGACTGGTCTTTTATGTAAAGAAGACATCATATTGGGAGCTGCAGTTGCTGTATTAGATGCAATGGGTCTAACTGGATCTTAGGGTAACAAGGGCCAAGTGGCAGTGCTGAATCACCAAAGGTGGGGTGAGCATGTTTTTCATAATAGATAGCATAGGCAAAATTATGCACATAAACGTATGACTAATATGGACCTTTGGCATTGGCTGATTAATCATGGTGTTCCCAGAAGTCAGAAAGAAGCCTACAGAGTTCCTGATTGATCTGTATAAGCAGAAAAGTTCCAGAACAAAGGAACATGAAGCCACTTTGAATTATAGTAACAGAGAATCAAGGCCTTTTAATCAGTTTCCAGACTTGAATCAGTTTATAGATATTAAGCCCCTTGATTGAATGGATGGCTGTGTCCCTTCAAAGAAGGTTCCTCCTACAACCCCCAAAAGTTTCAATATTAAGCTTACTCCTATTCCTTCTCAGAGGGACCTGTGGCCTTTTACTAGGGTAACTGTACACTGGGCCAAAGGAAATAATCAGACCTTTCAGGACCTACTGGACACTGGCTCTGATTTGACATTGATTCCAGGAGACACCAGAAAGCACTGTGGCCCTCCAGTTAAAGTAGGCACTTACAGAGGCCAAATGATACATGGAATTTTGGCAAATGTTAGATTGACAGTGGGTCCAATGGGTCCCTAAACTCACCCTGTGGTCATTTCCCCAGTCCCAGAATGCATAATTAGGATAGATATACTTAAGAGTCGGAAGAACCCTCATATTGATTCCCTGACTTGTGTAGTGAGGACTATTATGGTTGGAAAGGCAAAATGGAAGCCATTCAGGTTCCCACCACCTGGGAAAATAGTGAATCAAAGACAGCATCACATCCCTAGAGGGAATGCAGAAATTAATTCCACTATAAAGGACTTGAAAGATGTAGGGTGGATGGCCCTACCACATGTCCCTTTAACTCACTTATTTGGCCTGTTCAGAAGACACATGGATCCTGGAGAATGACAGTGGATTATCAGAAACTTAATCAGGTGGTGACTCCAACTGCAGCTGCTGTATCAGATGTGGTTTCTTTACTTGAGCACATTAACACATCTTCTGGTACCTGGTATGCAGCTATTGATCTTGCAAATGCTTTCTTGTCTATACCTGTCCATAGGGACCACCAGAAGCAATTTGCCTTCATCTGGAAAGGTCAGCAGTACACCTTTACTGTTTTACTTCAAGGTTATATTAACTATCCAGGCCTGTTTCATAACTTAGTTTGCAGGGTTATTGATTGCTTCTCCCTTCCACAAGGTGTCATTTGGGCCATTATATTGATGACATGCTGATGGGATCAAACAAACAGGAGGTGGCAATCACTTTGGTGTTGCTGGTACAGCAGATGCACATCAGGGAATGGGAAATAAATCCATCCAAAATTCAAGGACCTTCCACCTCGGTGAAATTTCTAGGAGTTTGATGGTTTGGGGAATGCAGGTATATTCCTTCTAAGGTGAAGGATAAGAAAGAAGTACAATGTCTAGTGGGCCTATTTGGACTTTGGAGAGAGCACATTGCTCACTTGGGTATCTTACTCAATCCCATATACCAAGTGACTCAAAAAGCTACTAGTTTTCAGTGGAGCCCAAAACAAAAGAAAGCTCTTTCCTTAGCAGCTATTTCATGGTTCCAGCATCTCTACTGGGTCCCCACTGCAATCCACAGTTCATCCTCATGGCCCCATGGGGTCTCCATTCAGGCATCAAGCAAACCTGCTTCACACTGCCCATGGCCATTTCCAAAACACAAGACTGTGTTGCAAACTGAATGAGCCTCTCTTTCATGCATTTCTTGTACTCCACAATACCAGGTAGGGTGCCAATTTCTTAATACAGGAGGCAACAAAGTAGACTTTGAAGAACAGGACACTCCTTGAGCACTCAGGCCCCTTCAAAGGAGTCTACATTCTTCCTGTTGCCCCAGTGCAGGCCAGCTAACCCAATCTCAAAAGTTGTAATCTCATAATTTCAGTTGAACGGGCAAAAATTCATCCAAAGATTTTTTTTTTCTTTGTCATATCCCTCTGCTTGTACCAGTTCATTTCTATGCAAAGCAACCCTGTACAACTTCTCAGGTCATGAGCATAGCAGCAAGCTTCCCACACAAACTCCTAGCCCAGTCCAAGCAAAGCTCTTTCCCACCCTCATAAACCAAACCTCACAGTCCATAGTTCTTACAGCATTCAGTCTTAATGATGACCAAGATAGTCCATCAAGCTGTACTTATAGCAGTGCAAGGCATCTCTTAGGCTGAGATTTCAAGTCCTTCCACATTCCTCTTGAAAATCAGCTCTAAAAGGCCAAAGTCACACAGTCAAGTGCCCAGCAGCAATCCCACTCCTTGGTACCACTTTACTGTTGCAGTCAGGTTTGTATTGCTGGTAGAAATCACCCAACCAATAGCAGCTTGTGGGGAAAAAAAGAGGTTTATTTTGGATTAAAGGCTCAAGGTGAAGCTCCACAATGGCAGGGGAGAAAAATGGCCTGAGGGTGAAAATCACCCCCTGGCCCACATAAGGTAGACAATAGGAACAGGAGAGTATGCCAAACACTGGCAAAAGGGAGCTGGCTATAATGTCCACAAGTCAGCCCCCAACAATACTTTGCCTCCAGGAGGCATTAATTCCCAAATCTCCATCAGCTGGGAACCTAGCATTCTGAACATCTAAATTTATGGGGGACACCTGAATCAAACCATCAAATAGCTCTTGGCCTTCTACTGGGCCTTAGTGGAAACTGAACATTTGACAATGGGCTATCAAGTTATTATGTAACCTGAGCTGCCAATTGTGAGCTTGGTGGTATCAGACCCACAAGGACATAAAGTTGGATGTGCACAGCAGCAGTCCATCATCAAGTGGGAGTGGTACTTATGTGATTGGGCTCAAGCAGGCCCTGAAGGCACAAGTAAGTTACATGAGGAAGTTTCCCAAATGCTTGCGGTTGCTACTTCTATAACAATGGCATCATGGGGTGTGCCTTATGATCAATTGACTGAAGAGGAGAGGACAAGGGCATGGTTTACAGATGGTTCTGCACATTATGCAGACACCTCTCAGAAGTGGACAGCTGCAGCATTATAGCCCCTTTCTGGGACAACTCTGAAGGACTGTGGTGAAGGGAAGTCTTCACAATGGGCAGGACTTTGGGCAGTGCACATGGTTGTGCATTTTCTTGGAAAGAAAAATGGCCAGATGTGCTGTTATACACTGTACCATTATACACATAGGCTGTGGCTAATGATTTGGCTGGACGGTCCAGGACTTGGAAGGAAGCCAATTAGAAAATTGGTGAGAAGGACATTTGGGGAAGGTGTAGGTGGATAGAACTCTCTGAATGGGCAAAGGATATAAAGATATGTGTGTTACATGTTAATGACCATCAGAAGGTGACTTCATCAGAGGATGACTTTAATAATCAAGTAGATAAGCTGACCCATTCTATGGATAGTGGTCAACCTCTTTCCTCAGCCACCCCTGTCATTGCCCAATAGGCCCATGACCAAAGTGCCCATGGTGGTAGGGATGGCACTCAACAGCATCCATAGCCAGGTTGCCCTTAATGAGTTGAAGTCCATGTTTTAGGTCCATTCAAAACCTGCATCCTTGCTGCCATGGCCACTTTGGTGCTGTTTCTCCTATAGCCTGGATTCATGAGTCCAGGAATTAAGGGGTGGAAATGGAAATGGTCCCAATTACCATCACCCCAAGGGACCCATTAGCTAAAATTTTGTTTGCTGTTCCTGCAACCTTACACTTTAATGGCCTAGAGATCTTGGTGCCAGAATGGGGAGTGTTTTTGCCAGGAGGTACAAAGAACATTCCATTGAACTGGAAGCTAAGACTTCCCCCTGGCCACTTTGGACCCCTGATACCCTCCAGTTAACAGGCTGAGAAAGGTGTTACAGTGGTAGCAAGGGTGATTGATCCAGACTACTGGGGGAAAACAAACTGCTCCTCCACAATGGAGGTAAGGAAGAGTATGTCTGGAGTGCAGGAGATCCTTTAGGGCATCTCTTAGTGTTACCATGCCCTATTATCAAAGTCAATGGACAACTGCAACAACCCAATAAATGTAGTGTGATAAATGGCTCAGATCCTTCAGGAATGAAGGTATGGGTTCCCCCTCCAGATAGAGAACCAAGACCTACTGAAGTGCCTATTGAAGGTGGAGGAAAGACAGAGTGGGTAGTAGAAGATGGTAGTTACAAATACCAGCTAAGGCCACATGACCAGTTACAGAAACAGAACTGTTATCACAGTGTTTCTGTCCTACCTTTTGATATAGAGTGTTTATACATATCTATACCAGTATTAAAATTATACCACTAGCTAACTGTTGAATTTATATTAGACCTAATATATTAGAAACTAAGCATTTCTCAAGGAACCTTGCGTTGTGTTGGAGGGAAGATTTTTCATTTCCGGATGCATGTGGGATAGTTATACCATGTTAGGCAGAATTATGAGCTTGTTACTGTTTTCATTTGGAAATTAAGTATGATGTAAGGAGATATGGTTTGGTGTCAAGTTGACAAGGGGTGGACTTGTGATAGTTAAGAAGCTGTCAACTTGATCTGCTTAGGAATCCACAGAAATCCCTTTTGGGTGGGTCTCTGACGTTGCTTCCAGGAAAGATTAACTGAAGGAGAAAGTCCTTCCCCCAGAGCAGGTGGCCCCACTCAGAGGGGACTTTATATAAGGAAGCTCTGAATGAAAAGAGCTCCTTCCTTCCTTCCACTTGGCTGCCAGAGATGCTTTCCACCTTCCAGCATGGATTGAAGATCCATGTGGATCGATACCCTGTGGCTCTTCAGGAAGCCTCTAGGCCTTCAGTGCCACATTGGGACTGCTGAGGCATGGACTGGCCACATGGACTGAGAAGCTACCAGGTTCCTTGATTCTCAGGCCTGCAACTGCTATGGGACAACTGTAAGCTAATTCAAAAAGTTCCCCTTTTAATATAATTCATTCTACTGGTTCTGTTCCTCTAGAGAACCCTGACTAATATAGTATTATACATTTTTGGATATAAAAATTGTAAACATTTGGTGTTTTACTTTGAGGTAATCAGGGTAAGATAAAACATAGACAAAAAAAAAACGTGACTGATGTCACTATATTTTAAAAGTTAGTTAAATTAGGAGAAGACATGCTATATAATTAAAGAAGCTGCTTATTCCACAATTTGGATTTCCCTGCCTGCTAACTTGTACCCCTTGTTTTATCTTCATGGTTTAGTGCTGTGTATTACTAAGGTCCCTTTCTATAGTTTGAATTCACTCTTTGTGACGTTAATTCAGTCCACTCTCCTCAAACACTAAGTCTTTCAGTATAAGTAGTGTCTATTCTCAAAAGTGCAATATTTTCATTTTAACTCAAGGGAATGGCTCATAAATGAGTATTGGCATTCCTATCTATGTCTTCTAGGTCACTGACTGTCATGACAATCACTTATGAGGGAATGGTTACTCTAACAGGGTAGTGAGGCACATGGTTCTTGGGTACATTTAGTGTATTATTGTGTGTGTGTGAGAGAGAGAGAGAGAAAGAGATTGTTTTCATTGTCTCTAAATATCTTTGGATTGTTTAGTTTTTAGGAAGGGCCCTGCTAAGTAGCATTGGTTTAGCTGAAACTCATGGCAATCATACTGCCTCAGCCTCTAAAATGCTAGGATTAAAAGGAATCATGCCTAGCAATAGTTTCTAAAGCATTAAGATGAGAAGCCAGGACATCCTACATACTAGGCAAGTACTCCACCACCAAGCTATATTGCCTTAATTCGTGTAATCATTTCTAAAACTGCTACTTAAGCATGAAAATTGATGAGTCATAAAATATATTTTTCCATTCAAAAAAACATGAGGCAGGATGCTTTTTTGTTTTATTATACCAGCTTATCAGAAGAAAATGTGTTTTGTCCATTTCACCTCTAGGCAATAGCCATGTGTCTATCTACAATCTGATTACCAGCTCTGCTACAGAACACAGTGCTATTGACCTTGGGAGAGCCCTTTCTATCTAGTTATAAAATCCCATACCATATGAAGCAGGCAGCTTTTCTACTTAATCAAAACAGAGACCAATGAGAGGCCTAAATTTCCCAATAAATGGAAATTTCCCCCCAAAATGGAAAACATACGAGAGAGGGTGTATTATTGTATTATATTGATTCATACTGTAATTTTTCCTGGCATCAATCATATATTTAAGTAACTGAAAAATTTAGAATTTACTTGGAGTCATGTAACACAGAATATACTTCCAAGTTTGTTGGAATTTGAGCACAATAATAGCAGTAAGCACTCTGTGATGCTGTCAAATTCCTATAAATTGAAAGAAAAGATGACTTCATGAGTTAATTAAGTGAAATAGTAATCTGCTATTGTAAAATGAAAGGATTTTGATATGTAGTAAGAATACATATTTAAGTAAATTAAGAGAAAGTATTTAAGAATCAAAATAGTCTGTTTTCTTCTAACAAATGTCCCCCCACCCCAGTTGTTTTAAGTAAATGAAAATCTTTGACGTGGTTCTAGTACATATTAAATGTTTAACAAATACTAAGTACCATTCTTATTATCATTGTTGGATTATGTTTTATTTTCATAATAATAAAGCACATGGGACCTATATGGTCATTAGTGAATGGTTGACTTTATAACCTTTAATCTAAATGTCATGGAGAAAGCATTCCTGAGCTTTCTGTGGATGCCATGTAACATTCAGTCAGTTACAGACACTGAGCACTTGGACTGTGCTTTGGGGAAGCAGCTGTCTTTGGCTCTTATGTCTTCTTTGGTCCCTTCAGAATGTGGCCTGAGACCAACCTGTCCATCCACAAAACTTATTCTCTCTGGCTGAAGAAAGTTGCTTTGAACACCTGGAGAATGTCCCCTGCTAATTACCTTGGCTGTGAATCTACTCACAGCTCATGTGATTCACAAGGGACTTTCATTGACTTTAACTTTTTTAGCCATCAATATTGATTAAAAAAAAAAAACAGTCTAACAATGTACTAGCTGTTTATTATGGTAGTCAATCAAGGGAACAGGACATAGAGTGTACTCCTTGAGTGACAAGTGATTCTGACAGGAGGGTATTTCGGTGTCTAACAATCCATCACCTCACTCAGGAAGTTGATCTTCCAGCCGAAGGTGTTGCTGAAATATTGAGTGAAAGACTGTGCAAATGAAAAATGATTCTTCCTATAAGAAATATTGAAACCCAGGATCAGACATCTGTGAAGGGACTGAAATGTGTTCTTCACTACTCTGACATAAATTGTCTCCATCCCAAACCATTTTCTACATAAGAATGAAATTGCTCATAGATTCTTCTAGCCTATTTGAACTTTATTTTTTTACACAAGTGTCATGAAAGGAAATGGGAAAAGAATATCCTAATATCAATATATGACCCCTAAGAGGACAATTCAAATATAAGAAATATTGTATAGGAGAGTTAGCTATCCTTTTTTTATTTAAATTGAAACCTGCTTGGATTCAGAAATGGTTACCAAAACAAACACAGTAGGCAATGTGTTAGCTTTATATTGAAAAACATAAAGCAAAAAACCCACATCAGGATTATTTTACTACAACCATATTTTTTATTTGTACTATATTTCTTACAATAAAAGTGGCTTAAAACAAATTATTTTCTGAGCTAGTAATACATTTTTCTAGGGTGCGTTTAGTATATACTATGGGTTTCCCTGGATTAATTTTAAAACATAGAAACCTCAAATCAGGATAAAAATGAACTGCTTAAAGAAGTGACCCCTGGGAAGTATGAGTCCCATGCAGCTGAGGGGAAAATATTCCTCTTCTATTTAAAGAACATATAGCAATACCATGCTCCTTTATTACACAATGTCTCACTGATTCTTTTCCACTTTCCCCCTTCCTTTCACTAAATCACACAAATCTTTAAAAAGTCCTATCTCAACCACATGAAAAATTTAACAAGCACGGCAACAACCGTGGATATATGTATGGCCCATGTGCTTAAAGTCTTTAAGAATTCAGGGTGAGACTTTAAGACATTTAAAGAAAAAGAAAGTTACAAAATAAATTAAAATAATGGCATGCTGAACTGAATTAACTGGCCCATTTGAAAAGTGTAATTTTCATAAGAGCACCCTATAAATGTTGACCCACTCGACTAGTCTCACTGATCTTTCCCACTCTTCTCTGATAGCAAACCTTACAGCTGAGTGTTCTCTTCACTTTGGGTATAAACAGATTTGGGAAACTGAGGGTTGAAACAGGAGTCCAAGCTGTTTACTACATTGTCCAAAACATCCTTCCTCTTTATGGCTCTCTGTTTACACACACACACACACACACACACACACACACACACACACACACACACACACCGTGTCAGGGCAGCTGCTGACTTATTTCTCTCATTCACATTATAGTAGTCTAAATAACTCTGCAGCCTTCCTGCTTAACCTTAAGAGTCATCTCCAGGTTATTTGTTCTGACTCTGTTTTCTCAGCAAATTTAATAGGACATGCACACATGCTTATCAATGGCCTTCTCAAACACTTTCCTGCTGTTATGCAATGCCTCTGCCCAAAGTTTTGTACACGCCTCGAAACCACATTTGTTTTGCCTTTCAGTGTGCAAAGGCCCAAGATATTCTGAGAAGGTAAGTTGGAGTAAATTGATTTTGGTTTCATGTTCTATATTATAAAGAACTGGTAGAAAGTACAGAACTAATAGGAGAAAATTCTATCTACCACCTACATTTCCTTCCTTATCTCTCTGAGTTTTCTGAGCTCCTCTGAAAAGGAGAAAGGAGCAGAAGTGCCTGCATTCTGTGAGCAGTGTGTACACCTGAGAGCAGGAACATTCTGAGATTGCTGATAGAGCACTCATGACTAGAGAAATGGATGTCAGGCAGAGGCGCTTCTCCTGCTAGAAAGATAGACCTCCTATACGTCTTCCCTGCCAAAAATAGGCACCTGCAGATGAAACCAATTGCATCAAAGGTAGATAAGTAGTACTTGTAGACACCTAAATTCACTTGACATAGAATCCTCAACAAACTTACTTTTTCTCTACACATGTGTGTGTGTGTGTGTGTGTGTGTGTGTGTGTGTGTGTGAAAAATTTGAGAAAGTTACAGAAATCATGAATTTTACCTAGAAATACCACAGGTGTCACCTAAGAAAGCCATGCTTCTGTATGAACACATACTAAGATGTCAAAAACATTTTACATGGTTGGAGAGATGGCTAAATAGTTAAGGCACTTGTCTGCAAAGTGTATGGACATAAGTTCAACACCCCAGTACCCATGTGAGCCAGTTACACAAGGTGGCACATGCATCTGGGGTTTGTTTGCACCCTGGTGTGCCAATTCTCTCCCTCTCTCTAATAAATAAATAAATAAACTATTAAATAACATTTCACAGAAACACAGTAATATGATACTTATTCTATATTTAAATCTCTACAACTGAATTTTTCTGAATACCTTCAATATCACTTATCTTTTATGAAACTGAAAAAGTTCAAGAATTTGAGAAAGTTATGACTCATATACTTTTTTATTTTGGATAAAATTAAATAACTTTTCAGAGATATAACTCCATGCAGTGGACTTCCCGTTACATTTCCTAGGAAATAAATGCTCCAGTCATTTCATGACTGATGGGTGCTAACTTTGGTTACTTGTACGAGGCATATACCTGCCAGATAGTTCCACTGAAAAGAGCCTTTCTTTGCAATTAGTTTATAATATGTGGGCTTACATTTGATTGTTGTTTCCTAGTAACAACATCCTCATAGATTTTACTGTCAATTGTTGATCATGGTCTCTAGTAATTTTTAAATTTGATGGCATATTTCAATTTTGTCATTCCTACTATATGTGTAGGTTGACATTTTTTCTGTAAAAATATTTTCCTTTTCATTTTCTTTGTAATAATACTATAGAGACTGGGATCTTTCTTAATTCAATAGACTTTATCATTTAATAAATAAAATATATAAAAAGAGTTTTTTCTATTAAGATGATAAATTCTGAAACTCATACCTAGATTTATCTTGTATTTTTCCAAAATAAATGTTCATAAGCAATACAGAATTCCTAAAATATTTCTTTCATACCTTCATCATTGGAAGATTTTCAAAACAGACATGAAGGAAGAGACATTAGGGCTTTGTTTCTTGGAACTCAGTATACTAATCAGATGGCCAGTTGGTGATGGGAATTTTCACTTATGCAGAAAACAGAACTAAGCATAGCATTTGGCAATTTAGACCATGACAGTCTTCTGAATTTGCAGGAAAACAAAAGCTTTCCATATTGCAAAGTTGAGTTCTTTGGAAAGATAAAAATAAGAAATTGATTAGCTGAAATGAAGACAGAAAAAAAAATCCAAAGAACCGGCCAAAACACTAATAAAAGAAACCCAGAAGCAATCAAAAAACATAATTGACTTGTATAGGCTTATAAGAGTGCTGACGGTGAACAGTGCATTTTTAATAAGAAAACCAGATGTGACATACATTTTATTGAATTCCGCCTTCTTTTTCTCAGCCTGCTGTAATTATATAGTTCCAAAACCAAAGTCTTATATCAAGATGGCAGCCTTCCTCCACAAAAGTTTAGGTAACTCTTAAAGGAGTAAAAATGCAAAAGAGATTGCTTATTTTAACTATAGAATTTAGCAATTTTTTTAAAAAAAAACTACGTCTAGAGACTAATCCAGTTTAAAATCAGATTGATTTGTGCTTAAAAAGATGTTAGTTAAACAGTAGTACTCCTAGTTATTTTTCTTTTGTGCCTCAACTTTCATTTTCAGAATTGTTTTAACCATTTTTGTACTGTGAAATAGTATCTAAAGAATAAAATGAAATTTGAACTATAAACTGGAAAAAGATAAAAAGAAGAAAAAAAGGGAAGGCAGGAAGGCAGAAAGAAAGGGAGGGGGAAAGAAAGAGAAAAGGAGGGAAAGGAAAGAGAGAGATACAGGGAGGGAAGAACAGAACAAAGTTCCTGTGATTCAAAGTGCAAACAGAGCCAAGTTAAGTTTAAGGTGACAGGAGCGGGAGAGATTGCTCAGCAGTTAAGGCACTTGCCTATAAGGCCTAGGGACCAGAGTTCGAGTCCCCAGTACCCACATAAGACAGATGTACGAGGTGGTGCATGCATCTGGAGTGTTTACAGTGGCCAAAGGTCCTGGTGCACTCGTTTCCTCTGTCTGTATCTCTTTTCTCACTATCTCTGCTTGCAAATAAGTAAATATATATTTTTAATTTAAGGTGACAAATCACTGAATAATTCCAAGTAGGATACAATGCAGGCCTATATCTAGGGAGGTATGAGAGACAGACTTTTCTTCAGTGGTGTAGCCTCTAGTAAGGTGCCCATGCTTCTGTATGCAAACCCTCCTCCATGCTCCCATAAGTAACCCCAAAGAATTCATCACCACCTACCACCACCAATAAAAAAGACAGAGGTCAGGGCTGGGGAGATGGCTCAGCAGTTAAAGGCACTTGCATGCAAACCCTGGTGGCCCAGGTTTCATTCCTCAGTAGCCATGTAAAACCATTTGCACAAGTTGGCACATGAGTCTGGAGGTCCTTTGCAGTGGCAAGAGGTCCTGGAGTTCTCTCTCTCTCTCTGTTTCTGTAAAATAAATACAAGTTTTTAAAAGGAAAGAGGTGTGATTACTTCCATAAAGATACTTTTTAATGGAAAATGCAGAAAGAGGACACAAGAGTTTAAATATATCAAAGATGGGCAGAGATGCAAGCGGTTTAGAGTACTAAATGTATGGGGATTGGAAAAAAGAATTTAACAGAAAAGTTCCCAAAGGAATAGAAAAAGGTATAATTTGATTTTAAATCACAAAAGTTAGAAGAAGAATAATTGAGTCAATAACACACACACAAAAAAAAAAAAAAAAAAAACCACTAGATTCATGGCACGTACCATACCTTTATAGCTATCTCATTAAATCCCTGCAACTGTTGTGGAAATAGTGGTAATTCCTGCTTACAAAGTAAGATCCCAAGGTTTGTGAAGATGGCTTCCTCCCCCCCCACACACACATTTTTCTAGATATGGAAAATGAGGTTTACAGCCAATACTTCCTTCTCTGAGGAACAGTGCCCTCCTGAGGGAAGGGGCTCTGTGCAGGATCTCAGTGCATATATTTGTCCAAACCTAGCTGCCACCAACTTGACAGCATGGGCAGAAAGCTGATAATGCTAAGCAAAATAAAGGAATCAAATGGTGTAAGCTGCCAGTCCTCACAAATTGACGGTGTACACCTGGTGGACTGCTTTTCTGAGAGGAAGGAGACCCTGAACACAATCTTTAAAACTTGCTTATTCTAGGTGCATTTAACCTTAACAAAGCTCACATGATCAGTGTAAGACAGTTCAAATGTGGTTAACATGAGTTGTGTATGATAATATCCTTATAGCAAGATGCTTTGACATGGTATGTTCTGATTACTAGCTTCGTTCCTGGGCTCTAAGTGCACTGTCCTAGTTTAAACAAATAGCAATGAATGCCATGCATGGAGGGAAAGGTTTGCACTGAATTAGGGTTTAGGATTGTTCCTTGCATTGGTCCCATTCCAGGAAGTAACTGACTCATTTTATAATGGAACCATCCTAAAAGGATAAATCAGAGTGACCCACTTGGAGTCTTTTAAAACAATGGCTGCATCTGCATTTCTAAAAAGGAAAAAGATGACTGGGAACATCCTAAATCAGAACCATGCCTAGAAACAAAAATATCTGCCCCAGAATAGAGGGTGAGGCTGGGGAGTCATTGTTATACCCAGCCACATCAATATGATCATAATCTCTTTTAACTGGCACTCTTACCTAAGTACTATCTTTCACTACCTTGTCAGGCTGTCTTCCTGCTGGTCTCAACTGCATCTAAGAAGTCCTTGCTGTTTGACTTGTTTATGCCCATAAAATGCAGTAGAAAACTGAACTTTGCCTCATTTTCAGAGCATGGCTATCAAGGGGACTCTGTGGGAGTCAGCATGGCTGGAAAGAAGCCCTGGTCTTATGTGGGTGGACTCCAAGCTCCTGGAAAGGGTTTTCATGACTGCACAGGGGGATCACTTTGGCAGATAAATGGTAAGCTAGGAGGATCTCTGAAGAAGCTCTGTCTGAGGTAGGATGGGACAGAACGCTACTGGAGGGCATGCCATCTACTCTGCCCTGCTATAATGACTGTCTCACACAGCGGTCTCCCGCTGAACACATGCTGTGTGCCACATGGTTTAAATAGCCATCTAACATATTTCTTACATTGGAGGTACACAGTTATTCTCATTATTTCTTTTTATTATTATTTTTTTTTTTTTTAGGAAGGAGGCTGAAAAGAGAGGAATTTACTCAAAACTACAACCAGCTAAGTTGGAAAAATGACTTCACATTCAGTAATGTCTGAGGGCAAATACTCCTTGTAATGAACTAGCTTGCCATCGGACTAATTTGTGGGTGTGAAAGTTCTGTACTCAGAACAGATTTGGTGGGCGAAGGTGATGACAGAATGGAGAGGGGCTTGGGAGGTAAAAGTGGCTAGAAGCAGCAACACCCAGAGAGCAGGGAAGACCATGAACTTGATATTGTCTTGTAAGCTCAAGAGAGGATTGCTGGTCAGTTACAGTGTGGGGGATGGATCTGAGCAGGAGTTAACTTAGAGCTCTGTGACTGGTGGATGACAGAGAAGTGGAAGGCTGGAGAAGAGAATTCTCAGGGCACCACTCTGGAAGGTCAATGAGTCACCTGTGGCATTCCACAGGTCACTTTTTCACAAGCCACAGACCAGAACTGGTTGTATGACACTATCTACCTAGAAGAGGTAGGAGAGTAAATCCTTCCCAGAAGGCAGGAGGAAGAGAACTGGATATGGGTGTGATCTCAAATAAAAATAAAACAAACAAAACAACAAGAAAACCCTCCATTTTATACTATCCATACTGCATTCTATAAGACCTTGTTTGTCTTCAAATGAGTTCACCATTTTTACTGTAATAAAGGTATTTAAAGGGAAACTGTCTTTGTTAATGAAAGCTTCCTTTACTAATTTTGTTTGCATTGCAACCATAGGGAAACTAAAATCATAGCAATTGTAAAAATGATAGTTTACAGAACCCTCAATATGATTCCGTGTGCCAATGTTTGGGAAGCACCACCTCATGTTAAAATAGTTCATATTCAGGAGGCACCTTGGAGGCATAAGCAAGTGTTCTGAGGATTTGATTCTAACTACCCCCAGTGTTGACACTTTACATTACTCCCCATTGTGTAGACAAGTCCTAAGAAGTTCAGAGAGTCCACCAAATCCCAAAGTTCCAGGTAGCAGAGGCAGAACATGAACTCCACTGGCCTGCTTCCAGGCAAGACATTTTTACTTCCACCCTTCGGTGTGCTGAGAAAATGGAAGGCCATGCTTCCCTCCATGCTCCTATGGAGGACCATGCTGCGTAGGGTATACTACCAGCTGAACTCAGTTACGTTTGCTGGATGAATCAAACATTTAAATGCCAACACAGTGGTACAGTAATAGCACTGGTAACTTTTAGAAAGTAAATAAATGATTATCAGATATTGGAAGTAGGGGTGAAGGGAAAATAGATTAAGGGAAAAGGAATGGAGAGAAACTCCATAGCTAGTGGTGGTTTTAGAATTTCTGTTTCTCTCTCTCTCTCTCTCTTTCTCTGTGTATGTATGTGTGTGTGTGTTTCATGTTGGTGCACAATGGTAGGGGTGATGAAGAGGTGTGTGCTTGCAGTTGTATAGTAGCGAACAACCTCTGGAGTTGTTCCTCACAAGCACAGTCTACTTTTTTAAAGGCAAGGTTTCTCCTTTGACCAACTAGGCTAGACTGGCTGGCCAGAAAGCTCAAGAAATCCTCCTACCTGTACTTCATTACTGCTGGGACTAAGTGCATGCACCACCATACCTGGCATTTTTACATGGGTTCTCGGACTCAACTCAGTTTATCAAGTTTGGAAACAAGGACTTGGATGACTGTGCTATCTTCTAAGCCCTGACAGTTCCATTTATTTATGATAATACTGTATAATCGATTGGGGTGGAGGTTGAACAATCAAACCCTTTAAAAAATTTTATACTTTAAATGAATAGACTGAATGAGAAGTGAATTATATGTCAATAAAGCTGTTTAAGATGGGGACAATGGATTCAAAATATACACTGTTCAAAAAATGAAGTAAAGAAAACACATAGACCACTTAAGTCAAAAAGTTTACTCAGGTGCTGGAGAGATGTTTTAGCAGTTAAGGCACTTGCCTGTGAAACCTAAGGACCCATGTTCAACTCTCCAGGTCCCTTGTAAGCCAGATGCACCAAGTGACACAAACACACGTACACAAGGTGGTACACACATCTGGAGTTTGATTGCAGTGACTCGGAGGCCCTGGCATGCCAGTTTTTTTTCTCTCTCTCTGTCTTGTTCTCACTCTCTCACATTAAAAAAAAAAAAAAAAAAAGCCAGTCTGTTGGGCTTGCCTCACAAAAAAAAAAACAAAAAAAAGTTTGCTCAGGTCTGTAAACATATTTCTTGGTCTTCGTGTCTTGCCATTAGTCCTCACATCCTCAAAAGGCCAGGTCACAATGCCCCTGTGCCCTGTTGCAGTCACTGCTGCTACTGTTGACATTTCCATTCCTGAGCTGTGAGTCTCTGCCACTTCTTAGGAAAGTTACCTAAATACAACAGGACATGATGTATGGACCAGGAAGCCCATACTCCCAATTCTCATTTTGACTAGGAGCCCTCATTGCCAAATTGACTACCATGTTAGATGGTAAAAATAAAGATAAATGTAAGTAAATATTGGAGCACTTATAGGTTCATTAGTTTCATGGGAAAATAAATTATTTGGCATCAATTTGAAAATGTGGTATGTTTTTTTCATTAATATCATAAAGGAGAACACTGATGCGTTTTTGGAGGATAGGTAAGGTTGGAGAATGGAAAGACATGAAACACTATGGTTCTGCTAGAAGCAGTAAGCATGATCATATGAATGAGAAACTGTGTGTGAGTACCTAGGCAGGTGAATAGTATGTATGGTGTGGGTATGCCATATATGTGGTATAAACGTGTGTACAACGCACATGCCGTATGTGTACAAGGAGGGCCGAGAAGTTTGAGTGTCCATCTTCGTCAAGCATCCATGTGTTTCCATTGAACAGAGTCTCTCACTGATTCTTGAGCTTGCTATTTTCACAAGCCCCAGTCATTCTCCTGTCTCGGCTCTCCATAGTGTCGGGTTACTGACTTGTGTGGTCATACATAAGGGTTTACATATGTGGGAGGAAACTCAGGAGGTATTAGGCCCCCAAAGGACCTGATAATAGCTTAAGCAGTGCCATCTTCCAGCCCCTACTTTGAGAAACTTTTAAGGCAGTGAAACTGTTCTGTGTGGACACATGTCACTGTGTGTTTGTTCAGTTCCACAGCATGTGCAAGAAGGGTGATCTGATGTCAGCCATAGAGTTTGGATGGGGGGGGGGGGTTGCCGATGACGTGTGAGCAGGTTCTAACAATGCATCACCAAAATTGGAAGACGCTGATGGCAGAGGCTATGCAGGTGGGTAGGAGTATGAAGTACATGGGACACTTGTCTCCATTTTGCCATGAGTCTAAAAGTGCTCTACAAATGGCCAGTTGAAAACTTTTAAAAGAGGGTTGTATCACCTGAGTAGAGGCATTAAGTTTACTTCTCTTAGTTTACAATAGCTTTCATTTACTTTTTTATTTTTTTAATGAAAGATTGCCTCTTTCAGTCACAGGTGCAAGACTTGTTTGGGAGATCCTCAAATTTTACATTTAATATTCAAATAAAAATTATTTTCTCCTTAGCAACTAGAACCCCATTGAAAAGAGCCAACAGTCCTCTGGTTTGATCCATGGTACCCATTTGAAAGCATCGACATGTGAAGGAATGGCAATGTTTGAGTGAGCACATTCAATCAGACTGAGTTCACAGCTTTCATAGAACAGAGTTGTCTTCTTAGTTCATATGTAATGAAGGCCAGCTCAGTGCAGGCTCTGTGTATGTAGTAAAAATAACTGCTTGTTAGAAATGCAGTTAAAAACTGGGAAAAAGGACACATACACAAATATATATTCATATATTACACAAATATATGTTCATATATATATATGTATGTATGTATGTATATATATATATATATATATATATATATATATATATATATATATATATTGTATTTGCTCAACAATGTTCTCATACACTTTGAGGAAATGAGTCTAAATATTATACATTTTAAAGGAAAATTGATATTTCCCAATGGAAGACCTTCTTAAAATTATTTCTTTGTTGATGGTCTTCTCTTGAACATATTGCAAAATATTTCTTTGTCTGAAATAATATCCATATTCAGAAAGAGCAAAGTCACCTTCTCATTGTCATTAAAGTTTTCTTTAACCATCAAGTATTTGAGATGTCTGAAAAACTGATTCTTCTCTTTGGCTATTCAGTTTTTATTACCATCTTTCTTTTATTCTTAACAAGGTTTTAGTTATACTTGCAATATTCTTTCCACTGTAACATATAATAGAAGAGCAGCTGGCTTCTCATTTTGTCCTACCCTCTTTTCTTACCATAGTTTTATGATCACATAATAATTTTAGCTATCATTAACTTGCATTTTGAATGCACAAACTGATATTTTGCTTACTCTTTCCCTAGGGTTGTTCATCTATATTAAATATCTAAATACGTTTTTTAAAAGTCTAATAAGTCCATAAAGCATCAAATTGGAACCAATACAGACAAATCTAGGAAAATTATGTAGGTGTGGTTCTTGTCTAATGTACAGTCATTATGTAAAATCATGATGTCTGAGGCAGCTGGTTGAATTTATATATTAAACATAAATTTTCTAAGTGACATTTTTACTAATACAGTATGATTTCACTTTTCTGAATTTCCAGTCTTATTTCATTAGAATGAATCAAATAGTTACACTCGAAACTCACAAAAATTTTCATCAAATTTAAGATTTATGGACCATGTCACCTAAAAGATATAAAAGCTGAATTGTTCTTGTTTCTTTATTTTTTCTTGTGCTTGTTACATAAAATAAAACGACTTGCAATGGGGAGACATGGATGTATAGAACTGATGAGAATACATTAGAAATCCAAATTTGAACAAAAATGCCTTTATATTCAATGTGTAAAACTACATTTTTTATTAAACTATAGAAAGAGATGAATTTACTTCAGGATGTGAACAATCTTTCTGTAAATATAGAATAATTACAACACTTTTCTCTTTGAGCTTATATTAACTCATAGGGTGGATTACATATATAGTTTTCTATATATGTGTAATCATCCTATTTCTGCAATTTACAGAAATTCAACAGTACAGGGCAATATTAAATGCCAGGTAGTAGCTTGGTGTGATGGAAAGGGCGTAGCCATGGAAAACACGGAATGAAATGGGCAGCATAGAATGGTCCCTATTAGTGTCACTGTTATTTGACTTGTTATGATTTTTATCATTCCAATTGCCTTCTAAGCATGTTTTTAATGTAGAGCCCACTTAAAGCTAAATGCCTTGGGCTGAAGAGCTTGCTCAGTGGTTAAAACACTTGACTGCAAAGCCTAACCACCTGGGTTCAATTCCACAGTACCCACATAAAGCCAGACGCACAAAGTGGTTCATATTCCTGGGGTTTGTTTGCAATGGCTAGAGGCCCTGGTGTGTCCATACTCTCCCTCTCTCTCTCTCTCTCTCTCGCTCTCGCTCTCGCTCTCTCTCTCTCCCTCTCTCTCTCTCTCTCTCTGTCTCTCTCTGTCTCTCTCTCTCTCTCTCTGTGTGTCTGCTTACAAATAAATAATTAAAATTAAAATAAAAACACTAAACATCTCAATAAGATTGTTCTGCATATCACAATACAAGAGATGAACAGAAAGAAAAAAGAATGGTTTATTTGGTGAAAAAGAACTGCTTTTTGTAATGGTAAAACTATTGTAAATCTTAACAAATGTATAATGCTTCATAGCAGTGATTCTATGGTGCAGATGGCTGATGGGATTGACTTTAGGGTGTGGACTGGATGTAGGGTTTAAAGGCAGAGGGAACCGTGGAATTAAAATCCCCTAAAATGAAACAAACACAGGACATGTCATAGAATATCAAGGACTTAAACCTGAGAGGTTTTTAAAAAGCATATATTATCCAGAGTCCTTAATGGAAGAGGACTAGAGATATTATTTTGATAATTTTCGAAAGATCTGAACTTTGTCTTGTCTACACAGCACATGTTTACTTTTTGCCTAGTAAGTATGCAGTATATATGTGTACAAAGAATATTCTTTATTCATGTCAGATATAACCACAGTAATAAACTGTAAGAGAAAACTTTTTTTTTTCTCATTCCTTCTTTTCTGTACTCATCAATCTTTGTCATTTTCCCTCTTGTCTTAAGCTTGTAACTATGTCATGACAAATTCTCTGGATGAAGAACTTCATTCAACCATAAGTTGACTGATATCAAAATTAATAATAGGAGTGTAGAGACTTAAAAAGCATAATGTATTTACTACTATTAATCGAACATTTCTGTAGCAATGAAACCTGCTTTTAACAATCTTCCCCTTGTGCTTCTCCCTCCTTTGTTTTTCTTCCTGAAGTCAATACTGGACAGATCAGGCATATAGAAGAAACACAAAAGGAAGCCTCCATCCCCACCCCCGCCCCTGCCCCATGTTTCAGCTGCAATGCTTCCAAGAAGAAAATTAACTGAGAAAGAGATGGAGAGTGAAATGGGAAAAGAAGAGAGCAAGCAGTCTATGGAATTGGTCTTTGAATCAGAAATAGAAAAGCCACTGGACTCCTGTGTCAAAGTTCTGCTTGCAAAGTTATATTGTTTCCTGGTGTGGTTTTTTTCCATGAATGAGACTGAAACAATGTTAAGAAAAATCATACTGGGGAGAACCACACATTAAAGAACTTTGACATACCACTTAAAAAATCGCTAATATCAAGATTAATCTGTTGATCACTTCTGCCCACCTTGTGATTGTTTAACACACAGTCTCTGTCAATAAGTGGGCACCGTGATCTGTTAGACCATATGCCACTTCAAAATGAAATATAATGAAATAACACCAAGGAAAGAACATTAGCATTTCAGCAATGCAATTTCTTGGTCCATATGGGAAACCACTTGAGCTTAAAATGTACTGTAATGAATTAGGAAAAAATGATATAAAACCCCTGTGTCTTTTATTCGATTCATAGCCAAAATTTCCTGATGTGAGCTTCCTTATAATGTTTCCAATGTTCAGGTTTTGCTTATTAGATGTATTTAAGTAAAAGTATGGAGAATTCCATTAAACTACATACAATACATGGGTCACATTTCTGGAATCTTCTATGTGGACAGAACAGAATGCTCAGAGTGAACACTCGGCTTCCAGAAGAACAAGATCTCTGTCCTGGCAGACAGTGAATGATTGAGCCTGTTTTTCAAGTTCTTCAAAGAAGATTGCAATTTCCCAACTTTTACCTCCTGAATGCTCATTTTCTCCCTTGCTGTCCAAAATACTTCTTTTTCACTTTTAACGATCATATCTTAGATTAGGCTCTTCTCCCAGACCTTCCTTAGATGACTGGCAAGCCATGAAAACCTATTCTGGGATTTATAAAGTGTCTGCTCACCTCTATTTTTTTCCCCTGTGAATGCTAACTTCTTTTGGAGATAACGAGATAACTTTAAACTTATAGAAGCTGTCAGCACAGAAATTTCTCACATATCCTTCCCAATTATTTGAGACTTAGCAGTTTTTCAAGAATGCTCACTTTCTGTTCTAGAATTATCCTATACTCTGTATTCTGTATTACACTTGCTCTCTTATTCCTTATCTCCTTCTCCATTTCCATGCTTGCTTCTTTCTTTTTAATCCCATATTATCTGACACCACAAAATGTGCTGACATTATCTTATCCTTTTTAATACTCCAGATCTAGAATCAACCAGTGCTCCAAGGTACCGTTGTTCCATCATTTGATAATGGTGCTAGCTAACCAAGCTTTGGATACTGGGTGTATCTTGTTTCTCATCCCTTGCTTAGATGAAACCACCACCCCTGTGTTATCACTGACTCTGACTGATTCAGGCAAAACCACAACTCTAAGTAGACACTTTCCATTTAAATACAGAACCACAGGGCTTAACTTTAACTTCTTTTCCGACAAAGTGTGATTTGGTTCCTCTTAGCTACATGTATTATGCTTACCCATTTGGTAACACTCAGCACACAGAGTTTCCTTTGGCAGGCCTAGCAGATGAATCCATGCAAGTTTGACAAGTGCACAGAGTCACAGCAAACTCCTCAGTTCACACAGAACACTTGCCTCCTTTCAACTTTAGCTCAGCAGAGCCTGTCAGAGCCCCTGGGAACCAGCATTCTGCTTTCCAATTCTGTAACTTTTCCTGTTAAAGTGTCATATGACTAGAATTTCACATTAAGTACCCTCCCAAATCTGACTTCCTTTACTTACCAAAATTTATCACTGTTCTTATAAACATGGATAACTAGTCTTTTTTTTTTAATTACCAAATCAAATAGTGTTCTGTTTTACTGATGTGTCACAGGGTGGTTTTTATCTCATTCATAAGTTCAGGCTCTCCATCGTTGTCTTTATATACCTCAAAAAACTATCAAGAAAACTCCATATATCTTCACATACAAGTGTTCAGTGACTATAACTTTCATTTCTAGAGAATAAGTAGCTATAAGTAGAGTTGTTAGAAATGCATATTATAGGTATGTTATTGTCGTAAGAAGTTGCCAGAAATGGACTAGAAAGATGGCTCAGTGTAAAGGCACTTGAGGTCCCTGAGTCCCAATCCCCAGAACCCACTTTAGAGGCCACAGATTTTAATGCTTAGCATCTTGAATTCCAGAATAGGGAGGTGGAAACAGGAAAATCTGCTGAAAGCTGGAAGTTCACAGGCTGTGTAGCCCGGCAATTGAGGCAATGAACAGTCAGAGACCCTGCTTCAAATAAAGTGGAAAAGGACGATCGACACCCTCAAAAATGTCTTCTGATTCCACACATGCTGTGCTATGCATGTGCTAGCAATCAAGCTTAAGAACACACACACACACACACACACACACACACACACTCAACGTTCCTAGGCAACTTTTCAGTGTCTATAATATTTGATATTCCAGTTCATAACACATATGAAAACGATATGTCCCAAGTCCTTGCCAGAGCTGGCTGTGTCAGCAAGGGCCTCACTTCTCCCCACTCTTAGACGTGTGCGCAGTTTTCTTCAGTGCTACTAGTGCGTGTATAATACCATGTTCTGTCTCTTCTTTTGGCCTTAATATTCTTAATTTCTGTCTTGTCTATTTTTTTCTTCAACTTCAATTTTTAAATAGCACCACATTAAAAAAAGCTTTTTTGTCCCTTTTTTCGTTTTTGTTATTTACTTATCTTTGTTTTATTTTTAATATTTTATTTATTTATTAGAGACAGAGGGAAGATGTATGTGAACCAGGGCCACTTGCTACTGCAAATGAACTCAAGATGCATGCACTGGCTTTGTGTGGGTACTGGGGATCGGAACCCAGGCCAGTCTTTACAAGCAAGTATCTTAAACCACTGCCATCATTCCAGCCCTTATTTTGGTTTTAGTTCTATTCATTTCTATCCTTTTTTAAACCTTGTTTTATTGACAATTTTTATATATGTACATAATGTCGATTTTTATGTCTCAGTATTTCTACTGGCTTTGGATTTTAGATTTAATTCATTCTTTCTTCTAAAAACTGCATTGTCACAGTTTAAACTAAGTCTAACTATAGCTTTCTTTGGGTCATTTTGCATACGTTCATTTCTGCATTCTTTTAACAACTATTTAGTTAGTTGTGAATGTAGAAGAGGGTGTCAGGGTCACTAGTCACTACAAACCAACACCAGATACTTGCACTATTTTTGTGTCTGGTTTAAGTGGGTATCAGGCTGACAGCCTTTGCAAGCAAGTATCTTTCATCATTAAACTATATTCCCAGCCCCTTTTCTACATTTTAAATCTCAGTTTAAATCTTTTTAATGGAAATAAATGTCTTGTTGACAAAATATAATTGAGTCTTAATTTTCATCTATTTTGACAATCTTTGTCTGTATTTGTTTTGGGGTAAATATGCATAGATTTTGTTTCATCTCTTTTTCCCCATTGTTTTTTTTTGCTAATTAACTATTTTTATAGTTACCTCTTCTTTTCCATATTATTTTTTAATTTAAATATCCTTTAAAGTATTTTGATGTTTTTCCTAGGGTTTAAAGTTAATCAATAGGAGCCTACCTTCAAATCCTAAACTATATGATTTTATACAGCATATGATTTGTTACAACATATTCCCAATTCTTCTATCCTTTATTTTCATACAATTTAAGATTGTATATGCATAAATCACAATGCCTTAGTAATAGTTGTGCTTTGCACAGTTTTATAGCAATTAAAAATAAAGAAAATGAATTTTATTTTTCCTTCACTCATTTCTCTTTCAGCACTCATTCTCATTTTTTAGATCCCAGCTTTGGTTTTTGGTCTAATGTTCCTTCAGCATAAAGAAGTTCTTTAGATAGTAGTTAGAGAGGAAGACTGCTTGCTATAATGCACTCAGGCTCTTTTGCCTTGTCCTTCCTTCATTTTTGAGAAATAATTTTATTGACTATTGAAGTCAGAGATAATTTTCTTTTCCTAATTTAAATGTGTCATTTGGAATTATCTGGAAGTTTCCATAATTTTTATTATTCTGTGTCCATGTTTATTTTCCTTAGGTGTGCTCTCATGGTTTTCTCCTTGTCTTTTATTCTTAACAGTTTCAATGTGGTATGATGAGACATATTTTTGTCTTCTGTCTTTTGAATGTATTTTGAATGAATTTTTATTATTCTGTGTCCATGTTTATTTTCCTTAGGTGTGCTCTCATGGTTTTCTCCTTGTCTTTTATTCTTAACAGTTTCAATGTGGTATGATGAGACATATTTTGTCTTCTGTCTTTTGAATGTATTGTTAGTATCTATTTCTAGAAATTCTTATTAGTTTCTTATTCATTCTAGTTCTCTTTTCATTCTGGAATACAAATCATGTGCTAGAATAGTTGAAAGGTCCAGAATTTTGTTCATACTATACTTTATAAAAAATTCTTCTAACTCTTAATTTTCTTTCATGTGTGTGTGTCTAGTAGGTATGGTGTGTAACATATCTATGTGTCTGTGTGTGTGTGTGTGTGTGTGTGTGTGTGTGTGTGTGTGTGTGCAGAAACATGCATCCTGTGCACATATATGCAGAATTCAAAGGAAAACAGTGGATATTGTTCTCTACTGCTTTCCTGTATTGCTTCCTTGAGATGGAATCTCTCACTGACCTGACTTTTGGTCAGATTGGTTGACCACTGAGCTTGAATAATTGTCCTTTCTCTGACTTTCAAAGGGCAGGGGTTAAGGTGTATGCAGCCATGTCAGATCTTTTTACACAGTTACTGAAGATCAAGCTCAGGACCTCATGCTTGTGTGGCAAAGTCTCTAGCCACTGAGCAATCTCTCCAGCCCATTTACTTTGTTTTAATGTTCCTATCTGGGTAGTTTCTTCTGTGCAAACTTCAAGTTGAAGTTCACTTTCTACCTTGCATTCATTATGCTAATTGTAAAGGTGAACCAGAGATGGGTCTTTGCTAGCATGTTTTTGTTTTATTCCTAGCATTTCCCGTAGATAATTTTTTTATAATTTCCATCTGTGTTCTGAAATTACCCATCTCAATGTCTATCTTTTACATGAAAGTCTTTAAAATTTTCTTTATAGTCACATAAAATTTTATATCAGGTATTTATAATAAATATGTCATACTTAAATTGGCTTCTGATCATTGATTCTATTCTTGGGTTATGTTTTTTCGTTGTCTTTTCATTTGCCTTATGATTTTTGGTAGAAGTTGGTTATCTTCTAAGTAGTACCAGAGAACGAAGTAGATAGACATTACTCATTAGAATAATGGAATTTTTCTTGTGCACAATGTTTATGTACTGGGTGGGTTACTCTAGACATGAGTTGTTGATAGACATCATATTGTTCTTCTGACTTCAAATACCTGGAACATATTGTGTGTTTTCAGTGAGCCGTAAGTACAACGGCTGTGGTGCCCTTTGCTTCAGGTCTATCTTCATGTCCATTGTGTCTCTGAGCATGTGTTCTTATTGTACTTTTGTTACTGTCCTTTTCCTTTCTCAGAAGTGCAGGTGTTACTTGTACTTGAAAGCTGGTAAGTTGAATATTTCAGGGTAATAATGGAAAATGAGAGGAGAGTCTCTTTTTTTAATTTGATAAACTTCAAGTACGTTGCTATGCCCCATTTCTCACATGTGCAGTCTTCTTGGTTATCCTATCCTACCTAAACCACATAACTCTGAGCCCAGCATTTGTTCTTCTCTATCCTAAAGATGAGCTTGCATTTTGTGCTCCTGTTCTCCACATCCATGATTTTTTGCCAGTGCTCTAAGGCAGAGGTGGTGTGTTGCCCTTCTCCCTATGGAGCTGACATTTTTTTATAAATAGGAAAACAGTGTTTTAGTCTCTCTTGCCTTTCATGTATGACTGCGATTTTCCTGCTTGACTTGTACACCACAAAGAAAACTTTCTTCCTGGTTGGTAAATGTTTTTATGAATGTCCTATGGGCCCAGACAGAGAAAATACATGAAGGCATAGCTGTCACTATTCTCTAAAATACTCAGGGGCCTCACATTATTTTCAAGCCCATAGTCAGCCTTTATCAAGTACCAGATTTTTCTCTATCTCAGGTAACTATATGCAAAGACTTTTGTCTCTTACTTCTTTGGTCTTTTTGTCTGGTTGCAACCTCAGCTCTCTGATGGGCTCAAAAAAGATGTAAAAAATTAAGCTAATCAGACTGTTACACATTTTAAAGTTAGATGTGGCTCTGTTCTAGCATATTACCTCCAAAGGCACAGTTGCTCTTTTTATTAAAAGAATTACACAGTAATGTAATTCTTCAAGTAGATTTTTCCTTAATTAGAAAAATCATTTCCATTGATTTTGAACTAAAAAAAAAAGCACATATTGAAATTTTTTGAAAAAGGAAATGAAAACAGTTTCAGATGCTGAAACTCAGTAACTCTGCACATGTGGAAGAAGAGAACAACGTTAGTTTGGACTATTCTTGGCTGAGTTGCCATTCATACGTAAGGCTGATTTCCATGATAGAAGTGGAGCTGACAATGAGATACAGAGTGAAGGTGAAATGATGCTTCTCGGCCACATATGGGACCAAGACTGAATTTATCACAGCTTCTAGTCTCTAGTATCTTCTTTGTTGCATTGAAGGGCTGGAGATAGCAAGAAATGTTATTATTCCCAAGTATCTTCTCTTTTCTCTTTAGGGGAGCAAACATTTTCCAGACTATGCATTCATTGATTTTTTTTTTTTTCCTTTTTGAAGAACATTTGTTTCCTATCTAATGGCATGCACTATGCTTCCTGTTGGGAATATACAATGAATAAGAGATCCTAAAGCAGTGTATGTATGTATGGAATATAGACAAACATGCAAGTTTTGGGGATAAGTAGCATGATAGAGGTCAACATAAGATGGCCAACCTCCCCGATATATTATGTTGGTTAGAAGAGTAGGTATTAGAATTATGATCAATAAGTTTTAATTGAGGCTTTTTCACTTTTTAATTATATAAACTTAACAAAGTTTATGAAACATTTTAGAGCCCTCCTCTTAAAATATTAACAATAATGACACCTGATAGAGATACAAAAATTAAGTGTTCTGGTGGGTTACTTTAAGTCTACTTTAGTGTCGAGCTCTCAGCAGCTTCTGGGTTTCTGCTTTGGTGCATTTTGTGTGTCCTCAGTGTCCGTCTCCATCACCCTGGTGCAGGTTGTCAGGCTCACTATGGAAGCAGCACTCTTGCTCATCTTCTAGTCATTCTGTGGTGTTACCTGGGCCCTGGCTGTTCTGTTAGGAGTGGTTCATCTCCTGACAGGGAGTTAGGTATTTATTCTTGTCTTGCTGATAAATTTTGGCTGTCCTCTGCCCTCACTGTTTTCTGAAAAAAGAAAAGCATTCTCCAATGGAGAGTGAGATGAGGATAGGCTAAAAGGAATAAGCATAGTTAATTAGGGAGATTTTGATGCATGTAGCCTCACTTTTGGACAACAAAATGAGAGTGTCTCACTAGAATCCATATTCTTGGCCTCCCTAGGATTCTGACTTGGTTCCCACTTCCAGCAATGGGTTCCTTTCCACTGAGCAAATCTCTTAGCCAATCGGGGAGCCATTAGTTACCACTTAGGCTGTGTACCACCATTGAACAGGTGTGTACATCTTGTCAGGCTGGTTGATTTCATATAGCAGGTACAAAATCTATCATAGACAAGACTAGAAATTTGCTTCCATGGCGATCCTAAAGCTTGTCAAGTTGAAAACCAGAGATTAACCCTCACACTCATTATCTAGTTGAACAGGCAAAAGACAAGCTCAAGATATATGCATTTTTAACCAACAGCAGTACCGATAGGCTTATAGCCTAGAATATATACAGGAATTTACTAAATGCAAACTATCTATTGCTCTAAGTGCTCTTAACTAATGGTGTATCTTACTATGAATTTGTAGACATACTGTGGCTGATTTGTCAATGTTGCTAATTCTTCAAAATATGCCCATAGAAAAATCTGGTTAGTTTGGAGGTAAGTTTTCAGACTAAAAATTTTAAATAAACTGAGTTTTCTAAGGAAGTGAAAAAAATAAGTGTGAAAAAATAGAAATGACTACAGGTTCTAATTTGTCACCACAAATTACAGTGAGAAGCAGATGTGAGGGGACAAGTGCTGAGAAAGAGGGTAAGTTCAATAAACTGGGGGTGTTGATGATATCAATGTGAGGGTCATATGTTTGTAAAGGAACAAGAAAGTCTTTTGTGTGGTTTCAGTAGCTTGAGAGGTGAGTTGTAGAAAAGGTATGTGAAGGAAAAGAAAGACATCTGGATTAAAAGGAAAACGGGAAGGCTACAGCCAGTTTCTCAGCATTTTGTGCCCTCATTTGAAAATCTTCCTTCATTTTAAATATTGGATTTAATCTCCTCATTGTAAGTACATATTAGCAGAGGCAAACTTGTGTCAAGCTTTTCACTAGGTCCAAAATTATCAAGTAACAATAAATTCACAATATATAAGATGGCTTCCATTGAAGAAAATATCCTGATAATCCCACTTTCTTTATTAGCCATGGCCAAAAACACAAGATCTTTTTATTCCATTCATTAAAAAAAATATTTATTTGAAAGAGAGAAAGAGAGAGAGAGTCAGATAGAATTAGAGAAAGAGAGAATAGCTGTGCCAGGGCCTCCAGCCTCTAGCTGCAGAAGAACTCCAGACGAATGCACCACCTTGTACATCTGGCCATCTCTTTTATCCTTGTTCCATTATTAATTACTAATGTTAATTCTCAAATAACACATTACACTACACATCACAATGTATATTTCTATACATATACACGTAGGTTACAGAACGGCTACAAAGGGTTAATGAGGCAAAGAGTCCAGACACCTGGGTAAGGTCAGAGAAAAAAAGAGACAGAAGGATGGGTGTGGGGGGGTAGAAGAGCTGATTAATGAGTCTGGAGCAGATACAGAATTCCAATTCTATTGTAGCAGGTCAGCAGTGTGACATCCTTTAAGATTTCTCTCTTGAAAACTTTCCTCTAACTTGCTGCCATATAAAGATACCTAACTAGTTCCTTATCATCATCTTCACAGTGCTAGGTGTCCACTTCTTTATGGAGTGTGAGTGAAGAAACTACTTTTCCCTCCATCTTGTATGTCTGATTAGTTTTTGAACCTAGTTTACCTGATATGATTTTAATACATCCATGTGTCCCTATAGCTATAATTCACCCTGATAAAATTTATATGGTGATTAGCTTTCTACTAAAACATTAAGACTAAGGCATTTTTTCTGTCTGTGCCACATAGGTAGTGAGAGGCAGAAGGTGTCACTCATGTGTCCACAGAATTTTTTTCCAAAATGAAGTCTCACATGGCAAGGCACAGTCTGAAAAAAATAGCTATTGTTTTATACAATATGGAGTAACTTAGAGCACAGCACAGCTTGATCTCAACATTCCTTTGAGGGTTTGTGGTCAACTGTGCCATTAAACTTCAGTGAAAATCAGTATACTTTAATCAGATGAGTTTGGGCTTGGGGGAAAGAAAGAGATATGAGAATATAATCCTGTCAGTACTGAATCATCTTAGGCAAGTTATTTTACCTCTCTGACCTCAGTTTCTTCATGTATAAGTCATAATTAGTTCAATAAATACATGCTGCTTATATGCTCGATGGTGTGTATTTATAGAACATTGACAATGCTAGCCATGCTACTGGGACTGGACAGTGGCGAGCTTGCAAAACGAAGAACTTTTGTCTTTCATCATAGATGACTAAGATGAAAAGCTGAACCCTCGGATGTCTGATTGTATCATTCAGCAAACAGCTCTTTATTCCTTATAGAATTCCCGTGACTTTGAGGGCAGCAGTGATCTCAGACTCAAAAGCTGAATCAGGATTGATCTCAACCAACATTGTCAATTTAGGTTCTTTTAGCCAGCGATTGATCTCGAGATGAGCATGTGGCACAGTCCAGGCCAATTAGATGTCATAAGTACCAGCTAGAGGCCTGCTAGGAAAAAAATTTTCCTGATTAAAAGAAAATACCAGGGGCTGGGGATGCAGCTCAGTGGTAAAGCATCGCCTGGCATGTGCAAGTTGTTCAGTTTAATTCCCAGCTCTGCAGGGAAAATAAAAAGCCAATGAGAATTGAGTGGATTTCTTTTTTCTGTCTCCTTTGTTCTCCACTGAGGTTCTGTCACATGAGAACATAATGTTAGAGCTATATCAGCCATCTCAAAATCATGATGCAAAGCCAATGAAAAGTACCCATTGACCTTTCTAATGTTTTGAGGAGTTGTATTAAACATATATACCAAGTTTTCTATAAAGAAAACTGACTGTAATATTTTTTTTAAATTACCATTTGTTGTTCTTCTGATGTCCATAATCAAGCACATATGAGTTGATTCATGCAATGAGAAGTAAGAACCTTTCCCTCTATGCCCATGACAGCCTAGTTGTCCATTTCTGAAGTTGCCCTTAGCTTTTTTTGTGTTTATGTACCCAGACCATAAATCTTCCTTATTTATTTCTTATAGTTCCTTTCCCAGTAGAAACTTCTCCAACTCATAAAATGATCCTCTATCAACCCAGATCTACAACTCAAAACATCAGAATCATTCTGAATTCATTCAACGTCCTCCCACTTATATCCAATCTACAAGATCTATCAAGTGCTATTTCCAAGATTTGCCTAGAGTCCATTTATCCTATCACACAGCACCAAACCTATCTCCCCATCTCTGGCCTTGGTTAGGGCAATCCACTCATAATGGTTGCCAACTCTTCACTATCCTCACCCTCCAAGTTTTCTCATGATGACAGTCCAAATAATCTTTTGAAACTGTAAATTAAATCATATCCCATCCCTCCAGCTGGAATTAAAAAAATAAAAAGAATCCCACCCTTTGTCCTGAAAATCAAATGCAAAACTCTTGCCTCTGGCACCAGGCTCTGACTCTTGTCATTTACCACACTGGTGTCTTCTACCCTCATTGGCTTGCTTGTTTGACAAACATACAGAGCTTTTCACATGTCACAGTGAATTTGAACCAGTTGTACATTCAGACTGGACCACTTTTCTCCATCATGTCTGAAATACTGTCTTCTTACAGAGGTCTTAATCCAGTTTTTCTTTCATCCCTTAGTCTCCACCTTTTTTTTTTTTTTTTTTGCTTTTATAGCTTAGCTTTATTACTAGAATCTCTCTCATCTTTCTCATCTTGCCTTGGCTCCATGGTCCTTGTCATTCCATTAAAATAATTTAAAAGAAACTAAACATATTTTATGTAGAATACAGAATTAGCACATGGTAAAGTGAGACACTCTTCAAAAGGTGAGAATGGACAATAGGCAAAGGCACTAATGTGGAGGGAAACACTCTGAGATGAGAGTGGATAATAGCCAGAGAAAGTATTTTTTTTTTTTTGGTAGGCTTTATATTATTTCTATAGTTTCTAGAAGCAATGGCTCCCTAGGGTGCATTTTCTTGTCCACGTAGCTGATTGGTCCATGTAGATTAACTCTTAAATACAGGGATAAAAGCAAGTCCTTCTTCTTTACCAATTAACTTTGGCTGGATAATCATCTTAGGTCCTTCTAAGCAGTTCAGAATACAATGTCTCTACCAAGAAACAGAGATACACAAAGACCTTATTCTTTTATATAGTCATTATCTTCCACCAACAGCCTTGTAAAACCCAGGAGACATATACTTCTTGAAAAATAGGGAATGCTTTTCTAAATGAAGAACATTCTAAAAATGAAGAACACTTGCTATTAGATGGGCAGTCTTTGCCCCATGTCTGTAAGCCAAGACTTGTGTGAAACTCCCACTTCTTCCAATATCTTTCTGTTTGTTTCAATAGAGGGGATGAATTTCAGGACTTCCAAGGACTATTCCTGAATTTCAGTTCTTGGTGTTACAAACTGCTATTCACGATGGATGGAGCCTTGCCCAGTGACATCCAGGCTTGCTCATAACTGACTAGCTACCTACTAGTTCCAGCTACAGATTATCTGATAATCTGGTATCAGCTAGTTTCCTTTTTTCCCGTATGTTTACAAAGTTGTCTCTTAGGGGTTTTGTTCTAGGTCCCCCTGAGGATAATGGATACAAAGCTGTGTATAGACTCAAGTACCTTTTTGACTTAAGAATGCTATATATATATATATATATATATGTCCCTTTATCCCAGCACTTGGGAAGCTCAAGTAGGCAGACCACTGTAAATTCAAGGCCACCCTGAGACTGCATAATGAATTCCAGGTCAGCCTGGGTTAGACTCAGACCCTACCTTGAAAAACACCAAAAAAAGAAAACAAGAAATATTAATGGACACATTTGTGTCTTTTCACAATGTAAGAAATAGGTAAATAACAATAAATTCACAAGCTATGTCAGTTTCATTGGTAGTGATTTGTCAAGTAGCCCAGATTTCCCTTGAAAGCTGACCAAAGAAAACAGATTAAAAAAAAAAAAAAGAATTTTAATCTTAACTACTATTTTTAATCCCCAGGATCACACATTATATACCATAGAGCCTATATATCATCTCTATCTATCTATCTATCTATCTATCTATCTATCTATCTATCTATCTATCTCCTACCTACCTACTATCATCTATCTATCATCTATTATCTAACATTTATTTACCTATTACCGATCTATTTCTGTATCTATCTATCTATCTATCTATCTATCTATCTATCTATCTATCTATCTATCTATCTGCCTACCTACCTATCTGCCTACCTATCTATCCATCATGTTGATAGGCTAGAGAATGGACACAGAGGCAATGGACAGGTCTAGGTCCAGACAGACAGATGGCAATTAAAGAATGTTGTTGGAGCCAGCTTCTAATTGCTGCCAGAAAACACCTGAACAAGAGCAGTTTATGGGAGGAAAGGGTTTATTTTGGCTTACAGACTTGAAGGGAAGCTCTATGATGGCAAGGGAAAACAATGCCATGAGCAGAGGGTGGACATCACCTCCTGTCCAACATCAGGTGGACATCAGCAACAGGAGACTGTGCCAAACCTTGGCAAGGAGAATCTGGATATAAAACCATAAGACCACTCCCAACAATTCACTGCCTCCAGGAGGTTTTAATTCCCAAATTTGTACATTCTGGGGACCTAGCAATCAGAACACATAAGTTTATGGGGGACACATGAATCAAACCACCACATTCTGCCTCGAAGCACCATTAATTGATAATCATCCATGATTTAAAGTTCAATGTATTTGGTCCAACTTTTAACATCTCCATAGTTTTTTTTTTAAATAAATTCCAGTGTTGTTCAAACATCATCATAGTCTAAGATCTTTCAACTGAGCCATAATACCAAACAACAACAACAAAAACATAATGACACAGAATAAACATTCACACTACAAAAGATGGCATTAGGCATAGCAAAGAAATATTCAACAGTACAAGATTCAAAACACACAGGGAAAACATTAAACTCTCTGGCTCCTAGTTCCACAAGTCTAATCAGTGACAAGTCTCCAAGCCCAATAACTCTCACCAGTGATATGACAAGTCTCTGGAGTTCCAGTGATGCCCCTCCAGCTAGGCTAATCACAGTCTCAGAAAAAATCCAACCAGGGCTAGCAACTCTCCTTGGCAGCTATCCCATAGTCCTGGCATCTCCACTGGGTCTCCACAGCAGCCCACAGTTCATCCTCATGGGTCTATCGGATCTCCATGCATGTAATCCAACAAGCTTGTATCACACTGCCCATGGCAATTTCCAAAAAATAAAATCAGGTTGCAAATCCAATGACCGTCTCTTTTCTTCATTTGTTATACTCCATCGTACCAAGTGGGTTGCTAACTTGTTAATCCAAGGTGGGGGAGGAATAAAGCTGACTTTAAGAACTGAAAACTCTTTCAGTATTCAGGCCCCTTACTTTACAAGAGTCCTCATTCTTCTTGCTGCTCCATTGAAGGTCAGCTGGCCCAATCTCAATGGCTCTAATCTCTAAAGCAATTGCAGGTAAATGGGCAGCAGTTTCAGCCCAAAGATTTCATTTGTTTCTGTTTCATATCCTTCTACTCACAGCAGTCCATATCTGTGCAATGCAACCTTGCACAAGTTCTCAGGACATGGGCGTAACAGCAAGCCACTCACACAAACTGCTTCTAGCCCAGTCAAGGCAAAGATTCTAACCTTCATAAGCCAAACATCACAGTCCATAGTTCTTGGTACATTCAGATCTTTCAACTGTGACAAGAATGTTCCATCAAGCAGTACTTACAGCACTGCATGGCAACTCTTAGGTCAAGGTTTCAAATCCTTACACATTCCTCTCAAAAATCACCTCCAAAAGGCCAAAATCTACACATCCAGGTTTCTAATGTAATTATCCCACTTCTGGTATTAATTTTAACTGTTGCAGTCAGCTTCTCATTGCTGGAGAAAAAAAAAAACCTAAGCAAGAGGAGATTATGGGAGAATATGGTTGATTTTTGGCTTATAAACTTGAGGGGAAGTTTCATGATGACAGGGGAAAACAATGGCATGAGCAGAGGGTAGACATCACCTTCTGGCCAACATCAGGTAGACAACAGCAGCAGAAAATGACAAACACTGGCAAGGGAAAGATGTATATAACACTCATAAGCCCACCCCCAAACAACACCCTGCCTCCAGGAGGCTTCAATACCCAAGTTGCTACCAGCTGGGGACCTAGCATTCAGAACACATAAGTTTATGGGGGAACACTTGAATCAAACCATCACAAAGGAGCTATGTCAGCAGTGAGGACCAATCCAAGCTAAAGTCCTTGGAATGGTCAGAAGCTCTTTGCCTGCCATTTCTTTGAGGCACAAACTGGGTGGTCAGAGAGTATGTTAGTGAAGGCCATTGCCAAAAGAGGAGGGTAGTTGTCCTATTTCTGGACTCCAGGTAAGAGTGTTGCACCTTTGTTTAGTCAGGTATTTTAATGAGTTCTCTGGCCACTGTTTGTGTTGCGTGTGTGTGTGTGTGTGTGTGTGCGTGTGTGTGTGTGAAATATGTGTGCTGTGGTATATGAGGTACAGTATGTTATGTGTGATGCATGAGTGCGAATGCACTGTGAGAGTGTGTATGGAAGTCAAAGAACTTCAGGTGCTCCTCTCTCCTGCTTGTCCATGTTCTACCCTGAGACAGGGTCTTCTCTCTCTCAAACCAAAGCTACCATTTCTTTTTTCAGTGAGTCCAGTGATTCCCTAGTTACTGCCTCCCATAGACCAGGCTTATCAATGTGTGTGGACAAGACTAGCTTTTGCATGTGGGTTCTAGGGAAACATACGTGGTGGTCTCTTTCTTCTTCTGGGCCTTTATGCTTAAGTAACAAGTGCTCTTAACCAATAAGCAACCTCTCCAACTCTCTGATATTATTTTAATATGCCTATACACTCATATGGTTCCTATTTTCTTTTATGCATTTATAGAGTGGCACTCATTTTACATTGAGAAATAAGGCATTTATCTGTGATTTATGGATGGTTCTAGACAGATGGTGTTGCTTACTGCCCACCAAGATGAGAATCATTCTGCTTATGTATTTATACTCAAAATGAAGCTAACTACAGTATGGTGCAGCCTGATCTCAACCTTTTCTATAAAATGTTATATTTATGTATAACCAATACACATCCTCTTAAGTACTTGAAATCATTATAACTCTCTTGTAACACCTAATTTGATTTAAATATGAGGTAAATAGTTGTTCCACTATGTTGTTTATGGAACAATTACAAGAAAAAGAAATCTTTACAAAATCAATACAGACACATCATTCCCCTGAAGATCTTTCATCCACAGTTGGTTGAAAATGTGTGTATAGAAGCATTGGATACAAGATGACTGTTTGCCATTCTCGCTGGAATTGAATGTATTTCACATAATCAAGGCTTCTCTCTGGCTGGTTGATTGCACTATACTGTAGCATTTAAGCAGTCCTCAGTACATGATGATTGCTTACTAACTATTAGTTCACTGAGTAAAATTTTGTATTCTCTTTCTCCATTTGTAGTATTTAAGATAGAGAGTTGTGTTTTATGACTACTCAAAAAATACTACCTGTTCATGGTGTATTTATTTATCATCTGTTGTATGCAGAGCGTTGCATAAAGTGCTGAGGCCATGTTGGCGGCAACGAAAGAATCAAAACCCTGTTTTCCTCCCAGCTGTGTGGCAAAATGCTCAGAAAAATTCTGCCTACCCTCTGTGAGCTGAGGAGCCTTCATTTTTTGCTTAGTTCCAAGGTGTGAATATAGTACAAACTCCAAAGAGCCCGAATTTTTATGCTTAAAATGCATGTTCTTCCTTTTCTTCAATGTCAAGTGAATCACATTTTCCTCACTTGATGATCCTTATTATCGTGAAAAATTCTGCAATTAACAAAAATATTTAGACAACATTCATTTGTAGAATCATAATATAAAGTATTCTCTGTTTTAAAATGAAATATTGCCTAAGGCTACTTCTTACCAGGAGTTCTGTGCTTTCACATTACAGATGCATTAATAGTTTGTCTGAACTCGCCAACAATTTTTAATCCTTGGCAGTGCTAGTGTTTCTCTTACATTCATGAATCTCAATGATCTTTTCTGGTTGCTGATCTCAAGTCCACAGCCTCTCATCTCTTTTTAACACTGCTTTTGGTTGCAATTCCTGGTTAACTCCTTATTTCCAAGGGAAACCTTTTTGCAACTAATTGCTTTCTTACTGAATAGATCCTTTTGTATAGATACAAGCTTGATATAAAACACAAAATGGTTCTTATTGAACTTCTCATTATTAAGAATTAGCCGGGCGTGGTGGTGCATGCCTTTAATCCCAGCACTCGGCAGGCAGAGGTAGGAGGATTACTATGAGTTCGAGGCCACCCTGAGACTACAGAGTGAATTCCAGGTCAGCCTGTGCTAGAATGAGACTCTACCTTGAAAAACCAAAAAAAAAAAAAAAAAAAAAACAAAGAATTAAAATATGACTATAATAAGAGGCTAGACCTCAAGCAACATAAAACTATGGAAAAAAAAACCTGTCCCCTCAGATTCCTTTTAAAAGTAATGTCTAGCTTTGTATAAAAGATAAAAGTTGTGTAAGGTAAACATAATTTTATCCTTAAGAGTGGACAGACATTTATTTTATGCATAAATAAATAAGCAAAATTATTTATATAAAAGATAGCATATTTATTTAGGTAATAAATCACAAAAGTATTATAGAAATATATTGGAGAAAACTTTAGCAGGACTCAAAAAATTATCAGACAAGATAATGGGATGCTAATTTTTCAAATACTTACAAATATAGGGAAAAAAAGCAGCAATCCTGTAAATCTATGAAAAAGATTCAGCAGGCAGGACATGATTCTGTAAATCTCAGTAAAGAGCTTTGGGTGATCGAGAGTTTACTTAAAGCATGGATAAAGCAGTCAGATAATGGAGTTCATACATAGAGGATAATGAGTTTTAGGTAAATCTGGAAAGTGGTTGTTCCGAAAGAAAAAAGACAATTAAGTATACATACTAAAAATAATTATTTAATAATTATTCCCACTCAGTTTCATTAGTGAATTCCTAATTATCCTAACTTCTACTTGAATCAACTTTCCTTTGGAGTATGCAGACAACTGCACTATTACTCTTGAACCTTTAAAAGCATGTCCTTTATAGAATATATACCCATAGATTACCCCTGTGACTATATAGAGCTTCCCACTATTATAGGTGTGGTAGACTTCCTTGCCCCATTAATGTTGGATTTGCCCATGAGACTTCCCTGGATCAATGGAGTGTTAGTGGGTAGGTGGGACATACCTTTAAACATGCTGGTGTGATATGGATTGGCCCCTTGCATTACAAGAGTGCACCTAAGGATTTAATTATGTCTAAGTTCAAGAATGAAGACACATGGGGCAGACCTGCTCCTAAAAGGCTTCAAGTACAATTTGTCCCAGAGATAATAAGCCTAGGTTAGCTTAACTACCACTAACTTGTAGAATGATAAGCATATAGGTTAATGTTTGTGATAAGCCATGAAGTTTTGAAGTAGTTTGTTACACTGAAATTTTGACAACTTATTTAACTCTCCTACATGTAGAATTTTCTGTTCTTTCATCATATATTTGTTGCAGTCAGGTTCATATTGCTGGTAGAAATCACCCAACCAAGAGCAGCTTCTGGGAAAATGAGGTTTGTTTTTGCTTACAAGCTTGAGGGGAAGCTCCATGATGGCAGGGGAAAATGATGGCATGAGCAGAGGGTGGACATCAACTCCTGGCCCATATATGGTGGATAACAGGAACAGGAGAGTGTGCAAAACACTGGCAAGGGTAAACTGGCTATAACACCCATAAGTCTGCCCCCAACTATACACTGCCTCTAGGAGGCGTTAATTCCCAAATCTCCATCAGCTGGGAACCTAGCATACAAAACACCTAAGTATATGGGGAACACCTGAATTAAACCACCACATTCCGCCTCTGTAACTGTAAACTGATAACCATACATGATGTAAAATGCAGTGCATTCAGCCAACTTTAAAGGTCCCCATAGTTTTTACCAATCCCAAGGATGTTCATACATCCCATAGCCCATGATCTTTTAACTAAGCCATAATACCAAAAAGAGAACCTAAAAAAAAAAAAAACAAAAAACAAAACAAAACAAAAAAAACATAATGGCACAGAATAAACATTCACACTGAAAAAGATGGCACTGGGCATACCAAACAACCAAACAAATATGCAACAACACAATATTTAAAATAACTAGGACAAACATCAAATTCTGTAGCTCCAAGTCCAACAACTCTAGTCAATAACAAATCACTAAGTCGGGTAATTCTAACAAGCAACAAGTCTCTGGAGTTCAAATTCCACCCCTCCAACTAGGTTACTCACAGTCCTGGAAAACTTCACCTGAGGCCAGCAGCTTTCCTTGGCAGCCACCTCATGGTCCCAGCATCACCACTGGGTCTCCACTGCAATCCATGGTTCATCCTCATGATCCCATGGGGTCTCCAGGCAGGCATCCAGCAAACCTGCTTCACACTGCTCATAGCATTTTCCAAAATACAAGACTGTGTTGAAAACTCAATGACTCTGTATCCTGCATTTTTATTCTCCATAATACCAGGAGAGTGCCAATTTGTTAATCCTGGTGGGGGGGGGGGGAGAGGGTTGGTGATAAATCAAACTCTGAAGAACAGGATGCTCCTTGAGCAATTAGGCCCCTTCAAAATAGTCTACATTCTTTCTGTTGCCCCAGTGCAGATGAGCTGGACCAATCTTAATGGTTGTAATCTCTCAAACAATTTGCAGGTGAATGGGCAGAAGTTTAGGCCCAACGATTTCATTTTATCTTTGCCATATCCCTCTGCTCACATCAGTTCATTTCTATGCAAGGCGATCCTGCACAACTTCTCAGGATACGGGCATAACAGCAAGCCTCACATGAACTACTAGCCCAGTCCAGGCAAAGCTCTTTCTAATCCTCATAAGCCAAACCTCACAGTCCATAGTTTGTACTACATTCAGCCCTTTCAATTCTGACCATAATAGTCCATCAACATGTACTTACAGCATTGCAAGTCATCTCTTAGGCCAAGGTTTCAAATTCTTCCACATCCCTCTGGAAAATCAGCTCCCAAAGGTCAAAGCCACACAGTCAGGTGTCTAGCAACCACCCCACTCCTTGGTACCACTTTACTGTTGCAATCAGGTTCACATTGTTGGTAGAAACCACCCAACCAAGAGCAGCTTCTGGGAAAATGAGGTTTATTTTGACTTACAGGCTTGAGGGGGAAGCTCCATGATGGCAGGGAAAATGATGGCATGAGCAGAGGGTGGACATCACCCCCTGACCCAAATAAGGTGAACAATAGGAACAGGAGAGTGCACCAAACACTGGCAAGGGTAAACTAGCTACAACACCCATAAGCCTCCCCCAACAATACACTGTCTCCAAGGGGCATTAATTCCAAAATCTCCATCTACTGGGAACCTAGTATTCAGAACACCTAAGTTCATGGGGGACACCTGAATCAAACAACCACAGTATTCCCGTGGCATTTGAATATAGTGTCTCTAGATGAACAAACTTTCTTCTTCAAATATCCATGCTTCCTATGACATTATAAGAAACTTTTTGATAAGACCACCTCTTATTGGTGTTTTCCACTCACAAGCCCTCAAACCAACACACAACCTAGCCTAACACAGCGTCAGTCTGATTTACAAGACATATATAATCTGATTAATCACCCTTACCTTACCCACCACGTGGCATTATTTTTCAGGGTCTTAAAAAGCGTGCATTGAAAGAACAGAAAGCAAAAACATATGTTCTGTTTGTGCCTCCCCAAATTCAGAGGTTGCAATGTCCATGAGATGGGCTGGTTCAGAAGTAACTGGTTCACGAGGACAGTACTAAACAAGATGAGGGACCATGTGAAAGGGATCCGAGAGATCCCGGGAGCTCTCATTCCATGCAAAGTACAAGGATTCCATAGTCTGCACCCTAGAACATGTAAGGAACAAGGAGCCCATGGTCTGCACCCCAGAATACGTAAGTATAAGGAGCCCATAGTCTATACCCCAGAGCATGTACAAGAAACCCATAGTTTGCACCCCATAACATGATCTTCCCCAGAGCACAGCCATGCTGGGACCTTCATCTGACAATTTAGGTCTCCAGAACTATGAACAATAAATTTCTATTTTATTGTCTTTTAACAACCCATTCTGTGGCATTTTTATATGAAGCTTCGAGTTAGACACAAGGAAGAGATAAACTAAGTGGCATCACCACACAAAGTCTGTGTGGCATTCATAAAGTTATTTGCCTATTTAGATGATAGGTTCATTTTAACTGATTCTCCTTTATAAGAATCTATTAAGAGCTAATAAACTCTATTTGAGCTCTGTATTGTATAACATACTTTTATGTTACTGAGTAAATTATACTTAGAGATAAGGTTTTGTTCAACTAAACTATTTTTATGAGAGAGACAGACAGAGAGAAAAAGGAGAGAGAGAGAGAGGGAGAGAGAATTGGCATGGAAAGGCCTCTATCACTGCAATTGAGCACCAGACACAATATGCAACCCTGTGTGCATGTGTGAGCCTGTGATCATGCATCACCTTGTGTGTCTGGCTTACGTGGCTTCTATAGGGTTGAACATGGATCTACTTAGTCTTCACAGGTAAGTGCCTTCACTGTTAAGCCATCTCTCTAGCCCAACTAAACTGTTTTTGAATAAACAAATACCATGATGAAACCAGCTTCCAAGTGAGAAGCTGAAATTACCCACTCAACTGAATAGCTTGGCTATCAAAATATGTATTATGATGAAAATGTTGAAGTTGTGTATACTACTTAAGAAACTAAATTTTGGGCTGGAGAGATGGCTTAGTGGTTAAGCGCTTGCCTGTGAAGCCTAAGGATCCCGGTTCAAGGCTCGGTTCCCCAGGTCCCACGTTAGCCAGATGCACAAGGGGGCACACACGTCTGGAGTTCATTTGCAGAGGCTGGAAGCCCTGGCGTGCCCATTCTCTCTCTCTCCCTCTATCTGTCTTCCTCTCTGTGTCTATCGCTCTCAAATAAATAAATAAATAATTTTTAAAAAAAAAGAAACTAAATTTTATATTAAATATTGAATTCATGGTTAAAAATTAAAATAGAATTGTATTTACTGCAAAGTGTCTATACTAATCACAAAATTCTTAAGTCCCAAATTGTTAAAAAGCATAACTTGTTGTTGTGAACTTGAGTCTGTTAGACTACCATAGTTTAAGTAAGATATGTAAGATAAGATAACCTCTATTTCCACAGGACACTTCAAACACTCTGCCCCATCATCCCCTTCTTATTGAGGATTGTATGTAGCAGAATGGTGTCCAGGAGGAAGGTTTCTATGGTACTGATTCATGTTGTCTTTAGTTATATGTAATCTCTTCCTTCTCCCTTTACTTCAAAAACCTGCACACCCCCTATACTTTGTCACTTACCTAGATCCTTTGTATAAGAAAGAAAGAAACAAAGAAAATAACACACCCCTCATATCTAAAACTTTCAGATGAACGATTTGCTAACATAGCATACACTTTTCCATCTTCATTAACATATGACTGATTTTTCTAGACCCGTTTTATAAGAAAGGTTAGGGAGATGTGGAGGAAATTTTCTCTAAGATGTGTGATGTTGAACTGAAGACAGTAATTGTTGGTTTGTTTCTATGTAGGGAATATAATTAAACGTTACTGGGAAGAGGAGATAGGCAAAGAATTTATCAGACCTGGTGAGTCAGGAACAATAAGTTATGAAGGCAGTTCACAGTCTGGACCCTTAACATCTGCTGAAGGGCATCTATTGTGAAAATGTTAATAATGTGCATAGATTTGGGTGAAAGCATGCTTTTCTAGAAAGTGTGCTTTTAAGATTGATAAGCACAATTCAAATGAGATGTGAGTTTTGGAAATTTACAGAAAAAATAAAAATGGCTAGAAATGTCAGACTGCTGTAACTTATGAAGACTAGGCAGTTTAAGATAAAACTAAAAATTTAAAATTTCATCCTCGTTCATTTTCTTAATTTACTATTAAGTCCAAAGTAACAAAAATGCCCAATATAATAATCTCTTACCAGGACCTCAAAGACCTCAAAGTGCTCTAGAATCTATCTTACTGATTTCTTTAATCATGGTAGTTTGATTTCTTAGTCTTACAGAAGACGAATTTACATCCTTGAGCTACCAGTTGATAGTTATGCCACTGATGTCATGTGTGAAATAGTAATAGCATCAGTTGCTTAAAATGGTTCTTGAGAAAATAAAATGAATAAATACCGATAAATAATTTCTTCCTCCAACAGAGCTGACTAGTAGTTCAAGCTCAGGGTGTTGAGTGTGTGTCATGCTGACCCCTCATCCACCCATCCCGCCCACACAGCATAGCTGTTACTTTTTTCTGAAAAGAACACAGAGGTCATCCAGTACCCAATTGGGTGATTGCCCATGCTCTTCCACAGAACTTTTACATATACAGTAGTATAGTTTGACTACTTCCAAATTTATTCCCAGCTGTAAATGTATTATGTAGCTGGCTAGATACTAGTAGGCTTGAAGGTCATTGAGGATACATACCTCCCTCATAATCAGTAGCTTGTAAAACCTGAAACTAAAACTGTAGGACTCTGATCACTGCTCAAAAGAGTGAGATATGAGTGGTATCTCTACCTGAGGGTGGAAACATGGTACCTTGAATTGCCCACAAGGTCATAAGATCAAGCCAGAAGCTTTCTGAAAATTAACAAAGGACAATTGTCCCCTCCACTGAGACAAGCCCAAGTGTGCTTGTCAATCACAGTGGCAGGAAAACACCTTCCAGGGGAAGATAAGTATTCTAGAGACAGTAGGAACAGCGTAAAGTCCTCTTCAAATGTAGGCTAGCACAGCCGTCTCTGACCAGTGTCCACTCTCACCCTTTGTGAGTGCTGTCCTCTTCAATGGTCCCTTCAGCCAGTGCCCACCCTTACCTCTTGGGAGTGCTTCATTTTACTCTGCAAGAAATCCTGTCTGTCTTCTACACTAACGTTCTGTGTTCTTTGATTGTTTTGATAGAGATCACAAGAACTAAAGAGCTGAGGTAAGAAAGCTCAGAGTAAGTTCCTGGTGACAAGTGGGCCTCTGATTATGCTTTGAAAAATGACATGTTACTGAAAAATTATTAATTGAAGGATAACATGATCTGCAGGTGTATAAAGAATCTCTATGGATCTTATACATGCTGGTTTGAATGTGAAATGTCCCACATAGTCTCACACGCTGGGGTTAAGCTTCATATCTAATCACTAGCTGGTAGAGTCTTTGGGATGTGGAGCCTTGCCGAAGGAACTGTGCTGCTGGGGATGGACCTTGGGTTGTTATAGTCCAGTCCTATTTGTAGCACTTAGCTCTCTCTCCCTAATTCCTCCCTGCTGATGTTAAGACGGGATGTCCAGTTTGCTGCTTTTGTTAAATTTCCCCCACCATGATGAAATTTCCCTTGAAACTGTAAGCTGGAGATAAGCCCTTCCCTTTCATGAGCTGATTCTGGTTGGGTATTTTGTCTCAGCAATGAGAAGGTAACTGCTATAGTATATCAAAGCTAAATTTCATAGGAACAATCACTAGACCCCACACATCCTGTAAGAAAGCTATTATAGAGGTCTAAGTGAACGATGGTAGAGCTATGGCCCAGTGCAATAGCAGTGAAATTACAACATACGGTTGAATTCTAGTTACATTTAAGTGGAAAGCCTCAAAAGTTTTCTGATTGATTGCATGTGGTATGTAAAAGAAATAGAAAAGTGAAAATGATTTCAAATTTTTGTCCTGGGAACCCAGAAGGATACAGCTTCCATTTTATAAAAATGTAAGACTGTGGGGGAATAGTATTTAAGGAAAAACATAGGAGTTATCTTCTTGATTATTAAATTTGATATATCTGTTAGATATCTACTTATAAATGATGGGTAGCCAGTTGGATATGCAAGGTTGGGTTTTCATGGAAAAGTCATTGAGAGATAACAAGTTAAGTAGCTGTTGCTATACACATGATCTTTATACCTATAAGTCCAGATGAGAGTATAGGGAAAGTGTAAGAGAGATGAGGACCAATGTTCAAGCCTTGTAGATTTCCAACAATTAAGGGATCAGGAAGCTAAACAATAATATAGGAAAAGAGACTGCACTAAAGAAACAAACACAGGGGGAAGGAAAGTACTAATACATAATAATGAATGTGCATTGATGGAGGTCTTATTTTACTTCTTTCTTTTATTTGTGGATTGATTTGCAAGCAAAGAGAGATAGAGTTAAGAGAGACAGACAGAGAGAATGGATACACCAGGGACTCCAGCCATTGCAAATGAACTCCAGATGCATGTGCCACTTTGTGCTACTGGTTTTACATGGGAACTAGAAAATTGAAACTGTTTACTTTTTAAGAAATATTTTATTTATTTACTTATTTTGAGAGAGACATAGAGGAGAGAGAGAGAGAGAGAGATAAGGGGTTATGCCAGAGCCTCCAGACACTGAAAACAAACTCCTGATGCATGTGCCCCTTGTACATTTGGCTTACATGGGTCTTGGGGAATCAAACCTGGGTCCTTTGGCTTTGCAGGCAGATCCTTAACTGATAAGCCATTTCTCCAGCTTCCTCCCCACCCCCACCCCAGTGTTCATTTTTCAAGATTGGAGAAATAGCATGTTTACATGCTCATGAAAAAGACTTAGCTGAAAAACTGATTAATGGTGCCTAATAGGAAGGTGAGAAGTGCCACTGTGTTTCCCTTGAATAGACAAGAGCCAATAAGATCAGACACATGCCTGGATATAGGTAGCAGGAAAAAGATTTAAATATTTCACCTCTGACAATACACAGGAAAGCAAAATCTGTGGTTCAAGACTGGCAAACGATGTGATCTAAGGGAAGAATGTACAGAAAGTCTCCCTAGTTATTTCTTTCAATGAGACAAAGTCATCAACTGAGCCTCTCTTTCCCCCACATGTTTTGGAGCATATACCTATGGTAGAAATTTTAAAAGCTCAAATTCAAAAAGATTTGAGAGCTGACTATCAGCTTAGCATGGTCAATTAATAGGAAAAGGCTCATGAAGAATCTTATTACCATTATGAGTCTCAGAAAATGAAAAATACCTCCAGTTGTATTGTTTTGCTAGTGTGACACCCCATCACTCCTCGCACATTTAAGGTTCCTATAAGGACAAATCTAGAAACTGTCATTGAGGTTGACATAGTCCATCTGCTTTAAATAGTTGGAGTTGTAAAATGCCATATTTTCTTCTGACATTCTCTTACATGGTAGCAACCCCACAAAAATTGATATTATTAAGAAATGAGCTTTTGAAATGTTCACCTATATAAGATCATGAGATTTATTTAAATAAAGTTAGTGTGAAAGTATTAAAATGGCTAGTTCAAGTTTTCTTTCCTATTACAAGAGCATTAGTGCTTAACTAATGATTCATATCTATTTAAAATCTAAAATTAATTTATAGCAGCACATAACAATAAAAATTACTCCATCTGTTTCATGTGAATATGCATTCAGTTCTGAAATGTTGGCTGTTGAAATGTTAGCCAGAAACTAAATATAGGGGTGACTATATAAGAGAAAAATAAGGAGTTTCCACATATTATTATATAGGTATAGCTTCTCGGAGAGAAATGCTATTTTCTTATATACTCACATTTTGTTGTTTGAAATTTGATATTCACTGTTTTCATCTTTCATATAAAATAGTCTTATGGCTTCTATGCAGATGAATTGCCTGAATTTCAATTTAAAGTAATGGTGTGAGCAATTTCACTCCATTACTTCCAGCCTCCAATAGGTTCATAGCATCCATGTTAATGCTACCAACAAAAAGAACAAAGCCTTCTAATTTGTGTAATGGCTTGAGTGAGATAGTGGCTTTTAAGTCATGGATGAGCACCCTAAGTGATTAAAAATAATTGTCAGGCCCCAGATACATACAGTATGACAACATTACATGTATCCTGTAGCAAATGTAACAGGGAGAAGCAAAGCCCCTTCTATTATGGAGCATGAACTCATTCATGTACTTCCTTTCTTATGATTTCAGCATGTATCAGGTTTTTTGGCCACTGAGTATGAGTATTTTTTATAGAAGTATAAGAAAATAGTAAGTCTGTCATTTCTAATCTATCAAAGCCAATTTTAGCAATACTTAATAGTATTAATTGAATATGTTTAGATTAAATGCAAAAGTAAAATGCATGAAAAGTGATAAGTAGATAAAATGGCTGCAATTGGGTAGATTGGTGTATACAAATACCTGCAATGTACTTGCTAAGGTATTTTGATAATTTCTAGGCAGAGTTTTCAGTGGCCTCGAAGTTAATTGCTCAAATATGAATTTGGACTCATGAATAAAAAGTCCACAGATTCCATAGCTATCTATATTACATACATGTTGTTTTCCTTCCATAATGATCACTTAGTTCTGAGTTCTATTTATTTATTTTCACATGTGCACACATTTGTGTGTGTGTGTGTGTGTGTGTGTGTGTGTGTGTGTGTGTGTGATAGAGAGAAAGAGTACACGTGTGCATACACATGAGCACCAGGGTCTCTTGTTACTGCAAATGAATGCAAGATGCACTACTTTGGACATCTGACTTTACATGGATGGCAGGCTGTGCAAGCAAGCAACTTTAACCACTGAGCAGTCTCCCCAGATCTCCTTGCTCCATTTTATCAAAAATGTGTTTTCTTCCCAGATGTTGACATTGACATTAATTGCAAATTACTTTAAATAGGCAGACCTGAGGTTTATTACAGGGAAGATAATTTATTCCAGCATTTGGGAATGTGCAAGGTTATTTAGATATAAAATAAGAAAATGAAGCTTACTTGAAAGCCAGCTTAGTGGCCTTTATACTAATCAGATTATGTTTCTAATTTTTGTGTGATAAATTTAGTAGACATATTTAGACAACTCTCACACTATATTAATATTGACATATTAGTATTAATACTTATGGACATGCACACAAAGAAAGCCCCTGTATATCTATGTTCTTCCTTTTGATGTGCTTATCTATAACCAACACTGTCCCTGAACAACCTTAAAGAACAATTTTTGCCTCACTAGAAAGTGGGAAATCTGGGCTGGAGAGATGGCTTAGCGGTTAAGCGCTTGCCTGTGAAGCCCAAGGACCCCGGTTCAAGGCTCGGTTCCCCAGGTCCCACGTTAGCCAGATGCACAAGGGGGCACACACGTCTGGAGTTCATTTGCAGAGGCTGGAAGCCCTGGCATGCCCATTCTCTCTCTCTCTCCCTCTATCTGTCTTTCTCTCTGTGTCTGTCTCTCTCAAATAAAAATAAAAAAAATAAATGAATAAAAAAAGAAAGTGGGAAATCTTCTAAGTTATTGACTGTCATTTCTATGTGATGTCATTATTCCCATCCTCCCAAAAACAACAACAGAAAAAGCTATAAACATAAAAATCAATGATCCTTTTTAGATTCAGAAATAAAGGACACAGATCTTTATACTATCTCAAAAACAAGAACACCAGGTTGACCCTGAGAGCCACAGCTGCAATCTGCTGATGGTGATCAGAAGCTCATGGGCCTATAAACTCGAAGTAACACTTAAGTTGTAATTGTGATGAATTAGTAGAGGCTGAATGTGGACCGGTATGAAAATGAGAAATTCTTGAGTATAACAGGTTTTACTTGAAGCATAAGATAGCCCTGTTCATAGAATTTATCCCAGGCAGAGAGTGAAAATATGTAATTTCTATGAAGTGTGCCCAGAGCCTTCTCTGTAGCAAAGGTATACTTTTTAGTGAAAAAGATTTTACCAGAGCCTTATCACATTTGAAGGAAAATAGCATTAGCCACTCTAGCTTCCTCTATGCTACCTGTTTTGTCTAAAACAGAGAGGGTGATACATATTCAAAAGAAATTAATGTTCATGTAAACAAACTAGTTTTTAATCCCTTTTAGTTACTAAACTCAAAGAGCAGTGGGACAAATCTATACCACCACAGAAACTCTCAGGTCCTAGATAGGGAGCTGCCCAAAGATTATGTTTTATAGTACAATTGCATAATTCCCCTCTCATATATACATCACCACAGAAATAAACATCTAGGATAATAACAATGGGTTATAGATGAAAGAGTTTCAGTTCTGTTTATTTGGGAAGAGGAGCACATGAGTTCTAGAAGAGACAAATGCCAGGGCACTAAAGCTTCTCACATGACTGGAGTATGTTACCATGTCAAATATTAAAGGCAGCCCAACTCCCAGGCAGATCAACATCAACAACCACACCGTGATCCTGGTCACCTAGAATCCTATCATCTGTATGCATCAGCTTTCAACAACAACAATGAAAAGTGACACTTTCCAAAGAGTAAGAAAAAAATCGTGACCTAAAGAGACAAGATACCAAACTCAGATATCATATTGACATTGGAATTATTAGAAAGAGTATATAATGTAACAATACTTAACATGGCAATAATTAATACGTTAAATTTTCTAATGGAAAAAGAAAATAAAGCAAGATAATATGGACAGTAAAAGTAGAAAAAAATGAAAAGAAATTGCTAGAAATAAAAATATTGTAACAGAAATGAAAAATGCTCTCTATAAGTTTACCTAGACAAAGTTGAGGAAGAAATCAGTAAGCACAAGCACAGGTCAATAGATATTCTCAAATTGAAATGCAAAGAGAAAGGATCAGCAAGGAAAAAAAGTGACAATTTACAAAAATGTAAGACCGTATCAAAAGTATAGCTATCACGTATTCATAATAACAGAGGAAGAAATGAGAGAAAAGGGAACAGACAAGATGTTTGAAATAATAATGCTGTTAACTTTTCAAAATGAATGAGAGATGCTGAGCTGACGAAACCATGAATCTCAAAAAACTGACGCAGGGTAAACATAAGCATATATGTTCCAACTAAAAACAATCAGAGACAAAAAGAATCTTGAAGGAAGCAAGAGAAATGATGACTTCAGGAAACAAAACTAAAAGTCCTTTTCTCTCTCTTTTGTTGTTGTTGTTGGTGGTGGTGGTGGTGGTTTTTTCATTTGTTTGTTTGTTTGTTTGTTTTTTAAGGTAGTATCTCACTCTAGTCCAAGCTGACCTGGAAATCACTGTGTATTCTCAGGCTGACCTGGAATTCACTGTGCAGTCTCAGGCTGACCTCCAACTCATGACAATCCTCCTACCTCTGACTCCCTGGAATTAAAGGCATGAGCCACCATGCCAGGCATATTTTTTTTTTCTTTTTCTTTTTGTTTTGAAAGATTTCTTTAGTTTTTATTTATTTATTTATTTGAGAGCGACAGACACAGAAAGACAGATAGAGGGAGAGAGAATGGGCGTGCCAGGGCTTCCAGCCTCTGCAAACAAACTCCAGAAGCATGCGCCCCCTTGTGCATCTGGCTAACGTGGGACCTGGGGAACCGAGCCTCGAACCGGGGTCCTTAGGCTTCACAGGGAAGCGTTTAACCGCTAAGCCATCTCTCCAGCCCTGAAAGATTTCTTTATCCATAAATTTGCCCTGAAACTTGTTATACTTTTCAAGAACAAGGGAAAATGGGCTGGAGAGATGGTTTAGCCTTTAAGGTGGTTACCTGTGAAGAATAAGAACCCAGGTTCAATTCTCCAGGTACCACATAAGTCAGATACACAGGGTGGAGTTCGTTTGCAGAGCCTAGAGGCCCTGGTGCACCCATTTTCTCTCCTTCTCTCTTTCCCTCTCTCTCTGTCTCTAATAAGCAAATAAAAAAATAAAGTGAAAAACAAGGGGAAAGATATGTATCAGAAATATGGATGGATGGATATAATATAACCTCAAAGAAAATCACAGCATGCTATTTTCATATATAACAAAATCTGATTCTAAACTTTATATGGCAAGAAAATATCTAGACCTGTCACCATTGTACTAAAGAAGAGGAAAATTGCTGGATTCATACTACCTGACTTGTAAACTTGTATAAAGTAACAATGATCATGCTAGCATGTAATGGTAAAGGGATAGAATAGAGAGCTAGTGTTGACCTATACAAATACAATCATCTGATTTTTGACAAAGTCTGAAACATAAATCAATGGAGAAAGTATCATTTTTCTAAAAACTGTCATGGAACAAATGGAACAATAGGCAGCAGTCCATATGCAACAGTTGAACCTCAACACAGATTTTATACCTAATACAAAATTGAATTAGGGAGCTGGAGAGATGGGTCAATGATTAAGGTACTTGCCTGCAAAGAGTAATGACTGGGGCTCAATTCCCCAGTACCCACATAAAGCCAGATGCACAAAGTGGCCCATGCATATGGAGTTCATTTGTAGAGACTGGAGATCCTGATATAACCATTCTCTCTGCCTGTCTCTCTTCTATCTCTCTCTGCTTGCAAATAAATAAATATGTTAAATAAAAAATGAATTCAGGGTGAGTTGTGGATCTGTTATAAGATGCAAAATTTTAAAGCCCCTGGAAGATAAAATCATAGGAGAAAATCTACATGAATCTAAATTTGGTTATGTGTTTTTAGATATAACACCAAAAACCTAATTCCTGAAAGAGAAACAAGTTAAGTTAAAGCTTATTGAACCTAAAATCTTCTGACCTGCAAAGTCACTGCTAACAAAGTGCAAAGAGAATCTACAAAATAACAAAAAAAAAAAATCATAAAGATCTTATAACTCAGCAATAAATCAATATCCAAACACAGAGAAAACACTTAGCAAATTTTGAACCAAAGTTTCACCAAATGCCGGGCATGGTAGCACACTCCTTTAATCCCAGCACTCGGGAGGCAGAGGTAGGAGGATTGCCCTGAGTTCAAGGCCACCCTGGACTACATAGTGAATTCCAGGAAAGCCTGGACTACAGTGAAACCCTACCTCATAAAACAACAAAAAAAAAATTCACCAAAGAAGATATTTTGATGGCAAATAAGCATATGGAAAAATATCCAACATTTTCATTACAATGCTAAACTTAAAGCAATGAGATACCATTCCACACTTAGCCAAATAAATGAAATCTTCAAATTGAAATAAATAAAACAAGAGAGAAAAGAAAAGGAAGAAAGTGAAAACTGGGACAACTGTGAGAAATGGACAGGTTTAATGTAGCTGAGGACAGCCCCTAATATTTGGGCAATTGCTTTCCTGGATACCTACCTAACAGAACTGGAAATGTATATTCATACAAAAACCTGCATATAAATCTTCAGAGCATGTTCATATATAATTGTCTCAAATGAAAACAACCAAGATGTCTTTGAATAGGACAATAAACAGTCTTATTCCAAACAGTAAAAATCATTTCATGATGGAAAAAAGAATAATAAGACTTGGCATGGTGGCACATGCCTTTAATCCCAGCACTCAGGAGGCTGAGGTAAGAGAATCACTGTGAGTTCGAGGCCAGCCTGAGACTACATAGTGCATTGTGAATTCCAGGTCAGCCATCAAATAGAATTTTTTTAAAAAGAAAAAAGGAAAAAGAGAAAGGAATAAGCTGTCAAGTAACTGAAAAGCAACAACTAAATCTTAACTGTACATTGCTAAATGAAAGAACCTAGTCTGAAAAGGTTTCAGTGTGTTGCTCAACATTATACAAAGGTAAAATTGTAGATACACTAATAAGTTCAGTGAATGCCAGGCTTTCAACAAATTGGGAGGGATTGGGTAGGCGAGATACAAGTTTTTTGGTTTTTTTTTTTTTTTTTAAGGCAGTGAAAATGTTTGGTGTGATATTGTATACAACGATCAAGCTCCATAAAAATTTAAATACAAGGAGCGAAACTTGACACATGCACATTTAAAAATAACACTTAGGAGATCAAGAAATTCAAGGAGAGAATGTTGCACGTGCAAAAATAATCTCAATGTAGTATAAATGTACAAATGACTTCATGGAAGGATGACAGTGAAAGGTCCTAACCTAAGCAAACTTAGTAAGGAGTGGAATGTGTAAGTTTCAAAAGAGCTATATTTAATCATTCTACTCTAGTTAGTTTAGTTTGTTGGGGTATGGGTTAAATAGACACACACACACACACACACACACACACACACACACACACGAGAGAGAGAGAGGGAGAGAGAGAGAGAGAGAGAGAGAGAGAGCGCGCTTGAGATTGAATGCATACCAGAACTGAAATAGTAAGTAAATAGTAAATGAATTGTGAGTGGAAACACCCAAGGTCCTTAATATTAGAGTGGGAAGTTAAAGACAAAGAAGGAAGAAAAGAAGGCTCAAATGATCTATTTGTTAACATACTAGAGTTTGAGACAATAGTATGAACAGATGTTTAGCTTAATACAGATACCTTGACTACACATAGAATATTTATGAATGTATGTGTAACCCCAGGTTTCCTTGCTCTGTCAGTTTACAGGATCCTGTACAAAAATAATATAGTAGCAATGAACCTTGTTCCATTCTTTTTTATTATCCTCAACTATAAGGAACCATGGCTCCTTGAAGAAATAACTGCTTCTGTGATTGCGAAAATAAATAGGCAAGAGAATCCTGTAACAATATGTAGTATCAAAAAAAAATATTTTCGATTGATGGAGCTATTTCATGAGATGTGTATAGCATATAGTTGCATGAGAATGTCCTGATGTAATGGAGTAATATATATGAAAATACACACAATTACAATTAATGATTTAAAAATGACATAGGAACCTTTTCAAAGAAATTCTAATAGTGAAAGCTTAATTTTTTTCCTTTTTCTGTTTTTGAGGCAGGCTGACCTGGAATTCACTATGTAGTCTCAGGGTGGTCTCAAACTCACGGTGATCCTCCTACCTCTGCCTCCTGAGTGCTGGGATTAAAGGCATGTGCCACCACACCTGGCTTAAAAGCTTAAAATTTTTGATCAAAAATGTAAATAAAATTATATTATAATTCAAATCGTGAAATAATATCTATGAATTTATATTAATATAAGTGATTGTATAAATAAGCAAGAGGGAGAACAAATATCTCTTTTAGAAGAACTACAAACATATGCTCTGGTCTTGAGGAGGTTAGTCATGACTCACTATTTCCTAACTGTGGGTTGCACACCATGGAAGGTAAAAGAATAACCTTACAAGACTGGAATCTCTCATGAAGAATTGCCTGAACTCTATGTATGGATTACATGACATCAATTTTGGTTGTTTAAGGCCTTAAAATATCTTAGTCATATTGTAGAAGATGACAAATTATGCTATGCATACATGAATACAAAAGTACAAGAATAGCTAACTGTTATTTTAGTTTAATCACAAACAAAACAAGTCCTTTCAGAAGACAAATGATATCTTCATAAGCCAAATATAAACTTACAACATATTTTTTCTTCAAGTAATCTAACCATTTTTATAGGGTGAGGGAAGAAGGAAAATTAAAGTAATATTGACAAATATCACTAATTTTCTCTGAACATCAAATCATGAGTAGTATGTTCATAGTCACAGGAACCACATGATAACAGCTTTGTCCTGAGGCCAAGTTGCCCCTTGAAAGACAATTTTTAAACAGGCTAAACTGTTACTCAGTTTAGAGTTGTGCAAAATCCATTTCCCTTTTGGCAATAAGCAATTTTTTTTCATTAATATACAAGATTGATTATTGTAAAGTTCCTTTATCTTTTTATATAGTACTTTGCAGCTCAAGGTAGTATCACAAGGTCAGAATGAATATAAAACCTATCTTTATTCAAAATACATTAACAAAGACAGTAGGAACATTCTGTGCGTAGCCCAACAATGAAGCGTACCAAAATGTCAGAACTGTTTTAATTACGTGAGAGCACTGATTGTTCTTAACACAAATCAAATGGGTAACAAAAGAAATAAAATTACTTTTAGCTCCTTCACACACCTACTTAACTCACAAAATTTATATCTTCAGGGACTTGAACTTCCCTGGTTTATTTCCCTCTCTTTTCCTTAGAATTTTAGACTTGAAGACTGTTTTTCTCAGGTCTATTCCTTTTGGAAGGACCGTCATTTGCCCAACCCCATAAATGGAACTCCATTATCATGAAAATAGATCATATAAACACTGAATATTTAAGTTGATTTCCTTCTGGCTCTGTTATCTCTTTCTGTGTATAACAGAAAAATAAGAAAAAGAAAAATATGCAATTTGATATTATCTTCATTTACTTTAGCCTCTTACCCCAGGACGACAGTGTGCTCATTGGCTAACTACTTTCAAGAGTCCACTCAAATTTAATCAAATGTTAGTCGTGATAGAGTCAAAGGATGTTTTTAAGCACATCTTCAGTTCCAGCTCATGCACCAATGGTAAGAAGAAAATGAAAAGCAAGAGGTCATGCAGGAACTGACATTAACACACACAAAATGGAACACACATAACTTAAGTCCAATATCTATAGCAAATGAATATTAGAAAAATTCATTCTTATTTCAAATTTGTTGCTCCTTATCATAGGAGTGATTTGCTGGGTACACAAAGTGATGTTAAGTGGTATGTTGCTGAGAAGAAACTGCCTAGATGGGGACTCTAATTTGTAGCTTCTCCTTTCCTCCTATCCACTCAACCCAACTTGAAAACATGGGCAGTCAGGCCACTGGTCTTCACCAGTGGAATGTGGGCAAGATGTAATCTGACATTTCCTAGATTAGTGATATTTTAAGAAAGCTGTTCCTTGCCTGTGCTGGTTGAGTATAAGAAAAGAGAACGGCCAAGGAATGAAAGAATTAAATTACAAATGGCCCTAAACACCCCAGAAAAGCTGCATTGTGAACTGTCAAAGAAAGTACACCTTCAATGCATTGTTGCTTGATGAACCACTCTCTGTTTACATCGCTTCAAATCTTTATAATTTAGACGGCTGTATTTTACAGCTGCTCATGCTAACCTCCTACATTTTCCTTTTGAAGTAGTTCAGGACTTCACGTGTGGTCCACATCTCACCTGCTCTGCTAATACCAGGTCTAAGTCTCAGTTCTTCAGGGGAGAATTATCTGATCATTGCTTTTCCTGATTTCAAATGTAGTGGATATAACATATACCAGTGGTTCCCAAGGCTGAAAAGCTGAAATGCATTGTGAGGAATTTTTATAAAGGCCTTAATCTCCTGAGATTTTGGTTATCTGATGATAATCTGTATTTGTATAAGCTAACCTTGGGATCCCACTGCAAACTATAAACTATAAATTAAGGTTGTAACATCGCATTATTTATTGTCACAGTTTTTTTTTTTTTGAAATTCACTAATGATCAATAAAGAAGATTCTGCTATTATTCACCATGCATAAAGAGTTACTCTTCTGTAGAGCAGATGTACTATCCACACTTGCAAACATTCTGCAATAGCTCCCTTATAGGGATCTCAAAGATGAATTTCACAATATCACAGTTAATTCAAACTGTCTTATAGATGTATTCAATTTTGGTGATTGATAACATGTATCCAATGCATACATTTTTATTTGAATGATAGAATGAAGTTATTTTTATGGTTTCACATTTTCCTTCTTTTTGTGATTATACATACATATACATATTTTCTTTGTATTTTTTATGAGAGAGAATTGGTATGCCAGAGTCTTTCCTTATATGTTCATGATGATTCTAGCTTCACATAAAATATCACTAATGAAGTTTTTTTAAATATTTTTTGTTCATTTTTATTTATTTATTTGATAGTGACAGACAGAAAAAGAGGCAGAGAGAGAAAGAGAGAGAGAGAGGGAGGGAGGGAGAGAGAGAGAATGGGTGCACCAGGGCTTCCAGCCACTGCAAATGAACTCCAGATGTATGCGCCCCCTTGTGCATCTGGCTAACGTGGGTCCTGGGGAATTGAACCTCAAACCAGGGTCTTTAGGCTTCACATGCAAGAGCTTAACCGCTAAGCCATCTCTCCAGACCACTAATGAAGTTTAAAAGTGTCTAAAGGGACCTAACATGGGTTGTGTTGTGTGTTCCTTGAGATCTTGGAGTAACAATGCACTTCACAAAAGAGGGAAGAATATCCTCTTAGGCATGACAGTGATTTTTTTTTTTTTTTTTTGGCTATATGTTTTATGTGGACCTTCATAGAAACCAGTCTTTCTCTCTTTTCATAGAGTAAAGCTCATAGAGGCAGACCACAAACCAATACATGAGAGATATATAGTAATCAGCATGATTTACTCATGATAGGCAGTCCCTTCTTCTAAATCCTTCTGCTTCTACTGTCAAAGCCAGATATTTGAGTAGATTCCTCTTACCTGCTCTGACTATATCATTTTTCACTCCAGAATAAAAAACAAGTAATATAACTGCATAAATTAAAGGTTAGTAAAAAGGAAAATTTGCATGTATGCTTTTAATGCCAATGATTTTGATGTTCTTTGGTTTTTATTTACATGCTTTAAATCATGAATTTTTTGTTTGTTTGTTTGTTTTGTTTTTTTGAGGTAGGGTCTTGCTGTAGCCCAGGTTGACCTGGAATTAATCTGCAGTCTCTGGTGACCTTGAACTCACAGTGATCTTCCTACCTCGGCCTCTCGAATGCTGGGAACAAAGGTGTGCGCACACCTGGCTTCATGAAATATTTTTTATTTTATTTTATTTATTTATTATTTGAGAGCGACAGACACAGAGAGAAAGACAGATAGAGGGGGGGAGAGAGAATGGGCGCGCCAGGGCTCCCAGCCTCTGCAAATGAACTCCAGACGCGTGCGCCCCCTTGTGCATCTGGCTAACGTGGGACCTGGGGAACCGAGCCTCGAACCGGGGTCCTTAGGCTTCACAGGCAAGCGCTTAACCGCTAAGCCATCTCTCCAGCCCTCATGAAATATTTTTAACTGCACAAAACATACTAGTATTTTTCTTTTCAACTTTGGAGACAGGGTCTAAAGTCTACATAGTTATACGGCTATGTATCCCAAGCTGGCCTACTTCACATCATGTCGCACAACATGGATGTGACTTTGTGAATCTCTTGCCTCACACCTCTAGTGCTAAGGATTAAAGATATTCACCACCACAGCTAGCAGCATGCTTATGGAATATATCTAATAAACATTGATAATAATGACATTGGACTTCGCTTTATGATTATGACACCTTATTCTTGGATATGAATAAGGTTCTATTCAAAAATATAATCCTTGAACTCCTGTTTTGATCATAATCTATATAAAATATGTATAAAGTCTTCAGAACGTTGTTTGATTTTTATTACCTGCAAGCAAGCTGCCTTTAAATTATGCAAAAATATTACTTGACAATTTAATATCAGAGCTTCAGTATTTCTTTTCTGTATGATCATGTGGGTTTCATTCCAAACTAAATTTCTTTGGGCTGTGTCCTACACTGACCTGACTTCATTTCATCCAGTTTGTGAAATTTGAGATCTTCAAAGCTACAAAAACCATAATTTACTTTAAAATCAAAGTACTTGGCTTATCATCAGTTCCACAGTTTCCCAAAGCCAAATAATAATAAATTTGTTTCCTTTTTCTAAGATAACCACCCTGCCGTACACTTTATATATATTTTCATAATTAACCCAGCCTTTGAGGAACATGTTCATGTTTCATCACGTGATTAGAAAGTCAACAGCAAAGCCATTTCCTCCAGATCATGAGGATAGAAGATGGCTTCCAGGCTTCTTCTTACTAGTCCCTTGTCACAGCACTTTGCAAGCCATGGATCAGAGACCTTTATGATTTGCTTTTATTCAATTAGGAAATGGATGGATGGTAGATTCTCCGTTGGCCTGAAATATCACTTTAAGCAAAGTCATTTTAGATAATGCTGGCTCCTTCTTTTCTTTCAAAAAATTATTTTCCTACAACCAGAGAGAGATAGGGAGAAGAGAGACAGACAGAGAAAATAGGTATGCCAGGGCCTCCAGCCACTGCAAAACAAACTCCAGATGCACAAAGTGACACATGCACTTAGTACATGTGACTTTATGCTGGTGCTGAGAAACTAAACCTGGGTTGTGTGGTTTTTCAGACAAGTAACTTAACTGCTGAGTCATCTCTCCAGCTTCACACTGGCTCCTTCTTATATGACCATTTTCTGACTTTGTGACATTTTCTTGAACCTAAACATTTTGCTTTTCTCATTTTTCATATTAACTCTGATAGGTGTAATGATGAGTAATTTTAATGACAGACATAAAACATCTATCACAGAATCCAATTGCAAAAGCCTAAGTACATATGCTTATCATCTCCTAGTTTTTCTATGTTTTAAATTTATTTATTTGCAAGAGAGAGGGATAGAGAGAGAGAGATTGGGTACACCAACCACTGCAAAAAAAAAAAAAAATCTCCAGATGCATGTGCCACTTTACGCATCTCATGTACATGGGTACTGGGAATTGAACCTGGGTCCTTTGGGTTTGCAAGGAAGTACCTTAATCACTAAGACATCTCTCTAGCCTTCATCTCATGTCTTAGTATGTATGATATTCTTTATACAGTTTTATGACTAAAGTGTCCAGATTTTATAACTAAAATTCAGTTCCACTAAAATAGATGTTATGGCCAATTGCCTTTCATCCCAACACTTAGGCAGAGGTAGAAAGAGCACTGGGAGTTTGGGGCTAGCCTCAGACTACATAGTGAATTCCAGGTCAGCTTGGGCTAAAGCAAGACCCTACCTCACAAAATAAAAATAAATAAATAAATATGATGATATGGTTCTGGGATGATGGCTCATTACTTAAAGGCACTTGCTTGCAAAGCTTGCTGCTCTGAATTTAATTCCCAATCCATTCATGTAAGCCAGATGCAAAAAGTGGCATAAGCAGCTTGCATTCATTTGCTCTGGTGCACACACGTGTGCACACACACGCACACACACATACACACATACCAATAGGAAATTAAAACTATCCCATCAAATTTCTATCTACTTACTTAATTATTTCTCAGTGAGTTATTGCTTTCTCAGTCCCTAAGCCAACTGTAAAACACACACACCAACCATACTTTGTTAAACTGGAAGAAAATTTTCTTTTATGGCTTAAAAAGAGTTTTAAATGCTGGCTGTTGACAAATGTTCATGTTGGTCACTATTTCCTTTTGTAAAATAGTAAAGCATGGTATAAAAGAAAAGAACAGAGCATGGATTCAGCCAGGAAAGGGTAGATAAGGTGAAATTATCCCTGCTAATTGAAGAGATTTATATTTCATATGTGATGGCATTCAAGCCTAAATCCAAAGAATCCTTTTCTATTTATATTGCTTAGGAATACTAGATAGGAATATGAAGTAAGTGAGTCTAATAATCTTAGTTGTTACATGTGGCTACTATGAAGGTCACATGAGCAAATGCAAATGAAAATTCTTTGCAAACTTGAGTCATTTTAAATTGACTAATTGGGGCTGAAGAGATGGCTTAGCAGTAAAAGTACTTGCTTGCAAAGCCTGATGGCCTGGGTTCAATTCCCCAGTACGCATGTAAAGCCAGAGGCACAAAGTGTTGCATGCATCTGGAGTGTGTTTGCAATGGTAGGAGGCCCTGGGGCACCCACACTCACTCTTGCGCTCTCTCTCTCTTTTTCTTTCTCTGTCTCTCAAATAAAGAAAATATTTTTAAATGGCTATTTTTTCAGAATATGGAAAGCTTAGGCAAAAAGATTTTCGTCATTATAAAAAATCTGTATAGCAGTTCCTGCCTAGTTCAAGAAAAACCTGGGCTATGAAAGTCTATAGATCTTTCTCTCTTTGCCTCTTTCTCTCTCTGTCACTCTCAAATAAATAAATTAAAATAATAAAAAAAAATCTGTAGAGCTATTAATAGACATGCCAAAATCAACTACTGGTTCTAAACAAAAACCACACAGAATGTTTAACTTCAATCTCAAAAGGATAAATTTAAATTACCTATTCGTCTTTCCTCCATGATTAATACATCCACATATGAATGCATACTCATAGAAATTCATGATTTTTTATGTGGCACTTTAGAGTCAGGGCATATCTGCCTTCCTACTTTTCTTTTTTCTCCTGTTCTTTTTAAAATTCTTATAGAATCCATCTCCTGCTACAGTCAAAGCAATGAACAGTTCAAGTGTTTGCAACAGTTCAATGTTTTGTTATGCAATTTGAAGAAAAATATGTCTTTATCTTCCCAACTCTACAGCTCTATTTGTGCCAAAGAGTGGTAAAAGTGAAAAGAAAAATGTTTGTGGGAAAATGGGTGAAAAATAATGAGAAAATGTAACAGATACAGATGGAATTGCTCAAGTTAGAGCTTTCTTAATTTGGAAACACCACTGAAATAGGCTTTAGGGATCCCTTATAGGGTGGTGTTTTCATAGTCCAAAGCTCACCTCAGTTTTGTAACCCCAGAAATGTGATTTTGTCTTGGCCACTCTAAAGAAATCAGCTTCTTGGGAACTGGGCTGAGCATGCCCATGGAATACAGACTAGAAAGCCACTGAATGTGGTACAAGCAGTATTGTAAGGATTCAAAGTTCTGTAGAAGTTATATCAGGTGCCAGGCATATTACCCATTCGGAAAACAAATCTGTAGAAGTAAAATCATATTGGAAGGCTGTTTAATGAATATAGGGAAGGCACAAGTGAATCACAGTCCCATCCAGTCTTTTTGGCTGCTACACTATATTCCAAATATTGAGGTTCTACCAAGCAGTGTTGTCAGCTGCAAACTGAAATCAACTGTGATTTTTTTTTTTTCTTAGAGAATACGAATTTACTAAAGCAATAATTGATTGTTTGCTGAGTTACCAACAAGAGATGTTAGGACGATACATAAGACAGAGGTGCCCCAAACTTCAGATAACAAGTCTGGCAGGGACAAGCAGTGCCTCCCTCTCCGTTACAAAGCAGTACCCTCGTCCTTCCTAGAACGACCCACAGAGGGCACGGTTGTTATCTGCCTCCCACCCTTCTCTGCCATCATGACTTCAAGAGTTTTTATGTGTTTCCTAACAAGGCTGTGAGCTCATCTGGTCCTGGAACTTTTCTGCTGTAACAACTAGTGGGGTGAACCCAGGTAGCCTGCCTGCATGTGATTTCCAAGAAAGGAAACCCGGGTAAGTGAAAACAGGGCACTTTCCACTTCTTTTTTTTAAAAAAAAATAGATAAATATTTTAATTTTTAGAGAAATTTGTTTAAGGCAAAATCAAATATCTGATAAATATGAAATGAAGTCACAAGTGACATTAAAGTCTGTGAAACAAACGTTGTGAGAACTATAAAAGGCACATTATATTGTCCAAATGCTCTTAGTGAACTTTATTTATTTATTTACTTCAATTAGTCTTGTACTCAGTGAATACAGTCCATTTATCTGGTGCTAACTCTACTCTCTGTCAGAAAATTTGCTCCTCTTTTTTCAGATGGACACAGATCCTAAGGAGAGAGCCACCCCATCACACCTCAAAAGGGCCCCAGCTGAAACTAAGAGTAATTGGGGAAATGAGCAAGAGTGCTGCTTTCTTGGTGAACCTGGTACCAGCACAAGGGTGAAGGAGATCTACACAGAGAACAATCAACTCCTACCAAACCAGATACCCAGAGACACAGAGGCTCCCAAGACCTCACCACTGAAACAGACCTAAAATGAACCCAACTTGACTCACGGAAATTTGTGTAAGAGGGAGCGGAAAGAATGTCAGAGACACACATTGGATCACGACATGCAGAGACATTTCCTCCTACCCAAACTGATGGCTAACCCCACAATGCACCACCCATATTCTTCAACAAGGAGGGTCCCTGCGGGGGCGGGGGTGATCAGGAAGGAGGCTAACAATGGTACTAACTTTCCACTTCTTATGTAAGTCATACAGTTCTCTAAGATGTATACATTTCTTAAACAAAATAAAGAAACTTTATGTACCAGTGGTGACCAATGTTATGTCCACTTTCAGCATTTATCTCCCCCAGTGAAGAGGCCTAGAGGTTAGGGGAAGTGACATCACTTTACTACATGTGTTGCTGGAGGCATCCTTACAAAGAGTCAATTGTGCTTCCTGATTTTTCCTGGATATACAGGACCTTCCTCAGTTTAAGCAGCTTTCCCAGAGTCATTTACTATTGATCAGTAAACAAAAAAGGCAACCAAACCAGGTTATATCTTATTATAGTCAGTCTATTTCTTTTAAAAATATATTTATTTATTTGTGCGACACAGAGAGTAAGAGACCGAGTGGAGGGAGGGAACAGGCAAGCCAGGGCCTCTTGCTGCTGCCAATGAACTCGGGATGCATGCATCATTTTGTGCCTCTGGCTTTACATGGGTACTGGGGAATAAAACCCATGCCAACAGGCATTGCCATTTTGCCAACCCCCAACATCTATATCTAGTAGTGAGCCAAATGTCTTCTAGAACATATTTGGTCTTATTTATTCCATCTGATATTGGCCAAAGTTAGAGAGACTATGTCAAATATGTATGCATGAGGCTGTATGACAATTTTAGATGTTGAACATTATAGATCAAAGGGTCAATATCTCCCCATCTCTGAACAGTGCTGAACATCCACTGATAAAATCTTCTAATTCTTTTGTAGACATCATATAAGCATAATCCATACTCACAGCATGTTCCTGATTCATACAAAAAAACAAGTGAAGCTTTTCTTTCACAATCTATCACATTTCTGGCATAAGATATAACCTCGGCATCTCAGTTGAGCATAGATGTTTCTCAATTCTTCTGTGAGTCACATTTACAAAGCTCATCATAGGGCACATAAAACTCTTACAATTAAACTTTGTCAAGAAACCTGTGCCCAGAATAAAAGCACATCAACTCTTCCAGCAACCCACAAAATCATCCACCTCTTGAATCTCAAATCCCTTCCTGTGCCTTCCTCCACCTTTCATCTAAACTAGAGGTGGCCGACATCCATAAATTACATTTCTCAAGCTCCCTTTCCTAGTGGATTCGTGTGGTGTTTAGAAAATAGGAAAATAAATGACTACTCTTTCTCTGACCTTCGTTTTGGATCTGTATCTTGATAATCCAGATGTTATTAAGACTTGCACAATACCTGACTTTGCTTTCTTGCCTCTGCTCAAGGAATGTTATTGGTTTTCAGATTGTTTGTCTCTAGATTGTTCCATTGCCCTCTCTTTGCCCTTGCATAAAACTAGTCTACTCTGTGTTATGTTCTCTCCATTTGGCTTCTTGGCATGGGTCATGTTTTCCCACCTTCTCTGACAATACCACTATCATCAGTGGTATTTAAATTACCTGGGAAAACAAGTGATTTATTGTTGATGTTGGGGAAAGGAGGGAAAAAGAAAATGATAATGAAACAAAAATAACAAATGAAGGCCTGGATAGATGTCTTAGTGGTTAAGGTGCTTGCCTACAAATCCTAAGGATCCAAGTTCAATTCCCCATTACCCAGGTAAAGCTAGATGCACAAAGTGGCACATGCCTCTGGAATATGTTGCAGAAGTTACAGACCCTGGCATGCCCATTCTTTCTTTCTCTCTCTTTGTCTCTTTTTTCTTCTTTTCTCCTCTTTCTTTTTTTTTTTAAGTTTTGTTTATTTTTATTTGAGAGCTACAGACAGAAAAAGAGGGAGGGAGAGAGAGCCTTCAGCCACTGCAAACAAACTCCAGATACTTGTGCCACCTTGTGCATCTGACTTATGTGGATACTGGGGAATCAAGCCTTGAACCGGAATCCTTAAGCTTCACAAGCAAGTGCTTAGCCACTAAGCCATCTCTCCAGCCCCATCTTTTCTCCTCTTTCAAATAAATAAGTAAATAAACATTTTTTTGAAAAACAATTTTTGAATGTGCATATAAAGAAAAGCACTGTTCAGGTATCTGGCCCTTCTGTTATAGGAAATCCACAATGAGATAAAAAGCCAATAATAAAATTAAATAAAAATGAAAATTCTGTTTTACACAGTAAGTAAGCTATTGGGTTTCTGTAAACTGAACTTTCATCTCTGGTACTCTGTAATATTTGGAAGCTCTGCCCAGCACAATAATTTAAGAATTTGAATTATATTATGAATAAATTTAGATAATCAGTTGCAATAGTGGCAAGTTGCTTTTTATACACAAATGGAGTAACTTTGAAACACCAGAAGATAAAAATAACCAAATCCCAGCTATACAAAAGTTAAAATTTTTTAAATTTTAAAATTTAAAAGTAGTATGATGATACAGACAGGAAACAGATGTGATCTAAGAAAAAGTCAAGAAGCCAAAATCGTTCTAAAATACATGAGTTCAAGAATGTATCAACAGAAAAGAACATTCAAAAGCTAGATTAAGGTGTCTTGTGCACCAATATGAGTGGCTTAAAGAAATGCCCTTTGATGTAATCAAGAAGTTAATAGCAATGGAGATCAACCTTGAATAGATAAAATCTACACACTGGAATTCTTACACTGTTAAGAGATGGCTTCTTAATCCTAGTATACTTACTTTATTTATTTATTTAATTTTTTTCCCACTAGCCAGAATTTCTTATGATGTGATTAAAAAATTATTGTTTGACTTTCAGTTAGCTAGAATTTGCAAACATAAAATATCATTGACATAACAGAAATTTGTCAGAGGCCAATAATCAGTGTAAAGGTTTTTCACCACAAACAAACATTTCTATTTTGTTATAAAAGTCTCTATCCCTCCTACAATGTGCTGTTTTCAAACACACTTCCAGCTTAAATAATAACTCAGTGTAGTGAAACACACTTCATCTCGCCTGCGCCAATTGCATCAGAGCATTAAGCACAGTGTGTGTGATGGAACAGGATAATTACCTTTGGGATTTCAGCTATTTTGATGCCACCTATGTCAGGCAAGAATTCAGCTATTACAGCCACATACTGTGGCTATTGTTAGAAATTCTGACTGTCTGCATGTAGTAACTGAGAATTTGAAAGCAAACATCCTTCCAAGTAAAACAATAGTGGAAATAACCTTTTCAATCGAATTGCTGCCTGCAATAATGAAATGCAACATGTACCACTGGCTGGATACGCAGTTCCTTCTCAGTGAAGCCATTTTGTACCTATAATAGAAATCTTTTTTAAAAGTCTTGCTACTTGGCAATTTTCAGTAGTTCCCTGGGCTCACTTATTTATCTAAAATTCCATATCTATGAGTACATTACCGAGAAGACCAGAAGGTAAAGGGATCCTGCTGGCCCAAGGGATTCAGGTGTCAGTTTCTCTCCAAGGGAATGTTCCTTTGGACCACTGTCCACACCTGGTTGAACACATAGAAGAGTGTTAAAATTCACAGTGATATCCTTCTGTTTTCCAGCCAACCTTTCACAAAGACTTGGGTGGTGAGCTTAACAGCAAACCTGGCTTAGCTTGGCTGGCACTTGCTATTTTAAGAAAATACTCAAAGGCCCTTCCTGTCATAAAACATTGGATAGAGGAAAGCTAAGAAAAGTCCAACTTTAATTTCATGAATTTGCACTTGCAAAAACACATATCTTCACCAAAATTAAGAAGACTTGAGAATTTGGCTCTAAGCAAAATTCCACTCCTGGGATAGCAGGATTGAATGCAGATTTTTGCTGTGGGCAAAACCTCACCATTATTTCTAGACAATGAGGCTTTCTGTAGTGAACATGGTGGGACTCTGCACACAAAATGGACACGAGCCAGTTCCCAGTTTTCTCCAGTGGATTTGCCAGGTTGGCTAAGGGAGAGGATATTTTCACAGAGACTGGTAACGTGACTGATGAAACCTCGGGGAAATTAATCCAGTTCCCTTTTTTTTTTTTCCCAGAGTGAATGATGGTCTGAAAACTCAGAGAAAATACATTCAATTGCTTCCAAAGGGCATAATAGAAACCCAACTTTTCTTTTAAATCTGGAGGGAACTTCCCTAACAGAAGTCCTGCAAGTATGCCAATGCTGTCTTCCATTTAGATCAAGGCTTCTCTAACTTAATTGCTCTATGAATCACCCAAGTGTCTTGTTCAAGCACAGTGTAATTTAGGGTTCTGGGATGTGACCTGAGAGTCTACATGTAGCAAGCTACACATGATGATGAAGGAGCCGGTCTGCTTACCATGCTCTGAATAGCAAGAGTTGAGGTAGTTTTCTGGTAATTCTCTAAGCAATTCATTCACACATGCTCAATACATTTAATTATGGACAAGAATAACTGCAAAGATGTTCAGATATAAATTTTATTCAGAATGTTAGATAGATTTCCATGATACTAGGCTTTCTGGAAAACTCAGTCCTCAAAGTGGAATGCTATTTGATTCCATTTATGAATTTATGTTACATTTGTTAAACAATAATTTTTGGAAACAAAGGGAAAAATGGTATTTTGAATGGAGAGGTGAAGATGGAGGAGTGGGAAGATGTGTGTGATTATCCACAGGTGCTACACTGGGAAATGAAGATTGATCGATGAGCTAAGAGACCAGAGTCCAATACAATGTCCAGGCATTAAATGTGACAAAAATTCAATTGTTTGTTTGCCTCTGTAAACAACCCAGTTATCTTTTCATTCTCAAGGCCCTGAGCTAACTTTATTTCCAAGTAAATTCTCTGTTTCTACTTAACATGATTCGTGGAAATGTAAAGAATTTGCAAATTCCTCTATTTGTTTAAAATAAAAATAAACAAAGTTTATTAAAATGGACCAAGATGTACTCCTATGAAATGGAACTGGATTCTCTAAATCTAGCAAATATTTTTAAGTTGTGAAGACACAGCCACATAAAAGTACAGGTTTGTAATGTCATGGGGGTGTCTTCTTAGAACAGTAGGTATCTCCTGAAAGGTAGCCTAATAAAGTTATACTCTGTGATCCATCTACATACTGTCACTATGGCAAACATGATTTCTTGTATCATAAGTAATTTCCTCTTCCTTCTCTCAAAACATCGTTTCTGGCGCTGGAGAGTTGGCTCAGCAATTCCCAGTACCCATGTGAAGCCAGATGAACAGTGAGACAAATGCATGTGGAGTTTGTCTGCAGCATCTGGAGGTCCTGGTACACCCATTCCCTTATTCCCTTTCTCTCTCTCTCTCTCTCATCTAACCTTGTAAATAAATAAAAATATTAAAAACATGTCATTTGTTTTGGTAGCAAAGTGTCCAGGACAAGTCAATCTGCCTAATAGTTTCCATTTACGCATCCAAAGCCATTTCCCCTACTTCTGCTTCTTCCCAACATTGTAAAGACCATGAGCTCAACTTCTATGGATAATGCTAATGTACACACTTGTCACCTGGCTTGAGTCTGATTCAGACATCCAGCCATTGGTCAGACAAAGCAAGCCTAGGAAGGTCTGCATATTTTCGTTCCTGGTTCCTTCCTTATGAAATCAGTATGCACTGGCTCTCATATGTGACCATAGTCTGTCTTTCTTCATCCATCCTCTACATCCATCCTCTACATCTACATGTTCTGTGCCTTCAAAGCTGTTTCTTCCATTCATTCAGGGAACAGTTAGAATGATAGCCTCTGCTATTATCAGCCTTCAGTAAAATCTCAATCTTCTGTTTTCCTACACCTCAATCAGATCTCTGTAAATACTTGCTTTGATAACTTGTTTTTTTTTATGGTTGCTCCAATATTTTTTGTGTGTGCGATTTTATTTATTTTTTATTAATTAGTTTTGTACTCAGTGAATACAGTCAAGTTGGTACCATTGTTAGGCTCGTCCATGTCCTACCCCTTTCCCTGGCCCCTCCTTGTTGAGGTATATGGGCCATTCATTGTGGAGTTAGCCCACAGTTATGGGTAGGAGAATATGTCTCTGCATATCATGACCCAACATGTGGCTCTGATATTCTTTCCAACCCCTCTTCTGCAAAATTTCCCTGACCCATGTTGGGTTCATTTTGGGTCTGCTTCAGTGATGAGGTGTTGGGGGCTTCTGGGTCTCTGGATATCTGATATGGTAGGAGTTGATTGTTCTCTGTGTTGATCTCCTTCACCCTTGTGCTGGTACCAAGTTCACCAAGAAAACAGCACCCTTGCTTGTTTTCCCAGTTGTTCTTAGTTTCAGCTGGGGCCCTTTTGAGTCATGATGGGGTGTTTCTCTCCTTAGGATCTGCATCTATCTGAAAAAGAGAAGCAGAGTCCCAATGGAGAGTAAAGTTAGCAACAGACAAATGGGACAACCCCCGCCCCTTTTTTTATAGAGAATTTAATAGGTGTAGGCCGTCTTATAGCCCATGGCTGGTGGTAGCTTGATAATGGAGAGCAGCCTCATGTTTAGATATGGTTCTGACTAGTTTCCCAGCTCTAGCTATGGGTCCTTTTCCACTGACCAGATCAGTTAGCCAAATCAAGAGCAGTTGGTTCCCCACCATGGCTGTGCACCACTATTGCACTTGTTTGAGCATCATGACAGGTTATTTGCTGATAAGTAGGTTAGACCATGAGTTACTTGCACAGCTATTGTTCATTTTCCCCCAGTCGCCCATGTAACACTTTCTGGCACTAGACACGCTGACTGTCTGGGACTGATTCTCTTCCAGCTTCCAGCCATGTCATTCCATTTTATGAGTCAACCACATATGGTGTCTTCAGTAGTAGGATCTTGCCAATAACCTTCGGTGGGTCATCAAGTACTCTGACAGAAATCTGTCTTTCTTTTAGGAATCCTTGTAGGTCTCTCTGATCAAAAGCTCATTGTGGATGATAGCCACATGCTGGTACTGGGAGTTACAGGTCAGTGCCCACTAAGAAAAGGAAGAAAAAGGTAACTAATATTAAAAAGTAAGAGAGAAGAGAATAGAGAAAGAGGAAAAGAGAGAGAGAGAGAGAGAAGCTGTAGAAGATTAAGGTCAGTCTTCATCATACCCTCTCCAGTGTCTTGTGGCTAGGTGTTCCCTCTAAGGGCCTGGTGAATGTTCAACCACTTGGTCTGCCTTTTAGGATGTAGAATTTTATGGTACCATTGCTGTTTGAATCTAGATTTGTGTCTCTCACCCCCTCTCTTTCTCCTCCCCCTTTCCTCCCCATCTACCCTATTATCTAATCCCCCAGATGCTTGCTGGTTATGTAAGTCATCTTGGGTAGATTCAGGTTAGGTGTTGTAGATGAGTGAGACTATGTGGTAATTTTCTTTCTGTGATTGGTTAAGTTCACTGAGAATGATCTGTTCCAGGTTCAACCATTTTTCCTCAAGATTGCTGTCCCCTAAGAGACTCAGTAAACCCTTAATGCCTTGCCTTTCTTTCCCGGGAACGTGCGGCGCAGTTAGGTGGTCACCATCTTGGTCAGAAGTCTCCAATTTTCTGATAAGTTGTTTTTAAATGATTCATTTTGAGAAGGTCATTTGCTCTTGACTGATGCATGGTGGAGGTAAGTTTCATTTTTGTTCGGTTGCTATCAGATATTTACTTCCTCAACATCATTTTCAGCCAGTAGTGAATCTTGTTTCTCTCTAGTAAGTGTAAGGGGGCATCAGCTATAGAATCCTGAGAATGGCTTTTCTCCCCAACAAAAGACAGTTAAAGGTAGCAGCTTGCTGCTTTTTGCCCCTTCATAATTTAGGTGTTTGGGGAAGTAGGATTCACTGAATGATCAACCAGGAAGCATAAGTCGTAGAACATAACAGACAACACTAGAGGAAGGTGAGAGGAAAATGGCTAAAAGCCCAGGCTTAGATGACATAATAAATTCATTGACCCAAAGAAGCAAATTACACTGACAGTGTTTAGACTTCTTGTTAAGAAGACAATATACTCCCTTAAGGCTTAAATTTCTGTCAACCAATATTCTTTATCTATGACCAAATCATTCTTAGAGGATACAACAATCTATCTTTATTATAAACATGACCCAGGCATTGTCACGCTTGATGTGTACCAGTGGAAAGTTCTAGAAGGGCATGCAACTGTGATTCTACCCACAACTTTGCTTCTGTATTTTCAGTATATGTATTTCATTTTCCACACCACTTTACCTTCCAAATACCTGCACTTCTTCACAAAGCAGGGCATCAGACTCTTACCTTTACATTTAAAGCTCTCTCAGCCATGCATGGTGGTACACACCTTTAATACCAGCACTTGGGGGGGCAGAGGTAAAAGGCTTATTGTGAATTTGAGGCCACCTTGAGACTACATAGTGAGTTCCAGGTCAGCCAGGGCTAGAGTCAAACCCTAACTTGAAAAAACAAAACAAAAAAGCTCTCTCAGGAAGAGCTTTTCAACCTTCTTTTGAAAAAAATATTTTATTTATTTATTTGCAGGGAGAGAAAGAGAATGGCCATGCAAGAGCCTTTAGCTGTTGCAACCCAGCTCCAAATGCATGTGCCACTTTGTGCATCATTGTTGACACTCACTTTGGAGGGAGGTCTCAAATTCAGAAACATTCATCAAGAAATTGACCTAATAGAAGAAGAATGTTGAGGTAGCGGGTTAGGAAACATCGTGTTATACATATAGTTACTTTCAATAGATGTAATAAGGACTATGGGGATGTATAAATAGGAGTAACTATAACACAGTACCTGTATCTTCATTTAGATCAGTCCTTTAAAATATAAAGATACAATGAGTAATATGTACACTTTTTTTATTTTGAAGCTGTAGTAAAAAGACAAAAACATACAGATAAAATAAACTTTCATAATTTATTAAACCAATACATTTGAAATATTATAATTTTAATGTGCCATTAGTATAAGATTATCAACAAGAGATTTTAATGTTAATTTTGATTAGCCAATTTCAAAATCCATAGCCATGCACAACAGGTCACTGTGACATTAAATGATGCAGATTGATTCAATTGTAGAAAATTTGAGGAGAACAATGACATGAATTATCTGCTCAGTATGTAAGGGAATATTTACATTTTTACTTCACATTGCCCAGAAGTTGTTGCTATTAATTTTTTCTGTCTTAAAATGATATCTAAGATGACTTCAGTAGCACTCTGATCTGAGCTATGATACAGAAGACCTTTGAAGTCAGGGTGACTGAGTTAGAGAACAAGACTGAAGGTGTGTGAATTTAAATTACTGAGTGCAGGAACTTGCATATTGTGGCATTTAAGCAGTGTGGTCAGAATGGTAGGTGTAAGTTTTAATGATGCTTGCATTTAGAAGGAAGCCGCGGGAGTGCAAGAGATCCACTAAGGAGTACATAGTACAAGGTCAGGGATGAATCCCAAGGGCACATAAAGATTTACCATTATATGACAAGAGGACTGACAATGACTGTTCATATTGGTAAAAAGAACTGAAGGCAAAAAAGCAGGTTTTCAGAAGCAAAGCATTTCAGTTGCAAAATTGTATTCCTCTTGGAAAGCTAACTAAATTTGAGGCACTTCCCAATTTATGCTCATTGGTTCCACTAGAATCCCACAGTTAAAAATGCCTTTAATTTGATGCTTTATAGTAAGGAGAAATTCTGTTTGTTCTTGGTCAGTTTCCATTTTCCTTTTCACACAGAATCTATTCTGAATCCATCACTTCCCTTTAACCTCTTACCTGACCCATCTCTCCTGTGTCTACCAGTAGCTAATTTTATATCCAACTTCAAAGAAAAGCCAATAGCCCTGAGGTTGGAACCCCTTAGTACACACACCCAAAAAAATCTCAATCCACAGTCACCCTTTGCTTGCTGGAACTAGGAAGTACCAAAGTACATGATTCTTCCCAAAGCCATGACCCCCTCACCCCCGCCACTACCACCACCATAGTTTGTAGCAAACTAAGAGATAAACATTCAAGTCAGAAGTTTGAAAATCACTTTCAAGCTTAGACCATCAGGGACGTGTCTCAGCACCAAGGATGTTTGAGCTTCAAGACTCCATCCAGCTATCATGCTTTCCATTTCATTTGTCTTCAGGATTCTGAAAGCCCTTTCTACTTTATCAGCCTGGATGCACTTCTCAGTATTAGGCTATGTGGCTTCTTATCTAATTCTGCTGGTGACACTGTTTGTACAGATGTTTCCAATTCCCTCCACAGTTGCTCAAGCCCAGGGACTTTTGCCAGTCCTTATCTCACTTGACCATTGAGCATTTCCCAGTATTGGCCACATTGTCATTTATGTAGCTCCCTTCTAATTTTTTTTTTCTTCAAAGTTTCTTGGCTGGTTTTTCTAAGTTTTCTTGGGCTCCTCTAAATACTTGCATTTCCTGGGGTTTCATCTACTCATACTTTCTTTTTTTCTAGGTCATCCCATCCAATGTTGCTATTTCCATCACTACTTTCCTGTTAGTCCATCTTCCAGCTGTATGTGCTGCCTATCCTCAGATATATTCTTCCGGGACAGTTTTGTACAAGTTGGATGTAATCATAATTAAAACTTTCATTTGCTCTTGCTATAAATGCTGACATCCTTTCCTCGTGTTTTCTTGTAGTAGAATGGAAACTAATATAACTCTGATGGTTAATTTTTACCTCATTTTCCCTTATTGCCAAGAAAGGATGGGTGACTCTTGTATTCCTACTGAACTTTGACTAGGAAAAATCAGCCCCTTCTGAATCCTCATCTGACTTCAGAGACATGCATTCTGAGCTCCTCTCCAGACAGGTGGCAGGTCACTGCCTTTACGGGAGAGTTTGAAGTTGGAGAAAGAATATGGAATGTTAGCTAACCACAGTTCCAAACCATGCTACACAAATTAAAATTAGCAGCATAAGGTTTTGGAGATGCAATCGTGTAGCCACTTTCCTGACTTGACTTCTAAATTGGTCATTTGATAAGCAAGCTGCACACCTGTCTGTGGAAAACAATAAAAAAAAATTGGAAAACATTGAAGGAAAATGTGATTTCCCATTCCTAGTTCCTGGGGAGAAACTCCTTAATCTGTTGCTTTTGATCTTTATTCATGCCCGTATTTTCCAGTGACAGAGTATCAAGTCTCCTGTTAATGGTTTTCAAAGGACAGACTAGACTGCTGAGCCATCTCTCTTTCTGAGGCTTTGGATCCAGATATCTATCTGCACAGAAGAAGCCTGCAGTCTTCATGCAGGAAGAATCTTATGACTGTAGGTTGTTTCACTTCAGGGTTCCTGGTCACTAAAGTGGAATGGTACCATACCTATTTTTTTGCACACATAACTTTTGTTCACAAGCATATATGTGTGGGAATGCATGTCGTGTGTTCATGTTTGTGGAGACCACATGGCACTTCTGGGTGTTTTCCACAATTTTTTTCCACCTCATTTATCAATTTAGGGTCTCTCCTTGAATCCATATCTTACAGATCTAGCTAGTCTAGCTAGCCAGTAAGGTCTGGGGATCTGCCTCTCTCTATTGCCTGAACACTGAATTTGCATGTGCACACTGCTATGCCCGGCATTTATATAGATGCCATAGATCTCATCTCAGGGACTTACAGTTAAACAGCAAGCTCTTCACTGACTGGGCCATCACCCCAGCCACACAAGTAACTTTTATATTATATTTATTAATAATCAAAATATTTTGCCAAGCATCTAGTTTCTGTGTATTTCTTATGATTGATTTCAGACTCAACTGGGAAGGAAATGTTACCTCTGGAATCATTTAGATCCTTATGAATACCCCAAAATTTCCATACGTACACTTGTCGGTGTGAGGTATAAGACAACCTAATTCCCACATGATCTATGGCATATGCCAAAGTAAGACGATAGCAGTGCATGCCATCTTGAGAGGGTTGGTGAAAAGTATGTAGACAGTTCATGTTTAGCACAAGTGCGTAGCACAATAACCATCAGAACTACAGCAGCCCATGCTTACCTTGCAGAATCACAAGACAAGATCTTATTGATTGATTTAGGCATGTTCCTAGCTATTTTATAGACCACAGGAAGATAAATGTCCTCGAATGGCACAGAAAAAGAGTTCAGAATAAATAAAGAAGCTGACATGCAAAACAAGTAACTTCTGGTAACTCAAGTTAAAATTTTATCCCACCATTTAAACTTGGCCTCAAATAAAATGGTTCTTATGAGACTAAAAAGATCTTTGCCTCCAAGAGGATCACTTTAAAACAGTGTGAAATAGTTGACACCGCATGGCTAGAGCCAATCTTTGCTCTTCAAAACCAGACATTTTAATGAAGGTTCCCAGGACTCTGGGAAGCTTGTACAAGGACTACTATATTAGTTGGGATGTAGTTAATTCTTCTCACTCTCTTTGTGCTTCATTTTCAAACATTCAAATTTCACTCATATAAAAAAAAAAAAGTAATCAAAACAGGTGATATGCTTTTTTTCTGTCTTAAAATTTAAAAGTTCCATCTGTCACTAATTACACATTTATTTCATTATGCTGTACTCTGAAAATAATTGCTTGAGGTTTATTGTTGACAATTTAGAGTTTAAAGTAATTACTAATTATTTTGTTATAACTATGTATTAAATTAAATAATTCAATGCTAGACATTTTTGGGCTTTAAATAATTTTATTATAACCACATAAGAAAGCAATTATGTAATTAGTGACATATCTGCCAATCTTATAAGTCCATCTTATAAAATTTGAAGATTTTCTTTTCATTTTCATTTCTTTTCTTTTAGAAGTAGAGATGACTACTTCATGTGAACATTCAAGCATTTTCCCATGATGTATGTGGTCTGTCTGGCCAGCTGGTTGGCTCAGTCACTCTATCAAAGGCGCAATGACACTCAGCAATTAATAGCTCACAACTATCATTACCGTAAGTTGAATAAAATATATCTTTATAACTGTGGTGATTTCTACTTTTAATTCCTTTTACATTAAAATATTTTCCCCAAACCCCAACCAGAAGTTGCTGTTGAGTTCCATTTGGAACTTGTGCTAATAATAATATTTTCTGGAGTAATAACAACAGGTTTGGAGTTAATTAAGTGTGTTGCTCACTGAAGCATCTGTTTCAAACATTCATGAATGGCAGTTCCTATGGGATGTCCAAATGGGAGTGTTTTCACTCCATAACACTATCCTAACGTGTGTTTTGGAATTTTCAAATAATTAGTTGGTCTTTGTTTTGAAAGACTTATCCAGGATAAAAAAGCAGTTCTTTCCTCAAGTCACAGTGATACATGGAAGCCAGTGAGAAAGAGAATCACTTGCATAGGCAGCCTTTGCAAAGCTGTTATGCAACACACAGTATGGAGTAAAGTTTTTCTTCATGTTCACATGTAACTCCTATTATCATTAATAAGAGTTATTCACTTATCAAGTAAAGGGCACATCCCTTCCCAATTAGACAAAGCTGCTTTTGGCAGAAAGCCATTACAAATAGCAGACATAGATATCCAAAGTGTATGACTAACCTTTCAAGATTTGGGATCCACCTTCAAAATCACTATTATTAACAGGATTTGGAAATGTTACCGAAATATAACACTTCTGAATTTGTGACTTATTTTCCCTTAAAATAAACCATAATAACAAAAAAAATTATTTGTAAAGTCACATTGTTCTTATAAGACTCCATTGAAAGGCTTGAGTTCCACACAAACGTGGTTGCCTTTCTTAACAGTGTACGCTTAGCACATAGATAAATGCATGGCTTAATATAGGTTTACAGCAGATATTAGGTGAACAAATGATTGAATAGAATATGCAAATCAACAAGCATTTGTTATAACTCTACTACTAAGGGCTAGATGTCATTAGAGACCACTGATATGAATATTAAATATGCATGTGTGCATACACACATTTGTAAATGAGGTAGAGATAGATTCTGCTGTCAAAGAGTTCACAATGTCTTAAGTTACACCAACATAGGCTTACTATATTATTGTTGATATGATGACCAAGGAACTCATGAGATGGTGGGTAAGATGGAATTTACATAAGTTTTGTTCAAATAAATACTTTGAGAGTGATGGAGAGAAAGAGAGACAGAAAAAGTGGCAGATAGAGAGAGACAGAGAGAGAATGTGTACACCACTGCAAATGAACTCCAGATGCGTGCACCCCCTTGTGTTTCTGGCTAACATGGGTCCTAGGGAACTGAGCCTCAAACCAGGGTCCTTAGGCTTCATAGGCAAGCACTTAACCACTAAGCCATCTCTCTAGCCCAGAACTTATATAAGTTTTATGGGAAATATGTGCATGATTATTTTCTCTTTTCTTAAAATTTTGTTTTATTAACTATGTACTTTACTGTATGGTAATATTGCAAGCTGGTCATGTTCCCATTGGATTAGACTCTTATATTCCCCTCACCCCCATTCCACTGAGGACCCTCCACTCAGTGGTGTTATTGATATTCACTGGGGGCTCACAAGTGCATCCACCAGTCACTCAAAGCCCTCTCTCTTTCTTACCCTGTGGCTCTTACAATCTTCCTGCCCCTTCTTTCACAATGCTCTGGGAGCTCTGGTGGGTGTGTTATAAGTCACCTTTACTATTACACTCTCTGAAAACTCTAAATTTCTACTTTGATGAGTTTTGAGTATCCTCAGTGTCTATCAGAGCAGCAGTGTGAGCGTGATCATGATAGTTTTTTAACAATGTGGTCTGCCAAGAAATGCTGAGACTTTGATGAAACTTGTACCATTTGGATAACTTGAATGAATGGGTAATATTCCTCAGCATGGTTATGAGAATTGTCACATTGACTTTGGAAAACACCTTTAAAAAAGAAGAAGAAGAAAGCCATTCATTACACAATGGGCCAAAGGACTAGTCAACTAGTATGGACTCTTTGGAGCAGTAGGTAGATCCCCTGGAATCAAGAGTGCCTTGCAATAATGCATGTGTGTTCTAGACAGAGGAAAACCATGGTATGTTATGGAAGGATTTCTATACTGAGTCTTGGGAAATATACACCATCATCTTCTAACAGAAAAGACACTGGGATGCCATACTAGATTTCAATGCATAGGACATTGGCCTGGTGCTCAGAACTCTTGCAATGGCAATGTGATACACACTGCACTATAGGTGTTTGCCAAAATGCTATGCACCAGGCTCCAACAGTTTCTCACATGTTGTGTGTATCTGTTTCTAACCTAATCCAGACCTTTATATACTGCTAGGTATACTGTGGTTAAACGGAGCTAGACGGCTTCTCAAAAGAAAGGCTTATACATTGACATGAGCTTCACTTCATGTCTGTAAATTAACAAGGTTCATCCAGTGCAAAGTCACCACATCTTTGTAGCTTCCCTTTTATTTCTCCCAGAAATACAGATGCCATTAAGAGTCTATCCTGTACCTGTCTCCACAATCCTATCTTTTCTTTTCCTTCCTACCACCATGTGCACTGAAGACTTCTTCAGGGTACAGTACTCTATTGTTTAAAATTCTGTATCTTGAGCTGGAGAGATTGCTTAGTTATTAAGGCATTTTCTTGTGAAACCAAAGGACCTAGGTTCAATTACCCAGGACCCACGTAAGCCAGTTTCCCAAGGTGGCACATGTGTCTGGAGTTCATTGGCAGTGGATAGTGACCTTGGCATGCTCATTCTTTCTCTATCTCTCTTCTCTCTCTCCTCACAAATAAATAAATAAAAATAAAAATTCTGTATCATTTTATCAATTTTGGACATATAATAGATGAACAGTGAGTAAATGAAAAGAAGAATTAGATAAATGAAATTAATGTTGATAAAATGAGTAAAATATGATGGCAGTCCCATTGAAGATACAAAATTAAAGTAGGTTCACTGTAATAAAAATAGACTAGAGGGCTGGAGAGATGGTTTAGTGGTTGAGTGCTTGCCTGTGAAACCTAAGGATCCCAGTTCAAGGCTCAATTCCCCAAGACCCATGTTAGCCAGGTGCACAATTGGGTGCATGCATCTGGAGTTCATTTCCAGTGGCTGGAGGCCCTGGCGTGCCCATTCTCTCTCACACTCTCTGCATCTTTCTCTCTCTCCCTCTCTCTCTCTGTCCCTCTCAAAATAAAAAAAAAAAAAAGACTAGAGATCTAGACCTTCAGATAACATTGTCATTAAACAAATTCCACAAACTCAGACAGTTTCTTTACTATTCTTGTGCCTCACTTCTTACATGTAAAATGAGAATAACTATGATCGTTTATTTATTTTACAACCATATTTTAAGTAAAAATATTCTAACTGATTTTTTGCATGTGTGTATGTATAGAGTATGTGTGGTGTATACAGAAATTAGCATGTCATGATATGTAAAGGCCCGGGGAGAACTTTGGGTGCCCTTCTCTATTGCTCAGTTGTGAACTTCCTTGAGACGTGGATCTTTCCTTTGACCTGGAGGTGATGAGGAGTGAGACCGAGGGATTCTCCAGTCTTCACCCACTGTAAACTGGGATTATAAATATGTATGGTCGTATACAGCTTTTTAAAAGTAAGCCATCTCAGGCCCTCCAAGGCCTTCATGGTTAAGCAACAAGCACTCAACTGCTGAGCCATTTCCCAGCCCACATTTTTATTGTTTTGTTTCTCAAGGTAGGGTTTCAGTCTAGCTCAGGTTGTCCTGGAATTAACTCTGTAGTCTCAGGGTGGCCTCGAATTTACGGTGATTCTCCTACCTCTGCCTCCTGAGTGCTGGGATTAAAGGCATGTGTGTACCACCATGCCTGGCTTCCAAAAATATTTTTTAAATAAAAAATTCCAAATCACACCTTTTATCCTAACCTTAGGGAGTCTGAGGTAGGAGACTCTCTGTAAGGTTGAGGCCAGCCTGGGTTCCAGGTCAATTTAGCTGATAATGAAAAATCTGCTTCAGGAACAAACAAAAAGAGACATAAATGATACATAGATAGAGAAGTAACTAGGTAAGAAGAATGTTACAGCATAATTAATGTTTTCTTATTTCATGTTTATTCCATATTTTAGACCACTAATAGCACTTTCACATGTGTATTCTTTTGCATGATTTAATTAAAGATAACTCAAAGCAAATGTTAAGTATAGAAATAAAATATTTGCTAACACAAATGAGGTGTTTAAGAGATTAATACATTTTTGAAAAAAAAATTGCTATTTATCTTTTGTTAATATTTTGTTTTTATTTGTTTATTAAAGAAAGATTTTAAAAAGGAGATAATAGCCACTGCAAACAAACTCTAGATGCATGCACTACCTTGTGTATCTGGCTTACATGGGTCCTGAAGAATCAAACCTGGGTCCTTAGGCATCACATATAAGTGCCTTAACTGCTAAGATATCTCTCCAGTCCACTATTTATTTTTATCAGAGTTTTTTTTGTTGTTTTTGTTTTGCAGGCCCCAATGTTTCCTATTAAGATTGATTACTGTTGACATTCTTGCTGATGTCTAGTTTATGTGAGGAATGAGATAAGGATTATGAGACTGATGACATAACTGAATTAGTGTAAAATAATGCAGTATATGACAAGTGGTTGATAATTTGATCATTACTGATAACATCACAATAAGCACCAGTAGTAGTCTTATTGGTGATCACTGGAAACACTCATCTATTGAATCACACAAACTTTACAATAATCCCATGAGGTACAAACTATCAATAACATTTTTGAGTATCTGGTAGACAGAGGGAATTGAGAATAAAAATACCTGTTCTTAAGCTCATATTTCACATCTCTAATGAGATAAAAATAATTTTATCAACTTAAGTATTCTCATTTTCATCATCAAGTGCAAGGACAACTATTAATGATAATCATATTACCGTTCACTGTTATCTATCTCTTTTAACAAATGTAGCAAGAGATGGTTGTCATTATTATTTTGCAAAGCATTTAGAAGAGATTCAACAAAAGTAAATTAATTGTCCACAGCCTACAATTCCTAGAGGCAGGAGGCATTTTCACAACTATCTTTGCACCAGAGAAAAATGCTTTGCAACAGTAAATATTGCTTTATTTGTTTCAGCAAATTTTATTAGCTTTTGCAAAGAGCTGAATGTCAAATCTACTGGCCAGTGATTTGTCATTCTGGCTTCATGATTTTATTTCAGTGAAACCCAAAATTATTTTCTGAAGAATTATTCAGATTGCACTCAAAATACTTAACTAGTAAGTGACATGCTTTATTAAATAGCCTTAAAATTAATTGCTTGTGAATAATCCTAAAGCACAACCAGGCATGCTGGCACAATCAAAGGAGTGAAGATAGTCTTTGGACATTATGAATGATTTTTTTTTTCACAAAGTTAGAGCACAGGAAATGTAACTGGCATCAACTAAATTTTCTGTAAGCATTGGTTTAGCTATTAGTGGAGCCTTTCTGTCCTGAACTACTACAATTGATCTCCTGTGCAATAAAATAAATCTTTTTCTATTGTATAAATTATTTTAAGAAAATTATGTTTCTCTTCATAGTCATCTAGCCAAAATAATATAAGTGAGTACTATAGTACACTGTCATAGTTTAATCTTAAATAGTGTAAGTTTTGATGGCAGTCAAATTTGAATGTGAATTCTAGTTCATCATTTACTAGTGTCAAACAAGGAATTTTACTGCTCTAATCATGATGTCCTGTTTTATAGAAGAAAAATCACCAGGCTCTCAGGACTGTTGATATAATTGGAAAATGATGAAAGTAAAATGCTAAATGAAGTATATATGACACATGGCTCACAAGCTTATCACTAAAATATCATGTGTAAATGAATTTCTTGATCTTTGGTTTTCATTACACTATCATCAATATTCTCTAGCATTAAATTATTCTTCCATAGTAGTTCTCATCTCACTAAATGGCACCAACATCTACCCTGATGTTTAAGCCAAAACTTAAGGAGTTATCCTTCATAATCCCTCTCTATCATTCCCTCTGAGATAAAACACATCACAAATAACTTTGTGTCTAAGATGCAATTGAGTATTTTTACATGCATCTGTCTCCATTATCTAATGAAGCAAAAATATTATTTCAATAATTTTATTCATATAATATGAACTAACTAAAAATTATAGTGTCCCTGAGGTATGTTATTTTTTAAGATTCTATTATTATTAATTTATTTGAGAGCGACAGAGAGAGAGAAAGTGGGCAAGAGAGAGAGAATATGGGCACACCAGTGTCTCCAGCCACTGAAAATGAACTCCAGATGCATACACCCTCTTGTGCATCTGGCTAACATGGGTCTTGGGGAATTGAGCTTGAACCAGGGTTCTTAGGCTTCACAGGCAAGTGCTTAACCACTAAGCCAATTCTCCAGCCCAAGATATGCTATTTTAACAAATATTCAAACATAAGTTTTTAATCCAGTGAACATACAGTGAGAAGAGAAAAGAGAAGAGAAGAGAAAAGAAAGAAAGAAAAGAAAAGAAGAGAAAGAGAAGAGAAGAGAAGAGAAGAGAAGAGAAGAGAAGAGAAGAGAAGAGAAGAGAAGAGAAGAGAAGAGAAGAGAAGAGAAGAGAAGAGAAGAGAAGGGAAGGGAAGGGAAGGGAAGGGAAGGGAAGACAAGACAAGACAAGACAAGACAAGACCAGACAAGACAAGAAGAGAAAAGAAATACTGGAAAGCCCATGGACCAGCTAACCTGGCGAATGAATGCAACAGTGAACCAGAAAAGACCCTGCCTCAAACCAGGTGAGACTTGAAGACCGATAGACACAGTTATCCTGACCTCCACATGCAAACCATGGCATGTATATACCTAACATACACACATGAACACACACACAAACCTATACACACCTCATACATACACCAAAAGATGAAAAAATTCTCTAACTGAATGTTTACCTATGAACTTAGTTCTGCTTGAAAAAATTATTAGCCTCCAAACTTATTAGATATATACAATCTAAATTATAATGTCTCCTTTAATGTCACCCTAGTTTAATGAAGATAATAAATTTGTTTTTTAAGCAGGTGACTTTAAATAAAGCCAGTATTTTAGCTTAGATTGTCACCAAATTTTTGGTTTTGAATAACAATCTGAGTTGAATTCAGTTGGCACAACAGAGGCTCAGTCTATGTAAATTTTCAACACAATTTACATGTTTTAGAGTAAAGGAATCACATCTTACAATGAAAAGAAAGACCAAGTTGATGGTTCATCTTTATGACCAATTCATAAAACCATAATCTTTTAATTTTAAGCAACAATGGAAGGTTCAGCTAAGATAACCATATTAGGTTTTATTGTGTTTCCCTGTGCTTCAAAGCTTTCAGGTACTTACTAGCTTGAGGCTATTTACATGTGCAAGAATTAAAGTTTAAATACATTTAAGTAACCACAAGTCTTTGTGAGCACTGGTCTTATAAACCCAGAAATTTGGTAACTTCTTATATGTGTTTTTCAGGAAATTAAGCATGGAAGAGCTAAGAGGTAAGGAAATGAGAACTTTTCTGTAATAAGCAAAATGTGATGATATAATAGATGCTAGGAAAAACTTCGTTATATGGAACTCTGCCTAGTAATAGAAGAGTTATGGTGTCCCATCAAATTCCCTCATCAACTTCAAAGAAACCTTTGTTGTACCTGTGACAATACACTCTTTATGTTGGATAATCTGGGACAACAAAAGTCTTAAACTAACCAAGTCATTAGGGTGCTCAAGCATCCAAGAGGGGACAGAATTACACCTAATTTGGACCCTGAAAGTGGCTGTCTGAAGCACAGATGGGCAGTCTAAAGACTTGGAAAGAGTTTGTTTTGTGGCAATAAATTCACACTGACAACTGGCAGGAAATAGACAGGACAGACAATCAGAAAAGAGGGATTGAAGAAAGAATTCCTTTGGAGGAAGAAAGAATTCTTTGGTGGAATGTCAGTCCACTGAGCTAACTAGAGAGATGGCTCCTCTCTCAGTACATCTTTGCATTCCAATTCTTTCCTGCATACTCCTCTCTACACCTATGCCATTCTTGCTTGATTTAAATGTCTTTGTCTTTTCATCTTTCCCTCATACATTTTCTCCAATATCTCCCATTCTGACATGCTTCGCTTGACTTTTCCTTACTTCCTTAGGCTGTTTAGTCCTTCCTCATCCTGACCTGCATGTCATTTGTGTTTGTGCTGAAAAGAAAGTTGTAGAATCCTGGTTGTTAGGTAGAAAATTTGATTAGCTTTTTAAGTGTTATTTTATCTTTTCTTTTGAAATTAAAATAAAATGATATAATCCTTGTCACATTTAGTGTATGTTAGTGTTCTTCCATAAAAATACATTAGCTTGGAAAGTGTTTTTGGTAAAGGTCTCATGGATGAGAGTAGTGCAGAAAGAGGAGCCACCAGGCAATGGCAAGGACATGACTCCTCAACTCAGGCCACTCTGAAGTTACATAAATGTCTGGGGCTGCCTTGCTTAGGACACTCAAAGCCACGAGCCTCATTGTCAACATATAACTGGCTAGAATCTGTGGAACCCACTTTTCCTAGATAAACGTGGTGAACTAAGAGAAGCGAAAGCTAGGGAAATAACAGCAGATTGGCTTGCCTTTTGTTCCAGGGTGCTCTTTGCCCCAGATGAGTTCATTTGAATCCCACTGTCCATTTTTTGTTCTTTGGGTAGTGAAGGGTGGAGACTCCTTCTGAGGTGTGAAACTATGTTTTTGTATGTAGTAATAAAAACACAAATGAAGCATAGATTGCTTAAAGTGGGGGAAAATGATCCTCATATCAAAAGTGTGCTGAGGTGCTGTAGCTCTATGTAGTCTTAGTCAATTTCAGTGGAAATAAAAACAGAGTGTCATAGAAATAACATTTGCTAAGGGAAAGTTGAGCTGGCAAGACTGATCTAATTCTGATAAAAAAAAAAATATTGGTTTGAATTTACAGGCTAAGATGGTTATAAACCACTCTGTGATCTGCCATGTTTTGCCTAAGTGGTAGTTTTCTAGCTTAAAGGAGACTCAGCCCTGTGACTAAATAAATAGTCTGAATCACTTAGCAGGTCAATGCTAAAATGTGTTGGCAGCAGCAGCTGAGTGTTGGTACATAGAGTTTTATCTGTGTCTCACACTCACAAGCATAAACTGGAATTTAACAACAGCCCATCCCCCAGTTCATCTGGAAATGTCAAGCCAGCCAGTAAGAATCACTCCATACCACCTACGAGGAAGGCTGCACTTAAGAATTTAGGATTTTCAGGCTGCTGTTTCCAAGGTGCCAAAAGCTTAGTGGCTCCATCTGAGTCAAGCAAAATTGCCAACCTTCCTGTTGACTCTAGTACCCCTTCCAATCTGCTCTGTGAGGAGTGTACGATGCAATATTGGAAACATGAACCTCTCCCAGAGCAGGCAACCGATGGCCTAATCGTTTGTTTTTGTTACAAGAATTGAAAGTATGGAAAAGCTCTTTTTCCTCCCCCTCTAACATCTTGCTCCATTTGACAGCTGACAAAAATTAGTTTTGTTCATTCTGGCAAATACCGAGAAAAAAAGAGAAAAAAAATACATTGTCAAAAGCAGGTTTCAACAGACTTGGACAACTACTGTGGAACATGGAGACTATGCTGAAATGAGTTTGGAGGCCTGGAACTGTGTTAGAGTTGAAGGAGTGTTATGGGAATATTCCTCTGGAACTAGTAGCACAGAACACTCTTAGGCACCCTTACGTTTTCTAATAAAGTTGCAAGTTTCTACAGCTTGTCCTAGAAAGAAATAGCTTTTGGTTGTTGATGATGCTCTGGTTTTACAGCAACATGGCAAAAATATATAGAGAAGAGGGAACTGAATTAAGTCTTGTAGAAATCTTGACATCAATATATATCTTCAATAACATGAGAAATTATCATATGAACAGAAAATCTAGATATCATATAAACCAGTAAGGAAGAATATTTTATTGTAGAAATAGCAAGTGTTTGACATTTTTTTATATGGTTGACATCTCAAAAATATACCAAGTGTGGTGGTTTGATTCAGGTGTCACCCATAAACTTAGGTGTTCTGAATGCTAGTTGACCAGCTGATGGAGATTTGGGAATTAAAGCCTCCAGGAGGAAGGGTATTGTTGCAGGTGAGCTCATGGGTACTATAGCCAGCTTTCCTTTGACAGTGATTGGCACACTACCCTGATGTCCACCTTATGTTGGCCAGGGGGAGATGTCTACCCTCTGCTCATGCCATCATTTTCCCTGCCATCATGAAGCTTCCCCTTGAGCCTGTAAGCCAAAGTAAACATCTTTTTTTTGTTCCCACAAGCTGCTCTTGGTTGGGTGATTTCTACCAGCAATGTGAAAAAAAACTCAATGAATACCCCACAGGCATTTGTTTAGATATGTATTCATCTTGGTTGCATATTTTACCTGAACCAGAATTATAACAAATTCAAACCCTTCCCATAATCAGTTTGATAAAGGTAGGAGGTCATGGTAAAGAGAAAAGGATAAAGCTAAAAAGCTAGAATAAGTTAGTTATACATGGAACTACTCAAGGAACTTGTTAGAATGTATGACTAAGAATTAAGTTAATATTCACAAACACATGTTTTCTAATATATTATTTTTATTACTATCAGGTTACAACATGACATGTTGTACGAAGTTCAGAGTCCCTTTGCACAGTATTTTAATTAATTTATTTATCCATTTAGACAATTTCACATATATGTAATGCATTTTGATCCAATTTATCCCCCTATTTTTCTCTCATTCTCATCCCACTCCTGCTGAAACTTTTCATCTGTCCAAGTAACCTCAACTTCCTACATTAATGTTTGTTTCTTTTTGGTGACCCAATGAGTTTATCTAGGGTTGTTTACATGAGCATGGGTGAGAGATTATTTATTGGAATATAAGCCCCTTACAAGTGGCTACATCACTAAAGAAAACGACTCTCTCCTCTTCCCCCACAACTATTAGCTGCCATTAGCTCCACAGGGAGGCTGAAGCCTCATGGGTCCCTCCCTGACCCATGACAGAATGTTGACAGACCCAAACTTTTTCAGGTCATTTGAGGTGACTACAGCTCTTAAGAGTTCATGGGTGTAATGGCCATGTCTGCCATGTCCAGAAGACAGCATTTCCCAGCACTGCTACCATTCCTCCAGCTGGAAACATTCTTTCTGTTTCCCCCTCTTCTGTGTTGTTCTCAGCCTTGGAGAAGTTGATATAGATGTGTCGTTTAGGGCTGAGCACCCTAAAGTCACATACTCTTAGCAATATGGCAAATTATGAGTCTCTGTGTTATCCACATCCAACTGCAAAATAAAGATGTTTCTTTGAACAAAGCCAAGAGCAACACTCATCTATGGACATAAACATATGTATTTAGAAAGTTTGACTGGAACCACATGGCCATTTGGCAAAATAGCAGCAGTACGTTCCCCAAACATGGGCTTCTGAACAGGTTTACAGTTCCAGGTATATATTACCTTCTGTGAAGTGGGCCTCAAATCTAATCCAAAAGCAGTTCGTTACTCCCACAACAGTTATGCCATTATTGTACAAATAAGTATACCTGGCCTGGAAAGATCTTAATGTAGCATGTAGAGTCCACAGTTGAGTAATACTATCAATGAATGCTACCCAGGCAACCTGCACTGCTCCTGCAGAAAAATACTGAAATCTAACCACCAGGGAAGAACTGTCCAATTAAATTCCAGCTTTATTTCTCTTGTCCTATAACCAGCACATCTTGGAACAATATTTTTATACCCTGATGAATTGACACCCCACTGGGTTCTGTGGCATCACTATGTGTAACTGTGTAGTTCAGCTCAAGAAGATGCAAGTAATGGTTCTGCTACACACAGGGCAGTGTAGAGGCAAGACGGATGGTACTGTATGATGGTGCTGCATGCTTAAATACCTGCATGGTATCATCACCTCACATTGGCTCTCATCTTTCCAGTAGGGTCACACTGCTGTCTTTAGGTAAGAAATATTTTACAAGCTCATCAAAAAAAAAAAAAAATCTTTAACCATATATAATGTAGAATTAATAATTTTGATATAGTTCAAAATTTTCTTTTGGGAGTAATTTTTCTCAGTGTGAAAATATAAACACACAAATAATATGCTACTGATCAGTTCATATAGTCAAAATGTGTCCTTTTTCCAAAGGAATCTTACATTTATAAAAAAAAAAAAAGTATTTCCCTGTAGAAAATTAACCACCTTATGATCCAAGTGGTTTGAGCTTTGCTATCACAGAGAAACTTCCTCTAGTTGAAATAATTTCAACCTGGATATTCTTTTTCATGGAGGAAATGATGGCCTTCCACATTTTCTTTATGAGTAAGTTATTGTCTAAGACAAGATATTTATGTTTCAGGATAACCATATCCTTACATATTCTTATATCCTAGTAAAAGCATGCTGCTTTGTTGAATTTTTTCTAACATTCCACTTGAAAAGCGTTATGGAAAGACGTGTATTATTTTAGAGTCAGATATAACTTGTGCAACTGTGAGTGCAAAGAGCCAAGTGTCACAGATGTTTGAAGTAAATTTGTATTTTTTTAAAAATATATATACTAGGGCTGGAGAGATGGCTTAGTGGTTAAGCACTTGCCTGTGAAGCCTGAGCACCCCGGTTCGAGGCTCGATTCCCCAGGACCCACGTTAGTCAGATGCACAAGGGGATGCACATGTATGGAGTTCATTTGCAGTGGCTGGAGGACCTGGCATGCCCATTCTCTCCCTCTCTCTCTCTCTGTGTCTCTGCCTCTTTCGCTGTCTGTCACTCTCAAGTAAATAAATAAAAATAAGAAAAACATATGTGTGTGTGTGTGTGTGTGTGTGTGTGTGTGTGTGTGTACTTATTTGAAAGCAAACATGAAATTGTAAAATTAATGTAAAGTCATGCACTATAAATAAAATATGATACCACATACAAGGTTTATGTCACTTTCCTTTTTAAATTGGGAATTGAAAATAGGAATATATTATTATTATTATTTTATTCAGTATAGTTTCTAATATCCTGTAGAACTTTTTGAATATGCAAAGGAAGATATGGCTTGGGGTTCCTGGAGAAGATGATATTTAAAACTATGTGTAGCCGGGTGTGGTGGCTCACGCCTTTAATCCCAGCAGTCAGAGATAGAGGTAGGAGGATTGCAGTGAGTTCAAGGCCACCCTGAGACGACATAGTGAATTACAGGTCAGCCTGAGCTAGAGTAAGATACTACCTTGGAAAAAAAAGAAAAAAAAAAAAACTGTGATAGAAACAGTGACAAGAACTCTAACAGCTGAACCATGTCTGGTGAATTGTCCTGTAATCCCAGCTATTTTAGAGGCAGAAGCAGGAGGTAGGCAATTTTGTGGCCTCCCTTGAGTAGATAGCATCAAGGTTTACCTTGGTAACTTGGCAGCATCCTGTCTCTAAACAAAAGTTTTTTAAATGGCAAGAAATTTAACTCAGTTGTAGAGTACATACCTAGTACCACGCAAGGCCCTAGGTTTAATTATAGTGCAAAAAGTGGAGGAAGGAAGGAAAGCAGGGCAGAAAGAAAAGCGCTATGGAGATTGCCCAGTTGATAAAGCGTTTGCCTGAGTTTGGATGTCAAAATCTTGGGTAAAGCCTAACACTGTAAAGAGCATCTGGAATTGCAAGATGCTTAGGGAGACATGATAGGCACAGACAGAAGACTCCTCCAGAAGCTGGCAGGTCAGGAAGCCTGACGGTGAACACAGTGCCAAACAACAAGAGACTCTGTCTCCAAGTGGAAGGTGAGAATCAACATTAGGGGTTGTCCTCTGACTGCTGCCCTCACACTATAGTGCATACACATCTGTGCTTACACAAATGAATACACAGACATCAAACATACCCAAAAGAAGAAGGGGAGGAAGGAAGGGAGGGAGGGAGGGAGGGAGGGAGGGAAGGAAGGAAGGAAGGAAGGAAGGAAGGAAGGAAGGAAGGAAGGAAGGAAGGACGGAAGGAAGGAAGGAAGGGGAAGGGAAGGGAAGGGAAGGAGAAGGGAAGGGGAGGGGAAGGGAGGGGAGGGGAGGGGAGGGGAGGGGAGGGGAGGGGAGGGGAAGGGAGGGGAGGGGAGGGGAGGGGAGGGGAGGGGAGGGGAGGGGAGGGGAGGGGAGGGGAGGGGAGGGGAGGGGAGGGGAGGGAAGGGAAGGGAAGGGGAGGGGAAGGGGGAGGGAGGGGGGAGGGAGAATGAAGAAAGAGAGAAAGATGGAAAGAAGCAAATAAGGAAAGGAAAGAAGGGGAGAAAGGCAAAAAAGAAAGAAGAAAGAAAGAAAATAATAAATAAAATGGAGAGAACAGAGGGACACAGGGAGGGAGAGAGACACACAGGGCTAGAGAATTCTGAAAGCTGGATAATGTCCACTAACCATCCTACTGCCAATGGTCCAGTTCTGGGGGAAGGACCAACCCTGTGGCCTCTACTCAAAGTCCTATTGTGGACTGGTGCCTCTTCTCATTTTCATGAACCCCAACGCATACCACAGATGAGCCTCATGCTGGGGCTGAAGCAGCATTTGACAAATGGCAGCCATTTTGATGACGCTACTCCCACATGTTTTTACAGCCAAAACACGTATGAAAAAAAGGAAACTTTAGATACAGGTCATTAATCTTTGTCACCATATTTCACCTCTTATCCTGTCTCCCTGGGCAGCCCTTCATTAAGCATCTCACCATGGTCTAGAACACAGGAAACCAGCATAACTGAGCGGATTCAGGATGAATCTGGCAGATAGGAAAACAGACTAGAGATGATGTAACTCTTAGTAGCCACTGAATGATTAATTGTTGAATTAGAAAATGATGCATGCGTGTAAAGAAAAGAGAATGGCATACTTTGTCCAATCACATACAACAGCCAGGGACTCTGTTTGGGCAAAAGCAAAGTGAAGGGGAAAACATGCAGACTGCAAAATATGACCAGCACATTCACTTGAAACTCAACACATGAAAATAACATTATTTTTAGCTTCAGTTTCATGACTCAGCTTTCCCAGTGTAAATAATTTATAAGAGGCATAAGTCAAATATCAGGTTTATGGGAAATGTAAATTAATTTGAAGCTAAAATTAGAAGAGCCCTTCCGGTGGAAAGATGACAAGGAGACCCAAAAGGGAGAGAAGAGACATGAAAATGCAGTGCAAGGAACCACAAACCACAGGACATAGCAGACCGATGGACTGAGGATAGAAGAAATAGAAGAGTCAGATGTCCAGGATGGCCAGCAGTTTACACAGAAAGATGGCACAGAGAAAGAAAACAGATAATGTAAAAGCATATAAAATTTACTAAGTATTTGCTGTGTGGACCAGCTTTGGGGAACAAGAGGGAAAATGGCAAAAAGTGTGTTTATGCATCCAATCTTCCATTTTGTGCCACTGGGAACTTCTGGTACTTACTCCAGCCTCCATATCTGCTGGAACCCCTGGTCTGGATTTTCCCGATTCTGAACAGAAGGTATAGCAAGACTTAGGAGTGTAAAAACTAATGCAGATAGGTATACTGGATGCCCCTTGCTTTAAATGGTGAAAAACAAAGTGTAATCTCTGTTACATCGGTAACTAATAGCAACAGATGGACTGCAATAGATTAGAAGGTCAGCGTTTCTATTTTTTTAATTTTTTTTTTTTAAGATTTTTATTTATTTATTTGAGAGTGACAGAGAGAGAAAGAGGCAGAGAGTGAGAGAGAGAATGGGCACGCCAGGGCTTCCAGCCACTGCAAACGAACTCCAGACGCGTGTGCCCCCTTGTGCATCTGGCTAACGTGGGTCCTGGGGAATCGAGCCTCCAACTGGGGTCCTTAGCCTTCACAGGCAAGCGCTTAACTGCTACGCCATCTCTCCAGCCCAGCGTTTCTTATTCATTCATTACACAAGACTGGCACTTCCTGCAAAGAACCCTAGACAGAGATAAGACATATTTTCTACTAAATTCTTCCTTGCTCATAGGAAGAAAATGCTCTTGTAGAACACAGGGTATTTTGGTCCAGCTTTGATACTCAATACTATGTGATCTTGGATATATCACCTTAACATGCTGGGCTATCTCCGTAGGCTAAATATATACATCTACCAAAAGTAGCTAGGAAGCCAATATCTAGGGATATTTATAACGACCAAATCAAAGGCTTTTAACTGCCTACCTCAATGCTTAGCACTTATTAAGTGCTCATTAAGTAGTGGTATGTTCACAAATACTATTGAAGGGGGCCGGAGATATGGAATAGTAGTTAAGGTGCTTGTCTGAGAAGCCTAAAGGACCCAGGTTTGATATCCCAAGAACCCACATAAAGCTAGATGCTGATGGTGGTGCATGCATCTGGAGTTCATTTGCAGCGGCTAGAGGCCCTGACATGTCCAATTCTCTATCTGCCTCTACTCTCTCTCTCTAATAAATAAATATAAAATATTTTAAAGAGCAAATACTACTGATGTCATTATTATATTTGATGATGAATTGTTTCCAACAAAAGTTAAGATGTTTAAAATTCAGCATCAATGTGTGTTGCTGAGATGTGGGATAATAGTACCTGAATTTCTATGGATGTGTGTCAACATATGTACAAAACCAAGAGAACAGGAATTTAAGATTGCTAATATTTAAGACTGATTGGTGCTCAACTGTGTCCCTGGGGTCTGCGTCTGCTGATCACTCACCTCAGGGGAAGAGGTGTGTGTGGCTCCTGAGACAGACTGGGGAGCACTGCATGGAAAGGTGTTATGTCACCGTGGCAACTCTCTTGTTTGACCACTATGTATAATGCTGATGTATGAGTTACATTATTTCATCTTCAAAATTGATGCACAAAATAAACCAGTAGTTTGAAAGAAATCCTACAAAGCAACTATAAGTTGAAAGTGGTGCTAAAAAAAAAAAAATCACAAGTTAAAAATAGGTCACTACAACACACACCATTCCTTTTAGGAGCTTTTTACTTGGCATACTTAAATGACAAAACTGATGAGAGACCAGAGAAACTACACAATTAGAAGCTGACAGCTAGGCGCTGGAGAGATGGCTCAGTGGTTAGTCAGACTTGCTAAGCAAGCATGAGGCCAAGGGGTGAGAACCCCAGAACCCACATAAAGCCAGACACAAGAGCAGGGATGTGTAAACATGGCATGCCTATGTTGAGATGAGAGGTGTACACAGGAGAATCCCTGAAAGTTCATGGGCCAGCTACTCGGGGGCATACTACAGCAAATGAAAGAACACCCTGTCTCAAGTAAAGTGAAAGAGAAGGACAGACACTGGAGGTGACCTCCACACACGCACCACGGCATGTGAAATCTACACACACATATCATACACGTATGTGCTGGTTTGATTCAGGTATTGCTCATAAATTAGGGTTCCGGAGTAGAGGGAGTGCACTACTGGGGGCGGGCTTATGGGTATTATAGTGAGTTTCCCCATGCCAGTGTTTGGCACACTGTCCTGTTGCTATGGTCCATCTTACGTTGGCCAGGAGGTGATGTCCACCCTCTGCACAAACCATCATTTTCCCCTGCTATCATGGAGCTTCCCCTCGAGTCTGTAAGCCAAAATAAACCCCTATTTTTTTCCCCACAGGCTGCTCCTGGTTGGGTGATTTCTGCCAGCAATGTGAACCTGACTGTGATAACATACATAGACACACAAAGATTTTTGAAAAATGGCAGCCAGGCAGGATGTTTCATACTTCTAATACCAGTGCTTCAGAAGCTAAGAGAGAAGAATGGTCAAAACTTGGCAGCCAGCTTGGACTACTAAGTAAGATCTGGCCTAAACAAACAAACAAAAAAAAAAAAAAAAATGAAGAAGCAAAAAATACCCACTATTATTAGCTATGCCCATCAATGAGTAAAATATTCAATTTCAGTTGAATCCAGAAAAAATGCAAATATAAATATTTTATTCCCAAGGTAAAAGGAAAGAAATCGCTGGTATTACACGTGGTTTTATTCAATGTGTTACTAAGCACAAGAGCTCAAGAGCACAGTGTGTATCGCTCACCTCTCCCCGGCCTGGCCCATCTCCTCTGGCACCTCGTCCTCTACATCTGGCCCAAAAGTGTCCCAGTGTCTTTTCAGCTTTCTTCCCACTTCTCTTCATGCCATTGGCAACCTTTCCAGAGCCCAGAGGAACCAGAGTGGGGAAATGCGAACTCATTTCTAACAAGTTAAAGAAACTACTAAAATATAAAAGTCATCTTTATAAAATCATGTCAGAACAGTAGATTTTTGGATATCTTTTTTTTTAAAGAGATTTTTTAATTTTTTTTATCTATTTATTTGAGAGCAACAGACACAGAGAGAAAGACAGGTAGAGGGAGAGAGAGAGAATGGGCGCGCCAGGGCTTCCAGCCTCTGCAAACAAACTCCAGACGCGTGCGCCCCCTTGTGCATCTGGCTAACGTGGGACCTGGGGAACCGAGCCTCGAACCTCGGTCCTTAGGCTTCACAGGCAAGCGCTTAACCGCTAAGCCATCTCTCCAACCCGATTTTTGGATATCTTAATATTTCAAAACTCCTTATTTATTCTTAGAAACCTTTTCATTTCCCTCCACCTATCAATCAATTGAATAAAAGTTCTATACCTAGAGAAGCATCCAGTCTTGTGTTCAATTATACCATCAGAGTCACTTAATTATTCATTCTCTCTGAGAAAGCTCAAGGTTTGACAACATAGTGTGTGTTTGGTGCCCTTGGGCTTATTTTATTGTTCAATAAAAATAAAATGCATTGGTATTTTTATTCTAAGGCCTCCCTTTATGCAGTCAGATAAGGACATAAACTAATGGAACACTCTAAACTGTCATTGTGCTTGTAGCTGGGGCATTACAATTCTGTGAAGCCAGCCCTAGATGCCGGCTGTCTTCTGCTGGACAGACTTATTAAGCAAGAAGGTCTTTCTCTTTCTGCTCTTAGCTCTGCAGTGGGAATTGGTTGTGTGTTCACCTCTCTTTGCGTCCCTTCACCTCTCTATGTTCCTGGGAATTTCCATCCATTCTATAAGCATCCTAAATACTACCACAATAGCTCATATTGAGAGAAGTCCAGTGAATGGGCATTGGCCTGGTAGTGCAACGTCCTGGGATACTCAGGAAGCAGGCAGCTCGTGCTGCTAACGGTGCTGACCCTGCCAGTTTCCACGTGGAACTCTGAGCTACACTCAGCTCTAGCAACTTTTTCAAATTCTGTTCGGGAAGCGCTCCCCAAGCTGGTATGGGCTGTGGGGCTGGTTTGTTTTGCCTGGTCGCCATGGAGCAGCTCGTTTCAATCACAGCTACAAAAGCATCCCAGGGACTTGGAAAGAAGAGTGAGTGCCAGAACCCACTGGCTGTCTTTAGAGAAGCGAGGAGGGGGGCAGCAAGCAGGAAACCAAAACCCGGAGCTGCCAACAAATGACCGAGATGCTGCTTTTTGGCATTACTAAGAGTTCTTCGTGGCTATGAAAATCAAGACAAATGGAGGGGAAAGGCCAAGGTTTCTCTGGGATCCACTGGCCATTAAGGGAGTACGACTGGCAGTCTAGCAAAAGTGAAGAGGAATTTGGGTTCTGAATCACAGAGTGGGTCAATTGTCCAATTTTACAAATCTATGTTCAAAAAAACTGGTCTATAAAATGGGTACAAGGATTTCTACTCAATGGTTCAGACAGTGCTAAATACTCAGCACCTGACTTGAAAGAAACCTCAGACAGTGACTTAAGCTTTCAGTGGCTGCAGCCCCAGCAGATAAAACTTCTCCATATTGACAAGGACAGGGATAATCAGAGGTTAATGTAATGATAAACTGTGAGGCTTTCTATTTCATTCTAAATATTTAAATATTTTATGTGTTTATATACAAGCAGAAAGACAGAAAGAGAGAGAGAGGAAGAAGGAGGAAGAAAAGGAGGAGGAGGGACAATGGGCCCATAAGGGCATCTAGCCACTGCAAACAAACTCCAAAATGCACGTGCCACTCTATGCATCTAGCTTTATTTGGATTGAATTGAACTCTGGTCATTAGGCTTTGTAGGCAAGTGCCCTAACCCCTAAGCCAGTTGTGAAGCTGTGACATTTTAAAAAACCTGTATGTTAAAATATTTTTATTTATTTATAAGAGAGAGAGAGAGAATGGGCTCACTAGGACTTCTTATCCATTGCAAACAAAACTCAAGACATATGTGACATTTTGTGCATCTAGCTTTACATAGGTACTACAGAATTGAATCCAGGCAGACAGACTTTGTAAGCAAATAACTTTAATCAATGAGCCATTTCCCAGTCCAATGTGTAAACCAAGCTGGCCTCATTCTCCTGACCCTCTTGCCTCTCTAGCAGTTCCCTAACAGTGTAAACTGCCACACCCATGTATTTTTTTTTAAGTATTTAAATTTCCAAGTCTGTGAAACTTCAGCATTACGTAATTTTTATGGCCACAACACATAATAGGAAAGGTGATATGTGTGTATTTGCAGGAAATCATTTTAATAGCATGATTGGTTTAAACTCCCCCTATGTTCCTACATAGACACCCCCCCACCTCTACAGGCAAGGCCATGCTGGGATTAACGATAGAAAATTCTCTTAAACAACATATCAAGATTCATAAAGCTCCAGGAAAGGAGAGGCATCCCAGTCATTTTACTTTGGAAATTCCAGACCAGGCACTCTGTAGCTGGTCTTTTCTTCTGTAGGAGCCGCTGGGGCCACAGTCCTCCAGTCATTTCGTGAATTATTCTATCTCCACTCCCCAAGAGCTGTTGTCAGTAGTAACTGTAATCCCACCCTGTCTTAGAGAAGCATTGTTTCCCTGCCATTTGAAGTTTCTGCTGTCACTGAGGTATGTTGGCCCAGGGACTTAAAAGCTGATCCTTTATTTATCATGGTTAAATGCTTGATAAGCAGAGAAAGGTTTTGATGTTCAAACCGGCCCATTCTGGAATCTTTTAAAGGAAATGCTCACTCCAGTTTTTTTTTTTTTAATAAACTCCAACAAAAAAAAGATCCTGGATTTAATAATATGAAACAGAAAAATTGTTCCTTTCACCCAGAAAGTTTTAAGCTATTTTGTAGAGATATTGGTTGGATGTGAGAGGTGAGGGACTAAAGTGGGTGAAACTGGGCAATCTTGTAGATTTCTGGAAACTTGGGTCTCTCGTTTGGCTCTGATGCCTCAACAGAATAATGGGAGGGAAGTCTGGCAGGGAATTTCTTGGACCTGTCTCCAATATTCCACAGAAATGAAAGTGTCTGTCAATATAGAACACTATCGCCAGAATCCCTGTGATTTCAATGAATATGGTGACATGTCTTCTAGTAGACTTCATTCTCTTCTTTTTTCTTTTTTTTTTCACTTTAGTGTGTGGGGGGGGGGAGGGAGGTATGTGGGATGTGTGTGTGTGTGTGTGTGTGTGTGTGTGTGTGTGTGTGTGTGTTGTGTGGGCAGATGCTCATGCACATGCATGTGGCAGAGAGGAGGGCATTCAGTGTCCTCCTCTTTCATTCTTCTGCCTTGTTTCCCTGAGACAGAGACTCTCACTGAAACTGGAACTTACTGTTGTACAGTCACAGTGATTAACCAGTGAGCTCCAGTGATCCTTCTCTTCCCTCTCCTTGTGGTGAGCTGAACCTGCCATACCTGGCTTTTCATGTGGGGATCGAACTCAGGTCCTTGTGCTTTTTGCAGCAAGTGCTCGTACCCACGGGGCTATCTCCCAGGCCCTGGACTTTATTCTTCTTTTAAATCTCTCTCTCATTTTCACTGACTCTTCCCTCTCCCTCCTTCATCTCTTCCATCTATCCCACCACATTCCAACAAGTGGGAATGAGAGAGAAAACCACAGCTGGCAGGCTGATATGATAGGAGGGGAACTGGGATAGCTGATATTGAACACATCTTTTCAATCCCCTCTTTCATTACCCAGAGAATAGAATCTAAATATTTTCCAGCATACCCAACTGCTGATCTTCTTTTTCTTTAGTAAAGGACTGTAATAGTATTTTCAAGAATGGCAACCACTTACAGTGTTCCAATGAAGTGAAAATCTACTTAAATGTATGGTGAAAGAAAAAGCTAAAATATAGCAGCCACTTAAATTTCATATTAAAAAATCCTCCCTGAAGGCTGGGTCTGGGTAATACAGTAGAATTTATATTGAATACTTAAGCTAAAGTTGAAACAAGAATAAAGGTAACACTGCCAAGCTCAAAAATGTGTTCACCTGGAGACTTAAAAATAACACTAGTGCAGGGGCTGGAGATATGGCTTAGTGGTTAAGGCGCTTGCCTTTGAAGCCTAAGCTCCCAGGTCTGATTCCCCAGTGCCCACATGAGCCAGATGCACAAGGTGGTGTCTGAAGTTTGTTTGCAGGGGCTAGAGGCCCTGATGCGCCCATTCTTTCTCTCTCCTCTCTCTCTCTATATATATCTGCCTCTTTCTCCCTTTCACCCTCTCCCTCCTCCCTGTCCCAAATAAATAAATAAAATGGTTTCAAAATAACACTATTGCTAGTAAAAGGATCAGAGGAGTCACTAGCTGACTCGTAACTAATGCCACTACCCACCTGTGGATGGTCACAGCCACTCCTTACAGATTCTGGTGATGTTCCAAGGATCCGTGTGCCCCATCCATTTATCTCTCTGGGGCCAACTCATTGTCACTTTCGGCTGTCTCTCCAGTTTTGTTACTAGCACTTCAATCTGGTTTACGATGTCCAATATGTAAACCCAAGAAGTAGGTGTTCATATCAAGGCAGCTTAATTACAATCTAGTTTTCTGAGTCGTGTTTATTTTTTTTTCATTTATTCTAATAATGTGAGATAGCTGGGCATTGAACATTGTTTGTGTAATCTAGTCCCTCTTTTATTTTTCTTTTTGACTTATACATACAGGGTTTGATTGTCCATGCTAAATTTTAAGGAGAAAGTGTTTTTGATTTCATTTTAAATTGCACAATTGAAATGAGCTTCCAAGCATCTTTATCCCTCTCCATGATCTTCTTGTTTTCATCGTGAAGATGACAATAAAATAAAAACACAAATGTAAAGAATTATTGGTTTAGATGTTTGGGGTCTTTCTTTCAAGCTATCTTTTGATGTTTGCCTCTTCAACTCCAATGTTGCAGCCTCCACAGCTTGAAACATTTCCCTGCCTGCTGGTACCATGGCAAACATTCTCTTAGTATTAAGACAAATCAGAATCAGGAGGTATCTAATTGTGCTGGTTTTGATTTTGTTAATACAAAGTGAAAGATTAAAATGGAGCAGTAACAGCAAAAACATTTCTTAAAGCGACAGTCACGGCAAGCCTTTCAAAAGCAAATAAACTCAAAAACTAAAGCCTTGAAAAGTTGAAAAAAAAAATCAGGGTCTTATGGCCATCACCAAGGTTGCTTCACAGCCTCCTTAAAAAAAAAAAAAAGAAAAAGAAAACAGTTACTGCTTGGTAACAGGCTCTACTGTGAAGGCCATCAAACAAAATCATAACTTTTTTCCCCATAAGGCTTATAGTCCACATGTTAAATGTGTCAATCTTGGTGGCCATTGGGCTGTTTTTATGGTGATCTGGGTGCTTTTCCAACATTCCTCATCTTCCATATTGCTTTCTTCCACTTTCTCAATTTCTGATTCTCAGTTATGCCCTGAATTGTACTCCATGGCCCCCTGCTTATGATGTCTTGATCAAACCCTCTATAGTCCTATTTATTTCTGTACAAATTTCATAACTTCTTATTTGTTTATAACTAAGTAAAGCTCCCATTGTGTATCTGCATCCCATTTTCATTATTCAGTCATCAATTGATGGACATTAAGTTGATTCTATTTCCTAGCTACTATAAACAGGAAAGGACAGAAGAAAACATGTAGTATGAAAGCAGAAAGGAAGCTATGTTGTGGGGGAAGCAAAGTGCAGGGGTGGGGGGTGTTGGCAAAGAGGGAGGAGAAAAAAATTGTTTGAAAACACCATAATGAAATGTAATCCTTTGTATGCTAAGAATAACAACTTGGGAAAATAAAATAAAGAAAACTGTCTGCAAGTTGGTCCTAAGGTGCCTCCCATCCAGGAGCCTTGAACAGGGTGTGACCTAAACAGGATCTCAGGAGTTATGTCCTTTGATCCTCTTAGATCCATGGCACTTCCTTCTTGTCACAGAGTCATCATTGTTCTGGTGGTTCTTCACATCTCACTATGCACAGTTGCTAGGGATACAAACAGGTTAAACTTACTCCATTCCATAGTGACCACATATAAGATTATTCAGAGAAATTACAGCAAAACGCACACCTTCCCTACCAAGTTCGACTTCAGCTGTTTTGGAGTGTTATGCTATTTTTCTCTGGTGACCATACTACCTTCCACCAAGACCATGGCTTACAGGTACAACAGGAAAGTCTGCCTTAGTCACTCAGATACATAGGTTGTTTGTTTTTTACCTCTTGGCAGAGTTAAGAAGAGCGAGCATACCTCGACCCAGGGTTTGTGTTCCATTTCCAAAGTCCTTTGAGGGAAATGTGAGTGATCCCTGGAAAGAAGTCCGATCTACACCTTACTGTGCCCTAAATTCCTTATCGGTCTACATGATGGACATTTCAAATTTCAAACTGGGAGCTGTGGTTTGTCCACGGAAAATTGAACATTTGGTCTGGCTGCTATAATCAACACCTATTGCATATTCCATTGTCATTTCACTCATTTGCTAACAGGAAGTGTAATGCCTGTCAGCTGAGTTTTGAAGGATAAACAGAAATTATCTGATAGACAAGGAGAAGAAGAGTTATCAGAAAAGAAAGCTTCAAGGAAAAAGAAAAGATAAAAATGAGAGCCTGTGGCAGGATTACAGGAGCTAGCAGAGGCTCACAATTAAATGATGATAAAAGAAATGAAAGAGAGCACATAAGTAGGAGACAGGTACTAAATAGCTTGGTGTTTTGCGCCAATAAACTGGAGATCTCACCTAGTAGGACCCAGGAGGAAGGAGTTTTGAGTAAGAAGGAGAGCTGCTCAGCTCTACATCTGACACAGGGGTCTAATGGCATGGAGAAGAGACAGTGGTGGGAGAGCGACAAGCCTGCAGGCAGGCGTCCTGGAGGCCACTGCCGAAATCCAGGGAAGGAGCTGTGAATGTCTGTGAGGAGGCCACACAGCAAATCCATCTCGAGAAAGGTAAGGTGGTTTGGACACAGCATCAAAGAAAAGGCTGACTGAATTTGCAGGTTAACCCAATGCAGGAGGTGAGACAGAAGAGTCCTGGGTTCTGCTCAGGCATTTCAGATGCACTGTGGATCCCTCACTCTGAAGCTGCCTCTTCCCTGTGGCCCTTCTGCTCCCCCTCCGGTGTTTTCAGGGACTCTTGCGCAAAACATGGGCTGTCTCCTGCTGCCGCTTGTTAGCTCCTCTCCTTGAACCGTTCTTGTCAGCATGCAAACGTGCTACACCATCCCTTTTCATTAAAAATCTCAATTGACTCAAGCTTCCTTCCCCAAGCACTCCAATATTTTGACCTTGTAATATTCAGTCTCCACGTTTATGAGTACAGATTTTTTAAATCAAAGGGATAAGGCAATGGACGAATATTTATCAAGACAATATTTTCTGTAATAAATTATATTAGGCTAATTTCATTTCTTAATGATTTTTATGTGATTTTTAATCCTTCATAATTAATTTAGCAGAAATTAATGCAACTGAGATCAATGCAAGATTCTATAGTTTTATAAAGAAATTTTAATTTTTCAATCATCTCATTTTGGCTAAATCAAATTTCTTTTGGTTATATATTTGTATATTTTTAAATTTTATTTTATGGCCTTTATTTTAATGATGTTATTTTTTTTCAAATTTTGCAGGTCTATATTTTGTCAATAAGAGTTGTCAATTTTTTTTAATTTTTTTGTTTATTTTTATTTATTTATTTATTTGAGAGTGAAAGAGAGAGACAGAAAGGGAATGGGTGCACCAGAGCCTCCTGCCACTGCAAACAAACTCCAGAGGCATGCACTACCTTGTGCATCTGGCTAACATGGGTCCTGGGGAATCGAGCCGTGAACCGAGGTCCTTAGGCTTCACAGGCAAGTGCTTAACCACTAAGCCATCTCTCCAGCCTGAGTTGTCAATTTTTAATCAATTTTTTCAGTGAGCTGTTTTAATAATCATCAGTTTTATTTCATATTGTTCCTATAAGTTACATGAATACAAACTGAACAAAATGCTACAGATTTATCCTTATAGCCTAGATAAAGCATTAGAAAAATGAGAAATAATTATCATGTGTTATACAGTATCCCTGTAGTTTAAATTCTTGATCTGTCATAAATTACTTTTAGTGCATGTATTTCTTCTATAATCTCTCATCATTGAGATTACTGTTTCTCTTATCTGGATGGATCTAGTAAGCTTTTTGTTTTTTGTTTTGTTTTGTTTTTTTCAAAGTAGAATGTAGGAAACTTTGTTCTCAGACTTCTGCTGGACTGAAACAATTTGGAGTTTCAATAAAGTGATTTGTTCTGCTGTTTACTGATCACAACAATAAACAGATGTCATTCATAGAACAACAAGAAGATCAAAGAATGTTCCAGCAATGTATACACTCAATATCCTGATGTCTCTTTTATTGTTAATACTAATTACCAATGGCGAAACAAACAAAGCCTCACAGGGAACAGAGGCTCAGGAACTCAGTATGTCACAAGTTCCAGTGTCCTTGACTCTGCACCCACACCTCCTGAATGTTTCTTCACCAAACTCATATCTTTTCTCTCCTTATCATCCATCATTTATATTCCCTGGCCTCATTTACAGTTTTCTGTGCACATGTGGCTAGTACACCATCCTGAAATAGGGGGAAAAGTGAGCTTTGTTCCTCTGAGCTCTGATACTATTGCATGAATTTCGAGACTGCCTTTGTCTTCTGGTTGTTGTGAAGACAACCTTAGGGATATTGCCAAGAGCCATATGTTTCAAGTGACAGAAAACCAAACCAAGAAGAAAGGGTTTGGGGTTTCTAAGCCATTGCTTTCAAAAATCTGCCCTACCAGAAGAAGACATTTCAGAATATTTATATTTGAGAAAAATGCATTTTATGTTGATAAATCATGGAGATTTGGGCATTTATTTATTATAACATCTAGCATCAGCCTAACACAGGTTCAAAACTACAAAATCAAGTGGTAATCACAAAGCAGTATATGGTCTCCTATGTTTACAGTTATGGAAAGAATACAAACTTCAAAAGGCCCTAACTTCTGTTTCATCTTTACATATACACACCAACTTCACCAAGTATATGTGGCACCGCTGGCTTCTATTTAGTTTCTGCTTTTCTCCCCCACAGTGAAATGGACAATTTGAAGTAAATGTTTAATTCCAAAGCTACAAATGTCTGCTGCCTCTAAGCTGGGTGTCCCTAAGACAAGTTCTCCAGACCACAAACAATCACCAAATCCTCCTACTGTAAGCTACGTGTGGCATCATTAAATTTATAGAAACTTCTGCTCAGCAAACCATGAAAGGCAGGCTTCTAGGAATTAGATTTTCTAAAAAGATAAAATTAAATATTTACAAATAATCAAGTTCTTTATACTTTAGCAATAGATCAATCTCACAATTCAACTTTGTTCCGACGTAATATCAATTGGGACAGAAAGTCCAAGCCAACCCTGGGAGAAGGCATGGCTTAACATTATTCCTCTTTTTATTTCAAAAGTATGTGCTCTTAAAAATGAAGAGTCATTGTGTAAAGGAAATTTTGAATGGAAAGAAGTGTCTCATAATTTGCTTTTGGTATTTTTTTGGCATTTGGAAGATTCTCATATCAAAATAATTATTTGCTTATTTCTTTATTTTAAGTTGAAAGATAACACACAGATGATATGCATGTTGCTTTGAAATTTATATACAAGGGCTATGAAGATGGTTCAGTGGTTAAAGATGCTTATTTGAATTTATGCACACTAGGAATACTTATGTCTAGCTAATTAACAAATCACTTTATGTAATCACCCATGGAGGAAAACCCCCTCACTCAACTCCAACCATTTAGCAGCCTATACTCAGTATCCAAACTGTAGAGTTGAGGCACTGATCATAGCCCTGGCCTTCGGGAATAATATAATGTGGACTTACAGTTGTGGAAAGCATGCACTCTCGTTAAGAGTGAGTCTCTCTTTCTCTCTCTCTTTTTTTTTTTCTTCAAGGTAGGGTCTCACTCTAACCCAGGCTAACCTGGAATTCACCATGGAGTCTCAGGGTGGCCTCGAGCTCATGGCAATCCTCCTACTCTGCCTCTCGAGTGCTGGAATTAAAGGCTTGCACCACCACACCCAGCTGAGTGAGTCATTTTAAATATTAGTTTGGACACTTGCTATCTAGATGATTAAAAAAAATACTGTACCATTTGTGTGTGTGTAGCTCAAAAGCATCAAGATTACAGCAAAGTTTTTTGATAATATTCACAAGTTAATTCTAATATATTTAGAAAAGCTGGAAAAAAAAATAAGGAAACCAAGAATAAGGTGGATGCAATCACCCTCTCTGATGCAAAAGATACCTGTTTCTGTGATTTGAGTATAAATCTTCCCCACAGGCTCACGTGTCTGAACACTCAGTTACAAGCTGGTAGTGCTGTTTGGGAAGGCTGTGGAATCTTCAGGAGGTGGAGCCCTGCTGGAGAAAATGGGTCACTAGAAGAATGTTGACATTTTATAACCCTGCCTCACTTCCTGTTAATTCTCTGCTTCCTGACTCTAGTGCACACCCAGCTCTGCTTCATGCTTCTGCTATCATGCCTTTCCCGCTCTGAAACTTTCTCCTCAAACCTGTAAACCAAAATGAATTCTTTCTAGCCTTACGTTGTTTCTCATCTGATATTTGTTCATAGCAAAGAGAAGGTAACTAATACACCTGAATAACATAAATGAAAGATGAAGTAAGAGAGATATGAACACATCAGAGTGCAATAGAATGCACAAGCAGAAATAAATCTTTATAAATATAGTTAACTTACTTTTAACAAAAATAACAAAATCTATGAATGGGGAGTCTTTTCAACAATGTTGGCAAAATAATAGTACATACACAGGCAAATAAGAATATTATTAATCACAATGTACCCAAAAATTAATGCAAAAGGATCACGAACCTTAATGTAAAATATAAGATATCATATAGTCTTAGAAATACACAAGAGGGAATATTTTGGGTTCCTAGGGCTAAGCAAAGAGATTTTAAATTTAACATCAAAAAGTACAATTTATGCTGGGCATGTTGGCACACATCTTTAATCCCAGCACTTGGGAGGCACAGGTAGGAGGATCACCGAGAGTTTGAGGCCACCCTGAGACTACATAGTGAATTCCAGGTCAGCCTGGGAGTGAGACCATACCTTGGAAAAAAAAAAGTGCAAGTTATAAAAGTAAAAACTGGTAAAACAACAACAACAAAAAAAAACAAAATAAAAACAACAAAACAAGGGCTGGAGAGATGGCTTAGCAGTTAAGCGCTTGCCTGTGAAGCCTAAGGACCCCGGTTCGAGGCTCGGTTCCCCAGGTCCCACGTTAGCCAGATGCACAAGGGGGCACACACATCTGGAGTTCGTTTGCAGAGGCTGGAAGCCCTGGCGCGCCCATTCTCTCTCTCTCCCTCTATCTGTCTTTCTCTCTGTGTCTGTCGCTTTCAAATAAATAAATAAAAATTTAAAAAAAAAACAAGAATATCCTGTTTTACCAAAACCTATGAATAGAGAAACAGAAAGCTACAAATTAAGAGCTGTTCATTAAATAGATACTTAGCAAAAGACTACTATATACATTACATTAAGAAACTCTGAAAATTAAACAATAAAGACAGTCTAATTAGACAAGTTAAAATAGTACATATATGTAAATATATGTATATTAAACTAGTACATAAAGAACTAGGTTTTATTGTATTGTTTCAAGCAAATTTTTATTTTCCTTCCCTTTTTCCCTCCACTTAATCCTCTTCCCAATTTAGCCCCTCCTTTCTGCTTTTCTTTTGTTCTGGGTGGGGAGGGGGGTTATGTCGGGCTTACACATTTCAGGGAAAGCTCCTTATGACAGATTGAAACTGACTCACTTCATCATACATCCACAGAAGAGGCAACAGCCAGTACCAACAAGCACGACCTTTCTGATTTCATTCTACATGTTTCCTACTGTCATTTTCCTCTTGTCATCACCTCCTATTCCCTTCTCACACTCTCCTATACTCAGTCTCACATCCTCCTATTTACCATACATTCAAGGATTAAAATTTAGGATCCCTGTAGGAGAGAGAACATGCAGTTTGTGTTTTTCTGGGCTTGGGTTAACTCTCTAAGTATAGAATTTTCCAATCCCTTCCATTGGCCTGCAAATTTCATAACTTTTCTTCACAGCTGAGTAAAACTCCATCATGTAATGTACCACATTTTGGCTATCCAATGTCAGTTGACGGATGTTTAAGTTGATTCCATTCCCTAACCATAGTGAATAGAGCAGCGATGAGCATGGATGTGCAAGAATCTCTAGGGAAGGATGTGAGTTGTTTGATTATATGCCTAGAGTGGTACAGATGAATCAAAGACCTTCATACAAAGCCAGAAACGCTGAAAATACGCAAGGAAAACATAGGCAATACCCTGGGGTAAATACTAATAGTACCCCAGTAGCACAGGAAATAGTTTCTAAGAATCAACACATGTTACAACATGAAATTGAAATTTTTTAAAAAAGTGTCTTCATAACAAAGGAAACTATCAGCAGAGCGCATGGGAAGTGTACAGAACTGGAGACCATTGCCAGCATTTCCACTGACAGAGGGCAGATGTCCAGAGTCCATGTATGTTGTAAACTTCCAGCTATGTGGAAGCATTGCAATATTAAAGAAAAACACTACTAATTGAACTTTTACATAAGGTATAGACAAGTTAACTTAAAGCAAGAAAAATGCTATGGATCTTTGTGAGGCTATATTTCAGGAACCAAGAGGGGTTGCACTGAGCACAGAGAAGGACTGAGACTCAGGGGAGAATTTGTATTTTGTCTGCCATTTGCACTCCTAGTTATCAGCTAAGCCACTGAACATGTACACTAGTGAGTGTGTCAAGGGGAATTAGTGTATTTGGTGGAGAAATACTCTGTGTGTGTGTGTGTGTATGTGTGTGTGTGTGTTCATGTGAATAAGTGTGGACACGTGTGCAAGTCAGAGAACATTTTCAGACCTTGGTCCTCTCTTTTGACTTCTTTTGACGCAGGGCCACTCCTTCTCATCATTGTTCACTGATACACTTACTGAACTAACTGGTCTGTGAGCTTCTTGGGAGTTCTCCAGTCTCTGCTTCGCATCTCACCCTGTGCATACTTGGGTTACAGAAGCCTACCATGGATTCCAGCTTTATACTATGTCAAAAGATCTGAATTTAGGTGTTCAGGCTTGTGTTCCAGATCTTAATCCTCTGAACCATCTCCCCAACCCTCAGATACTTTCTGAGAACAAGTTGTGACTCCCCCCGCCCCCCTGCTTCCTTTTTTTGAGTGCAGAACAGGAGTGAGGGATTGGCAGAGGGAAGAGTAATAAAAATGAAGTAATAATATTTGTTAAGAATAGAGTTTGGGGCTGGAGAGATGGCTTAGCGGTTAAGCACTTGCCTGTGAAGCCTAAGGACCCCGGTTCGAGGCTGGGTTCCCCAGGTCCCATGTTAGCCAGAGGCACAAGGGGGCGCACGCGTCTGGAGTTCGTTTGCAGTGGCTGGAGGCCCTGGCGCGCCCATTCTCTCTCTCTCCCTCTATCTGTCTTTCTCTCTGTGTCTGTCGCTCTCAAATAAATAAATAAATAATTTTAAAAAAAAAAGAATAGAGTTTGTTCAGTATATTATACACTGCAAACATCATTCATGTGCTGTATACCTAAGGTCCTATTTAATCTTCTAAATACCCATAGGGTCAAGGGGTCATTATTAAACAAACAATTTATTAATATGAAAATTGAACCTCAGAAGGGTTAACTAAGGTCTAGATGTCTACCTACATGATATGAATGTAGAGTCTTCTTCTTCCTGGCTACATTATACTTCTTTGATTTTTTTTTTTAATTTATTTGCAAGGAGTAAGAGAGAGAGTGAGAGGGGAGAGAGAGAGAATTGATGTTCTTGCTACTATAAAAAAAAGTCCAGATGCATGCACCATTTTGTTCATCTGGGGAATCAAACCCAGGCTGTCAGGCTTTGCAAGCCTGCTGAGCTATCTCTCAACCCTGACTTCTTAGCAACAGAAACTCTAAGTAGAAAGCAATCTACAAGTTCACTTTGCAAAGATGATGGGTGTCTCATTCTCAGTTTGTTCTTCTGTGTCTCCTTCAACCAAGTTATTCCTTCCTTCCTCTCTGCCAACCTCCGCCAACTCTTTTTCTCCTTGGCCCTTAAAAATTACCTCAAAAACGCTTTCAATTCTATTTTCAATTCCATTTTTTTTTCCGTCTTTTGGGATTTTTCTAAGAAGTGTTTTCAAATCTTTCTTGAATTGCACAAGAATCAATCTCTCATTTTCTCTCCCTCCCTCTATCTTTATCTGTCTCAATTCTTCTTTTGAACTAAAGGGAAACTAAAAATGAGTACATTCTATATAAGAAAAATAAATTTAATGTTTATTAATTAACTTTATACATTAGCACTTTAAAATTCATGGAACTCAAAATTTTACATTGTAATGTCTGCTTGAGAATTATGTCCTAATGCATGAAGGTCTCAGTCAGTGTCATGGCTCATCTCACAATCGTCCCCATTCTTAAGTCCTAGTATGCCTTGGACAGTGAGCTCTTATTTAGAAGTCTGCCAGGAACTATTTAACCAAGTGGTTAACAGAAGATGGGCATTTTACGATATTTATTGACTAAGTCTGGAAGTTTGCTGCTGTGTCCATGAATATCTATCATTTTATCACTCATATTTCATGAAATGTATGCCTCATCTAGAAAGATAAATGCCACTCATATTTCATTCACTTAAATCTACAAGGAATTACCTACATCCTTTAATTAAATTTCATCTTCCTAACACTTTACCTTTTGGCAAGCCATGATAAGCACCCTCCCAAAATCTGTCCCAGAACACAAAGGCCAGATTTATTAGAAGCCAAAGTAAACAGGCGTGTCTACCATGTTGTATTAAAAAAAATACCATCCTATCTACTTATGGGATTTCTACACCAGTGGTTAATCCCTGTATCCACATTGATTTATAATGGTCTGGTTTCCTCTTCCATCAGGAGGGATGGGTGCCCAAGATAAATGGCTTTCCCTTACTTAAAGCAACATTTTCATTCACACATCATTTCTGCAAGGCTTTCAAATGGCTCTGAGAGCAACTCCTATCAAACAGGTCTGCAGCACCCTTCTTTGTAGCCCCATCTGTGGCTTGAGTCCTCAAGCTTTGACTCCCCTTCCTCCAAACCGAATCATTGTTGGAATTCAAAACAAAACCGTTCATCTCTCACAGTCTGCTGGTTTGTCCTCGGAAGGTAAGAATGCTTGTGTTATCGTTTCTGAGAATTTGAAAATAAAGCAAGGACAGAGATGGCTTAAAGAGTAACAGCCCTTGCTGTGAAAGCATGAAAGCCTGAGAGGGCTCTGATTAGCTCTGAGTTCCATTCCCCAGTGTACAAGTAAACAGATGGACAAGGCCACACATGCCTGTAACTTCAGTCCTGAGGGGTGTGGAGACCAGAGAGCCACTAGGTCTCCAGCCTGACCAAAACCAGCAGATTCTACCTCAGTATGTGATTCCACCTCACAGAAATAAGGCGGGTAGCCAATAGAGAAGCTCTTAATATTCTGCTCTGACCTCTGCACTGGTGAGCATGGGGCACACACATGTACACACACACAAATATATATAATATCACACAACATACACACAATCTACTTATAAAATAAAATAGAAATGAAATAAAATATCAAGATAGATGGAAAAGTTATTGCAGCAATTTTTCAATTAGAAAATGAAAATGTTATACTTGAAAGAAAACTAGGGATTAAGAAGAAGCATCGGAGCCCAGCCCCTGTCTAGACTTGAGTTTTCCTTAGGTATGAGGAAACCCCAAAGCGCCTGCCTGCTCCATGGGGAATTTCGATGAGAGCTGAGGGCGCTGGCTGGGAGCTCCATGGCACTGGAAGCCTAATCATCCTACACCAAGGCGTGTGGGAAGGGCCAGTCCATGCTGGGATTGGATGGAAGTTACCAATAGGCCATGCAGATCTGAAGGACCAAAGCAGTTGCCAGGAAAAGTGGCCAGCTTCCCAGGAGTGGCTGTACTGCACTGCTTGTGCTCAGAGAACAGAGAACGCAGCCAAGACAAAGTCACACTTCAAACATGAAGCCAGAAGGAAACACCGAGGACAAGAAGGCAGGGCTACCCCACGGTGTGGTTTGTTAGACTCGCCAGAGCTTGTTGATGTCTGAGAAGTGGGCAAAGAGGAGAACAAATTTTAGACAAGATACCTACTTTATCCCCTTTGATCCATGGTGCTCTCATTCTTGGTTAGAGAATATGGTTTGTACAGGTGGCGGCAACTGTGGAGACCCAGGACTAATAACTACAACAAGAAAAGAAAACCAACTGCTCTTTATGCTTGTTCATTTCCAAACGACTGAAGGAAGGCTGAGGAGATGGCTCAGCGGTTAAAGGTTCGTGCTTGCAAAGCTTACCAACCATGGGTTTGATAGCCCAGGACCTACCTAAAGCTGATGCTCAAAGTGTTACACATATCTGGAGTTTATTTGCAGTGACAATAAGCCTTACCATCTCTCTCTGTCTCTCTCTCTGTCTCTCTCTCTCTCTCTCTCTCTATCTATCTATCTCTTTTTCTCTCTCTCTACCCCTTTACAAATAAATTTTTAAAGAAAGAAATTAAGGAAACAAAAGGTGGCTAAATAATCTTAAATTAGTATTAGAGGACCATGATGTTATATTTTTACCTACTGAATATGGAATCATAATTTTAAAAATTTACATGACTCTTGGTAAGATATTTGACCACAATAACTAGTAAGTAACCAAGTTATAGCACTGGGATTTACCAGCAAGGATTTAAGGTTTTAGGGTAAAGCTTTCTCCATCACTAAGGAAATTTCTACCCAAATTATCTCTCCCCCATTAATTGTTATATCTTTTAATTAGCTAACCAAGAGGAAGGTTCTTTGGTACTGAGTCATTCTGTATTAGTTTTGTATATCTCCCCCTCCTCTTCCTGTCTTTACCCAATGAGCCACAAAACCTTCCAAACTCTATTTCTGTCCCTCCACTTACCTGTCAAAAATCTCCTCTTCATTCTTCCCTGCTTCCCCTCCCTCCAAGTCTCATTCTACTTTCCTTGTCAATGCTATTGATACTCACCACAATATATAAACTAATCAAACTATTCCATATTAAGAACCACATATGAGAGAGGAGAGAACATGTGGTGTTTGTCATTGTGCCCCTGTGTGACCTCCTTTACTATGAGTTTTCCTACAAATTTCATTATTTCATTTTCCTTTCTGCTGAGTAGAAGTCCATGATATACATTTACCACATCTTCATTATCCAATCACCAATTGATGGGCATCTGAACTGATTCCATTTCCTAGCTATTGTAAACAGAGCAGCAGCAAAATTGGATAAACAAGTATGTCTACAGTAAAAAGAGTAGTCCTTAGGGCATATGCCAAGAAGGGATAAAACTGAACCAAACAGCAAATGATAGATCTATTTTTGGATTTTTTTCATGAGCCTCTATACCAATTTCCATGGTAGCTGCACACCTACCAACACTGGACGAGGGTTACTCTTGAGATTACATCTCACTCCCATTAGCATGTCTATCTCCCAAGCCTATCCTTGCTAGAACCTAGGATTGGGTCTTGGCTGAGGCCTTTGAGGCTTTCTTTCGACCTAGAAAAACTTCCAAAGAACTTCACAAAGCTGTTCCTTTCCATTATTTGGGATTGGGCTGATACCCATTTTCTCTTAGAAATGTTCTCTGAGAGACTAAGACGACTGCACACTACAATTCTCTCACCTTCTAAACCCACAGTGGTTATTAGGGTATGCTTTCTTGCCTGGCTCTGCTAGTGCTGGGAAGCACTCTTGAATATAAAGACTCCTACCCACTTCTTGTCTACACCATTTTATATCATTACTTATTAGTTATGTTGGGACCAACATTAGCCTTCTCCCTCTCCTCCCCCCTCCAGAACGATCCCCTTCTCTGGGGAATATGGGCCTTTCATTGTGGGGTTAGCCATCAGTGATGGTTAAGAGGCAATGTCTCTGTGCATAATGACCCAATGTGTGGCTCTGACATTCTTTTCACCCCATCTTCTGCAAATTTCCCTGAGCCATGTTGGTTCATTTTAGATCTGCTTCAGTGATGAGGTCATGGGAGCCTCTGTGTCTCTGGATCTCTGGTTTGGTAGGAGTTGAGTACTCTGTGTCTATCTCCTTCACCCTTGTGCTGGCACTAGGTTCACCAAGAAAGCAGCACTCTTGTTCATTTCCCCCAAATACTATTACATTCAGCTGGGGCCCTTTTGAGGTATGATGGGCTGGTTCTCTCCTTAGAATCTGCATCCATCTGAAAAAGATTTTATTTATTCATTTGAGAGAAAGAGAGAGAGAGAGAGAGAGAGAGAGAGAGAGAGAGAGAGAGAGAGAGAGAGAATGAGTGTACCAGGACCTCTAGCCACTGCAAACTCCAGACGCATGTGCTACCTTTTGCATCTGGCTTTAAGTGGGCACACTGTAATTGAACCTGGGTCCTTAAGCTTTGCAGGCAAGCGCCTTAACTGCTGAGCCATCTCTCCAGCCCTTGCCTACACCTCATGACTAGCTTCTTCTAGCTACATATGAAAAGTAAATACTGTTGCTTAAGATAGTATTCTGCAGCCTTGTGCGTCATATTCATTCCAGGGGAACTACTTGAAACAGAAGGGGCTATGGGTTTTCTGTGATGCCTGACATAAAGAAAATACTGAGAACATATCCAACTGGAACCAGACAGCTGTGTGTGCATGTGACTGTCTCCCTGAGGGAGACACTGTAGGGAACTGTGTTAAGGTAAATAAGAAACACCATAAAACAGGGGCTGGAGAGATAGCTTAGCGGTTAAGTGCTTGCCTGTGAAGGACCCCGGTTCAAGACTAGATTCCCCAGGACCCACATTAGCCAGATGTACAAGGGGGTGCATGAGTTTGGGGTTTGTTTGCAGTGGCTGGAAGCCCTGGTGCACCCATTCTCTCAATCTCTCTCTCTCTCTCTCTCTTTCTCTCTCTCTTTTTCTCTCTCTCTTTCTCCCTCCCTCCCTCCCTCTCTCTGCCTCTTTCTTTGTCTGTCACTCTCAAATAAATAAAGAAAGAAAGAAAACCATAAAACGCCAACTAAATGCAGGCCCCATATAAATTACCTTAATGTCACAGGGCAGCAGTAACAGAAGAAAAGTACATTTTCTCTTGTTAATATAAAGTTGCTCATACCAATGACCTCTATCATTATCCACTTCTCATGCCACCATTTTGAAAAGAGAACTGACTTTTGACTGTTAGATGATTTGGGGATGGTTAGCCATCACCAAAATGTTGAAGAAAAGGTGAATTGGGTCAAGCTTTCTAGAGATCCATTATCCATAGGATAACAATTTTAAAAAGTGATATACTTCACGGTTGAATGTGAATGGTCCTTAAAATCAAGTTATACTAAATTGAGCTTGGCATTATCTAAATTAGGAGTTAAAAGCTGTATCTTCAGTGAGAGTCTTGGTATATATTAAAAGGATGTCAACTCAAACCATTGCTGGCCTGGCACCATGAATGATAGCAATAATGATTTTTCTGGGAAGACATTCTGATGTGGCATATTCAAGTAGTTAGCTGAACTATTTAGAGATGGTGACCTCTATTCTTTTGTGCATCTCTGAATGAAGCCCTATGAATACAATATTAAAAGATGCTCCATTTGCAATAATTATACTTTCCTTCTCCATAAGGAATAATTTAGTTCCAAGAAGGTTGGCTTCTTTTTATCAGTTTCAAATGGGATCTTTTATTTAAACTACAATCAATCAAATCCATCATAAATATTGAGATTGATTTTTGAGGACTTGAAGCTGAATAGCAATCCTGCCACAGTTCACTATGGGCTTAAATGTATTTACATCTCAATACATAAATTTAATATGTATATGAAACTAAAACCATAATCACAGGAAGGAAAATTGAAACATTTCTCCTACTGTATAATGCATCATATAATTAAATATAAATTTAAAGACATTCTCAAAGCTTTAGTGCTAAGGCCCAACTCAAAAAGATAGGCCAGATAGATATGGAGAGAGTTGAATGAGTAAACTTTTCAGTTTAGAATACAGAGTTGATTTGCCTAACTTCCTTTCCAATTAGGAAACATTCAACACTTACAGATTAGCAGGAGAGAGAGCTTTTCTTTTTAATACACTGATGTAATTAGGAAACCTAAATAGTGCCTGTTTCTATGTTTGGCAAAATATGTTTATGAAGACATTTTAAAAAACTCTTGCAGGTGAGCTTGCTGCCAAGACTATGTCAAGTTAATGTTCTCAGGCCCAAATGTATTCTGTCCTTGGGCGGTACTTTTTTCAGTATCTACGCAGAAGTTCAGACAAAAAAATTATCTTTCACTAAGTGGTTATGTAACCATTTCTTCTGTGATTTGTGTAAAGACAATTTATATAGGAAAATGCCAAAACTGATGAAAATGTTGGGCAGGTGAAGTCATTCATCTGGAGAGCTAATGTGGAGAAGATATAAATCAAGGCCTGCTCTGCTAAGACCCAAATTCACTCTAGGTCTGCAGTGAACAACTGGGCACTTATTACGCTCAAAGAGTGGGCATTTTGCAGAAGAGACTTAGATTACAATGGTTCCCTTCAGGCAGGTGCTATGCTGTGTCTATTGGGCTGGCCATTCCCTCTTATGTGCCATTGATTAACATGATTCAAGACTCAGTCAATACTGCAGTTGTAGTCCAGGCCTTGGTTCCTCTTCTTAGCAGTGATGAGTGGACAGTGTAAGTCAAAGACAACTGGGTTTGGTTGAACTATAAGTTTTAAACTGGTAATAAAGAGAAGAAAGAAGTTGAGTTATCTAGAAAGGATATTTATCTGAAATCACCATTTTCACATGTTCTTATACCCAAAGCTTGTTTTCCACTTAAGAATGTCAAGAAAAGTAAGAACACTTTTTTCTGTGTTCTATATTGAAGAATTTTCCAAAACATGCATCCATCAAAATTTCGGACTTTTATAGTACCCTATTAAGCTTGTACATTTATTTGGTTCCCTTAACTAAAATGTAGTTTTTCTTTCTCAGATAAGTTTCACAAAGAAGCAGTTGAAGGTGGGACAACCAGGACTGTAGAAGGAGGACCCTCAAACTGCTTTGTCACCGTGATCCAGATCCACTAAGCTGATGAAGACAACCAGCATGTTCATCATAGGCAGTGATCTGTGAAATCTAAACTGTGTCCTACACACCAGAAAAGCTGGACTTCCTATCTATATTCAGTAGGACTTCTGGGATAACAAACATTTGGTGAATATTAGTTATGGTTACTATTCCTACCTGTATTAGTAATCTTTCTTGTCACTGGGGTAAAATGCCATGGCAAAGCATCATAGGAAAGAAGGGTTTATTTGGTTTACTTGGCCGGAGGTTATAGTCTGCCATGGGGGGGAACAGATAGAGGCAGGAGCGTGAGGCAGCTGCACACATTCACCACAGTGATGAGGGTAAGTGACGAACGATGCTGATCAGTTGTTTTCCCCTCTCTATGTGATCCAGGACCCCAGCCTACGGATTAGTGTAGCATCCAGGTAAGGTGGGTCTCCTCACCTCAATTAACTTAATCAAAATAATCCCTCACAGGCAATCGCAATGGCTAATAGTGTTCTAGGTGATTGAGTGCCTTTGAAGTAGACAATCACAATGTCTTTGCATAGCACCCATTTTTCAAGTTGCCAGAGATTTTTAACACTTGTTTTTCTTTAGCTTGTTTTGTTTCATCAATGGCACTCACTGCTTTAAAACTTTTATACTACTCTATTACCTCAGCACAGAGGCAAGAAAATAGAGACTTGTTCAGTTGTATTTCAGTTGAATAATTTCCGAATTTAAGGATTGCATAAATAGTGAAATGGTCAGTTATGCTGTTCCCATAGGTCCATCACTCAGGAGCTTGTAGCAGTCAGCCAGGGACAGGAGATGACACAAACTTGGAAACACTGTCTTTTTCCTCTTTTGCCTTTAGTTTTGTGATCATTGGCATATATGACTCTATTTTTGAGCTACTGGGTGGCATTACCCATGTCCACACTGCTTTGAATTACTGAGACATCAGGTCAGTAGGTGTGTATGTGGGATGATAAAGGAAACTCCATTGATAAATGTATCTTTAGGAGCTCTGATTTCCACACATACCAAAAAATGTCATTTATTGCATTAATTTAAGAGACTATAAGTAAACAATCACCACACACTAGAAATAATTAAATTAAAAACATTAGCTAAGCCATGTGGTATTAGCATAGTAGTTACTTAACAAAGAAACAAGCAGACCCACATCTCAGAAGTCTGTATATTTTCTTTAGAAATGTTTTCATGGGTATGTTGCTTTTCATATTCCCAATTTACATTGGAAGAAAGAAGAAAGAATAGGGGGAACGAGACCTGTTTATTAGTCTTACTTTCCAATGCCTCCTTTGTTTTGAGTAAACTTGCTAATCCCTATCAAAATGGATATTACCAAACCTGGTGAGTCATTTTAGCAGAGAGACCTTGGCTCAGTTTAAAGATAAACCATATTTCATAAATAAGTTCTTTTTAAAGGTGGTGCCTTTAAGAAAAGCAACACTGGAATATTTTTCTTCTTGTAAAAAGATGGAAAAAGAGAATCCATGTCAATGACTATTTATTTCAACTAGAAAAGTCTTGCTCTAATGTCTGGCTTGAAACACAAATGAAAATTCCATCAAGGTACCAAGAACAAAGTTATTTTATTAGGAGACCAGCAGCTAAGACTGAAGCACTTAATCACATTCCTGCTAGCATCTTATTTTTAAATTTGTGTGAGTGGTTTTTCCCTTCCTAAAGAATAATGCATAGTAATTAAAACCAGCAAGCCCCTGATTAGTATGAAAAATGTAACTCTTATTAAATTAAGAGCAATAATGCCTTCTGTGCCCATAACCAGTTAATACCTAGAGGAGCGTCAAGCATGGTGTTAGTGTGCAGTGAGAAGACCCCATTGGTGAAAGGGGGATGAAAATGTGGACCTTTCAAGTGGAAGGACAGCCTGCTTGGGACATTGGCAGGGTATAGTTACTCTGAGAGAAACTTGGCCCAGCCACACAGATTTGACCAAAACTGCCATGAAATGCAGAATCTGTCTGGCAAGGAAGGTATTAAACTCTGTCCTTTGGCCATTTGATTTAATAATTAAACTCAATACAACTGGCCAATTGCTGGCATGGAGTTTTGAGCAAATCTGTCAGCTTCTCTCATCCCCACATAACTTTATCTGTTCCTACCTATATGAAGTCATTTAAGAGACAAAGTGCTCAGTGCTTAGTGACATCTGTGCAGAGTCTGTTTAACATAGCTGTCTATTGCATAGTAAAACTTACCGTGTTCTGGTGGACTTTTAAGATGCTCCATGAAAAAAATACTTAGGATCAATCTACCAAATCAGAAAAAGCTGTATCTCTAGGATAACTAAGTCATTTTAGCTTGTTTCATAGTCAGTGTTCTGTACATGAAAAACAATTCTTTGATACATCCATCATTTTGTGATTCAGATGAACAACATGGTGAAAGCATGTAAGCAGGTAAACAATATTATTTGTTGAATAAAAATAGAATTATAACCAAGTAGATTTTAACTCAATAACAATCCTACCAAATTTCAGGCATATGAAAAATGCTCCAGAACTTCATTAGCTCGGGGCATATTTGCAATCTTCATGCACCTTCAGCACCTTAACTCTTCTTTGCATTGTCCTTGTTCTAGGTTTGTAAAACACATTAGTTGTGCAAGCAAGTTTCCAGGAAATGTAAACACTATTTCAAAGAATGGTCAACTTAACTGGGTCAACCTCATTTCAAAAAACTAAGAAGTCATCAGCTTGAATTTCAATACTATGCCATTCATTCCTCTTAAATCTAATTCCTGATCCCATAGGGCTCCCCCTCCCCAGAGATCTCTTCCATAGAAATTGCCTGTTATGTGGGGAGAAAGGAGATCACATTGCATTTCAAGAAGCCCCTTCCCTGGTCCTTTGCTTAGTTGGCTGAATTAGAGAAGTTCTGCTGCATATTTATTTAGGTACATAAAGATGATTCTGGAAGGAGTTGACTGTGGTCAGAGGACACAGATAAACCTGAGCAAAAGTAAAACAGGATTCAAGTTCTAACTTTAAGTCCCTGGAAAAGATGGTGTTGGAAATAAATCAGGGTCTCTAGTGGCCCCTTCAGGAAGGCACTGTATAAATTAGAGCTGTGTTATTCAAGAGGGGATGCAGGGAGTGGGCAGGTATATACTGAGCTCCGTAGAATGCATGGTCCTGCTCCAGAGCCATGGTGACAGGTCTGTTACAGGCTTGGGAACTTTCACAGCAGCTGTATCTGAGTGTTCGAATGTCAAAAGTGCTGGAGGAGGGCACTGGTCTCGATAGTGATGTGCCCTTTCCTAGTAGATATGTACAAAAGAATGAATGAGCCGGGCGTGGTGGCGCACGCCTTTCATCCCAGCACTCGGGAGGCAGGGGTAGGAGGATCACTGAGAGTTCGAGGCCACCCTGAGACTACATAGTGAATTCCAGGTCAGCCTGGGCCAGAGTGAGACCCTACCTCGAAAAACCAAAAAAAAAAAAAAAAAAAAAAAAGAATGAATGGACAAACCAAAGCCAGTTATGTAGGCAAAACGATTAGAATTGCATTACACCTACATGCTTTTATTCCACTGGTGTCTCTATTTTAATATTGTATTTATTTAAGTGAGGAGAGAGAGAAAGAGTGAAAGAGAAAAGGTACTTTAGGGCCTCTAGCCACTGCAAATGAACTCCAGGCACATGTGCCATTTTGTGCATCAGGCTTACGTGGACACTGGGGATTTGAACCTGGGTCTTTAAGCTTGGCAGACAGGCACCTTAACTGCTAAACCATCTCTCCAACCCTCTTTTGGTAAATATATTTTATTTAGAAGTGCATGTGAATAATGGTACAACATTTATTATATATTTTATACACTATATATTATCATTTTATTATTTAATCATAATTGTTACATTATTTTAATATTGTAAGGTGCTATAATGTTTATGATACTGTCTAGAGTCATTGGATTCATTCCCTCTACCAATTAAACAGTTCAAAGGCAGGGATAGAGAGATGGCTTAGCAGTTAAGGCACTTGCCTGCAAAGCCAAAGGACCCAGGTTTGACTCCCCAGGACCCATGTAATCCAGATGCACAAAGGGGCGCATGTGTCTGGAGTTCCTTTGTAGTGACTGGAAGTCCTAAATGCCCATTCACTCTCTGCCTCTTTCTCTATCCTTCTCTTTCTTTCAAACAAATAAGTAAAAATAAAAACATTTTAAAAAAATTCAAAGGCAGGAAAATGTTTAAAAGAATAATGTTTATTTCAAAGTAAAAGGAAAGGAGAGAAGAAAGAATAGACTTCTCCCGGAAGATGGGACTCTAGAGCTGGAAAACCAGCCTTCCCAGTGGGAGTTGGACTTTTGTTGAATGAGTGAAACCCTCTCCCCAGCCAGTGTCCATGATTGGTCAGCTTAAATGAAGACGAAGTTGATGGTTCATCCATGATGTATCCAGTACTGCACAAATGCCATAAAGTCCACTAAGCCATCCTCCTGGCAGGAAAAACTCTCTTAGGTCTGGATCTTGGCTTAGAATATAGTCACCTACCTACAGCTCTTTTTCCCTGTCTGCCTAAGCCAGGGAAACAGCCTATGTCCTTTAGTGTTTCGTCTCCTCATAGAATAAACAATCCAAAAAGAATAGATTCCCTGGATCTAAAGCATAATAAATACTCATTTTTTAATAACATGCATTGTGCCTGAGTACAAATATTTTACAGTATGTGCTCTGCTCAGCACAAGAAAACACAGAAAATATACCCAGAGCTTGGCATAAATGACTAGTATTTTTGTAGCACTGTCCTTAAAAATAAAATAACAACTATTCACTGAGTACACCTTAAGCAGGTTGTTCTGTGCAAATCGTTAGGAAGGTTTTAAAGGGCATGCTGGACTCAGATGTTTAACAGCCAATAAAAGATGGGAAGGTATTTTGGAGGAAAATTGTTCAAACAACACAAGTAAACAAATGTTTAGGTGCTGCCCTAGGAATGTTAATTTGGGAGCTCCAGAGGCTTTTGAAAATACAGAGTAGGGAAAGCAAGTTTGGATGCATCAGAGTTAGCAGCTGGAGACACAATCCCCAGTCACAAAGAATCCCATCACCCAAAGATTGTCAAATTGACTGCAGCTGTCTGGAGTAGCAGGTCCTGATTTGAGGCTCAGGGAAAATGTCCTGAGAGCTCACAGAGGACATTTCCCTCCTGTCTGTCTTGTGTTGTGCTCTGCCTTCGATTTAAGAAAAAATAAATAAAAGGGGGACTGTAATTGAATTAAGAACAGCTAGTCCCCAAGCTGCGCAGTTCTTCACGTGAGACCAAAAGAAGATTTGGTTTTGATCTTAGAGCAACCAGATGCCTCACTGTTAACAGACTCCCCAGATTTAAGAATGGGTATGCTCAACCAGCCCCCACGGTCTCCCACAAAAGAAGGATATCCTATGTAACAAACATAAGGGAGAGGGAGTAGATAGAAACACAAGGAAAGTTTCCCCTTGTCAAATGTGAGGACAGAAATAGTCCCTTTTCTGAATTCAATGCAAATTCACTTGCATTGGTTTGTGGTAGAGAACAAGAAGTCTAGTTACTCAAATTCAAAGTAACAAGACAAAAAGATAAGTAATAATTTGGATTGGTTTGCGTATTTATTTCTATGATGTATAAGGATAAGTAGACAGCTAATTGTTTTATAATCACTTGGATGCTGTGAAATATATGAAGGTTTCATGTTAAATGATGCTTCACTTATCCTTCCTTTGTTTTTAAGGTGCTCACTGCTATTTACCCTGGGCCTTGCTTTCTATATAATGTAAGAGATTAGTTCATAATTTTCGTGAATGCTTGTCTAAGTGCAGTATTTCATTTCTATTTTATTGTTCTGTAAGTCAGAATGTTTATGTCAAGATTATACTCTACTAAAAAGGAAAAGGACATCATTTTTTAGTAGTAGAGTGTCCCTAAGTTTGTAATGCTTATCCGACCACCTTGTCACCACTTATGAATTGACCTTAGAAGTTCTAAATCATGGTTCTAAGTGCAAAGCTCAGAGAGCTAGAGCACTTCCAAGAATGACAGAGAAGAAGGAAAACACAAGAAATGAACAGCTGTTAAAACTGGAGGAGATGAGTAGCAATTTTTTTAAAACAATTTTTAAGCGCAATGAGAAAATTTGTTGCTTTCATTTTTATTCTAGTTTTAAAACATAAAGGGAAATGGAGAGATGCCTTAACTGTTAAGGGCCTAGATTTAATGCCCTAGCACCCACATAAGTCAGATGCACAGGGTGGCACATGCATCTGGAGTTCATTTGCAGCACTGAAGACCCTGACACAAACATTTTCAAGCTCTCTGGGTCTCAAACAAATAAAATTAAAAGTTTAAAAAACACATAGCAGAACAACACAAAAATGACTGAAGTGTACTTAGAGTGCTAAACAAACAGAAATGGACAATGAAACAAGCACTTCCACTTTTTCTTTGCACTCTCTCTGAAAGATTTCCAGTAAACACATTCCAGGCCAGGGGACCACAGGTTTTTTGATTAGCAATTTGCCAAAAACTTACCTTGGAGGCCCAGGTGATCCCTGAGTATTGTACATGATTTCTGAACCAAAGTTCTTTGGGTGAGAAATCAAAGGAAGTATGTTTATGAAATATTGACCCTGATATTCTTTTGTAATGCCAAGATATTATAGGACTAGAACTTTTCTCATAGTTTCTTTCTATCCCAAAATCTGACTTCAGCTAACTGTAGCCCCCACAGTTCCTCCAGACCTCTCAGGCAAATTGTGAAGAAATGTCTATTTAACTAATGTAGGAACCTTTCAGAAAAACTTTAAAATATGCAAATGACTAACTTAATGAGCAAATAAATTAATATAATATGAACAGTAAAGAATATTAAATAGTCTTTGTAGGCAGATGATTATAAAACTATCTCAGAATTATTATTCATTTATCATCATTCCCAAATAAATGTTCCAGTGTATAAATAGTTCAAAACATATTTATCCAATCCCTTGTTTTAACAAGCAGGTTATTTGTATAGCCTTCACTATTAAAATCAGCATACATGGAATTACCTTATAAGATACGGGCATTGCAAACATTAAACTTAGTAAGTAAGAGCAAGTCAAGTAAACAGAAGGCTATTGGCATATGTAAAGTTTTTCTTCCTAAACCTTTGCACTGAATCACTTTCCAACAGCTGTGTCTGAGGTTGTCTATTTCTCCAGAGGTTTTACTAGTACTGATTAATTATATTAACAAATCAAACAACAACAACCACTGCCACCAAAATACATTGCTTTAGGCCATTTCTTTCATTCACAAGAAAAATTATACAAGATATTTTTCAGGCAGGTCTGGTTTTGGCTAAATAAGAAAAAAACTGTCTGGAAGCAGATATCCTCATAAGCTGGGAGTCATACAAGTAGCCCTGAGCAGGGTGGAAAGAGGAAGTTGTTTAATGGAGTTAGCATAGAGATTTCAGACATTGCCTAAGGCAATGGCCTCAGAGGATTACACTTTTCAACAACTGCTAACTAGCAGGCATGAAAAAAAAAAAAAACCCTCAAAATTTCCACACACACACCTTCCCCCACCCACAAACCAAATAATGACAATTATAGCTAAGTAAGAGGTTGTACATAAATAGACAGACTGGCATGTGAACCAAGTGTTGACCACTGGTGTGTCCCCAGATCATCAGCATCTAGAAGTCACTGTTTCTTTCACTCTTCAATGAGCAAGGCTTCCCTTCCCACAGATGATGAATCTGCACACTTCTTTCCGTTTCTATTATTGTCAATTAACTTTTAGTGTACAAAATTATGGGTTTCATTATAAGATTTCTAATACATATATATTAGTACCTTGTTTCAATTTGTCCCTCTAAACTTTCCTGCTCTATCCCTTCCTCTTGCTTGGTCCCCTCGTTGTAGGAAAATGTCTAATGTTAATGCTAATCATTGCTCTCCTAAAATTCTCCTCTGCTATATTTGTCATAGTTTTTTATTTTTTGTTTGTTTTGTTTTGATTTTGTTTTCACTGGTCACCTTGCCCAGGACATGTTGATACATGTCTTTCAGGACATAGAAGACTTAAGGAATATGGAAAATGTCACTGTTTAGACATGAAGTTTCAGACACATGGCACATTGTTATGGGACAACCACTGATCACCCTTGTTGGCTGTAGGCATGGAAGTAGGGACAAAAGAAAAAAAAAACATACCAATTGAGTATCATGCCAAATGTTCAGAGTGAGTTCTGGTGGTGATTGGTTTTAGGGGAGCGTTTGAGACAGGGTTTGACAAGATTAGCTTCCTCCTATATATAATGCACCCTAGAAGTCACAAGAAAGACTTGTTATCAGAACCTAGTCACAAGGAAGAACTTATAAGGAAGCAAAATTCACAGCTCCATCAAGGGAAACTAAATAATAAAGAAATAAAGAGCTAAACTAAGTGCTACCTGAGGGTCAGGAGAGCAGCTGAGGAGGCATTGGAGAGGAGAAATTGGTCAGGCTTTGCACTAACATAAAGAAATACATAGCATTATAAATGACTTGTTTTTAAAATATAGGCTCAATGCCTTCAAACATTACAATTTGCAGATACTTGCACTTGAAAATATTTATAAAGATAATCAAGAAACAGATCCATCTTTAAATGTCTGTTGGTGTGCATGATGAAGTTTAAAAGAATCAAAATAATCCTATCTTAGAAAAAGAAACACCAGAAAAGATTGCATTATTTGTTCTGTAATTCTTTGTTGTGTTTGTTTGTTTGTGCTCTTTCAACTCGATCCGGATCTTAGATCTAACAATGTCAAGCTATTATGTAAGAGGGGAGGGCAAGCATGAAAGCCTTTTGCCCAAACCACCCAAAGTATACATCTCCTAGAAGATCTACCACTAAGCAGGCGTGAGAGAGAATCAGAGTAATGCTTTTAAGATGAGAGACAAAAAGCAGATCAAACATCCCAGGCTGAGGCTAATGCTGTCACTCCCTCAGATACTTGACTTGCATTAAGAAGATCTGTCATACAGATTTGAAGCGGAACTTGGTTCTAAATTTGGAGCCCAAGCAGGAAGTTTTTATAGTTCTGTGATTAATTTATGCAGAGAATCATTCATGACAGGGGCTGGAAACTGAGTCCCTGTAGAAACTTTCAGTTCCTCCAAGGTAAGATTTCAGGTTATCAGACTCCTTCTCTGGTAAATGAGCTTGTGGCCCACATCAGGCATCACCTTTATGGAGACCCTTGGCAGAAACTGTTTCTTTGTTCTGGCTGATATGTGGTTTCCTGCCTTTTATTTAATGTTTCCAAGGCGATGCTTCCAAGTGGATGAGACACAATTTCATGATCCTGAATGTGAACAGAATTGAAACTGTATTAACTAGACCTAAGGGCTCTAGCTTTAGGTCTTAAACACTCATTATCTTGAGCTTGTCTCTGGGTATATTAAATTAGCTTCTGTGATTAGCAACTTGAGAACACTGTTGCAGATTTGCTGTCCTTTGATTCTCCCTGTAAATGTACCACCAGAGCACACAGACCTCCAGCTCTTGATATAGGAATACACAAAAGCTTCCAACTACTAGAAGAATGAAACAAGGGATCCTGGCCATGGTGTTTTGTCTTCCTGCCACAGTTAAGAGCTCCATGTTGACTTTCCAGTCCTGATCCATGAGAATTTGCAGCACTCCAGAAAGAACATCTTGTTGCTCAACAATTACTTGCCAGAGATTTATATTGCATATAATACTGTGTGGATGAACTCTTTTATTTATATTTCCTAGTTTTATCTCAAGAAGTTCTTTAGAAATTCCTTGTTGAAAGCTTTTTATGTTCTCTCTCTCTCTCTCTCTCTCTCTCTCTCTCTCTCTCTCTGTGTGTGTGTGTGTGTGTGTGTGTGTGTGTGTTCATTTCCCATTATCAGGTTTTTCTTTTAACTTGATGAAAGGGTTTTAGTATCTGGTCTCCTGAAGAAACACTTTAATAAAGATTTACTGAAAAGAAACACTATAATTAGATTGTCATATAAACTTTGTTACCTAAACCACTCGATACTTATTTGAAATAAACTGGTATTATTCTTATAATAGCAGTTTTATGAATATATAAATGAGGGTGAAGGGACCACATTAGTGCATGTTATGCCATATCTGTTATTTACCCAGATGGGCTAGAATCCAATGGCTTCATGTGGTGTCTGAGATGTACAGCAAGTTGGGAAATGGTGGCCATGCTTGAATCTCCTTTTTATATGCTTCCTTTCCTTCACCTTCCTCTGTCTCTCACTCCCCTTTCCTGTTGCATTTCTTTAGTTTTATTTATGCTATTGTATTTTGAATATTCTCTTCAGGTGAAGAATCTAAATAACTAGAATGCTATCAAGACACTCCAGTTGTTGCTGTTAATGTCCATCACTAACCTATCTTTCTACAACACTTTAACAAGGCTTTACAGTTGGAAAACACACTCATGAGCGATTCTATACCTGCTGGAGAATCACTGATTCCTGAGCATCTTGAGTAACTCTCTTCTCAACAACTCAAGGTAACAAGCAAAAGTAGAGCTATGTAAAGGTCTGTAATGTCAGCATCCAGGAAGCAAAGGCAGAGATCATGAGTTCAAGGTCAGATTGGGAAATATTGAGACATGACCATAAGCAAATAAATAACTAAATAGTAAAAAGCAGAACTAATGAAGTAAAACAGTATCAGATCCTGTGTTAAGCTGAAACTGAAGAGATCTGGAGAATAAGATATTATGTCCCGGCTTAACTATCTTTAGCAAGCATGCAGTATGTATAAGATGGGAGCAGAAAGGGACAAGTATTCACAAGCAAATATTCCTCCCCTGACATCAGAAGGACAAACATGTCACATGTCTGAATTAGAAGCAGAGACACTCTTGAAGAAAAAAAAAAAACAAAGTTTTAGAAATGAGAGAAGAGAAAGGAGCCTAAGTGAAGTAAGGAGAGAAAATAGAAGGAAAGAGAAGTGAGGAGGTGAGATATACCTCAAGAGAACCTAGACTTTAGGGACGATATTTTGGAAAATTTTAGAACAGAGATGAGGAACATTGAGGAATAGAAGTAATTTTCAAGATCTGTTACTATGCAGCAGGCTATATAAATGTCTGTGTGGCAAGGTTAAGCAGCGACACTAAGGTTTTAAATTGTCTCCAGTTTCACATTTAAGGTTCAACTCCATTTTCTCTGAATGTAATACTGTGCCAAGGATTTTTCATGGGGTGGCACAATTTTATGGGCTTTGTCCTTGCTTCTGAATAGCTTGTAAATTGTTTGTTAATTATTTTGAGTAGATCCGTTTGTTTCTTCTAAATCACGCTAAATCACTCAAGTGCCTCACTTCTTTTCTACCTTTTAAATCTCCCAAGCACAAATTGTTCATAATGTCCTGTCATTCCTTCTCCACTTCATGTGTGTGTGCACATGTATGCACGTGTATGTGTTTGCCTGTATGAGTGTATGCCTGTTTCTGCTTGTGGGCACATATGTTTGTGTGTACTTCTGTCCCTCACAGTGCTTAGTTGAGAAGGACTCTCCCTCTGGCAGAAGAGGGAGTGTAGATCAAGGTCTTGCTGCATCTGCCTCTGCCCAGTGCCACAATAAAGGCAAGCTTTCCTTGCCAGAACTGATTGTTCCTACCACATTGTCCTTAGAAAGCTTGCCTTTGGACACTCTCTCGGCTCCTTTGATATACAAATATTTTTAAATAGTTCTTGCTAGTTTCCCAGCCCAAGACCCTAGGGCCATCTCTTTCAAACACAATCATCCAGGGAGATAGTTTCCCTCTCCCCTAGGTTCTGCAGAAGGGTATGAGGCTAACTAAATCGAGTGTCTTGTTCTCATTGGTAAAATTGCCGCCAGCCACGGTAATAGGAGAAAGTTTACTTTTGCTTTAGGTGAAGCCTATGACTAGACAGAGGATGGTCTGCAATATCCCCTTCTGTGGTCCTTAAAAGCCCTATGGCCCTTACTCTTGCAGAGTTCAATTCAGACTGGGTTCTGCTCATTCTCCTCTGTAATATCCTTGATTAATCTTCCCTGCCTGGTTAGCTTTGTTCACTGTGATTTCTACTTCCATACTGGACATTATCAGATATGTTGTTTTCCTTGAATTTGAATCCCAAGCAAAGTGCAATACAGGTAAAAATCATGCAGAACTGACCTATTTCAAAGGCAGCTACTTCAGACATAGCCCTTTGGTCCTCTCTGCCCAGATTTCTGGACATAGTCTGCATTCACTCTTGTGTCCATCATGTGAGCTGTCCCATAGCCATATAATAAATTCCTTTCTTACTTAATTTGCCCATAAATTCTTTTAGGAAGTCTCCTCCCTGATTATTACTTTATCCTCACAAAAACCCCACTAGTCAAGGAGTATTTCTTATATTAAAGATGCAGAAATTTGAAGTTCCCAAAACTTTCTCAGTTTATGAAGTTCTCCATTCAGCAAATAGAATTCTATACACACTTACCCTTTTTCCAGAAATGGCATTGAGTTATAACTGATAAATGTGCAACGTATCAGATTGCAAAGAAAAAACTCATCTCAAGTAGAGTTTTGTTTTGCTGTGTTTAATAAATGCTTGCTGTCTCTCACACTCATGATTTATTTTATTTATTTTTATTTTTTTATTTTTTTCATTTATTTTTATTTATTTGAGAGCAACAGACAGAGAAGGAGGCAGATAGAGAGAGAATGGGTGTGCCAGGGCCTACAGGCACTGCAAACGAACTCCAGATATGTGCACCCCCTTGTGCATATGGCTAACTTGGGTCCCTGAGTAATTGAGCCTTAAACCGGGGTCCTTAGGCTTCCTAGGAAAGTGCTAAGCCATTTCTCCAGCCCACACTCATGATTTTTATAAAAGGTTAGTATCTCTCAGGACAGCACTGGCCTATCAATAGAGTACAGCTTCTGTATGAGTTACTTCCCTTTTCACTGTGACACAACACCTGACACGAAGAAATTTAAGGGCAGAAAGGCTTATTTCAGTTTATAGTTCCAGGGGATACCATCATAGGAAGAAGGCTGGGCAGCAGGGGCAGCAGGACAGCAAGCAGCTGGTCACATTCAACCCACCATTGAGAAGCAGAAAGCAATGGATGTTGACGCTCATCTACCTTTCCCCTTTGAGTCAGCAAGGAACCACAGCCCCTAGGGTGGTGCTGCTCACAGGGTGGGTTTTCCCACAGCATTGAACATAATCTTGATAATCTCTCACAGATATGGCCAAAATTTTGTTTCAACAACAATTCTAGCTCCCATTAAGTTGATAATCAAGATTAAGTACCACAGTTTCTTTCTCAAAGCAGAAATGGTTACACAAATAAAAACATCAACCTCTGAGGAGTCATCCATTAATCAAGAGTAATTATTTGGGTGAAGAGATGGTGTAACGGTTAAGGCATTTGCCTGTGAAGCCAAAAAACCCAGGTTCAATTCCCCAGGACCCATGTAAGTCAGATACGCAAGGTGGCACATGCATATGGAGTTCATGTACAGTGGCTGAAGGCTCTGGCATACTCTTTCTCTATCTATTGTCTGTCTATCTATCTATCTATCTATCTATCTATCTATCTATCTATCTATCATCTATACATATATATATCTGCCGCTTTCTCTCAAATAAATAAATATTTTTAAAGTAATTTTTGTGTGTTGAGGGCACAATTCAACTTCCACATATATTTCCAGTGTCTACAAGTGAATCTAGTATCTAAATTCACAATACTGTTATTGCTTCCTTCAATAATCATAAGTTCTCTCTTTTCTTCTAAAAGCTTATCTATTGTTGCAGTTACCTTCTTACTGCTGGCGGAGAACACCCAACCAAAAGCAGATGATGGGAGGGGAGAGTTTATTTTGACACTTTAACCTGTACTTCATCTGCATGGCTCCATCAGTCCTCCACACAGGTCACAGTAAGTCTGCTTCATATTGCCCATGGCCATTTCCAAAAATCAAAATTCAATGATCCTCTTTTTCTTGTATTTTTTATGCTCCATAGTACCCGGTAGGCTATGAAATTTGTTAGTCTGGTGGGAGAGAATAAAGCTGAAAGTAGGACACTGTTTCAGCTTTCAAGCCCCTTACTTTCAAGAGCTCACCCTCTTCCTGCTACCCCATTTCGGATCAGCTTTCCTGATCTCAGTAGTTGTAATCTCACAAACAATCGCAACTGAACAGAGCTGCTGTCTTTAGCTCAATGGCTTCATCCTTTTCCATGCCACATCCATCTGCTCACACCAGTCTATTTCTATGCAATGTAATCCTGTATAAGTTCTCAGGACACAACAGGCAGAGTGTAGCAAGCCTCTCTCACAAACTGCTTCTAGCCCAGCCCTGACAAAGTTCTTTCTTCCCATCCTTAACCAAACCTCACAGTCCATAATTCTTACTGCATTCAAGTGTTTTAATTCTGACCAGAATGGTCCACAAAACTCTGCCTTCAATACTACAAAGTGTCTCTTAGACCAAGGTTTCAAACCCTTCCACATTTCTCTGTCAAATTAGTTCCAAAATGCCAGAAGCTACACAGTCAGCTTTCCAGTAGCAATGACTGAGCTTCTGGTACCACTTTTACTGTTGCGGTCAGCATCTCATTGCTGTCAGAAGAACATGAAAAAAAGCAGCTTATGGGGAAAAGGGTTTATTTTTGCTTGCAGACTCGGGGGGAAGCTCCATGATGGCAAGTAAAATAGGGCATGAGTAGAGGATAGACACCTCCTGGCCAACATCAGGTAGACAGCAGCAACAGGAGAGTGTAGCAAACTCTGGCAAGGGGAAGCTGGCTATATCACCCATTAGCCCACACCCAACAACATACCTCCAGGAGACTCCAATTCCCAAATTGCCCTCAGCTGGAGACCAAGCATTCAGAACACATGAGTTTATTGGGGACACCTAATTCAAACCATGACACCTACTTTCAGGTATCTGCATGATATGGTGCATTACGTGTAAATATTCCTCCTTATAACTATAAGGAGTGGAGCCTGTACTCTGTCAGGCAGCTTTCTTGTCCTCTACCTTCTCCCTGTACTGTGTTCAATCTCATCCATTACTTCACACTTTTGCTAACTTACTCTTTTCATTTCAACTTCCCTTTCAGTACTGTTCATGTTGCATGGAGGCTTTAAGCAATTAAACCAGCCTGTGCAGATCCATCTCTTTCTTCAACTTTAATTGTTGTCCTGGCCACACAATTTATCCATCAATTTTTCTCTAAGTGCTGCAAGTTCGTTCATCCTGTCTGTTCAAGGATTGTGCCATAACATGGCATGTTCGTGGTAAGCTGATAAGAAAGACAATAGGCTCTTCATCAGTAATCATCATTTTAGACAGGACTAGTAATATGCTATAGAGTAGGCAATAATGGATGAATCTCACTTGAAAAGAATAGAGGTTATCTAAAAGGACTCTAATCTACAATACATTTTTGATAAGAGGTCCAATCTCCCTGATTTAATAGTATTTTGCACACTAAATAGGAGAATTCTTCAACACTGTTTGAAAACTTGATTCTCTGATGCTCACTCCAACTCCATGACAAACGTAGGGAACAGTGATGATTCACTCAGTTTTGCTGTCCTGGAAATTTATATATGTGAAATAACTTGCACCCATTTAGACACATGCAAGTATGTTACTTAATGCCCCCATTCACATGCTTCTACCTGTGGCAGCTGAATAGTGGCTCTCCAAACATGCTCATGCCCTAATCCCCAGACTCTATGAACCTGTTACAGTCAAGTAGCAAAGCAAAGGTGAACTAGAGAATGGAATCACATTTACCAACCAGAAACTACACTATAGGGAATATCCTGCGTTATTAAGGAAAACCCAGTGTAATCCAGTGAGCACTTAAATATGGATACGAGAGACAAAAACATCAGTATCAGAGTGATGCAATTTGAGAAAGGCCTGATTTACTATTGTTGGCTTTGAGGATAAATGAAAGATGAGGAATGTGAAGCCATTAGAAACCCTAAAATGTAGGGAAGTAGATCCTACAGCTTCCAGAAATCAATACAGTAGCCATAGCACATCGTGAAATCATCTGGGTAAGACTCTATTATGAGAGCTGTTAAATGATAAATGTATGCAGTTTCAACCACTAAGTTTGTGGAAATGTGTTCAGATTGCAATGGAAAGTCTATACAATACAAACTCATACTTAAAGTGTATCACTTGCTAAATATTAGTAATTTATTATTTGTTAAATTTATCTGACAATAAATTATTATTTATTAAATACACATTAGCTATTATATGCCAGCTAAATAATAACGAAGAATGGGTCAAATAATCATGAAGATGCATGATCCTGATTTACAAAGACTTGGGTAGGTATGGTTTACCTGAAAGGAGGTAAGATTCAGAATGCTACTCTCTCTGTGGGAAGCACTTTGTCTTAGGTTAGCACATAATCAACTTGTTCAATAATATTAAAAGACTGAGCTGAGCATTGTGGTGAATTCCTGCAATCTCAGTGCCAGAGGCTGAAGGAGAAGGATCATAATAAGTTCAAAACTAGCCTGGGTTACATAGCAAGTCCTTGACAACCCACACCTCCTTATAATAATAATAATAATAATAATAATAATAATAATAATAATAATGTAAAGAAATTGCCATTCTAAGACAATGAGTAAAGTAGGGCTATCTACTACAGCCTCAGGCTGTTGTTCAGCACCAGAATTTCTTATTATCGTCTTTTTAATTTTTTTTTAATTTTTTTAATTTTTTTATTAATTAGTTTTGTATTCAGCAAATACAGTCAGTTTGGTACCATTATTAGGCTCATCCATGACCTACCCCCTCGCCATTGGCCCCTCCTTGTTGAGGTATATGGGTCGTGCATTGAGGAGTTAGCCAACAGCTATGGATAAGATCAATGTCTCTGCATATCATGACCGAACATGTGGCTCTGACATTCTTTATGCCCCCTCTTCCACAAAATTTCCCTGAGCCATGTTGGGTTCATTTTTGGTCTGCTTCAGTGATGAGGTGTTGAGGGCCTCTGAGGCTCTGGCTCTCTGATTTCGTAGGAGTTGATTTTTCTCTGTGTTGGTCTCCTTCCTCCTTGTGCGGGTATCCGGTTCATCAGGAAAACAGCACCCTTGCTAGTTTCGCCAATTTTTCTTAGTTTCAGCCCGGGGCCCTTTTGAGGTATGATGGGGCGGTTCTCTCCTTAGGTTCAACATCTATCTGAAAAAGAGAAGCGCAGATTCTCCAATGGAGAGTGAGTTAGCACCAGGATAAATGAGATAACCCTTACTTTTTAAATAGAGAATTTAGTAGGGGTAGGCCCTCTTGTAGCCCATGATTGATGGTAGCTTGATATTGGAGAGTGGGCTTATGTTTGGATATGGTTCTGACTTGTTTCCCAGCTCCAGCTATGGGTCCCATACCACTGAGGGGATCAGTTAGCCAAATCAAGAGCAGTTGGTTCCCCACCATGGCTGTGTGCCACTATTGCACTTGTGTGGGCATCACAGCAGGTTCTTTGCTGCTAAGAAGGTTAGACCATGAGTTGCTTGGACAGATATTGGTCATCTTCCCCCAGTCGCCCATGTAACACCTTCTGGCACTAGACATGCTGACTGTCTGGGGACTGACTCTCTTCTAGCTTCCAGCCATGCCATTCCATTTTACGTGTCAACTGCATACGGTGTCTTCAGCAGTAGGGTCTTACCACTAACCTTTGGTGGGTCATCAAATACTCTGACAGAAATCTGTCATTCTTTTAGGAAACCTTGTAGGTTTCTCTGATCAGAAGCTCACTGTGGATGGTGGCCCCATGCTGGTACTGGGAGTTACAGGTCAGTGCCCACTACAAAAATGAGGAAAAGGATAACTAATATACAAGAGTTACAGAGAAGGGAGAGAGAGAGAGAGAGAGAGAGAGAGAGAGGGAGGAAGGGAAGATGTGGAAGATTAAGGTTAGCCTTGATCCTACCCTCTCCAGTGTCTTATGGTTCAGGTGTTTCCTGTAAGGGCCTAGTGAAGGTTCAGCCATTTGGTCTGCCTTTTAGGAAGTAGAATTTTATGGTACCATTGCCATTTGGGTCTAGATTTGTGTTTCCCACCCCTTTGATGCCCTCCCCTCCCTCCCCATCCCTCCTAGTTATTATCTTCTTATAAAAAAACATTTCTGAAATCAATTCTATTAGAATAGGATAAGATGATAGACAGATAATAGGTAGATAGATGATATAGATAGATAGATAATCTGACTTGTAAATTACTTACACAGACCAGACTATGTGTCGCATGAAAATAAAAATATATAAAAATATTAAAGTTATCTTAGCATATCTCAAGTGACTCACATCCTTTTCCTCATTGACTTTGTATATCCCAGCTATAACCTGTGCATAGTGACCCCTAGTCATTTTATTTCCAGACACTATCATAGGTGCTTGGAATATATACGTGTTTAATTTGTTCTGTACATTATTTCAAGTTTCCATAAGTGGCCATTTTTAAATTCTATTGCACTATATTGAATGTCTGCTGCAAAAAATATAAGAATGATTAGTAGAATCTAACAAGTTTGAGTCTTAAATACCTTCAGCTAAAAGCAGGGTGAAGGGCTGGAGAGATGGCTTAATGTTTAAGGCACCTGTTTATGAAGTCTAAGGACCCAGGTTCAATTCCGCAGGACCCATGTAAGCCAGATGTATAAGGTGATGCATATGTAGCTGGAGTTCATTTGCAGTGACTGGATACCCTTGCAAGTCCATTCATTCTTTTTCTCTCTTGGCTTCTTTCTCTCTCTCTCTCTCTCTATTAAATAAATAAATAATAAAATTAAAAAATCAGCCTTCAATGTTCTTCTAATGAAACAGGAACAGCAAATTATACAAGAGCCAGTGGAATATTATATTTTATGTATTTTAGTTACAATGCTAAAATAGTTATATAAATATATATTGTACTCAAAATTGTGCTTTATATCTAGCACTCAATAATAATCATTTATATTATCTGTTTCTGTCTTGTTCCTTATATTTGCCTGCCACCCTATACCTTAGAAACAAGAGACTTACCAACATCAACATTACCTTGCTAATGTGTAGATTACCTGTACCTTTAATTCTAAAATTCTAATTAATTTTGACAGAATCAAAACTGGATTATTTTTTTCCTAAATCTTGGCAGCCTAACTATCTCACTCACTGAAGATTGTCTACTTTGAAAAGAAGTGATGGGGAGACTTACACCTCCATAGGTATATTAAGACAGCTGTTTCCAGTGGATTCCAAAGAAACCATCTGAGGGAAGCCTACCCAGCTTCAGGCTCTCTCACAAATCCAGTTAGAGGTCACAAGTTTGCAGAAAACTCAATAAAATGGAACAAAATTTTGGAAGCCAGGTTTTTTTTTTTATTTTTATCATTTAAAAGAAGAAAAAGTATCAACAGCTATTATAGGAATAACATTCTAGGTTCATCTTTCTAAAGAGCAAGAAATGGAAATCTTAAGTGATTGACATTAATTAATAACAACAATAAAATTAAATAATCTGATACCTTAATTAATTCTTCTACCATCTATTTGCTGAACATTATGGGGGGAAGCTTTTTCAAGGCAGGGTCTCACTCTAGGCCAGGCTGACCTGGAATTAGTCTCGGACTTCCCTAAAACTCACAGTGCTCCTCCTACTTTGGCCTCCCCAGTGCTGGGATTAAAGGCATGCGCCACCATTTCCAGCATAGAGAGAGGATGGGCACACCAGGGCCTCTATCCACTGCAAATGATCTCCAGATACATGCAACAGTGTGTGTATCTGGCTTTACATGGTCATTAGGTTTTGCAAGAACTTGAGTCATTAGGCTTTGTAGGAAAGCACCTTAATGACTGAGCCATCTCTCCAGTCCCTGATCACTCTTTTAACTCTGTTTTGTTCTATGAATTCCTCCTTATTGAATTTCAAAGAATATTTTTATGACATTAAAATGAAGAAATCCACCTTAATATGCATACATTTTATTTGTGTGAGAGAGGTATGTATGGTGTGTGTTCATGTATGTGAATGAGGGTACACATGTGCTTGTATGCAGGTCAGAGGACAACTTCCTATGTCAGTCCTCACCTTCCACCTTGAATGAGATAGTTTTTCATTGGTCAGTGTCCCCATATTGCTTCTCAACGTAGGTGCCCTAGTATTATATCTACAGAGTCTGGCTCTAGCTTATTAGTTCTAGTGCTCTGAACTTGGGTACATCTGCTTTTATAGCCAGTGTTTTACTCACTGATCCATCTCCTAAGTTCTGCTATGCATATTTTATAAGCAAGTGATTATTATAAATTTTTCAATTTCACTGAAAACATTTTAATATTTACAAAACAAGCCATGGGGGACTATCTTGAGATGAACAAACCCCAATGCAAAACAAATAATGCAAGGCATCAAGCCAAGAGATCCCCACCAAGAATGACTAGTCCCATAAGGGAAACCACCAAGGAATCAGAAAGGAAACTACAGACACATACTCCCATAAAGAAACAATGATAAGCATATTAAACAAATTCAATGAGGATATGAACAAGAGGTTGAATGAATTCCCAAAGAATCTCCCAAAAGAATGTAAAACAGAGTTTCAAACATAGCTGAAGGGAGAAAACCAACAAAATGAGCTCAAGGCATGGATAAAGGAAGCACAAACAAATCAGTTAGAAGAATTCAATGGACACCTGAATGAATTAGAAGAGAACCAGCAAAATATTCTCAATAGACACCTTGACAAAATTCAAGAGAATCAAAAAGAACTTAGCAGACAGAAATGAAATGGAGAAGAATCAACAGAAACATGAACACAATGGTCAGAGAGGACATTATCAAATAAATGCAGGAATGAATGCAAGAGAGAGAGAGAAAGAAAGTTAAACCAGGCAATAAAAATGGAATTCAATAAAGAGATGGCAATAATGAAGAAAAACATAATGGATAATAAAAATGAAACATCTCTTTTAAAAGTCTCCCAAGAAAGCCTTACCAACAGAAGAGAGCATGTAAAATACAGAATATCCTAACACAGATGAGACAAAGGCACTCAAGTGGGAGCCCCAAAATAATTGCAAGTAAAGAAAAAAAACATGAACAAAATATGAGGGAAATGTGGGACACAGTTAAAAAGTAAATATCCAGATTTTAAGCATACAATAAGGGGAAGAAATTCAAACCAAAGTTATACAGAACATCTTCAACAAAATTATCAAAGAAAACTTTACTGATCTCACAAAAGAGAGACTCATCCAGGTATAGGAGTCCGTAGAACACTGAACAGATAGGACCAGAGAAGAAATTCTCCATAATATATTATAGTTAAAACACAAACACTGAAAACAAGGAAAGATTACTAAAAGCTACACAAGAAAAAACAGCTAATTGCATACAAAGGTAAGTAAATTAAAATCAAATCTAATTTCTCAATGGAAACTCTAAAACCCAAAAGGGCTTGAAACATAGTATATCAAATTTTGAAAGACCAAGCCAACCTGAACTATTACACCCAGTAAAGTTTTCCTCCATAATAGATGGCCAAGAGAAATATTTCCATGATAAAAGCCAGCTTTATGACTATATAGAATGAGACCAATTCTACAGAGAATACTGCAGGTGATACTACATACAGAAGAGATGAACAAACATACTGAAGAAACCACAAGAGGGATAAAGCAATAACCAAATCTAGAACAGACACAAAATCATACAACGCTGAAGAAAACACTAAACTTCACAAAACTTCCAACATTGCAGGAATTAACTCAAACCTCAGAGTTATATTCTGAATATAAATCAATTCAACTCCCCAATCCAAAGGCACAGGTTAATTGTTTGAATTATAAAAATAGATTCTTCCATTTGCTGTCTAGCAGAAGCGCACCTGACCATCAAAAATAGGTCACTCTTGGGGTGAAATATTGGAAATGTTTTTTTCAAAGCTAATGGAAGTAAGAAACAAACAGGTGTAGCTATATTAATATCAGATAAAATAGACTATAAAAACAATATTAATCAAAACTAAAAGAACAAATAAAGTCACTTTTTACTCATTAAGGGAACAATCCAATAAGAAGACATTACAATCAAAAAGTTACAGGCACCAAACATAGGTGTATCACATTTCATAAAGAAAATCTACTAGACAGTAAACCAAAAATAAATCCTAACACAATAATATTAGGAGAGTTTAATACTCCAATATCATCAAGAAACTGATCATCCAAGCATAAAATTAACAGAGAAATAATGAAGCTAAACAACATCTTAGAGCAATTGGACTTAACAGACATTTAAAGAACATTCTACCCAACTTCACAGATTACACATTCTTCTTAGAAACACATTGAGCCTTCTCTAAAATAGATCACATATTAGGGATAAAGCATATATCCACAAATTAAGGTGAATTGTCATAACTCTTTGCATTATACCTGACACAATACAGTAAATTTCGATATCAACAACAAAAGAAATAAGAAAAAAAAAATACATCAGCTCCTGAAGACTATATAACTCACGTTAAACAATGAGTGGGTCATTGCAGAAATCAAAAGGGAAATCCATAAATTCCTAGATCTGAATGATAATGAAAACACAGCATACCAAAACATAATGAAGGCAGTCCTTAGAGGTAGGTTTATAGCACTAAATGCCTACATTACATTCAGAGAGAGCTCAACTTAACCAGCTACCTAAAAGCACTAGAAAAACAAGAACAAGCCTAATCCAAAAGCAACAGATGAAAAAAAAAAAGTAATCAAAATCAGAATGGAAATGAAAGAATTGGAAATTTAAAAAACAATTTTTAAAAATTGGTGAAATGAAGGGCTGGTCCTTTGAAAAAATAAATAATATTTATAAACCTCTGGCCAAATAGATCAAAAGGAGAAAAGAAGAAACTCAAATAAACAAGATTAGAAATGAAAATGGAGAGGTAATAAGAAATATCAATGGAGTTGGGGGTATCATAAGGACATATTTCAAAAATCTATATTTCATAAAACAAGAAAAATCTCAAAGAAATGAGTTATTTCCTTGACTCTTACCACCTACCAAAATTAAAAAGAGATCAATTACTTGAATAAAGCTATAACATCAAGTGAGACTAAAATGTAATTAAAAGTCTCCCAACAAAAAGTCCAGGCCCAGACAGTTTCACTGCTGACTTTTTCCCAAACCTTCTTTGAAGCTCTAAAACCCTTACTTCCCAAGTTATTTCACACAATTGAGAAGGAGGAAATGCTCCCCGATTCCTTATATGAAGCCAACATTACATTAGTACCTTAAATAGCCAAAGACCTTACAAAAAAATAAAATTATAAACTGATAACTTTAGTGAACTTAGATGCAAAAATTCTCAATAAAATTCTTGAAAATTAAATGCCAGAACATATCAAAAGTATCCACCTTGATCAGGTAGGTATCATTCCAGGGCCACAGAGATAGTTCAACATACCAAAATTAATAAATGTAATACATTGCATAAACAGACTCAAAGAAGGGAATTACATGATCATTTCAATTGATGCAGAAAAGACCTTTGACCAAATACAACATCTCTTTGTGATTAAAGGAAAGGAGAGGTGGGCTGGAGAGATGGCTTAGCAGTTAAGCGCTTGCCTGTGAAGCCTAAGGACCTGGGTTCGTGACTCGATTCCCCAGGACCCACATTAGCCAGATGCACAAGGGGGCTCATGTGTCTGGAGGTCGTTTGCAGTGGCTGGAGGCCTTGGCATACCCATTCTCTCTCTCTGTCTATCTTCCTCTTCTGTCTGTCACTCTCAAGTAAACAAATAAAAAATAAAACCAAAAAAATACAGGAGAGACAAGCATGGCATGGTGGCATACGCCTTTAATCCCAGCACTCAGGAGGCAGAGGTAGGAGAATCGCAGAGAGTTCGAGGCCACCCTGAGACTACATAGTGAATTATACATCACTCTGGGCTAGATCGAGACCCTACCTCAAACAAACAAACAAACAAAAAAAAAAAAAAAACAGGAGAGACTAGGATGGAAAGTCCATATCTCAACATAATAAGGGCATATATACCAGGTGTAAGGACCCTATCATTTTAAATAGAGAAAGACTCAAAGCTTTCCCACTAAGATCAGGAAGAACAAGACAGGGGTACCCACTCTCACCATTGGAATTTAACATAGTACTTGAAGATTTTGTCCAAGCAATAAAGCAAGAGAAAGAAATAAAATTCTTATAAATTGGAAAGGAAGAAGTCAAACTAGCCCATTTTAAGGATGATATGAGTCTTTACTTAAGTGATCCAAAAGACGGCACCAAAATCTTCTGGAATTGATAAACTCTTTCAGTAAACTGACCGAAAATAAAATCAGCACTCAAAACCAGTTGCCTGTGTATATACCAATGACAAACATAGAGAAAAATCATTGAAGCAGCCCCATTTATAATAACCACTAAAAAACTTAAATATCTTAAAATATCCCTAGCCAAAGCAGTAAAAGACCTATACAATGAAAATATAAAAACTCTGAAGAAAGAAATGGAAGAAGACATAAAAAGATGGAAAGATCTCCCATGCTCATGGACAGAAGAATCTGTGAAATGGCTATCCTCTCAAAAGTAATATATAGATTCAATGCAATTCTAATCAAAATTCCAGCAGCATTATTTACAGAATTAGGAAAAAAAAGAGTCTCAAATTTCATATGGAGCACAAAAGGTCTCTGAGAGTCAAAAGTATCCTCAGTAAAAGAAATACCTCTGGTAGCTTTACCACACCTGATTTCAAGACATACTATAAAGCCATAGTAATAAAAACAACTGGTACTGGCAGAAAAACAGACACATAGATATAGGATTCAAGTAGAAGATCCAGGTATAGGTTCCTCCAACTATAGTTAACTGACCTTGGACAAAAGGGAGAAATGGATGCTGGAAAAAAATGTCAGCATTTTCAATACATGGTGCTGGAAAGACTGGGTATCTACAGGTAGAAGAATGATCCAGGAACCTCCTCTTTCACCCTGCACAAAAATAAACTCCAAATAGATCAAGTACCTCATGTAAGTCCTGAAACTCTAAAATGACTAGGAGAAAAGTAGGAAGAACACTCCAAGATATAGGCATAAAGAAAGACTTTCTGAACAAGAACTCAGTAGCCCAGGCAACTGGACAAACATTCAACTACTGGGATCTATGAAACTCAAAAGCTATTGTACAGATAAGCTAATTATCAACAGAGTCAATAAACAACCCACAGAATGGGGGAGAATCTTTGCCAGTTATACATCTGACAGAGGTCTGATATCTAGAATTTATAAAGAACTCAAAAAAAAAATGAGCAACAAAAAACCAAGAAACCCCCTCAAAAAATGGGAAAGGGAGTTGAACAGAGAGTTCTCAAAGGAAGAAATTTAAATGGCTAATAAACATCTAAATAGGTTTTTAAGATCTCTGGAAATCAGGGAAATTCAAATGACTTTTGATATATCATGTCATTCCAATAAGAATGGCAACTATCAAAAAATCAAATGGTGGTGGGATGCAGAGGGAAAGGAACCCTCATCCACTGTTGGTGGAGTGCACACTTGTACAACCACTATGAAAATCAGTATGGAGACTCCCCAAAAAGCTGAAAATAGACCCACAATTTGATGCAGCTCTATCACTCCTGGGCATATACCCAAAAGACTACTACAGAGACACTTGCTCAGTCATGTTTGGAGCTGCTCTATTCACAATTAGTAGGATCTGGAATCAGCCCTAATGTCATCAACAGAAGAATGGTTAATGAAGATGTGGTACATATATACAAAGAAATTCTACTCTGTGATAAGGAAAAAATGAAATTTGCAGGAAAATAAATGAACTTGGAAAAAATCATACTAAGTGAGCTTAAACAACCACAGAAATACAAATGCCACATGTTCTCCCTCATATGTGGTTCCTAACATGAAACAGCTTGAGTTGTAGACATACCTGACAGGCTACTCATACAAATAATAGGGGGAAGGGTCCAGAGGGAGGAGAAAAGAAAGGTGGAGGTAGACATACACAAAACTAAAGCCACCATGAATTAGTACCATAGAGACTTTTTCCTGGATAGAAAATTAAAAGACATAACCCTCGACAGGAGTGTTTGTTTGGGTGGGTGAGGAGGATGTCTGGGCAGAGGGACCCCAGAGAAGGTGGGTGGAAGCCTAATCTTAAAACTATTGGTTCTTGCTTGTAACTCCCACTACCAGAAATGGGTTACACCCCACAATGAGCTATTGGTCAGAGAGACCTTTGAGTTCCCTAAAACAAGATAGGCTTCTGTCAAAACACTTGATTACCCATCTGAGCCAAAAGGTAAGACCCTATTGCTGAGATACCACAAACTGCTAATGTAGGACATTGAGAAATCATGCTGGAATTTAGAAGAAAGCCAGCCCCCTAATGACTACCCCTCACAGTGCTTGAAAGTGCTACCTGAGCTGCTGAGGGGAAGTGACTACCAATGTTGTAAACAAGCAGAGGATCCTTCTACAGACAATTCAACCATCCAGACAAAACACACCTGTGCAATAGTGGCACTCAGCCTAGGCGGGTAAACAGTGTTCTATGATTGGGCAAGAGACCCACTCAATAGGAAAAAACTCAGCTGGTACTACTAGGAACCAAGTCTGAATCCAATGGAGAGGAGGGTCATGGACTCCAGTGAGAAGCTCCCATTAGTCTTTGGCTAAAAGAGAAGCTATGCCCATCAAAATCTCTCTTAATTAACTATGCTTATCCACTTTGACCCATGCTGCTCTCACCTTCTGTTGGAGAATCTGTTTTCTCTTTTACAGAAGGCAGCAAAAGCTAAAATCCAAAATCCACCAGCATGAAAAGAAAAGATAGCTGACTTCATTCATATCATGAGATGAGCCACCTCTTGCACATCAGACAGGGCCCAGGTGACACCGCAGAGGAGCGGCAAGATGAGCAGGATTGCTGATTTCACAGCAAGCCTGACATGCTGCACCAAGCAGATGATGTATCAAAGCAGAATCCCCAAAGTAGCTGAGAGCTTAGCACTAAAGAAGACTTATTACACACCTGCCAAGGCTCAGGGAGCATTGCAGAAGAGAGGGTAGAAAGATGGTAAGAGCCACAGGGTACAAAGGAGTATCAAGAGGCATTGCCCTCCCCCATGATGACTGACTGCTGCTCTCATAACTTATAACCCATTTCCCCATGGTGAATAATCCCACTGAGGAGGGCAGTCAGTGGAATGAGGGCAGGGAGGAGGCCAATGAGACCATCACATGATTTGTCCATACAACAAAGTATGTATATGAAAACTAGCCACAGGAACTTAAACATGTTTATTATCCTTTGACTGTATAGAGGCACCCTATTGGAACAAAAGTTTCTTATGGTTATTTGATCAATAAACAATTAAGTCAGGATCTGAAGGTAAACAGATATACAGCCAGAATTCAAGAAGCTAGCCATGTAGCTTGGTGGAAGCAGACCCTTTGCACATGAGCCATATTCTGTGGGATCTGAGAGCTCCATGGTGAAGTCCCAGGTGACAAAACACTCCTGTGCTGGCTCAGCTTCCCAACATGCCTCCTCTTGACACTAAGCAGAGGGGGAAGTAGATGGTGTAGGCTGCAGTGAAAGGTAAGCCTCAGGCCCCAGGAGTACAACTCCCCCTTCGCAGTATGCAAATGATTTAATACAAATCCATCCAGCAGTTAGGAGTAAATCATTTCCATTCGTACATTACCACTATCAAGCCAAAACTGTGTTTGGCCATTTGGGACATATATCAAAGATCCTGATGCTTTCAAATTAAGATTCTTGAACAAATGATTTCATTCAAAGCCAGTCATTCTTTTCCCTTTCTTTTCTTATGCGAGTAAAGGCAACTTCACACTTGTTTGTGTTATAGAACTTTCCCTGGTGGAAATGTACTGGACTTCAGTTGCTCTCTCCAGAAGTCATGATCATGTGTGGTTAATAAAATGGAGATGATTAGGGCTAAAGAACTAAAACTTAATTTTTTTGTAATTCAAATAGGCAGATATGGTCAGTGTCAGCTGAATTAAACAACATGCTTCCTTGTGGTTAAGGCAGCATTTCAAGCCAGATGTGGTGGTACATTTCTCTAATCCCAAAATTCAGGAGACAGAGCAAGAGAATTCTAAGTCCTAGGCCAGCTTGTGGTACAAAACAAACTCTTCCAAAAGTAGCAACAACAAAAAACATCTCACAATGATTTCTTTCTTTGGAAATTTAGGATTTATAAGAATTAACCAAGTAACAAACCAAGAAGTTATTATTCTGTTAAAGGATGATAAAATTTGGTATGAGAAAACAGAAAGGCAAAATGATTACTTAAACTATAATTTTCAGCAGAGTTTAAGTCCTTATGAATAAAGTACTTTTTGGACAACTGCATTGTTCTAGTCAATTTTATTTGAATGGAAGTAACTATATGCCATGAATTTTCAGTTTTCAAATAATACCATTCAAAACAATGTAGTTCTCGAAAATATACTCAAGCTCTCAAGAATCAAAATATGGATTTGTTCATCTATTTCAAAATGATGACAATAAGGTTGCTCTTTGGTTTTCTAGTCAAGTCAATCTATCAAAATGATTTCTGTAAAAATTCTTCTCTTTATTTTGCTCTATTGATGCTCATACTCTGGTATCTATGAAAATGAGGCCATGAGTAATGTCCTCCTTAGATTATCAAGATAGAGAAGAGTAGGAGGGAAAGAACCACATAGCAATCAACCCAGCAGAGTGGTTGTATGCCAATCCACTGTTTCTGCTTTTTAAGTGGGTTGTTTGATTTCTTATTTAGTTGAGAGTTTTTTTTATATATATCCTGGATATTAATCCTCAAATTATCCGCAGATATATAGCTTACAAAGATTTTCTCCCATTCTGTAAGTTGCCTATTTGCTCTATTCATGGTGTCTTTTGCTGTAAAACACCTTTCTAATTTCATAAGATCCTAGTGGTTTATTAGTAGTATTATTACCTGAGCAACTGGGGTTATACTCAGAAAATTGTTGCTTATGCCAGTATGTTAAAGGCTTACCCCTACTTTTTCCTCTAGGAGTTTCAGAGTTTTGGGTCTGATATTAAGGTTTGTGATCCATTTGGACTTATCTTATTTATTTTATTTAGAGATACAGAAATAAAGAACTGGTATGTCAGGGCCTCAGCCACTGTAATTGAACTCCAGAATATTGTGCTGTTTAGTGGGCTAGTGCAACCTTGCACTTGTCTCATTTTTGTGCATCTGGCTTACATGGGATCTGGAGAGTTGTACACGTGTTTTTAGGCTTCACATGCAAGCACCTTAACCACTAAGCAACCTCTTCAGCCATGGACTTAATTCTTGGACATGGAAAGAGATAAGAATCTATTTCACTCTTCTACATATTGATATCCAGCTTTCCCAGAACTATTTGTTGAAGAGGCTGTCTTTTCTCCAATGAGTGATTTTGGCATTTTTGTCAAAGATCAGGTGGCTGTACAGAAGGTAGAATGGGGAAGAAGCTGGACTTAGAAGATGTTTACTTCTTTACTCCAAAACCATCTCAGAAAGTCTTGAGAATTATAAGTCACTGAAATCTGAAGGAAAGTAAATGATGAGACAGGGGGTTGTCTGCGGAGCCACAAGTTGGACTACTTCATCATGCAGACAGGTATTTTACTGTGCTCTGAGGCAGTGTTTCTCAGAAGTCACCCCCAGATCCCAGAACTTGGAACTTTGTAGGGATGCCCATTCTCTGGCTCTAGCCAAGACTGACTGAATCACAAGTATTGAAGGTGACACCACTCATCTGTGTTTGGCAAACTTTCCAGACGATGCTGATGCACTGCTCTGGGGAGATCAGATCAGAAAGCACACTGATTTTTCATATGAAATAAAATATTTGAGGCTGGGAAGATGGCTCCATGGCTAAAAATACTTGCTGCACAAGTCTTATAACCAGAGTTTAGAATCCAAGAATGCACATAAAGCTGGATTCCATGTCCATAATCTAATCTCTCCTACAGAAAAATGGGAGGTGGAAACAGAAGAATCCTGGAAGTTCTTAGGCTATCCAGCCTAATGTTTGCACCAGTTAACAAAGTTGCAAAGCCAGGATCAGCATTCAAGGATATTCTCTGATTTACACATATACACATACATACACACAGGAGCATACACAGAGATAATAAAAAATGTTGTGTGTTTCTCTTGTATCAATTTATAAACTCATTTCACTTGACTAAGGGCATATCCATAAATTTTCAAATCTATTTTAATGAATTTTGTGTCTGTCTAATGCTGTCACCTAAGACATAGAGGCGTCTTCTGCCTTCGTTTTATTCCCAAAGGATGTATGAGACATGGTCTATAGAGTCTGTGTGGGGTCCTTTCAGAGGATGTGACATTCCCTCTCTAGACCTCATCCTGAATGCAAAGGCCTTTGTCAATTGCAATTTTGCCCTCTGAAAAGGATGGGAGTGGAAAACCACTTTATTTTCAAACTCACTAAGTCCTAGATCCTGTATATTTACCAATCCTTCTTCAACTAATTTTTTTTCCCCTTACATTTTATCACAGGCAGTGACATGAAGCCAGGTGGCACTTTCTGTATTTTGCCTGGAAATCATTAGCTAAATCACTGAGTTCATTTCCTGTTTTGCAAGTTGCCACAGGCTCTAAAATTTCCAAACTTTGTGTCACTACATAACAAAGGTCTCCATTTCTACAACTTCTAATAACATTCTCCCTGGATTCTTATAAGCCTTTACTGGAAGTCTCTGTGAGGCCACTTCAGGTCCTGAACTCTTCACCGAGGTCCTTTAAACTTCTGTCCTGCCTGGTCTTGAAGTGGCTGCCACACGTTTCAGGTGTTTGCTACAGCAACACCCCACTCCCGGGTACCACATATTGCTATGATAGCAAATCCCTCCAATGGTTAGTGGTTTTCTCTAGCAATAATCACTTATTTTGCTCATGAACCTGTAATTTCAACAGGATATGATATTAGCTCCCTTCTGTTCCCACTGGTTTCACCAGAGAGGCAGTGGAGTCTGGAAGGTCCAACAGCAGCATGACTCCCTCTCATGACTGGCAAGTTAATGTTGGCTGAGTTCAGCTGGGGACTATAGACACAAGTTCATTGCCATGTGAGTATCTCCACAGGCTGATTGGGTTTGCTCATAACATAGTATCTGGCTTCTAAATGGAGGAGTTCCATTACATTTTCACAGAAAAAGAAATCATAAGCTGCCTGACACTTAAGTCATACTTTATTAGTTAGGACCATCTAAGTATAAAGAGACTGTTTCTATGTGGGGAGAATGGCAAGATTCTATAAAGGAATTCTTGTCACACAGTCTTTAGGTAACTATATTACATGATTTTCACCAATGAAGATTCAATAGTAGAAATGAGAAAAATATATGAAATATATTAAAAGCTTTTTACTGATGATTTTTCTTTCCACAGTGGCTCTGAAAGGAAGATAGAAATACCTAGGTGACAAATATTGATTGAACAATTCTCAGGTATAGCCTGAAGATGTTTAGAACAACCTGCTAATAGAAGTCTACTTATAACAAGGAGAGAAGAAATAAGGTATTGACAGGGCTTTTAGCCATGTGTTGGTGCAAACTGACATTTATAATCTATCTCTCTCTTTTTTATGCACATATCACACACACGCACACACACACACACACACACACACGTGTTGTTATGCAATGATAATATTTATTTAAAAGTTGTTTATTCTGTCCATTCTATGTGCCATAATTACGTAGCACAAGCATGAATGAAGTATGGTCTTCCATTTTTTGACCTCCTGGACAGATAGAAAACACAGAAATAAATGGCTAATTGCTATATATTCTTAAAGGACCCTTAATTATATTTAATTTTAATTATTTACATGTATGTGTGGATGGTATGCATGTGTGTATGTGTGTGGGAGCACGTGTGTGTGGTTGCATGTGCAAGTGTGTGTGTGCCATATGGAAGCCAGAGGCTGATGGACACTGAGTGTCTTGTACAGTCACTCTTGCTTTACTGAGGCAGGCCCTCTCACTTGACACTGAGCTCTTGATTCCACTACTCTTAGCTAGCCAGTTTGCCCCAAGGATCTCATCTCTGCCTCCTGAGTGCTGGGGCTACATGTCTGCTTGGCATTTATGTGGGTGCCAGGATCTAAACTTCAGCCCATGCTTGCATGGCAAGCCCTTTACTGACTAAGCCACCTTCCCAGTCTCTTTAATTATATTCTACTATCAAAATCACAAATTATGATAGTTTATCTACTTATACAAAGGCTCACAGAACAGCTAAGTGTGTATGCTTATTGAACAGAATTTACTGAAAAGGACAAAATTACCTAAAAGTATAGATATATGGTCACTATACTTAGCTAACAAAGATAATAAACTCTACTTTAAACTTGAATTTCTGATAAATAATAATAATCTTTTAGTACGAATACCTCTCATGAAATTTTTAGGACATATTTATACCAAAATGTATTCATGATTTACCTGAAATTCAAATTCAGATAAGTGTCTTGCATTTTATTAGACAACACTACTCGGTAAACCCAGAATATGTGGTCACAATAAAACAGTAACAGTGTCCTGTGGAGACAATAACAGCAAAATCCCAAAGACAACATTTTCCTTATTTTGGTCCACTAAAACGCTGGCTACAAGTAGATTAGAAGAAGGTTAACTCAATCAAAGAGCATTTGTTTAAGTTGGCAAGAGCATTTTAGTACTGAATTATATCTGTCAAGCAAGCAACTACACAACAAATCTTTACAGACTTTTTCAAATCCATAATTATCTTCCAATTCCATCTCCACCTTCTTCTGTAGCCTCAAACAGACCACTTAGATTATCATACTCAATTTCTCCATATGAGAAAATAAATGGCTATTTGTACCTTAATTGTTTTTTTTTTTCCTGACTTAAAATTGTACCAATACATAAATGACATAACTGGTAGGCTAGAAATGTGATTGGACAGACTTGAAATTACACCCAGCCAGATTCTCTGCCTTATAAAGAGAAATACTCCAGACTCAGGAAACTGTTTTATGTTTCTGTGTAAACTGAAGCAGTGAAAATTTTCAGCTAATAGTAGTTTTCTGGATTTATGACATGACAGAAATATCAGGTGACTAGCTCAACAATGCAAGGCAAAGTAAGCAAATACAAACCTCTCTATGCCACTTTTCTAGGGATATGAAGGCTTGCAACCCCTGCAAGAACTCTTTGTCATCCCACCCAAGGAAACTGTAAGCGTTAAGTCAGCCAATGGCAATCTGATGACCCTCTGAGTTGCAGCAAGTAATCACACACTGCAAATGCTGAGTCTTGGCAATTGTTCCTTTCGAATTAGCAATCACTTTTGAATTCTAAAACAAGGAATTCAAGAGTGTGGTGGTCCTATGTGATCTCCTCTATAGTGAGGGCTCAACAATGACCAAAATAATCATAAAAAATGTCTTTTTAATGAAAGAGTTTAGTTGGGAATAAAGGGTTTAGCAAGGGTAGGTAATGAATAGGAGAGAGTAATAGAATGAAAAAATGATCAAAATACATTATATGCAATATGCAATTGTTAAAAACAAATGAAAATAAAAATTTTATATGTTCACAAACTAGATATTGTGGCTATAATCCTAGCATGCAGAAAGGGGGGAGGGGGGTTGTTTTGAATTCAAGGCCATCCTGAGCTCTGTATACTGAGGCTGAGGTCTCTCTGGACTGTAGATAGATACCATGTCTCAAAACAACAATAAATAAACAACAGGTTGAGACTCTCAAAAAAACAATAGCCAAACAAAAAATTAGCTAAATGAAATGTTAATGGTTGCTGTGATGCTTAGGCTTTCAACCATTACTGATGTGACACTGGACAGCAGCTTTGTCCTAGGATAAAAGATCATCTCTCAGTTACCGAGACCCTTTCCATGGAAAGGGGATGGAAGCTACAAGCAACTCAACCATAAGTGTGAAATGAATTTAGCCTAATCAGAGAAACAGAGATGATAACCTGTTGAGATAACATATGATTGAGATAACCTATCAAGGCATATCTTGTTACTTCAGTGTTTTTCTTTTGGATTCTAGATAACAAATGGAGAGAAAAAAAAAAAACTCATCAAGGTGCTGAGAAGTAATAGTGGAGTGTTTATCACTGAAACATCTCTATCACACCCTCTCAGGCTCAGGGACCATTGCAGAAGGGGTCGTGGAAAGAATGTAAGATCCAAAGGAAGGGGAATAGTGCTTTCAGACACAAAGTGGCCATGGCATTCATGACCCCAAAGTGGCAGATGCTATCTAGGTACGAATTGGCTTATCATGAGTTGGATGTATGTTTGTATTACTTACTAAAATGATAGACTTGCCTGGTAAGGCTGCATCATCACAACGCCTTCGCAACAAAACACTGTCCAATAAACAGTGAACTTGGCACTGTGCTGCACACATGTGAAAAAGGGTCTGTTAGACCTCAGCCAGACCCTCAAGGAGCCTTTCATCCAATGAAGAAATTCACCTGTGTGTCACCCCCAGGGTACATTTGCTGAAGTAAATAGAACCTGTTCCTACAGAGTTTAATTTTTAAACAAGTGCTATGATTTCAAAGCAGGCCCTTGACTCAGTTTGTTTTCCCAAGAAGCAGAAATTGAGATGAGAATCATAAATGATTTAAAGGGAAAGTTGTCCTAAAGAAAGAAGTGAGAAAGAAAAAAAAAAAAAACTGGATACACAGAAGATGAGTTAGGATTAGATAGTACCAGGAGAAATCTAGCCTATTACATCCTCTGGGAAGCCCTGGAGCAGAAACTGTAGCACAAATGTTATCTTACCCAAAGGTAAGCTTTGTATGGTGACTCTTCCACACCCACCCCTTGCCATTCATTACAGTGAGATTGGACAGGTGTTCTTGACCTGACTGGCATTTCTATGATAGGTAGAGGTCACTTTACTGAATTGTGTTGATGCATTCTTGATCTTCCTAATATTTCCATGCTAAACAGTTCTCATCAACCAGGCATATGCCCCAGAGATGATGCAGATATGAGCTGTGAGCAGTGAACTTAGAAGTGGGTGCTTGAAGATGGTACATAGGTGCAGAAATGTGAACCTGGGTAAAGCTACTATGATGAACTGAAATGTATGGCTATGAGATCCAAACATCCAACACCTCACAATGTGAACACGTTTGGAAAGAGGGTCTGCAGGGAGATTTAATGTTAAATATCCTTCAAAGGCTCATGTGTTTGAATAATTGGTCCCAAGCTGTTGGTTCTGCTTTGACAAGCTGTACAATCATTGAGCTATGGGGTCCAGTTGGAAGAAGATCACTGGTAGGTAGCCTTTGTGCCTTATAGTCTGGCCCCAGTCCTATCTTTCTATTTCCTGAATGGGGTATAACCAGTTGTCTCACATTTCCACTGCTACAAACCACAAGCTACTCATTCTGCTGCTATGACTCCCTGCCATGAAGGACAGTGTCTACTGAGCCATAAGTAAATAAATCCTCTCTCCCTTAAATTTCTTCTTTTAAGAGGTTCATCACAGTGACTAGGAAAAAAACAATCACAGGGTCTTTAAGTGATATCCAAAGCATGATAAGATCACAAGGTGAACTTTGCATCTGGGCATGAGGTGCTTCTAAGAATAGAAAATGGGTGCATAGATGGGCACTGAAAGGCAACTCTGTGAAGGCAGAGGGAGACCATGGCCTTCCATAAGCCAACAGAGAAATGTGGGAAGATATGCGTCATATCTCACTGTGATCTTGGGTTTTCAGGCTCCAGAACTGCGAGGCAATGCATTTGTGTTGTGTCAGTCACCTAGCCTGTGACATGGGCTTATCCCAGCCACAGAGCTGTAAAGTAGATGTCAAGAGTGCCTGCTGCAGTCTCCAAAGCAAAGTAGATCAAAAATTCTTAAAAGGCAACCAGGAAAGTGGAGGGGAAACAGGCAAGAGGTTGTGGCTATGGGGATTCACCTGATTATGAGTAGAGGAGGTGAAGGCTGCTTTTCTCAATAATCTGGCAATTTGTTGAGAGATTATACCCTTCACCTCCCTTGAGAAGAGGTTTTTCTAGGAAGCAAATGCTTTGACCATCCAAGTATCCAGAAGCATTTAAGTCCCTGAATGCTTGGAGATAATGAAAACATTTACTACTGGTGGGAAGGGAAAACCATTGAACAAGTGTTAACTTGGTCCAGAGAAGGGGATGCCCAGAACTTTCCACATATTTTTAGTGTATTCCCAAGTGAGTCCTCTATATCTGCAATGAAAACAGGAAGTTTTAGAGACTGAAAAACCATGTCCTAGTCCTGGGGATTTAAGATTTCCATGATATCTTCTCATTTTAGTTTTCCTAAAGGTAAATTAGAGCTCCCCACCACCACCACCAGCAGCAGCACATGGTATTGGAAGATTTCTCTCCATTTTGCTGTTTTTATGTTTTTACTATCCATAGGGTTTGAGGTTTATTGAGCAGAACTATTATAATTCACCAGAGTCGTTTCTGATCTGCGGCACACAGAGCAGCCAAGAATCCTGTGGGTTTTCTTTTCTCTCCATTGTCCCACCGTGCACTTCTGGGGACCCAGATGATAAAAGGAACCAAAACACAAAGGAGAAACCTCGCACATAGTTTCCAATAAGAATTATTTACGGAAGGACAGGATACAAGATCCATAGCCTGACTGCACTTCCTGAGGGAAAAGGAGAGAGGCATGGGGCTTTGGACCACAGAAGCCATGAGCATAATGCTACTGTGTGAGAGGCAGATTCACACAGGTTGCAACCACGGAAAAGGTGCAGCCAAAGCAAGAGAAGTGGAGGATGCCGGTTGTCGGGTCCTCCTCAGGTCACATCTGGCATATTATACTCTCAGGATGGAGGAGAATCTGCAAAGGCCTGGATGGTGACACATCTGGAATCCAAATCCAAGGACTCTTGGCTCAAACAAGTAGACTTATTTTTTTGTGGGGGTGGGGGGGAGAAAGGTGGGAGGAGATTAAGAAAACTGAGAGCAGCTCCCTTCAAATAAAGGAGTCATCTTGGGGCAAAGCAAGGTTTGTTTTGTTTTGCCTATTAAAATGTGAAACACCTCATCAGGGAGAACGAGGAAGAGCGGAGCAAGGTTACAAAGAGGGTGGCTGGGGTTAATTATCAAAAGGGCTGTTGAGTAATCACAAATGCCTGACAGCTTGGCTAAGTCCAGAAGCATAGAGCTTCCTGTTTCAAGAGACATTCACACAGAAATTAAATGACAGTGTAGTAGCATCACAACATGGTAATGATGCCTTGTCTTTCTTCTGCAGGGCAAGAGGTTGTAGTCAGAATCTACAAATAATCTTCCAGCAACAAGTTCTTATCATTTTAATGGAAAGGGAGATAGAGGTCTTGTATTCTAGATAGGGGTGTGTGTGTGTGTGTGTGTGTGTGTGTGTGTGTGTGTGTGTGTACCCAGGCTCTTTGTCCCCAGCCTGCTATGGAGATTTAACAGCTGAGATGAAGTAGGGGAAGATACATTCTTTGAGCAGTTTGGATCTAGTGGAATTACATGTAAACAGCCTTAGAGTGTGCACAGAAAATTGCTCCTTGATCCATGAGTTATTGTTTATTTTTTGCTGACTTCCTTTCCATGGAAGACTTTTCAAATCCTTTTGCTGTTGTTGTTGTTTGTTTGTTTGTTTTGTTTTTCAAGGTAGGGTCTCGTTTAGCCCCAGCTGACCTGGTATTCACTATGTAGTCTCAGGGTGGCCTTGAACTCACGGTGATCCACCTACCTCTGCCTCCCAAGTGCTGGGAATAAAGGTGTGTGCCATCCTTTTTTAAAATATATTTTTATTCTCACTGATTTGAAATGAAAATATGATCATAAAAACTAAATTTTTGAAGCAATCTTTATGTCCCCAAGTGTATGACTGGGTGTATTTTTATTTCCTTGTTGAATGCTTAAATTGCACTGGAAGTCATGATATGTCAAGTCATAACAATATTTGAGTAAACAACTCAATTCATCACCAGAGCTTAATTGATGAACACAGGTAAATGGGCAGATTTGAGCAACTAATCTCATTGAATTTTTAAACCAAACCATCAAATATTTATCTCCTACTATGTGCAAAAACATGCAGGAAGACAAAGGTACTTATAGTATGGTTGAATGAATTCTACAATTTAAGGGTTTGAAAAAAATAAGGTTAATCCTTGCACTCAGGAGAGAGAAGTAGGAGGATCACTGCATGTTCAAGGCCAACCTGGAACTGTAGAGTGAGTTCCAGGTCAGCCTGGGCTAGAGTGAGAACCTACCTCAAATATTTTTTTAAATGCAAAAAAAAAAAAAAAAGACTCAAGATATCAATGGTACTTTGAGCTACAAGTCTTCCCACAGAGAAACAAAAAACTAATTAACAAATGGATAGTATATCCCAGAAATCTCAACATCATATTTTACAATAGATTAGATTTTAAAAGGGAAGTGATGTTGGTGATGAGTTTTGAAAAGTATGGTGACAATTCACTGGGCAGAGAGAATGGCCTTCCAATGGTACTACAATGATGTGGGGAAATGGTGCTGGTAAAACAAACAAGACAAAACCATGAGCAACATCTTTAAGTCATACTTTAGAAAATATAATGGAATTATTTGGTTAGAGGCAAAGAGGAGGCCTGATTAATTGTTAGTTAAGAATATAAACATTAGGTTTAGACATGGGTGTAAGTTCTGTTTCTATGACTACATGACTACTAACCTTGTGTGTGTTATTCAAATCTACCAGCTTATCAGCTTCCCCGAGTGAAGATGACATGAAATCAGAAGTGCTACCTGGGTATTGTAAGCATTAGATTAGACTAGACAGCCAAAGCATTCAGCTCAGTTCCTAGAAGAATGAAAAGACCTCAAATCATTCCTTAAAGGCTAGTGTTAATACTAATATTGTTAACACTAGGTAAAGTATAAACTATAGTCTACAGGGAGATGTGGTCAAAGGGTTGGGAGTCCAATCTCTTCCCATAGGGTTTTGAGAAAGAGAACAGGAGAGTGGTTCTTTAGGAAAACATATTAAATAGCATTGCGTGCATTTGATTAGTAGGATGGCCTAGGTGGGTTGACAAATAAATTAAAGGCAGCAGAAGAAGGAAAACACTGACAAGATCTGAATAGGCAGTAGTTTTGTTGAACTGGAAGAAAAGCAAGAAAATGATAGAATCTAGAAACATTCTAGACAATGGGAAAGAGTAAGACCTCCCAAGCAAAGCTGGCCACCCAGTTTATAGCTTGGAGACTGAATTCTTGGCTGTCCTGGAGAAACAGTGATGGTAGGGGGAGAGCAAGACAGAGGGGAAAAGTGAAGTTTTCAGTCTTAGGTCTATGAAGTTATAAATGACATTGAAAAGCACATATAGAAATGACCTTTAGAAACCCACAGAGGATTTATTTTTACCCTCATTTTTCTTAGGATTGAGTGAAATAGAAAACCAATGTGCTATAGATTTAAAATTAAACTGTTTTAGTGGTAACTGCACAAGCATGTGTTTCTTTGGTAAATTAAGGAAATTCCTAAATGTTTCTATGGAATAATCATTACAGATCCTGTTGAAAATGGAGTCAGATAGATTGTCCATTTTAAAGAGAAAGAGGTAACAAAGTTTTCTCTAAGCTGGAAGATTAAAAAAAAAAGACTAAATTTTCAAAGAAAAGCTCTAGCGTGTATGTTTCTCATTATAATATTATTAACAAATGTTTCATAAATAAAAACAGAGGTTTTGGAAAATGTTTCATATACTGAGGATATGTGTAGGGTATGGTAAATGTGGAATTTAAAAATATACAGAATAATAGGGACATGAGTATCTAAAACCAAGTTATTTAGTTCAAATAACTACTTTGAGAATTTATTTAAGGGATGCAGTAGAAATAACCAAAGTATTTATTTACAGATAGTATTATACTAAAAACTATTGTTGATGCTAAGAATATATTTATTTATGGATAGTATTGTATTGAGAACTATTTCTGGTGTTAAGAAAGTGTTCGGGCTGGAGAGATGGCTTAGTGGTTAAGCGCTTGCCTGTGAAGCCTAAGGACCCCAGTTCGAGGCTCGGTTCCCCAGGTCCCACGTTAGCCAGATGCACAAGGAGGCGCACGCGTCTGGAGTTCGTTTGCAGAGGCTGGAGGCCCTGGCGCGCCCATTCTCTCTTTCTCCCTCTATCTGTCTTTCTCTCTGTGTCTGTCGCTCTCAAATAAATAAGTAAAAAATTAAAATAAAAAAAAAGAAAGTGTTCATTTATGGAGAGTATTATGTTATGGAGAGTATTGCTTGTGTTAAGAAAGTATTTGTTTGTGGGTAGTATTATGTTGAGAACTAGTGTTGGTATTAAGAAAGTATTTATTTATGGACAGTATTATATTGAGGGTTATTGTTGATGTTAAGAAAGTATGTATGCTAGCATTATGCTGGGAATTATTGCTGGTGTTAAGAAAGTGTTTATTTATGAAGAGTATTACATTGAGAACTATTACTGCAGTTAAGAAATATATCTTCTTTCTATAAGAGACCAAATTTTGAAATTTAAGCCTCAAGAAAAATACCTCACTTTCTTCAAAACCATGCTAATTTGAAAAGATTGCATCCTAATATTTTAAAATTTTGTACCTGATTGGATTGCTAGTATGTGGTGATGTTACCAAAAAGCATTCTTAAATAATACTTCACAACTTTTTAAAGTAGATGAACCATAAAGCTCTGTTTAAAGATCTATTTTTTACTGTATTAAAATGTGTAAAAGATGATTACCAATAAATCAAAATTAAAAAGTGAGATGGCTACTTCAATATCTATTACTTGTTAATGCTTAAAATTCGGTCTATAATTGGGAAAGATAAATTCATTCAAATGAGAAAACTGCTGGTAAACAAAGCTGTATGTGACCTGAACCAACTCACTACTTCCAAGTTTTGGCCTGGAATCTGCATTCTGAATCATTCCTGTATTCCTCCTTTACTTTTTTGATGGCACTTCTAGAAGGGTAAGTGACCCAGTGATACCTTGAAGGAGACCATTGTCACCTTGGTTCTTCAAAATGGGTTCAAAAATGACAGGACATTGAATAAGAAACAGTAATCAAATAAGGTAAAACATGCTTTTTCAAAAAGAAGTACTCCTTCCATTGTTCCTGCAATTTTGAGAAGACGAGGAAAAGGATAACACATTTTCCACAGCAATATAGTTTTTAAGAATGCTTACTAATTAAAACCAACCAGAGTAGACAAATCAAATTCAAAAGTAGGGATGTGTAGTATCAAAACAATGATCTTGGGTCACTAATGTCTCCTGACTACCACAGTACATTGTGACTTCAGCTGCATTAAAGAGAGAAACTATGAAAACATGGTGGGGCAGATGAGCTATTCAAATCTGATGCATAGATTTTGAAATTCTCAGTAAGGCTTAGTACAATTTTGAGCATAGATTTTTTTTTTCTCCTCTTCTATCCACTTCTTATCCCAAATAAGGTAAAGAATCATAGCAAAACCAGAGTTAGTTCAGTGTTCAAGATATGGTTGCAGTTACCTTCTCAGTGCCACAACAAAACACTCGACCAAAAGCAGGAAAGAATTTATAATTGTTCACATGGAAAAGCATGGCATGAGCAGAGGCAGAACATCACCACTTCCATTGCAGGTGGAAAATAGCAGCAAGAAAGTGAGCTGAACTCTGACAAAGGAGACCTGGCTTTAATGACCAAAGCCTGTTCCCAGCAACGTGCCTCCTCCAGAAACACTTCACTTCCCAAATTACCATCAACTGGGGTCAAAGGATTCAAAACACATGTGTTTATGGGACATCTGATTCAAAGCACCACAGGTATCAAGCAAAAAGGAGACTGCTCCAAGATGTTACCAAGATTCACACACTCCAGCTCTCTTTCACCTGGCAGCGGACTTGAGTGAAAGGCTGAGAGAAAGCTGTGTTTCTCATGCCTGTACATCCTTTCTTGACCAACAGCTGCCTTGCCGTCAAGGAATCTGGAGGTTGTGTCAAAGGAAAACCAGCCAGTCTTACCACACAGAAGAAAGAAGATTTCTAAGGAGCTATGAATCCAATTTTCTTCTATAGAACAATGGAGAGAAAAGCTTCCTACCTCATGTCTAACAATACTGGATAATATAGTGGCTTTCAGCTTCCTGATGCTAATCCTAGGTTAGGGCGAATTGATTTTAAGATCTGCAAATCTCCTAGCAGCCAATGCAATTCAGACTCTGCCTATTCATAAAATCCATTATTACCAATGAGCACTGCTAATGAAGGGGGTTATGAATGCAGAGGACACTTTGAAAGATTACTCATCAACTCAACATTCAGATGGTTAAAAAAAAAAAAAAACACAAATTGTGTGGCAGTGATAAACCCACCTGTAATCTCAGTACTTTGGGGGAGGAAATGGGAAGATCATGAGTTCTATGTCTGGGCTACATAGCAAAATTGTCCCATAGTCCCCAAAGGAAAATAACTTATGATTCACTCTAAACAAGTAATCAGAGTGCTTGTCATATACACAAAGTTGGATAAGAATGTTAGCAGGAAAGAAATTGGGACCCACAGCAATTAATATCCCTATCCTTAGAAATTTACCATTCCTACTTATAATAATTTTTCTACATGCCTTATCTCCCCAATAGAAAATATGCCATCACAGAAATCCAGAACTACAGTTGGGAAGATCTGTATTCATCAGTGCATTGTCCCATTCTATTTTTGTGCCACATTATTTTCTTAATGTTTTAATATGTTCACTTGTTAAGATGAATGGAAAGACTCACCTTAAATAGTTGTCATGAAGATGGGAAGACAAAAACTAACATCCACAATCTTGTCAAGGTAACAAGATTCCTGCCATATTTAATGATTTCTAACTGCTTAGAATCCAATAGCAACCAACCCCTATTTAATGGTTTACATACCCATCTCATTTGCCAAATAATTAACAGGACATGCAGGTCAACATGATTCAGTATCCATCACACACTTCCAGAAGTGAGGATGGAACAAGAAATATTCAACAAAGCAACAGCAGAAAGAAAGCACAACTCTAGTTAGAGCAGAGTGTTCCTTAATGTCCTGTGAAGGTGGTTCCATGAACCTGCACTCTCTTCTCTGTGGTCTAGCTGAGGCATTCCTGTGAAACATGGAAATACTCTTCATCTATGCTATCCAGTATGACAGCCAGTAACCACATGTGTCTACTGAGGTCTTCAGAAGAATAGAGGTTTAATCCTATTTCACTTTACAAATCTAAATCTAAGCTATCTGAATGGAGGCTTTCATATCAGACAGGGTAGGCCTATGTCAGTAACAAAGAAAAATGTTTTGAATGTAGGATAAGCACTGTAGGAACTCAAGAAATCTTAGAAAGATCAAGAAATCTTGGTGTACTTTATCAAGTTTAGGTTGTAGCTGTTGGTGGTAGCCTTGGATCCACCTTTCCAGTGATTTATTTCTATTTTTGCTATTACGTTTAATTGTAAATTTTATCTCCTCTTACTGAAACTAAGACTTGACTTCTCATTTTCCTGTTGGTGGCTGTCTAATCTTCACTTTGCCGGGATTCTGGCTAGCATGGTTTCTCAGGACAAGGTTCCTATAAAACAGCAGTGCTTTCTCCCCATACTGATTTTATATTTTCTTAGCAGGCTCAGCTTTTCCATATTTCTATAACATACACATATCCTTGTTTATATGTGTGTGTGTGTGTGTGTGTGTATATATATATATATATATATATATATATATATATATATATATATATATATATATATATTGTGTGTGTGTGTGAACATGTAATATATAGCATATGTATATATATTCACCCTCATACTGAATATAACTATATATAATAACATATAGTACATATTAATATATGTCACCCTTCATATTCCCCCATTACTACACAATTACTACTTCTCATGTTTAAGTTGGCTCTGTTTCTTATGACTTGCTCTCACAACTTGGAGTTGATTTCCCATACTGAGTAGATCCTGTATGAGTGGCAAGACATAGAACCACACCCAACAGCCCTTCTCTCTCCGCTGTTGGGGAAGTAGGGTACCTAGGTACCCACATCAGCACTGGCAGGTATTGCCCAGTGACTATTAAATTCCTTCCCAAGTGGTTTTCATAGAACCCCTGAATCCTCCTTAATAAGACTCTAGAAGAAACAGCCAATTGGTCATTTTCAGTATATGGCATGAAATATACGTAATTTAATTGGCATGTTTTAAAAATGTTGCCCCAAGTGAATTCCTTGTGATATAAGATTGCAAGCTCTAAAGCTTAAGGCCGACTTTGTTCCCATTCAAGAGTCATGGTTCTGGGAAACAGTGGTAAGTCTGGCAGTGTCTGTTCCAGAAGGCCCTTTGGGTTTGCATGAATACACAACTTTTGGCAGCCTGCCTTGGCATGGCAGAACTCCTCACACATTAGTTAGGACATCCCCTAAGACCTGACCTGAATAGGTGAGAAATCCTACATATTAACATCACCGCTAAACACAAGTTGAATAAGTCTCTCATTGGCCCTTGACTAAAGTCTAACAAATTCTTGTTGGCTCATAAGAAGTGAGAATTTTTCTGCTAGGATCCTGCTTCATTCCTTGACTGTTTAAGAAATGAATTTCAGATGGTGCTCATAGTTCAGACTCAAGACACGAAAGTAAAGCTGACCTTTCTGATCACCTAGCTGGAAAGCTAAATGTAATCAATGAGCTTCTAGTTGCCTATGCCAGTTTTTAATATTTTGATCCCAAGTGCTGATACTGAAATGCACTATGATCTTCCATAAAGACTCCATGAGCTTTTACTTCACCCTCCTAAAAGGAAGAGAGGGAGAGATCAACACACTAACAAAAGTGGAGCTACTGAACACTGCCTTACTTTGTTTCAAAATTATTGACAACTGCTCCTCAAACCATGAGTCCATGCATTTGAGTCATTCATTTTTATGAAGATTTTATCAACTCTCCCTCACCAGTAGTGAATATTGCACAATTAGCACATTTCTGAAAGCCCAAGTGTCCATGTCCTTATGCTTCCTCCTCAGTTCCTGGAACTCACCCTGAAGGACCTCAGCTCTGTTTCTGGCTGTGGTGTTGATTCCAGCTCAGATTCTGACTACGGAGGAGTCCTCACTCATGTGTATACCTTTTGCTCCTTGTGGTGATGTTTCCAGTCCATCTTGAGGAGTCATAAAGTGCTATTAAAACAGTCATCCCTCTCAGTCTGTCCTTGGGAGTCATCACACAGTATTGCTATTGTCCAGGGGTTGGAGGCCGAGGCGGAGGCTGAATCGGAAAGTTGGTTTTAGCGTCCCAGCAGGGCCAGGGAAAATAAATCCCTGTGTGTGAACGTGGCTCGGTGTCAAGCAGCTGGAGAAGCTGCCCTGAACAGGATCCAGGGGCAGATTATTTGGGTGAGTGTGCATGGCTACCAGACATCAGTTTCATTTGACTAATATGTTCTTTTCCATCCAATTGAATGGGTTGCAGCAGCGTCAAATAAATAATATGTTGCCACATTTGGCCCAACAAGAAAAATACTGGGTATCAATAAGCAAGTGTAAGACCACATGAAAGCCTGACTGTGTTTGAGAAAAAAACAGGGAATAAACCCTCAGGTATCTTGAAATGCAGACATTTTTCTTGTCAAAATGTTCTAGGAGCCAAGTCTGTGGGGTCCCCACTGCTGTGACAACATTCTGGTCTCTGAAGCTCATCCAACAGAATCATAGTCCCAAATTAAACCTTAGGTATTTGTGAAGGCAGCCACAAAGGTAGGACAATGTCTCGTTACCCAGTTCTGAATGCATTCAGCCAAATTTTATTAAACGCTTGCTGGCAGCCAGGCATAGAGGTGGCATCTGTGTGTGGAGGAAGGGATAAGAAAGTTGAGAAGAAATTTAAAAATTAACATGGCAAAGACTCCTGGATAACTCCCTAAGATACTACAGATACATATCCAGGCAATGCTGTGTCACACTGTCAAGTGTTGTCCTCAATATGCAAGCCAACTGCTAGGGAAACAGGAGCTGCAGTGGGTTACTCTGTAGGAAGACAGAGATCCTGGCAATGCCTTCAAAAGATGGTAACATTTGGGGAATGCCTTAAGTTTATTTTTTCTAATGCAATGTTATTTCCAGGACGTATGAAATGCACAATGGCATTTTCTAAGTGAGCTACATTTTATAAGTGACATAATAATAAAAATAAGACAGGAGCAATAAGCACCACCAGAAGTATTTTACATATGCTATTTAGTTCAAGTGTCATGAAATTTTTGGTTCTAGGTATTATCTTCCCCTTCCAAAAGTGGACATAAAGCCCAGAGATGTAAAATAAACAGCCTAAGGTTATACTGCAAAGCTAAACACTTGTCTAAGAGCTCCAAACACATTCACTGTGTTCTCACATATTTTTTTAATCTGAGCTATATTCATTGTTTTTTGGGTGGAGAATTGGGGCAATTAAGGACTTAAAGCTTCTTAGAAGGTATAATCTTCTCTCAGAAAGATCTCTCAGATAGAATACAAAGGATGGTCATTGTTCCAGAGGCACGTAACTATATGCATGATATCTTTAGAGCAGGCAAAGAGAAATTTTGTCTACACTAAGAGATCTGATGTTTGTTCTTTGGTAATTTTATGAGTTATACATAGGTAAGTCTGTTTGATAGCCCTCAAAGAGCTGATGTCAGTCAAGGTCATAGCCAAGTGCAATCTGAAGTAGAATAAAGAGATTTCCACAACTGGTTATTTGGGGGCTGGAGAGAGGAATAAAGGGCAGGATCCTAGATTTTTCACCGTGACCACTAGGCTGAGAAGTGCTGGTGATACCAACCCAAATGGGAAATGCATAAGAACTTGTAGATTTTATAGAAAATTAGATGCAGACAAGTACAGTGGCAGATGCTGTTGGGATTGTGGTGTGCCAACCCTCACAGTGATCTTGATCATGGTGTGCCAACCCTCACAGTGATCTTGATCATGGTATGCTAATCCTCACAGTGATTTACAGTGAAGGCACGCTATAGTCTCCATTGCACAGAGGAAGCTGGGTTATAGAAACCACCAGCTACTTCATAAGATAACACAGAAGTCACCCCTCTCCACACAGATTTCCCATTGCCATCATTTCAAACTCTTTTGGCTGAAATGCCCCCTCTGAAAATTTCCCCACCTATTCTAAGAAATACATGTAGCCAAACACGCAACTGTAGTCCTAGACAATCCCTACATCTTTAGTATTTGTAAAATGCGGCATGCTTGTTTCTTCTTGAAGTTTCTATGCCACATTTTCATTACCTAAAGTGTATGATGGTAACAATGTTTGCCAATGTGGCTGAAAAGATTCAGTAAGTTCATATGTCTAAAGTGCTTGCTCCTGACACAAGCATATGTTGTAGAAATATTAAATAACACGATGACATGACAAAAGAAAGATGGTGATGACTATTTCTATGTGACTTTTTCTTCATGAGTTTAGATGGAGTTGGGTGGGGGAGAAAGCAATTATTAACTAATTATCAAGATTTGAGTTTAGTAGTCTGTGGACAATGTAGTTTGGAAGAGTGGAGGTAGCATCATGGCGGCACATTCAGATGAGGACTTGGGTCCTGAGATTAAGTAGCAGTTCATTTCTCTGTGAGCCACAAAAAGCACTAAAATAGAACATTTGCTTTAAAAAAAAAAAAAAACAGGGTGCTTAACAATACTGGGTTAAAAGACACAAAAATCTACTTTTTGGGTAGTCAGATAACCTGCTCAGACCCAGGAAGAGGCTGCACTGGGTCTTCTAAGAAGACAGGTTCTAAAGACCAGCCAAACACAGGCAGCCTTTTTGTGGACCTATAAAATCAGGGAGGGAGGATGCTTGAAACATAAAAGACCCACTTGGACCATATGGTTCTATAACAGTTCCTCATCAACACGTCTGCACTCGATGAGCCCGATATAATAAATGAGGATAGATGTGTTTCGCTCCTGTCAATGGGCATATGAGGAGAAAGATAAGAGGAGCTTTTGAAATTGTCTAGATCTTTGGCTTTTACTCTTCCAGAGGCAATTAGTTCCATATGGAAAGCAAATCCATGAGGATGGATTTAACTATCAGTTCTGTAGTGGCTTATCAAGATGCAGTATATTTTGTAATACACACACAAAAGCCAGGTCCTGTTACAGTGACACCTGCCTCCGCCTACATTGGGGAGCAACGAATTAGCTCCAGGCCTCTGATAGTCGATGTGCCAACTTGTTTGCAACGAATTAATTAATTATATTTAAAATAAATATTAACAATGGTGGATTACTAATAGGCTGAACTGATGGGATACTACTTTCTTGAGACACTGGGACACTGATTCACATCATCACAAAACTTGGCACTTCTTCTTAAGCCATGGTAAAAGTTAAGGCATACTGCTTTTCCGGTTTTCCATTTTTTGATGCAAGGTATCATGTCTAATTTTGAGGAAAGGAAATTACTAGACAATGGATAATTCATTCCACCAACTCACAGGCATCTGTGATGATAAGCATGCTGTTTTCATCCACGTTTCTACTTAAGAGAGTAAACAAGAAAGAAGGGGGTGAGATGTAACAATAAGTTAAGAATAAATGTATAAAAGGAAAAGAGGTAGAGAAAAGGGAAATGAAAAAGAAAAATGAATAAGAGTAAAAAAAAACTCTAAACATTGTTTTCTGTATCTGTTTTTTTTTTTCTCCCCATTTACTAGGGACTGATTCCTCCTTGGTAACCACACACCCAAAGATATCATGTGGAGAAGGACACAGGAGCATGGTGGCAAAGGCTGGCTTTGACAAGTTAACATGATTCTCAAATCCAAGGAATCTCAAGACTCATGGGGTTTGTGATAATATCCATGGGACAAACCTGTGGCCTTCTGGATTTTGCCATATATATATATTCTATGTTATATATATGTATATATATATATATATATATTTATATTTATATATATAATATATTTATATATTTATATATATATATATATATATATATATTACCCATTATTCAAATATTTTGTACTAAGCAAAGTGAAGCACATTTTGTCAAATAGTTCCCCCTTAATTTCCAAACCCATGTGCATTTTCAAGGGAATGTGATCCATATGTTTCTAATACATTTACATTTAAATCATCATAATGCTGTTTTGCTGAGCTATTTGATGTCCAAGAAACCTATGAGGCCTTTTACAAGCCTTTTTAAAGGCTTTCTCCTTTGAACCTGCAAATCGTGGTTTTCCTATACAGAATGTGAATTAAAATAAAGGTTATAGTTTCTCTTCAATCTAAATTCCTCTGTATTTAAATGGATAATAATAATGACAACCATTAAAATAATGTGATCTCAGAGGCAACCTTACATATTCATTTATAAAAAAAAAAAAGTCTATCGCTTGGAAAAAAAATGTTCCAACATTTCCAATGCTATAGTCATGAATTATAATAGCTGGTTCCTAATCATTTTGCAGATTAAGTTAAGAATATTATTCACTTTTTTAGCCCTCTGATTCTTCTAAAATCTGACCTAATTTCTTTCAGACATTAAATGGGCACTAATTGTAGCTATCCTCCAATTTTTTTAAACAAAAGTTTGTATGTCTTTGTGCCAGAATTGCCTAGGCCTTAATGCGTTTATAAACTATTACCACATCATTTACTATTGTTTGAACATGATATAGTTTGAGCTTTGTATAGAAAGCTTTACAAACATCATCTGATTTCATAATTACAGGAGCTCTGCAAGTTTGCCATGATTATTTCTCATTTCACAGATGCAAAATTAACACACAGAAGTTGACCAAGCTATACCATATTTAAAAAGACTAGTTGAAACTCACACAACCAGTAAGTAGAAAATATGCATCTATAATAAACAGGAAACCCTGAATGTAATGCAATCCACCAGCCTAACAAGAACTACACACATGTGCAGTAGTGGCACATAGCCTTTCTGTGTAACAAACTGCTCTCCAGTTGGATGTGAAGCCAGCTCACTGGGAGAGAATGCATACCTGGCACTGGGAACCAAGTCAGTACCTTATGGTCAGGAAGATCACAATACCCTAAGAGAAGCCTCCAGTGTTCTCAGCTCCTTGTACAAATTGAGTGGGTAGCCTTATCAAAATGTCTCTCAAGCTCTGAGACATATCACCTTTTCTCAAAGCTTCTTCCCACCCTTCCTTGGTCAGAGAACCTGTTTTATCTTACAGCTGGCAGACAATAGTGGGGAGATGCAAGATTCATCAACACAATAAAAAACAGCCATATGCTCTCAACTTGCTGTGCCACCTTTACCACATTTACAGGGCCCAAAAGAAAGGGTGGAGGAAGCAGAGACACCAGTATCGCTCCCAATACTAGCCTGACTGCCACATCCAGGAAAATAGCAACAAACACTGTGGTAAACCGAAACACATCGTAACATAAATAGGTTGCAGAGAAGTCAGCACTAACAGATAACATACCTGCCAAGTCTTAGGAATGGTTGCTGAACAGGGCAGGGTGATTGTAAGAGCCAAAAGGTAGTTAGTAACTCCCGACTACTTATGTGCTTCTCAGGAGGGTTACTCACTTAAAACATGAGGAAGAGACTATAAGAGTGCAAAACTGAATTATAGCTGAGTTCCTACTATCTCCCAGGCAATGTGAGAAATGTGAGAAATAAGTGAGCATTGCCTATGATCTCAAAAGTCTTAAGTGTCACTGAAGCAAGATTTTGGCCCATGAATAGGCCCCAGACGGTAAGACTTGGGAATCAATAGTATTGGGATAGGGCTCAATTCATTTGGGAAGGACCAATAATGCAATAATGTATCTCAAATAGAAGTCTTGCCAGTATTCAGTATTACATAGATGTTGGTCCTCTGGCTCCTCTTCTTACTCCTCACCTTCTTCACTGCCTTCTCCCCATCCTCCTTTTTCTCATCTTTTCTGCCTTTAGAACTTATCCTAAATAGAAGAGCTGGTATATTATTTTCTTGGAAGGTGCTCATGATAGAGCACAAAGGATAGATTTAGAAATACTTGAGATAGAGAAGCCAGCAGGGAAGTTGGTTCAGTGACCTAGTGACAGATGAAAGCAGTACTCTGGGGAGAAGAATTAATTATTGACAACATTGGGTTTTCCATTTTCACAGTCATTTTACAACACCAGACTGTTCAAACAAAGCAAAACTTATTCTGCAGTACTTGCTGAAAACTCAAATTTCTTTCTATTTCCCACTGTAATGTCTATGCACCCACAGACATACACATCCTGTCATTTATAATAAACACTAACTTAATGATCACGTAAGCAGAACCATTTCTTTCTGAATAAGCATTTCAACACTAGAATGATTTTTAAACTGGGTTCTATCTCTCTCCATGTATATTGAGAAACTGATCCAGGTTACTGACTGCCCAAGGGAAAAGGGGAAAAACCTCCCAAATAGAAAATGGTCAAAGTTTCTTCTATAAAATCATCACTTTTGCTCCATTTTTAAAAATGCACTTCCATCATCAATGCCAGCATCATATACATTGACAGCAGAGTCATGAGAGGCTCCAAACTCCCTGCCATTTCTGTTCCTTCTCTCTAGTATGAATTATCCTTAGTAGCTGTAGCTGAATTCATTTCTGTAACTTTGTTCTTTGGTTTTGTGGAGAGAAGAATCCATGAACTACTCACTGACACTTTGCCTTGCACCGACACTATGACAAGAGATATTCTAGAAGTTTCTCACTGAAGCCATTACATTTCTACATGTTGACTCCCCATCATTATCCCTATCATAATGGTTGCTCACATGAACCCTGAAATATAGTTCTAAGGATCCTCATTCATTTCCACTCTCATACTTCTTCTCTCTAAAGCAACAGGAGCAATCATCTCAGGAAATAGATGTCTCTTGACTGCATGAAGTGATTCACTGGCCCTGGTTTGCTTCACATGAAAGTATATTTATTGAGGAGTTCCAGCCCAATGCCAGACTTGGCCTTCCTGACTTCTCTCCATTAGTAAACTCCAACCACCTTGGCCTTCCTGCTCTTAGGATCTCTCCTCACGTCTTCAAAGAGACTCCCCACAGTGCTCAGGTAAGGGATCAAGTTAGCTGATCCATGTAGTGGAATGAGACCAACTAGTGGCCATCACCAGAATGTGTTCAGCACACATGCTTATATATACACACATGGAAAGAAAATAGTGTGTTTGATGACATTACTTTCATAAAATGTCAATTTTCTTCTTCCATGAACTTTCAGTGTGCTGCTGAGTTAGAATGAAGGCATACATTTTGTGAGCCAAAGTCTAGAAAGGAGCCAACATCACAGAGCTGAGAATCATCTCACAGAATTCTGTCACAGGATGTTGCTGGTTTCCTTCACTGCCCTTTTCATCAACTGAAATGTGCTTCAAGTATGCATAAAATTGTATACTGACAGTGTAAGCATCTTAAAATCAAGATTGTTTAAAATAACACCTTATTCCCAGCATCTAGAACAATATCTGACATAGATTCTAAAGTAAATTTTACTCAATAATTTTGAAAGATGTGAGGATTTATTTTAGGTTTAGGTTCCCCTAGAATAAAGGGATTCTGCCTCCAGACTCATCATCATCTTTTCCTCACATATACAAAAGCCAGCCTGTAGGCATTAGTTTAAATCATTTTAAAATTAATCAATCCATCTCTGTCTCCTCATGTATACACAAGCATGCATGTGCATGTGTGTGCATATGCTGACATGCACAAAACCCATTGCTTCTGTATCTCTGCTCCTCATATTGGTACAGCTCAGCTTACTAATATTGACCTTTGACCTTTCTTTCTCAGCTGCTACTCAATGCAAGAGGTATATCTGTCTGTCCCCTTCATAGCCCCCAAATCTCTATTCCACTCTATTCTTTTTTTTTTTTTTTCTTTTTTTGCCTCTTCTCACTTTGCCACATAACCTCCTGGCCAGTTTTCTGATTTCCTCTCCTCTCCTCTGCCCCTAGGAACTCTAGTTATCCTCAGAATAGCCTACATCTATAGAACTCTTTGTCAATCATACGCATATACATAAGCCTGTGATGTTTTTGAATGTTTCTTTCCTGGAAGGTTCAGGTAGATAACATGTTCTCCATTGTTTCATATACCGAACATATTTGGATTGGAAGTAAAATCAAAAGAATATAACCAAATGTCCTTAACAGTACAATAGTAAAGTGATTCTTTTTGTTCTGCTTTGTGTCTTTTTACTAGTATAAAATATTCTACACTGAAAAGTTCAAATTAGAAGAAGTTATACAAGCCATAATTCTTAAAGGAGAATATGAGCCATAAATTAAATTTACATATGCCAGTGAATTTGCTCCCCTTTAGTGCCCTTGCACATTGCTAAATCCCATTCTTGCTGCACTCGATCTGGTTGCACTTCTGGAAGTTTGTGAGCCTCACACCATAATGTGCAGAGTGCTTCATATTTTGACAGACATTGGTTAGAAACATGTCCACACAGCTCACAGCTATCCCTTCCAATCATGGGACTTGGACTCATTGGACGCAGCTGCTCCAAATGAAAATAACAAGACATAAATAGGAAGCACCTAGCAGGCCATGGCTTATAGTAGAGAGTCAGTAACTACTATTAACTTATTTTCATGTTAATTTCTATACTGCCTAAAAACATGTTAAACATACAATAAAGTTCAATAATTAAATATGGAATGAGATGCACTGAAATTAAAATGGTATACAAGGACAAGTTTGGGATAGGGGTCTATTCTTTTTTTTAGGATTTTTTAAATTTAATCTTATTTTATTTTTTTTCTCAATTTTTAAAACATTTTCCATGATTATAAAAAATATCCCATGGTAATACCCTCCCGCCCCCTGCTTTTCCCCTTTGAAATTCCATTTTCCATCATATCCCCTCCCCATCTCAATAAGTCTCTCTTTTATTTGGATGTTGTGATCTTTCCCTCCTCTTATGATGGTCTTGTGTAGGTGCTGAGTCCATACTTTATGAGTAGAAAAATCTGTCCTACATATGTAAAATCTTTTGCTAGTGTTTCTTTAAATATATATATATATGTATATATATATATGTATATATGTATATATATATATGTGTGTGTGTGTGTGTGTGTGTGTGTATGTATATATATGTACATACATACATATATATGGCACCTTTGATAGAAGTACTTATTAATTCTCAAAATCAGATTCATCTATTGCTTTAATTGAAAATTCATGTTATATCCTAAAAATGTCATATTTCAAAAGTTTGTGAAAATTTGATTTCTTTTACATGGAATAAACAAGGAGCAACTTATACATTTTTTCTTTCAAATTTTAGTTTCAAAATTTACTATAGCCAAAAATGACAAGAAAAGTCCCTTCCAATAAAAGAAAACTAATGAACAATGCTTTAAAAATGTTAAAATGCTTTAATAAAAAATATCTCCATTGTGAGCAAAAGGGTCATCAACTAGGCAAAACTAAAGTTGATGTTTCTAACCTAAAAAAGTATATGCATCCTATTTCTTCACTTTTCCTTTTATTATCAAGCTAATTCAAAATCTGAGAAAGCTTAATATATTATAGAAATTTAAGTGCTTGCTGTTATGAATTTCATGATTCCATATTTGGTGTTATACATCTGTGTATGAATTCAGTATCAAAAAATCCACATTTTTGCTACTAAAATATTTTACATTTTAAAGAGCGAGGTAAGAAATGAGAGAGGGAAAGGAGAGACAAGAATAAAAAGACAAATTGCATAAATATTTCGGAAATTTCACACAGTAATTATGTTTTTCTCCACTTATACAAATATATGAGTTAAACAAATATATAAAATATCTGCTTATGTTACCACAGAGTTGCATAATGCATTTTATAAAACTTCACAAACCCATTTCGTGTACTAAGGTCAAAGTGTTAAAATTTAAATTATGTTCTAAATGACCTTTATTAGATGTTCTAGTGCATGAAACTTGAAAAACAAGTTAGCAAGCTTGTAGATATTGCACATGTAAGAGCCTGTTATTTATACTTGTTTTAAATGCTTGATTAAGCATCCATATGTCAGCCTGTTCTTATGGAAGGTCAGCATAAACAAAGAATTTCCGAAGCTAAGTGCTCAAACACATGAGGTTATTGATTCTTCTGGAGTCAAGGGTATCATTTATTTAGCAAATGACATCTGGTGTCCTTGGACCAGCATTCAGATGTGTCACTAGATATGAATTGGTACAAATGAGGAAAACCATCTTGTAACTAGATTCTGGATTGGAAAAGAAAGAAAAAACAAAGAAAAAGATTAACATTTCTTTTGGATTATTCATTTTTTTAAAGTGGCCAGTTCTTCCTGAATTAATGGAATAAGCATGATGTTAGCAATTTCAAATGGATTTGTTTTATTTTATTTATTAGCTCCATGGGAGAAATAAGACAACATACATTTTGGAGGGTGATCGATGAATGTCTGTTAATCCTGTCACAGTGTAACTGGCGGGACATTTTGTCATGTCCACATTAGCTAACATCTGCTTTTGAAATAAGCACATCTTTGATGACAACAACAACAATGGCAACAGTAATAATAGTTCACATGTAGAGTTCATTTTCCATCCTCTGGTCATTCTGCTAAAGTCATTTCACATGTATTTTGTCAGTAAATTCTTTAGAAAATGCATATGGTAGCTATTGTCATCTTCGTATTTTACACAGAAGAAAACCAAAGTATGGCAATGACACTTTGAACACTGGGGCAGGCTGAGGTCCAAAACATTGTGAGGTATCCTGCCATTGCTGTGGCACTCCAAGGATTCAGCTGAGAATGTGGTGTTCAAGTCCTGCATTAACAACAGTGGCAAAGATTACTCATGGTTAATACAGTACTGCCTGCCTTCTCTACAACTGATTAAACTAATATGGCTAGTCAAACTGAGTGTGTGCATGATCAACAGAACCTACTCAGTAGTTAGCAAACAAAATATTGCATGATTTTTGTTCTACTCCTTTTGTTTGTTTGTCTGTTTTATGTTTTGAGATAGGGTCTCGCTCTAGCCCATGCTGACCTAGAATTCACTATGTAGTCGCAGGCTGGCCTCAAACTCACAGTGATCCTCCTACTTCTGCCTCCCAAGTGCTGAGATTAAAGGCTTGTGCCACCACTCCCTGTATAAATGATTTTAATAGGCAGAGGCCCTCTGCATGATGAAGCTTTATTATTTTCCACAAGATAAAATCCAACAAAGCATGGCATGCGTCCTTGACTATTGGAGAAAAACATCAGGAGACTCCAGAGTGGTCCAGTCCCACTCAAGGACTTAACTAAGTCCTGCTATTTTTATCCCTTCTGAAGTTTCCCACACCTTGTGGACATATGAAAGAGCTTAGGATTTAGGAGATTTTACTACCAAATCATAAATATTTTATTTATCCAAACAAGTAAAGAAGGAAGAAATGAGGGGGAATTTGGGCAGCTTTCTGAGAAAATCCTTGCCAAGGTCCCATTTACATTGACTTTGCACAGAGCTCAAAAGCACTTTTGTTTTCTTTCAAATATTTCATTCTGTTGGAAGACAGCCATCAGGTATGTGGTACAGATAAAGTCATCTGCCAATATCCGGGTTTAAATCTGGAAAACAAACACTATCTATGTAGCATCTTCATACCTATGCTCTGCTGTTTCAGAGGTGCACAGATGAGATGAGAATGACAATGCTGCCTTTACAAAACTGCATCTGAAATGTCCACATATGTGTTTCCTAGAGTTTTTCCTACAGATAAGAAACAAGTCTCTGGGCTGGAGAGATGGCTCAGCAGTTAAGGCACTTGCCTGCAAAGCCTAGGGACTGGAGTTCAATTCCTTAGTACCCATATAAAGTCAGGTGCACAAAGTGGCACATTCATCTGGAGTTCATTTGCAGTGGCTAGAGGCCCTGGTATGCCCATTCTCTCTCTTTCTATCTGGTGCTTTCTCTCCATCTCTCTCTTATCTAAATAAAAATAAATGAATGTTTTTTTAAAAAAAAAAGAAAATGAGTCCTTAATCACTCTCTTGACCAAATACCAGTGCACCCACGTGTGACATCAGAAACGCTTTCCAGTATGAAGTATGCAGGCCGTTGCTATAACTCATTTACATGGAGATAAAGAACTCTGACCATGGGCTGGCTCGCACTCAGGTTGTAGCAGCCATGTCTACCATCCTTATATCCAGCGTTCCTATTGTAAGGATGGTCTTTTTCATCCGTCCTCTGCATCTTCCAGTGTAGGGTTCCTGAAACAAAACCCGTCATGGCATCATTGCTTACAAACTTGCAGTGACTTCTTATGGCCCACAGCAAACTTTACCTTATTAATGTGTATTACTGTTCTTATCAAATTACTTTTTAGTAATAGAAGGTATTTGACTTTGATATATTTTATTGAGGTATTTTACTTCAATAAAAGAGATTCTACTCAATTTTGCTTCAGTAAAAGATATATATGTAATTCATATATGTATATGCCTATGATTTTTTGCTTTTCTTATTACATTGACATAGTTTGAAGCTAATAGATCCTTTTCATTACTTGTACAGGGGCAGAGTAGCAACTACTTCCTTTTTGACTGGATACTCATTATTTCTCACCACAGCCCATGCTGTTTTCTGATTTGGGGGATGTCAGTTTCTACTTACTAAACTATGTGTTTGATATTAGAAAGGCAAAGTTTCAACTAGTGGGCAAACAGTGATTCACTGATAGACTCTCAAGGCTATAATGTACAGGTAAGTATGAGATAAGAAAAAACTGACTAGAGGCTTAGAAGAGATGCTAACAAGAGGTTTTCATGCCAGTTCTGGCACGACATTGCAATAAAAACTAAGTATGTATGCTACAGTTAGAAAACAAAACGATAAGACTTAACATAACATCTCCGTATCATATTAGTTGTCTGCCCATGTAAAACCTTAGGAACATAACCTCTGTGAAATAATAAAACAAAATCCAAAGTATATAAATTGGAATGCAAATCCCTTTTTAATCTAATCCCACCCTCACTTTCTAAAGTACTGCCAGCTGTCCACATAACCTGGTCACATGACCTCATGCTATTTAACATACATAGGAAGAACTTTACTATGTCTGTGTGTTCAAGTGTGGTGTTTTCTATGCCTGGAACACCATTATCATCTCTTCTACACCTACGTAATGCATTTATTGCGAAGGTTTCTTAGATGAAGCTGGGAAGGTTAGTACACTCTAGTCTGTGTATCTAGGCCACCATGTATTTTGGGTTGTAAATTGTAAGTTTCCTGAAAGCAGAAATCAGGCATTTATTTATCTGCATAATCAAAAAATCTCACATACACGCTGAGCTCCTTCTAAATACTTACTGATGGCAAAAGATAACCAAGCCCCTAATGGAAAGATTTATACACTGTTTGTGAAACACAGAAAATGCTTATCAACATCAGAGATGTACCTCTACGTTTTAGGTCTTTATTGTTATTTTGTTTCTTCTCATCACACGATTTTGAATTTCATTGTCATGTCCCATTTGTACAGATTACTAAATGATAATCTATATGTGTTCTTGCTGCATCTGCTGGTTTTTCATGACAGTACATGCTAAATGATCAAGAGATTTCCCCATAACCTTTCACTGGCTGTTGTCACCATTAATAAATAGCATATTCTCATGAATACACATGCAAGGCACTTTTTTTGCACATAGTTTATGAGAAATAAACCCAATTCATGAGATGTTTGCATTTATAGAAATCCACCAGGTACAGATTGAATTCAGCTCTATAATAAGACAGGCTACCTCAAGCATAAGGAGAAAACTAAATAAATACCCAGCAATGACAGATTCAGGATATTTTCTGCTTGAACTACCATATTGGAAATCAGAAAGAGGAACCCAGATACCGTCTTCTTCAATCTACATCTTACCCAGAGGGTGTAATTTTTGACTGATAGATTGCCTAACACAGAGGTCCTCAAAAGTGTTTGATTTCAAACTCCCTTGCTATGTTTGCAATTATTTACCATCTTAATGGGATTTTGTTTATGTGGGTTATACCTGAGAATGGCTGTTTAATGTGTTCAAAATTAAAACCGAACAGTTTTAAACACAAGTCTCCATAAGCACACGTACCAGCAACCCTCAGGAACATTATTCCATTCGCTCTCATAGAAACTAGAAAACTTCATGAAAAACTTGTGGTGGGGGATGAGCATAAAAGCTGAGGCATGAACGTTAGCATAATTATAAAACTAGTTTTGACTTCACAATCCTCCTGAAAGGAACTTGGAACTTGGAAATGCCAGGTGTATTCCACCATATTTTGAGTGCTGCTGGCCTGTTAGAGTAAGTGCAAATAAACAGGTTTGTTCAGTAAATTAATTAGCAACAGAGTAAGTTTATGGCCACTAGTTATTAATACCACTGTCACATTTATAACCAGAGCCCACTTGGCCTTTACACTTTTACTGCCATATCAATCCAGCAGTTTCAGTCACTAGATTTCCAAACAGAAAACACTATAGCAAGGAAAAACGTCCTGAAAGAACATTTGCCTACTTCATAAAAAACCCTTGTTTATAGTGGTATTAAAAAGCAATAGGTGAAACGTAATGGAGGAAGAGCAACAGTATAAGAATTCAGTGAAGATCAAAATTAAGTCCCTCAATAACTACTCAATCGTTGACTCCAGCACTTCTTTTCAAATACAAACTACAGAGCCATTATGAAATGTGATCTTAATACAGAAAAACCTACAAAGTGGGCTGGAGAGATTGCTTAGTGGTTAACTTGCCTGAAAAGCCAAAGGACCCAGGTTCAATTCCCCAAAACCCGCATAACCTAGATGCACAAGGTGATGTATGCATCTGGAGTTCATTTCAGCAGCTGGAGCTGGTGTAGCCCTGCCTCTTTCATTCTCCCTCAAAAATACATAAAATGAAAAACCTACAAAGTGGTCTAATATTAATACTCACTGTTAATATTCAAGGTGCTGTGTCAGCACCACCACATTTTTTCTGAAAGCTCATTCAGATGCCTAAAGAATCCATGGCTTCTCTGTGGAATCTGCTCTACTTTCTTTCTCAAGGTCATTTAAATGTAATAAATATGCAAATGAAGGTTTGAATAAGTAATAATTATGCCATCTCTAAGCATTTTTGTATATGTTATTTAATCTGACACCCAGAACAGACGGAAACTGTATAACCATGCTTTGGACAAGAATTTCAGTCTACCTTCATTCTTAGATAAGGAGAGCCCTTGCTTTTGTTTTCCCCTCTTCTGCACTCTGAGTTCTTTACAATTTTTAGCCTGTTGTCCAGTTCAAGTAGATTAGAGAGTCAAATAAATCACTCCAGTAGAAGACAATCTTAAAATGAAATGTCTGTTGGGCAAATAGCTTTTCCATTTATTAATATTAATTTTTCACTTTACCATATGTTCTGTTCATTTTTCCACCTCGAAAAGCTGGGGCTCATGGCATGCATGTGCTTTTCTGAAGAGCTGAAAGAATGATGGTACCCACCCAGTTTATAAACTTCCCATTCCCAGCCCTTTATCCTGACTTTAGCTCCGTCCCAGGTATAGCCACATTCTGGTAAATCCCTTAAGCAAGAAACACTGCAGCCAATTCAAACAAAAGAAAGGGAGGAGTGTTGCCTTGAAAGGCAGCTATGCCAATGGGAAAAACGAAATCAACTGTTTGCCAATACTCTGTGGCCTGAGGGCTAACACAGTGTCCAAACAGAATTTATATAATAAGCCTTAAAATCGAAGCATCACAGAGTAGGGGAAAGAAACAATCAACTTATTAAGGTGATGAGCTGGGTTTTTGTTGTTGTTGTTCCACCATCGGATTATACCTTTAGAAAGTCAGATAAACACAAGGTATTAGAAACTGTTCATGAAAAGTTAATGTTTTATAAAACCAAATTGATATTGGGTAGAGTTTTAGGTATAATTTACTTATAAATAGATTTAGATTTTAATAAAAGAAGTACCATAATAAGACATGGTACATTCAGACTTACTGGCATTCTGTAGATCAGAGCATAGTAGTCTGTTATGTTAGAAATTGTCAAATAACGACAAAAGTATCTGTCAAATGAGTGTTCACACAGAATTTTGTTAAGTAATTTGTTGGTTTAGGCAAAAAGTGTACTGTAAAATGTGAAACTTTTATAGTTGGGAATGAATCTAGCATTGTCTGTTCATAACCATACCTCCTCCATCCTCTAGAAGTACTTTCTCAGTGAATCATAGAAATAAGAAAATGAGTACATAAAAATAAAGAAAAAATACTGGAAAAAAGAAACATTAAGTATGTCTATTCACTAAAGCAGCTGCTGGGAATCATAAGTTTTATTGATGTGACAGTAAAAACAGGTATGTTATATTCAGGCACTGTATGTACATTAATATTATTATGTCATCTTCCCTTCTTTTATAAGCTGCTTTTCAATGATAGCATAATACTATCAGAACTCGTATATTTTTATCTGTAGTGAGATGCATTTTCTCCTCACACTCACTCTGCAAAAGTAGATGCTAGAAATTTAACCTATATCTTTCTCCCTCCAAATATTTCATTTTTTTCCACTAAACTATAGTATTTCCTAAGCCACTGTTTTCTAGATGGGAAGAAATATTTCTTTCCTGCCACGCCTCTGTTGGCAAAGTTAATAATACTCAGAAAGGGCTTCAGGTTGGAAGAGCATGGGGAAAGAGATTATAGTACAGTTAATTGTGTAAGACAGATGCTGGTGATAACCAGGTAACTTTCTCTTTGGAGGACAATAAAACCTCCAAGGGACAAACAAACCCCGTCTTTCTCTTGCTGTAGATATCAACATCCTCCCGCCACTGTGCCCAGCAGCAACTTTGTTATGTTTGGTTTTCTTCTGTGTGAATTGGATGAAGACCAGGGTCAGATGGGGTCAGAATTTGGTGCCTTTAAAGATTGGAGCAGTTGCTGCTAATGAGCAATGGCTGTAAGGTATTTCTCACATCTTTGACAGAAATGACCAAAAATAAATGAAAATACCATATGAGCCAGGGCCTGGTGGCATAGGCCTATAATAATCCTGTTATTAAAAGAAATTAGTTACTCTATGACTACAGCTCACATCATGATTGATTTCCAATTTGAATAAAAATCAACCATAATCCCAGCTACCCTGGAAGTAGAGGAAGATTGTAAGTTCAGGGCCAGGCTGTATAATTTTGTGAGATCTTATCTCCAAAAATTAAGAAAAGTAAATCCATCATAAAAATGCACACATGCTCACAGCAATATTCAGGTGCAATGTGCTTCCTTATCATGTGTGAGAGCCTGAGTCCAAGCCCCAGCATCACACATAAAAGAAAAAAAGAAAGGGAATGTGGAAAATACCCTATGGAAAGCTAAGAGATAGGCAACAAGTTATGAGCAACAGGGAGTGAGCCCGCTGTCAACACCTCCCTGTGTCCACAGTGAAGCCATTGTTGTCACCGCATTTCATCAATGGTGGCTTGCCACTTGCTGACCAATCCTTAAACAGCTCTTCAAAGTTTAGATTGAAAGCAGGTAGGAAATTAATCTCTAAAATATTAATTAAAAAACAGAGACTGATCCATCTGTATCATTTTTAAATTACCTTTATTTTTTTCTCAATTTGGATTAACATTTACCATGATTATAAAAAATGTCCCATGATAATACCCTCCCTCCCCACCCCCACTTTGCACTTTGAAATTCCATTCTCCATCATATCCCCTCCCCATCACAATCAGTCTCTCTTTTATTTTGATGTCATGATCTTTTTCTCCTCTTATGATGGTCTTGTGCAAGTAGTGTCAGGCACTGTGAGGTCATGGATATCCAGGCCATTTTATGTCTGGAGGGAGTAAGTTGTAAGGAGTCCTACCCTTTCTTTGGCTCTTACATTCTTTCTGCTGCCTCTTCCGCATTAGACCCTGAGCCTCGGAAGGTGTGATCGAGATGTTACTTAGTACTCCAGTCACTTCTTTCCAGCACCATGATAACTTCTGAGTCATCCCAAGGTCACTACCCTCTGAAAAGAGAAGATTCTCTACCTAAAGTAAGAGTGGCATTAGTATAAGGGTATAAATATTAAGAGAAGGGCTTATTGGGCTGTTTGATAAGCATAGTATATACATTTTTCCAGGCATCAGCAGATGTTATACCCCTAGGGCTCATGACTATACCTGTTTTAAGTTTTCAGTATCAGGGATGTATTCCACCACCTCCCCCCCCCCTCGCCCATGGAGTGGGCCTCCAGTCCAATTGGAGGGCAGTTGGTTTCCACCATGACAGACGTGCCACTACTACACCTGTTGGCTCATTTGGGCTGACTGGTCAATTATAAGGCTTGCAGTGTCCACTGTTGAGTATCTTCACTGGTAGTTGGTATCTCTTTCTTCCATTAAACTACATGTAGAATGGCTTCTTCCATCTTTCTGTCAGCTGGTCACATGGAGGAGGCTATCATTTTTCTCAGTGGCCTTTCAGCCCAAGTATGTGGATTCTTCAGCACATAGGGTCTTACCATCGATTTCTGGTGGGAAACCAAGGGCCTTGGAAATGGCCTATAATGTTTTGAGGGCATCAGGAACCTCCCTGGCCAACAACTCACTGGAGTAAATTACCTTTATTTTAGAGCATGAAATGTTTTTGTTTGTCTTCCATGAAGGATAAACAGTCAATTTAAAGTGCTCCTGTGAAGACTCCATGCAGGCATTTAGTGACCCTTGGAACTCTCTTAAAGGACAGCAGTAAAATTTATTCATTTTCAAATTTTTCAAGCCAAGAGACTTTAATATCATAATTAAAATTTTCTTACAGACACCAAACAAGCAAAACAGATAGACATAGAACTGCTTTGTTGAGAGCTGATTGGGAAGGTACTGGTGACCCTACAGCATAAGAAACCATTTCTACCTCCAACTGCTCTCCGGGAAAGATGTGAGAGATTTCTTCAGACTGTGGAGCTTAGTTCTCTAAAATAAAGTGTATGATTGAATGGTTGAATTTTATTCAAATTGGAAATCAATCATGATGTGAGCTGTAACCATAGAGTAACTAATTTCTTTTAATAACAGGAATATCATGATTCACACAATCCCATGAGTATCATACACATCAGTTAGTTCAATTTGGAAACTAGGCACTTATTCCACTAATGATGACATCGCCCAAAATAGTTCTGGAATGTCTGTTTTAGCAACTGTCCTCTACTTATTTTTCTGGATTCCATCAGTATTGGCAAACATCTGTCTTGGGAAACCAAATTTGATCTTCTGGAACATTCCAGTTCATTCACAACAAGTATTGTTGATAGTAGTAAGTGACTTGTCAGAGTAACACTGCCTGTTTACTCAATTCATTTTAGAAATAAAACTGGTAAGTATCTGACAGCATGATGAATATTTTCTCATGGATCTTAAAAACATTTTCAAAAATAAAAGTAATCTAGAGAAGATTAAAAAGCAATATAGATTTGAAGAGAGAATTTTATCAAGAAGCTATTTAAAATATGATAACTCATGAATGTACAAATTCTGCATGAGCCTTTCCACTTTTAAATAAACATTTTTATACAGAAATCATCTTCTATTACAAGTCTTGACAGCTCAATGTTTTCCACTTCAAATTACAGTAAAGTCTACCTACTTCTAATTTACATGAAAACTTATGATAAAAATTAATTGGATAGTTTCTGTGTGAAACATTTATGGCCTTGAAAATATGCTCTTAAAAAACGACATCATAATTGGGAGAAAAAAACAATTAAGAGTTATAAGAACATGGAAGAGAATTTCAACAAAACCATCCCAAGGTTGATTTGTTTAAAATTTTTACTTAAGTTTTAATACTCTTTAATAAGGCTTATTTCATAATGTGATTTTTAAAAGATAAATAACACAATTTGTTATCAAAAGATATTAGAACACAGGATCAAATCATCTGCATGGGAAAGTCTGGCTATATATTGCAAGGTCACTGAAGACAGAGGTTCAGTCAAATGCCCAAGGGTGTTTACCATGCTCCAAACACACTTTGACCCATTCAATTTCTGAGGGAATCTTAGAAGATTCATAACATCTCCATATTAGAACAGAAAGAAAAATGGCTCAGAGAGGTGAAGAAATCTGCCCTCAGTCAAAGTCTGGCAAAACTGGCTTCAACTTACAAACCTAATGCCCCTTCCATTGATCTTATTCACCTTTGTCTCTAAAAGACCAGTGTTCTAAGCAGAATACAGGAAAGCTAAGAGGTAACAGAAGTCTGATAGAATGGAATACAAGATGAGGATGGCCTCAGGATCCACTGGGTTGGACAAGAAATGTTGATAGTTGACTTCACTGGACTTGAGTGACAGGTCTGAGCAGTCAACATAAGTGAAATGAGGTGTATGCCATCATGGAGATAAGGATTGCTTGAAGTGGGCTGAGAATCTGGTGAGAGAAATAGGAGGAAATCAGACACATCTTTTAAAGCCCAGCCCTTCTTAAAAATACCTTTCAAAGTTCTGAATGGTTTCTCCACAGACTCCTGTTCTCTCTCTGGGTGACAAGTGGAGTAACAGGCACGTGACAGCTGCTTCCTTGTATCCTGTGGGCTTTGGAGGTCCTGGGGAAGAGCCACACCTCTGCTTCAACTTCCTTCATACCCAACTTTTCATACCACACATCTTAAAATCTTCTCCGGAAGAAGCAAGCCATCTCTGGTAATGATTTTATAAAAGGATCGCTCAACCAGTGACTTGGTGAAAATAGTTTAGATAAAATAATGAAAGCTAAAGTCAAAATAAAGTAATGAAAAATAATATCTTATGGGGAAAATACCTTCTGCCTTGATTGTAAGGCAGTGAAGAAAGATAAAGTACATTTGAATAAGCTTGTCCAATGGTTCACAGACACAGCAACACTGACCCTAGGATTTAAATGCCAGGCTCATAAACACCCAATACGTAAGTTTTTCCTTCTGTTGCAGAGAAAAATTGTTTCAAAATAAACACAAACTCACACACATGCACATCCCTTGGCTGTGACTACTAAGAGTTTAAATCAGAGACTTGTACAGTCCGGATCCTCCAGAAGGAGACAGTTATAATAAAATACGCTATATATACGTACTTTGCAGTTGGCCTAAAGGCACCAAAAAAAAAAAATCCCATAAGAAAAATTTGGAGAGATGGCTCAGAAATTTAAAGGTGCTTGCAAAGCCTGATGGCCTTGGCTTGATTCCGCAGTACCAAGGTAAAGACAAATGTACAGCATGGCCCATGCATCTGGAGTTCATTTGTAGTGACAGAAGGGCCTAGTGTGCCCATTATACTTCTCTTTCTCAAATAAATAAATAAATAAATAAATAAATAAATAAATAAATAAATAAATTAAGTTTCTATAATATTATTACTCTTCATTGGTTGAAATGATCTCCTCAAAAACTTATTGAATTTCCTTTATTAACAGAGTTAAGGTGGGAGCTTTTAGAAGTGTTTAGACCTGGATTCTCCACACTCAGGAATAATATGAGTGCCTTCCTTGCAAAGCAGAAGAACCCAGGTTCAATTCCCCAAAATGCACATAAGCCAGGTGCAGAAGGTGGCTCACATAGCTGAAGTTTGTTTGCAGCAGCCGGAGGTCCTGGTGTGTCCATTCCCTCCCCCCCCCCCCACTGCTCTCTCTCCCTTCTCTCTCTATTCATCTATCTATCTGTCTCTGAAATAAATTAACCTAAAATATATTTTTAAAAGTGAGGTTTGTCTGTTGTTCTTTGTTAACCTTCCACTTTCTATGGGGGTGACACAGCAAACAGACCCTTGTCAGAAGCCAGCCATTCAACCTTTAACCTCCCAGCCTACAGAACCATGTGCTCATAAATTTGTTTATTATAAATTAGCCAGTATAGCATTTTCTTTCTCATTACTCAGAAAAAATATGCAACCAGAAGCAGCTGATGAAAATAGTTTGTTTCAGCTTCTATTTCTGAGGGGAAGTTTCTAACCCATGGGGAAAACATGGTAGGAGCAGACACCCATCTCCTCATCACATGAGCAGGGAGTAAGTAAAGAGTGCAAGAGTGCTAGGCTGTAACACCCTTGAGCTGCCTGCCTCCATTAATACACTTCCTCCAGCAGGACTCTACCTCGTAAATGTTCCACAAACCTCTTGGAATCAAACATTAAACCATGAGGGGGGCAGCTGGAGAGAGGGCTTAGCGGTTAAGTGCTTGCCTGTGAAGCCTAAGGACCCTGGTTCAAGGCTCAATTCCCCAGGACCCACATTAGCCAGATGCACAAGGGGGCGCATGCATCTGGAGTTTGTTTTAAAGATGATCAAAGTTTGGTGAGGTAACCTGCCCTCCATTACAAGGCAACTCTCCAGTGACAGTGGCGAGAAGCCCTGGCATGCCCAACTCTCCTCTCTCTCTCTCTCTGCCTCTCTCACTCTCTGTCTGTCACTCAAATAAATAAATAAATAATAAATTTTAAAAAAAAACATGAGTGGGGAACATTCTACGTTCATACCATTACATCTAATCTTGGATATTCTGTTATAACAGAAAAAATACAGCAAGACACCTTCATACAAAACATGCCACCATGCCTTAAGAATTTCACCTATCTTCTAAGGCCACATTTTTAAAACTCTGAAATTGATTAACTGTATCAGCCATTATTTAAAAAACAAAAAAACAGAAGAAATTTCATTATAGAAAATTCATCTAATTCCAAGATTTTTGTAGTGAGTTAGTATTCTATTTTGTTCTTTACTAATTTGAACTAAAAATAAAAGAACTGAACTCCATCATAAGTAATATTTTCTATTTTTTGTGTTTGCCAGTGCTGGTTAGGAGAAGTCTATGGTGACACTGTATTCAAATGCTAAACTCCGAGGGTTCTAGTCTCTCTTCTCCTTGATATCCTTTCCCTAGCCTACATGAGATT